>NC_140089.1:20368342-21568342 GCF_964237585.1 Gallinula chloropus
TCGAGACAGACATTCAGACTCTGGAACTGTCTATGCTCCATATACTGTTCTCTGTTGTCTGCACAGCTGTGAAAATCACTTTTGTGAGTTATGTTACTTAGCTGCACTGTCATCCTTTAATAAAAATGTTGCATTCAGAAAGAAGCAATTAGAAGATTTTTTTCCTCAAGGTATCAAAATGGTTTCCTAGAAGCCTGTTTTGCTTTTCACATTGCTGCTTCTCTCCTTTGTTTTGTATTGTATTACTAAATTTCATTTTTTGGTTTGTTGTGTAATTCCATTAAACATGCTCAATAACTGTTTATCTCATGAAAAAAAAATCAACTTTCTGGTTTACCCAAGGTGATAAAGAATGTACCAGATAATTTACCAAGCTATAAAATTTTAAAAAGTTAAAAATGCTCATTGTGAAACCTTAGGTTAGTGCAGAGCTACCAAGGAGAAAGGGATTAGGGTTTTTAGCAGTAAATCCCAGAAATAATCTTACACTTCAGAGTTTTCAGGGATCTTGTTTAGTCATATCTCTCTGTATGGTCAAATCTAAGAAGCAAAAGCACAAGCACTCTTAACCTCTTTGTGTCCTCTGCACAGCATAACAGAAAAAGAAATGATGAGCACAAAGGAAAAAACAGAAGGGCAACGTTTCTAATGTGAATCATTCAAGCAGCAGCTTGAAAAAAACACATGTGAGACCATGGGTGGGTTTTACACCTCATGTTTGGAAGGATCTGCCACAGAAATCAGCTTTTGAGAGAGGAAGTAAACAGAAGTTACACATGGAGATAAAGGAATCAGGATTCCTCCTGTACCCCTGATCAGCCATATTAGCAGATGCACACATGCTGTTCACACACACTTTTTTTTTAATGGGCTACTTCCTGAAATTAATGACAAGTGCCATCAGGTGTAGGTGTTGATGTTTATAGCATTGCTGTACATGTCCTGTATGTATTTACAGTTTTTGGCCACAAATAACTAGGAAAATCATGATGCAGTGTTTACAGTATGCAGTATGAAGCTCTATAATTTCCTAGAATAATCAGAATGAGTATCTCTCTATCCACTGGTGATTGTTGTGATTTGCTTTTCAGTCACCCAGGACTCGAGTGGAATGTGCTGAAGGACTGTACATTTTCTAATTAAAATCCCCATTAGATCATTACTGCTTATTTTCATAAAACTTGAAATTAATCTTGCAGCAAACTGGCTAGGGACATCAAATATGCCGCTGGATGCTTGCCTTTTCCATTCAGTCAGTATTCTGGATGACAGAGAGTATTTTCTAGGAAGAGGTTGGCATGCTGGTGCTGATAGACCGCAGACCTGGCTTGGAGGTACCTTGATGGATTCTGCTGTACACACCAACTCAAAATCTGCTTTCTCTATGTGCAACAAAGTTTTCTGATTTACTTCCCATTTAAAGTACACAGTAACTAACTAGTTGTGGCATAGATTTCCGCCTTTGTATAAGAACCTGAGCACATAGTAAAGCAGAATTTGGGTCTCTATTTAAATTTAATATATGCAAATGGCATCTAGTCCACAGTACTATGGCACCAATCACATCCCACTCACCTTATTCATGTTGAAGAGTAACAGGATGAGGTCAGACAAGCATTTTTTGTCCCAGTGTTTTCACAATCATAGTTAAGAAACAGATGAATTATATTAAAACCAGGATTAGGAGCTCAGTCACTGTAGATTGGTCTCTTCTACAGAGAACTTTTAACAACTCATTCTTCTCCCCTGAAGACATTAAGGTTCTTTCCCTCGCCATGCCCTACAGCAAAATATATTTTCTGGCAGTCATACTTCTAACTGCTTCTGAATAAGCTGCTTCTAAAGAGTGGTATCACATCTTCCTGATTTAAACACTGATGTTCTCAGTAGAGAACCTAGGGAAAGACATAATGAAAGTGTAGCTTTGTGCTTAATGGTGAGCTTCTGGTTTCAGGTTCAGTGAACAGGGATCAAACTTCCTCGTCACTTCCAAGCTTTACAGTCTAAAACACATACCTCCCTCGCCACTCCATCTATTCAAGGTTTTAGAGACCAAAGTTTTAACTCTAACAGCTGCCATTCGATGTATGTACTTGTGAAATTGTACTGCGGCTGTCTAGGGGTCGGCACAGGGAGTTTCTTCACATATGAATAGATCTCCCAGTCATGCATCAACTTTGTCACAGTCTTAGGGGATGAAGAGGAGGAGGAGAAACATTTGCTAAGATATTTGTGATACATCCCCTGATCAGATAGCAACAGCTGTTTGCAATCAAAATGTATCTGTCTCTATTGGGTATTTATGTTGTAAATACAGGGATGGATTCTGCTTAAGAATAAAATCACAGAATCACAGAATTACGAGGTTGGAAAAGACCTTTGAGATCATTGAGTCCAACCATACCTGTCCTCTGCTAAACCATATCCCTGGGCACCTCATATACCCATTTCTTAAATACATCCAGGGTTAGTGACTCAAACTCCTCCCTGGGCAGCCTGTTCCAATGCCTAATAAACCTTTTGGTGAAGATTTTTTTTCCTAATGTCTAATCTGAACCTGCGCTGGTGCAGCTTGAGCCCATTCCCCCTTGTCCTATCACCTGTCAATTGAGTGAAGTGTGCAACACCCATCTCTCTACAACCTCCTTTCAGGTAATTGTAGGCAGTGACAAGGTCTCCCCTCAGTCTCCTCTTTTGCATGCTAAACAATCCCAGTTCCCTCAGCTGCTCCTCATAAGGTTTGCTCTCCAGCCCCTTCACCAGCCTGGTTGCCCTTCCCTGGACACACTCCAGGACCTCAATGTCCTTCTTGTAGTGAAGGGCCAAGAACTGGACATAGTACTCGAGATGGGGCCTCACCAATGCTGAGTACAGGAGCTTCCCTGGATCTGCTGGCCATGCTATTTCTGATACAAGCCAGGATGCCATTGGCCTTCCTGGCCACCTGGGCACACTGCTGGCTCATATTCAGATGGCAGTCAACCAACACCCCCAGGTCCTTCTCTGCCAGACATATATCTAGCCACACTTTCCCATCTTGTAGCACTGCATGGGGTTGTTATGTCCCAAGTGCAGGACTCTGCACTTAGCCATGTTGAACCTCATCCTGCTGGTCTCAGCCCATCAATCCAGCTTGTCCAAATCCCTCTGAAGAGCCTCCCTACCATCAGGTAGACCGACACTTCCTCCCAGCTTAGTCTCGTCTGCAAATTTATTGAGGGAACATTCAATCCCTTCATCCAGGTCATTGATATAAATACCGAACAGAACTGGACCCAGCTTGAGTCCAGCTGCAGTCAAGGTACACTATATCCACAGTCTGTCCTTCATCCACTAAGGGGGTCACCTTGTCACAGAAGGCAATGGAGTTTGTTTGTCGGGATCTGCCTTTGTAAACCCATGTTGACTGATGACCCCAAGAAGAAAATTTCCTCTGAACACAAGAGCCACAGAGAAAGTGGCCGCTACAATTGACCCATGAGTGACACAGAGAGGATCCCCATTCTTATTTGTATTAGAAATAGTTGGTTTGCATCTCTAGAACCACTTATTACAAGATGCACATGAGTCTTAGGGTACAACGAAGTCCTGTTACTCCAGACCAGCTCCTAAATTTCTTGGGTTGTACTCTTGCTCCTTGACAGAGAATATCAATGGATTAAGCACGGCACTTTCCATGCAACTCCTGGGTCTGTGTCTGGCAATAACATGCAAAAACAAACCATTTCAGAAGAAATCCTGATCTTGGATAGAGCTCAAAGACTCAGCTTTTTCTTCCTTTTCCTACGTGCACCTCCAAGTTTGATGAAAACGTACAGCAAACCCTTGCACCACAAATGCAGAAGGCAGGCACTACCTATGAATGGTACTGTTTTCACTGGGTTCCTAGGGGTATTATTTTCCTCTACACACAGATACTACTTTACAGGAGCTCTTAGATCACACATATAAAGGGATACTTTGGGGATTGGTGAGTGAAAGATAAATGTACTATAAATGTGAAATATTTAGTCTGTGGTTCATAGACAGCTTCATCATGGTGGGACTCCTTGGCTGACTGGAGTTCTGAAGTTCTAGACAAAGGCCTTTAGTAGCAGTCAACACCACAAGAAGAAAGGACAATAAACACAGGTTAAGAAGACACAGGGACATGCACATTTTACGTAAGAATTAGAATTTGTTTTAGAAATGTTCAGATAATTAACACAATGAAGCACGGAGCTTGTGATATTGTGTTGTTTATAACACTGCAAAAATCTGTTCTCTTTAAAAATAGAATTATTATGCTGTGTTTCTTTCTTATAAAGATATACCCACCATGGAGAATTTGGCATAATAAGTAAGAGTACTTTTGGGGCTGTTGTTAGAGAAAACTAGACTGGCACATTTTGCCAAGATTCCAGAGAGAAAAGCAAATGAGCAAAGCGAAATAGCAAATTTTTATGTTTGCACTGACTATTCATAAGTACCTGTGATTGCTCAAGAGCTGAAGAAAATCAGTTTACCTTTAAAAACCTGAGAAATGTCTTGAATCAAATAAGCTCTTGGGGAGGAAAGGCTAATTTTCAACTGTGCTTAACCTATTCATCAAGACCAAGCTTCCATAAGTGAGCCCAGCCATGCAAAAAGTTAAAAGAAACACATCTCATTGTTATTATTTCAATTTCCAGGTCTAAAGGAGAAATACAAGACATGTTGCCTTTGATGTTTTTGAAATACAACTGAACACTGCTATAGCAACACAGCGTGTACTTTGCAGTTTCGCTGCAACAGTTTGAAACAACCCAGGACAACAGATCTCTGAACAAAATCTAATACTCATTCAATTTTTATTTTTTTTAACTCCACTGATAGCTGTGGGCAAGCTTATGTGTGGTAAAAGAAGCACGTTGGACCTGATGATCTCTCAAGGTCCCTTCCAACCCCTACAATTCTATGATTCTATGATTTTTATTACAAAGGAAAGCGAAATTTACATTATTATCTCTTTCACCTTGTGTGACCATGGTACCCAAAAGCCCAACTGTGGTGGTTTGACCTGCCTGGAGGCCAGATACCCACCAAAGTCACCCTATCACTCCTCTTTTCAGCTGGACAAGGGAGAAAATACATATTGAGAGGCTTAGGAGTTGACCCAAGGACAGGGAGAAATCATTCTGCAATCAGCATCATGGGCAAAACAGACTCAACACAGAATAAAGGAAAGAAACTCTCTAATTTATTGCATTACACCACACACCCAGTGACACCAGAGTCGGATCATGAGAAGTGCGACCAGGTCTTAAAGCAGCTCTCCCCACCTCTCCCTTCTTAGCAGACTTCCCTTTATTCATGATTTTGCTCCCTTCTTCCCCCCCACATTGTAACACGAAGAGGGGCAGGGATGGGAGGAATGGGGCTTTCAGTCAGTTCCTCTGTTGTGGTTTTACCCCAGCTGAGAGCCAAGATCCACGCAGCTGCTTGCTCCTTAAAGGAAAAGGGCAGGGAAAGAGGGAAGGGGAGGGGTGAGAGGCAAGGGAAGGGAAAAGGAAGGGGCAAATAACTGCAAAACCAAGAAACTAAAAGGCCCGTGGGTTGGGATAAGGATAGTTTACTAAGATAACAGAAAGATAAAATATAACAATGCTGACAGGACTTCAGAGCAAAAATATATGAAGCTGTTGATACACAATGCAGTTTCTCACTGAACCCACAGCTCAGGCCGTGCCACCCAGAGCCGTCCCGGAACCCGACCGTCCCCCAAGAACCGCACGTCCCGGAGCCGCCCTCGGCCTTCCTCCCGTCAGCCCCCGATATCCTGGGCAGGACGTAATTGGCATGGAATACTCTCTTTGGCCAGTTTGGGTCACCTGTCCTGGCTTCGCCCCTCCTTTCTCATGAATAGAGAAATATGAAGAGCTGAGAAAGTCCTTGACCCTCTGACAGCAACTAAAACCATCAGGGTGTTATCAGCACTGCTTTCATTTTAACTCTCAAACACATCCGCTGCTACAAATGAAGTTAACTCCATCCTGACCAAAACCAGGACATCCTCACAACATGTTTTCTGTCTTAGGGGATAGGGCAGCATTCCTCACACTCTGCCGCTCCAGTGTGGGGTCCCTCCCATGGGAGACAGTCCTTCATGAACTTCTCCAATGTGAATCCTTTCCCACAGGGCTTAATCTCATCACCAGCTGCACCAGCATGGGTCAGATCTATTGGGTGCAGTCTCTCAGGCCCAGACTGCTCCAGTGTGTTCCTCCATGGAGTCACAGGCCTCCTGCACCCTCAGCAAACCTGCTCTGGTGCAGATCTCTCTTTTGCTCATCTCCGTGTCTCTGTCTCTCTCCATGGGCTGCAAGTGCTGGCAGGGGCTTGCTCCAACACAAGTCACAACATCTCCTGTATGTCTTCACCTGCTCCATCCTGGGACCTCTCTACAGGCTGTAGGTGGGGTTTTGCCCTTTTCCATGGGCTGTGGCGAGACACCCGCTCCACCATGGGTTTCCCCACGAGCTGCAGGTGTATCTTTCTCTGGGGCACCTGGGGTGCCTCCTTCCCTCCCCTTCCCTGGCCTTAGTGTCTGCACAGCTCCTCACATCTTCTCACTCCCTTCTCTGGTGGCAAAACGCAGCTGCTTGTGGTTTTTTTCTCCTAAATGTGATTCCCTGAGGCTCTGTGACTATCGCTGATGGGCTTGGCCTTGGTCAGCAATGACTCCGACCTTGAGCCAGCTGGTGTTCACTCCTTCGGGCCTGCAGAGAGCTTCTACCTGCTTCTTGCAGAAGCCACCCCTGCAGCCCCCTTTCTCCAGCAGAACCCAGCCATGCAGAACTACACCATAACTGATGCTCCATAGATCTCACTGTGCAGTAGGAACTTTTATGAATTGATCTAGATTTTTTTTGTGTAGCAGGAGAACATGTAATTTGTAGGTATATGTGACCTCCCATTTTCTGGATGCAGACTCCCATTTGAAACACCAGCACGATAATAAGTAGTGAAACAAACTCTTCACCTTCTGAACAGTAAGACTTCTCATTTTACAGAAAAGGCATGGGATTTTTACTGGGAGAACTACTGCTTCTGCTGTAATCATACATCAAAGCTTCTCTATATGCATGAAGACAAACAGCTACCAAACATTAAATTAAGTAGTTCAAGTTCATTAAGTAGTTTAAGTTCACATTGCACACACAATAAAGAAGCATCCAGTTACGCATATGGATGTATGTTGCGCATACTTATACAGGTTTAAGAAAACCCGTCACTTTTTGTTTGCCATATTGAGAAGTCTAAAATAGAGCAGGAAGTGCTTCTGAAAGGTAGAAGCATGTTGCATCAATTCTGCAGCAAAGATGGATTTACAGTCTCCATTGGAAATGGCCTTACACTTTCCTTTTCAAAAGGAAAGTTGCTGATTAGAATTTGGGACTTTAGCAGGGAAGTCAGTAAAAGTAGGGTAGAAAGCAGTACCTCAGTGAAAAACAGACAGCTCAGGAAAGAGGAAAGGGAAAAGTCTGTTGAATGTAAACATTTTGATAAGGTTTCTTTGCTCTCCTATCCTTCCTGTTCTTCACAGATAGCAGCCATCTTCTTGGAAATAAGACTATCAGTTTATTGGTTTATTGGATGGTGCACACCACAGGGAGGCCCTTGGTCTCCAGATGAAGTACTAAGGTCCAGAAATAGCTGCATGGGAAGAAAACTTGTAATAGCTGTTTTATTATCTGGACTACTACCTCGGTCTCTTGAGAAGACTATCTGACTTAAAATCTAGAAGTGAAAGGATAAGACAATGTTCTTTTTAAATTAAATCATGGCACAGAAATTTCACCACCACTGTAGCTGGTCTTTTAGGCCTCCCTAGAAGATAAGACTTTTTATTTCCTCTCAAACTATTCTGTTGATGGATTTTGCTTTAATGCACAATATAGCAAAATAACAATTGCACAGTATTTGGCAGGTGTAAACCAATTTGTTCAGCTTGGAATGCTTGATGACTTTTTATGATGGCTGTGACACTAAGTTTGTTAGGCTAGTGCACTTAACATACAGTGAGCATGATGCCAAAAGGCAAATTCATGACTAAAAAACTTCTGAAAAGAAAATCATCGAAGATGGCTGTTTGCATTAATATTCTTTACTGATTGAGCAGTTTGAAAGACTGTAACAACCACAGGCAAGAGTTACCCAGTCTTTACAGACTTGTATAGAAGGTTTACTGTACATTGTGTTTCTCTGCTCCTCTCTACAAGATTTTTACAAAACTGTAAACTAACAAGTCTTTTAAAAAATCTTAATTATTAAAAAAGTATTTTTAATTATCTCTAATAAATTGTTACAGTTTTGAGGTGAACTTTTTATCTTCATAGGCATGTATTGTTATTCATATTTTCAGAGAATTTCTTTACTTCTTAATTCACATATTAATTCCAAGACAGAATTTGTGAGAATGGTATGTATGTCAAGAAAGATTAAAATACTGTACAAAAAACTTTTGAGAATTCTTGGCCAGCTAGAGTAAACAGGTGTAAATTAAAATCAGTGACACGTGCCAATTTACACATATGAGTCTTTTTGTTCTCGGCTGAAGATCTGTCATTCCATTTCTCAAAGTGACTTTACATAAATTTTCCTAATACCGTGTTTTAGTTTCTAGACACATTCACTTGCACATTATTTTAGTAGTGCAGTACTTTTTTACCCAGTCTGATTTTTATATCCTAGTGTGCTATCTTCTGTTAAGTTTTAATTCCAAATTTAACATTCTGCATCTAAAGATTAGTATCTTGCAGCCTCCAATGAATTGCTCTTTCCTGTAGGCACAGAAAGCCAAAGGTTGCTTCATGTAACAATTGACTAAATGCATTCACTTGCATGGCAGCAGGTCCTGATAACAGATGTGGCAACAGCTGGAGAAATCTTTTTTTCATATTTGAAATTGACGCCTGAGTCTCTGTTGAGCCAAATAAATCTCTGGCATTGCAAACATGTAAATTCTTGAGGATGCCTCTGACTGAACCGAGGCTATATTTCTGTTTCTCTAACGATGCCTATTTTCTCTAGGATTGATAGGCATCAGAGCCTATCCATCTAGCACAAAGCACACAGTTTTAAGAACATTATAAATCTGAAGTTGCGTGTTTACACATTGAACGTCTTCAACTTAGGCTCAGATCCCTATAGTGAATTGGCTTCCTGAGCCTGATTTTAGTATAAGTGGAATTCTCTATCCTTGAAATTCACAGGATGGGTGAGAATCTGATAATTCCCAGGAAAAGTGAGAGCACAGGAATATTCACAAATACTTGCAAATCCAGAGGGCTTGCCCTTGTTGGTTAGGAACTGGATATTACATCAAGACTTCTTGGAAACAGCTCTAGATTTTCTCAAGGTTCGAAACACCTTGCAGTGAAGTGTGAGTGATCCTGGATTTAGGCAAAGGAGAGTAAGAATTTATCAGACAATTTCACTTCTTTCTTTCTTTTCATTAAAAAACCAAACTGCTTATAAACATACAGTGCCTAGTCTTTTAATGAAAGTTCAGAACGGGTAAAAAGTATTCAGAAAATCCTCACGGAAGACTGTATAAAACTTAGATCTTGCTGCTTCTGTTGACATCATCCCCATTCCAACTCCTTTCAACCACATCCTCCAACTTCTGGTTAACTTTAGGTGAAATTCTAGTTTCAGCTTCTTGTTGCACATTATTAAGTCAGGTAAAGTCTCTAAAAATCAATGCATTCTGATGAAACGAGCTCTCTTGTTATGATTCTTGTTGCCTAGTCTTTATCAGGGATTAGGAATGTGTGCTGCTGGAACACTACCAAGAGCCAACTAAAAGTGTATGGGTTTTTTAAAATTACCTACTACTTCACTTCTGCAATCCACATGAAGGGAATACTGCCTCAACAAAAACAATCCTTATACTCCTGTTAACATTTAGAATGGAGAAAATTCTAACCAGCCCTGATTTCCTGCAGTAAGTCCTCTGATGCCCAACCTTTTGTAATCAAACCTAGGCCTTTCTAGGTGTTAACTAGGTGCTACTTTGCGGCACATAAAGACCTTATATGTGATCTAGAACCATCTATCTAGCAAAAAAATGAGAATTCCCTTTGACCAGGTAACCCCCCAAATCAGTGACCTTCTGACAACATAAAGCTTAACTACAAGCAAAATATCTTTGATGGCTTAAAGTTTATATGGAAGAAATTCATAGTGTTTTCCTTCTGCCTGCCACTTGCCTTATTTTACCTGCCCTCCAGGGAATCAGGCACCTGGAATCAATTACATGAGCCCATATTCTGAAAGGTTCTCCCAATAACTAATAAACACAAATGTGAGATTTCAGGTAGCAGCTGCAGATGTTTTGGCTAAGGATAAAAAGAGTTTAACTCTTTGCCTTCTGTTCACTAAGCTGGAGAAATTCAGCCATTTATGATGTTAATGTAAGTGTATAGACTTGTATGCAAGTAAATGGATGTCTTTCTACATAATGTATAATGAGTCATTTCACCCAGAAGTGTTGAGAGCATGTCTTGTGGTTTTTTTCTGATGCATTTTGACATCCAAGAATGAAGAGAGACATGAAAGAACTAAAGCTGAACCATAGCCCTGCTTGGGTCAATTGGGATTTGAATTAGGCAAGGATTTCTCTCCAGCTAGTGTTTTATTGCAATACATAATTTACAATTATATTCTAGGCAGTGTTAGTGAAATGCATACATGAACGCATAGTTGGGGTGAGTCCAATCCAAATGATTATAAGAAAACTGAAGATTTCTTAGATTAACCAGTTACTTCTGTTCTTTAGTACATGAGACTCAAAGGCGTATGCAGAAGTAGCATACATAGTGACCTAGTATTTAAAGGACAGCTTTCCACTTTGCTTATGATTTTCGTTGTTTGTTTTCATGATTAACAAATTAGGAGGTTTTAAACTTGTGATTCACCCTCACCTCCTCTTCTACATTCTGATTCCTGAAAGATTCACCATATTTCAAGCAAACACATGTTCAATTTTTGGGAAACCTTGGATTAGTTTTTGATGAACTTGAAACTCATTTCAGTGCATTGTAGGTTCAGCATTTTTGTTCCCCAACTTTGAACCCACACTGGACAAAACACAAGGTCAGGTTGATTTTTTGATTACCAGTTTGAGCTTCTGTATGAGTGTGCCCTTCAACACTCTTACGAGGCATGCAGAAATTATGTTCTTTGACTTTTTTACTGCTGGTCATGAAACCGGAGCACATACATGCTACATTTACAGACAACAAATATGGGTTCCCCATCTAACATTTTAACTATTTGATCAGGCTTCTCTGAAATCTATTGTCTAAACTGAGCAAAATTCTTACAAGGTCCCTGACATCAGAAACTTCATACGAAATCTGTATTTCTACAAATGAAGATTGTTTTCAGGAATAAGAACTACTTACATAAACCAATAGAAAGTGCCCTTTGATTACAAAATGCAGAATTTAAATACTGAAGCAAATAAAAACTGCCACAAGAATTCCATTGTATTTGAAAAATCAAAGACCATATAATCAGACTAGGAGTTGTGATAACTGAAATAGCTATTGTGTGACATTCTACAGTGAATGAGCAGTAGTAGCAATCAATACACTCAATGGGTTACTGCAATATTGAGGTTCATTATCACCTTGTCCAACAAACAGAATTTTTTCCCACATTCATGTTTTCAATTCCACAAAGTGGAATTAAGGGTAAACCCCGTGACTTGGTGGAAAGGGAAGTACGAAAAATCTATGAGAGGAAAGGTGTCATAGATAGAAGAACTCAGGTAAACCCTGTGTGTGAAGTTCAACAAGAACTCCACTTCAGCTCCCTAAACTAATTTGTTACTCATAGAAATGTGTATTTGCATTCTTAGAGAGTGACCCTTATATGTTCTCACATCACGCATGAGTGATTAAGCGGTAAAATATTTACTATATTAAAAAGAAAACCTCAACAAATCATAGGCTACATAAATTCTCCATATAGAGTGACAGAAACTCTGTAACATTTTTCTCATAGCTGTTAACTATAACAATTTAAAATATTTAAACTACTATGAGGAAAAGTAAATGCAAGAGTCAGACTGTGAAGAGACAAAGCACACATCCAAAGTAGTCTGCTCATGAAATGAGAAGAGTCACTCAAAGGAAAAAGGACTCATGGTCCAGTTAGTGCTGTGACGTCCTGATCCAGGGATTGCTAGGATACTAGTATGAATTAGGAAAGTGTAATGGCAGTTCTACTGCACTGTATTACACTTTACCCCACAAGGCTGTGTTGCCTTCAGTGAGACCTGGACAGTGTTGGGTACAGAGGAACCTAATGAAGTTCAACAAGGGCAAGAACAGGGTCCTGCACCTAGGAGGAATAACCCCGGGTACCAGTACAAGTTAGGGGCTGATCTGCTGGGAAGCAGAACTGCAGAGAAGAACCTGGAATTGCTAGTGGACAACAAGCTCTTCATGAGCCAGAATTGGCCAAGAAGGCCAGCGGTATCTTGGGATGCATTCAGAAGACTGGCCAGCAGGATGAAGGAAGTAATCCACCCCTTCTACTCTGCGCTGGTGAGGCCACATCTGGAATGCTGTGTCAAGTTCTGGGCTCCCCAGTTCAAAAAAGACAGGGAACTACTAGAGAGAGTCCAGTGGAGGGCTACAGAGATGAGTAAAGGACTGGAACATTTCTTGTACGAGGAAAGGCTGTGAAAGCTGTTGCTCTTTAGCCTGGAGAAGACTGACAGGAGATCTCATCAATGCTTATAAATACCTAAAGGGTGGGTGTCAGGATGATGAGGCCAGCCTCTTCTCTGTGGTTCCCAGTGGCAGGACAAGGGCCAATGGGCACAAACTGGAACATGGGAACTTCCATCTGAACAAAAGGAAAATTTCTGCATTTTGAGAATGAGAGAGCACAGGAACAGACTGCCCAGTGAGGTGGTGGAGTCTCCTTCTTTGGCATCTAGATGTGATCTTGTGCAACCTGCTCCATGTGATCCTGCTTTATCAGGGGGTCTGGACTAGAAGAACTTCCCTTCCAGCCCCAACTTTTATGTGATTCTGTGACATCAGCAGTCAGGCTTGCTGCACTCATACAACATTCCAAGATTGCCAGGAACAGATTTTTTCCAGAAATGGCTCAGGACACAGAAAGTAGAAGCTACTACTTGGGTGATTTAGAGCTCCCTGGTGAATACCTCCCACTTATGGATAACTCCTCTCCTGGCTCACAGCAGTGACTTTAGAGACAGGGGGCAATGTAAAGCTTCATCATTGTATATAAGAACTGAGACTAAACTGCTTCATCTTTTCTTTCTTCCAAGGAATTTCTGCTAGAATGCCAACTTGCATTGATAAAATTAAGCCAGAGATGCTCCACATGGCTTACAGAGCAGTGTCCAGGGCTTGTAGAGAACTGGGGGATAACGTGCTTCTGCCTTTTTCCCCTCTAATGGAATCCAGCAGGTTTTTACAAGTATATATAAAACCAGTATTTTTATCTTTTTTAAAAAACAGCTCTTAAAAACATTTTGCAGTTTCGAAATGTAATGTCTGATCTATGTGGTCATATAGGGGATGTGACATGTTGAAAAGAAAACTTGTATTAAAAGATGGCCTATATCCTAAAAAGTCTGAAGAGTCCAAATACAAACACTACAGGCCTGCATGTCATAAAATGAAGCTGCCTTGGGAAGCAATGTCTATGAAATTAGGCATATGTTACAGGTTTTTTAACAATTCCTGTTGTTTAAGGTGGCCATCGCAGCCTCTGAGGAGGCACATTTCTATGACATACACACCTTATTAAATGTTCATATGCACTGGCACTGGTACTGGGAGTGTCCCTTGGAGCCATGTGATCTCCAAAGCTACCTGCTGAGGATTCTTAAATCGGAACTTTTCAGGCTGCAGGGCTGGAGACAGCTTGAGGTCCTACCCTGGTATTCACAGGCAAGTACTGAGCATCATATGGCTTTCCAGGTGAAAAAGCAAAGAAAGAGGAGGAGGGAATGGAGGAAGTCAATGAGAAGAAGGAAAGAACTGGGGTGGAAAAGTGCAGAGGCAAGGAACTGACAAAGCGATGAAAATGAAACCTTCTAAAACCAAAAGAAGTATGACTCAGACCTTTGGTTTGTGTATCAATTTTGTTCTCGTTACTATTTTCTCTTGGTACATGTTCATCCATAAACATCTGTATCAAGTATTTAATTCCACTTCTGCAAATTAGCTAATAGGACTCTACATGATGTGTTCTGATGTTCCCCTCAACATCTTTTTAGGCAGTGCTTCCTCTCCAAATGATTGGCAGGAAGGTCCTTTTTTGAGAAGAATACAAACACTTAGTATTTGATTGCCTATTTTCTAAAGTATTAAAAAAGGCCTATGAAGGTCATCTTAATCCAAACACTGAAAAAAGTTTCAAAAGGGTAGGCTGTCTAGGAGACAACAGCCATGTGGCCTTGAGAGTCCTTCTGGGAACCCCCCTCAACAGAAACTGCTTATTCATTCTTTAGTTATTACTACAATCAGACCTGTCATTGTTTAATTGTCATTGCCACAGAAAATGGGTAGGGGAGCAGGGAAGGCAGGTTTAGCCAACCTCACAGTTTTCTTTTTTTTCTGGATTTAGGGAAACATTAACTTTCATCTACTCCCCACAGTTCCCAAGGGACTAGGGAGGGTTGTGTGGTCCTTCAACTTCTGAAATGCCTGCCCCTCTGCGCCTTCAGTGGGAAGGCGCCAGCAGAGCCCTGTCACCCACCTTCAGTCCCAACTTCCCATGGCTGCTCCAGCAGAGATGCTCCTGAGTCACCACTCTGTAAACATCTATGTGAATAGGAATTTACATACTACACAGGGATAAAAGAAAAGGAATGAGAAACCCAGAATCAAACTAAAACTGCCACCAGCTACTCCCTGAACCTCTAAGACTTCTCTGCTCTATAGAGGATGCACATAAAACACTGATGGCAACAGCAATTAACAGACAGGTCAAACCATTAATGTAGTTGCTTTGCATTTTGTTGAACACCTTTACTTTTTGTTAGATTTTTTTAGTTACAGTTTTAATTACTGATGAACATTCTAAAGAAATAGCAACCTTTTTTTTTTTAAATTCTTCCTATTTACATATATTTACATTCCCAAAAGTTATCAAGTGGCAGATGATAGTTCTAATTACCTCTTCAATGCACCATGCTTGTCACATGGTGGTTCTTTTTTTTTTTGTGATGGCTTTGACCTTTTAATCAGTTGATCAAGAAAACAAGGTGATCCAGGGTGCTTTGGCATAATCTCAGTACCTCTCTGAAATAGTTTGGGCAACTGCAAGGGTAATTAGAAATATAATGACAATAACTGCAGAACTCATGAAAAAAATTATAGGTCAGTGCTGCTTCTGTAATGCCATTTCCACAATGATAAAAGAAATTACTGTTAATTACCAGGTTATTACCATACTTAGTTCTGACAATCCCAAACTATCCAAACAATGTGGAGAAAAAAAAATCACATTATTTTTTTCCTCCAGCAAGGTGGCAGTACTGTTCCTGTATCATTAATTCTAAGGATGCTGTATTTTTGTTAATGAACTAAATTTATCACCTTATATCTGGTAGACAAAAGTTATAAAACATTCTTTGAATCATCAACTGTTCTCTTTCAAGGTCATTTACATGCATACTTATGCACATATTCTCTTGAAAGCATTACTTCTACTGTTGTGGCACAGTTCTCTTTTTTATTTTTCATTCTTTAGGACAAATTTGGCAAAGCAGAAGGTTGTGCCAAGCAGAAATAGGCTTTACTGACTACAAAACCATATAGCTCAAAAAATCCAGGCACAAAATCTCACCCAGACTAGAGTTGGGAGGAAAATAGAAAAAGTGTGACTCTAGGGGAAAACTGGGAATCAAAGCAAATTTAATTCATTTCCATTATGACTAATTCAAGAAAATGTCTCTTTCCTGGAAAGTGTTTAAGCATGTGCCCTTTTGATTTCAATGAGAGTTGAGGGAACCTTACAAGAACTGAGTTGGCTAATTTTCATCCCAGGGTATACTTTAAAGTTTTGGAAGTGTACATTCGTTCTTCGTCTATTTAGAAACCATGCAAATGCCTTTTAAAATACTGATTTGAGTCCAAACACAAGTTTAGATCCTGTTTGTGTTTATGTATAGAATTGTTTCTTGCTGGGTTTTGATAATTTTATAGAAATTGGGAAAAATAAAATTCTTCAAAATATCATATATCTGCTCTGCAAAAGCTAAAGGATGATTCTAAAACCAACTGAAATTAAACTATACTTACTGAAATCCTCAATTTTTATAGAATCATGGAACATTTCCCTGGAAAATAACTGGTTTTATTCCTCCAAAAGTAATTGGAATTTTCCTGGAATAAATGTGAACAAGATGTGATCCTCGGCATTTTTGTCTGCAAAATCAATAACAAATGCCCTTTGTGTTTCCCAGTGCCAAAGCAGGCATTTCACCTATTGTCTTCCATGCTTTTTATTACCTTTCCTAAACTTTGAATAGAACACTTTTTCTTGTCAGCAGTTTTCCTGTCGCCTTTGTAGCTTTCTTCACCAAAGGCTGCTGAAAGTCTGGTCTACCCCTGCTCAGCTAAGTTTTCTTATTATTCCGGTGCAAATGATAAAGCACAAACTATTTTGCTCTGTGCTATTCTTCTTCCTCCTCCTGCTGTTTCTGCATGTATGGGCTGAACAATTCCTGAAGCAAGTACGGCAAGGAGCAGGCAGGAGGTGACTGTCAGGATCCGTTCATTTGCAGCACCGAGTGATATGAAAATCCAAGGCACGACTGACTTCCAAGCATCCTGATGGTCTCACTGTTCTTCACTCTATATACTGTGCTCTTTCTTACATTCATGAGCGCTTGAATAAATGGTGCTTTTCATAGTGACAGAGGAAAAAAGCCTTGTGTACACTCAAGATCAGCCAAGGTCCCATCCTGCACCTCCTGTAGCTCTGTGTTTTGACTAACTCAAGTAAAAGACTTTCCATTAGGTGCACTGGATTTCAAATTGGGTTCTAAAAGATTCCGTGGTGTCAGATGGCCATAGTGTTAAAATCTTCAGAAAGCTGACATCGGGTTGTAAAGTGAGCTAGAGCACTAAAATTATTTTTGTATGGCCTAATATAAGGAAAATAAAAATTTAAAATTTTTGTGAAGAATTAAGGCTTGATATTGAAAAAAACCTATCCGTATCATATAGTAATTCGTCTAGTCCCTTTCTGTTGATGTTGAGCAATGTTTTTTTCTATGGGACCACAGTTTTTCACTATAAAACCCAGTAATGATTAAAAATGAGATAAGCTGAATTACTAATACCTTTTTTAGCACTAGAATGTAATAACCCTTTGATAGATAGGATTCTGGACCTTAAAATGAAATCCTAAAGCTAAAGCTGTGATACTACAAAAGAGTTGAATTCTCCCTCCCAATTTATTAATGTGAGCTACACTTTGAATTTTCCCCTACATGACATTTTAGAAAATATTAAATAAAAAGCTAGTCTTAAAATGTCTGAAAAATACAATTAAAATGTATGAGCCTGAAAAACAACAACAAAAACCATAGAGAAATAATTGATCCCTGAGAAATTTTGTGGAAGTGTTTTGGGGAACAGCAGAAAAGTTAAAAGCTTAGCTAACATACGGTGTAAATTCGTTAGATCAGAAATTTCACTATTACAGACTGGAATTGTGCATGCTTCTTACTTTTTATCTAAAGATGGTGTCAGACTTCTAGCTGTATCCCTTGGGCAAACACTATATCTTCTCTTTTCTAGTGATGTTTAAATAGATGTTTAAAATTCTTTTTTGTTATTTGGAAAAAAAAAAAGAAAAGATAACAAGCAAAGCGTCTGCTTATATTCCCTTTCTCAGATAGTGCCATTGCAGATTAACACAGATTGCACTAAAACAAATGATCCTCACTCTAAGCTGCCACTTGCTGAATAGGTGAGTTGGTGCATGTGTCTGCATGCAATTAATTCATAAGCAGGCTAAAAATACCCCCGTGGAGCTTTGAGATGCGATATGTGCAAAGCATCATAAGACACCATAAGAGAGTGTATTACAGTTGTGAATGACTGAAATTAGTCCAGTACCCCCTAAACACATGACCTTGATGTGCATTGCTTCAATGTGTACAGGCTGTAGTGCAAAGATGTGACAGTTGACAATTCTGCAGCAGAGTGATGAGTCGACTTGAAAGATAGTTTATTCATGTGTTAGTGCTTTAGTAAACTATACAGTAATTTTTCATCATTGAGTTTCGAGTTCGAATAAGTTGGTATTTTAAATGAACTGAATAATCACTTAGTTGCTAATTTAAATTCAGTTCAAAGCTTTAGTTCAAAATACACTGAGTTTTGAATAAAATACAGGTGCTGTTGAAGTTGGCTGCAAACACTCGTCTTCAGTATGATTAAAAGTGAATGCTACCCTTTGATTTAAAAATAGCCCTTTTTCTCTCGAACCCAGTGAACTCTGTGGGCCTGACCAAGGCAGCTTGTGCTAATTATTCTACATTTTACCTAACTAGCATCAGTCATTCTGTCTAAATCACTGAGATAACTTTCATGGGGGGAAAAAGGCACAATTTAGCTTTTTTTCCTAAAGCTCTTTTGCCAACTGACTGAAAGAAAAGCTATTAAAATATAAAATTTGAAAATCTGGTCAAAGAAACCAAAATAGTTTTACGTTTCCTTTCCTGTAAATGTCTAGAAAAATACAGCCAGTGTTTTATGATTCCATTATCTGGCTAACAGTCCATTTTATTGCCCAGCGGATGGCCAGAATTTACCTTTCAATACATTCACAGATTCTTTTTCACAATTTATGTCTGATTTATAATCACTCCCATGTGTTTCGATGAAGTTAGATTATTTTTCTAGCTTTAACCAATTTTCAAAACTCTATGCTCATGTATAAACTGTTTTGCACTTTGATGGAGGGATTTTTTTTTGAGAGGGCAAAGCCTGTGATTAATAGCTGTCAATGAGCATGCATAATTACATCCTGCTTTATAGCTGAAATATTTTCAGAATGGCAGAGGATATTTTGTAAAGTGTACCTTTTATTCATTAAAATGGTAAATTTTATCTGGGCACAGGAGCCATGATTTCTGTGAGAGGAAGCAGGGCTGGTCCTGAATGGCATTACTCATTTAGGAAACCAAATAGGCTTTGGGGGCTATTTGCATGAGAAAGGACTGCTCCTTACATGGGGAAAGAAGTCTACACAATCTCAACTCCTGACACGTCTGACATGTTGATTAAGGTCTTTTATGAACAGAGAATTTGGTTTCAGTCTCCCACTAAAATGTGAGGCGTTATTAGCTGCTCTGCAGTTCTACAAGCAATGTGTTGGTAAAAAAGGGGGATATATGCTTTTCTCAACGTCTTTTCACAACAAAAAACATGAGGACTATACATAAACCAGTCTGCAAGATCTGCTTCTAATTAGGAGTTATCCAGTTAAGAAAGCGTGTAAAGGAACCATTAGTTGCAGATCCCTTTGGAGTGGCATCAGAGTGACTTTGTCTTGTCCATACTGCAGTGCTGGGGATGGAGGGGTGCTGTGCCGGGTATGGCAGGACGTGATGACCTTGCAGTATTGTGAAAAATCCTCAGTTGTGATGTCTGGGCACAAGCAAGAACTTCTGTGTCCAAGATGAAGTGGGCTTAACGTTTTGGCTAACCCAGGTGTGGGCAAGGTGTTTCCAGAGACAAACCACAAGAACATGTCTTGCTGTAAGCAAGCTGTAGGTAGCAGGCTAGGAAACAGTTGTGATCTCAACAGATTGTTTGACTTGATCTGTCTGAACCACCTCCAACACAGTCATGGAAAAGGACACATGTGGTAGACTACTGTAACCAAGACTGGTCCTTCAGGGCCTTTCAGTTATACCATGTAAGGTACTGGAAATATGCCTTAATAATTACCAACAGAACTGTCCCCCTGCCTCTTTTCTCACCTAACCAAGCCTCATTCCTAGCACACTACATCACCACCACTGGCTCGATCTGATCTGAGGTTCAGTTGGAACACAAGGGGGTTTAGTCTCTGCCAAACTAAGTCTTGGCCAGGTTGTGGATCATGACGTACCATGAGCAATGCAGCGATGACCCATGCAGCAGCATGGAAAGTGAATCACAGAATCAAAGAATGTTAGGAGTTGGAAGAGATCTTGAAAGATCATCTAGTCTAAACCCCCTGCCAGAGCAGGATCTCCTAGACTGAATCACACAGGAACGCATGCAGGTGGGGTTTGAATGTCTCTAGAGGAGACACCACAACCACTCTGGGCAGTCTGTTCCAGAAACTGAAGAAATGGCTGGTATCCCTACTTGCTTATTGTCTCCTCTGGGGCTATGAGTTGTGTGTTGTGCAGGTGACTGCTCCCACACAGAGTTTCACTCTCCTGAGAAGGCACCCCAAAACCCACAGGCTCTACAGCCTGGGGGATGATGTTAAATAAATTTGTCTTATAGATAAAAAATACATCTGTGCATTTTTCCCAGAATGTTTCATCCTAATGAAAAAAGGGAACTGTAAGTTTTCAGTAAGACTCTTAATGAAGAGGAAACGGGATATCAAAGGCTATAATCTAAAATTCTTCTGCCTCACAAAGTCTGCTGAAAAGGGAGATGTAGTGCTCAACCATGTTGATACCTCTGCTACCTTGGGGAGATGGGCAAGAGCAGTCATATTTAAGAAGCCTGTGCTGCAGCTTACTGGTTAATACACAGCTAAGCTGGTTCTGTACATGGGCTTATGGCAGCCTTTCTTATCAGAGCAAATTACAGCTCTAATGAAAAAGGACCTGTAACATACTGTACTGTAATGATCCGTAACAGTATACATAGGTAAACTGGAGTTTTGGTGGCCCATTATTCCATGACATCAAAACCAATGTCTATTTGAATAGTGAAAGGCATTTCTTCTAAACGAGGGATAATTTCTAACCATCAACCTAAAGCCAAGAACCACTCTTAGCAACTGATCGAAAATATGATCTTGTGTACAATATTTGCTAGGAGCAGAAATAAAGAGTTTTATCATGACAGGGGAAATCCACCAGCTTTTAAAGGAAGACCTGTTTTGTTGGCCTGATTGGAGTTTGTGCTCTTGTCATCAAATACTAAAATGGGAATTCAGGGCTTAAGTTTAAATGGAACGTTGCAAAAGGCAGGATCTCACTACATCTTAATAGAAAAATTGTATGCTCACATACCAAAGACTCCTAAATATTGACCTCTACTGTGTATATCAGACATTGTTTTGGAGCATTGCTTATTTAGAAAAAACAACGATAGACCAGAGAGACTTAATGAAGGAGGAGAAAATTAATCAGGTGGTCAGAAGGAAATAGTAAGTAATTAAAAGAGCTATATATGTAGAACAATGAAGTGATCATTAATAACCTAGGGATCATGATATACATACCTGAATTTTGTGCCTTCGTTTTCCTCCCTGAGTCTGTATATAGAAAAAGCAACTGCACAATGGGATCAAGAACTGAAGATTTAGAATAGAATCTTCCATGGGCTGTGGTGCTACAGCCATTGCTATGTCTCTTCAGATACTGCCAACATGCCTTTGCTAACTCATTTGCCTGTGAAGTTACTCTGCAATATGATTCTAATTGACAGTTATCATATTATGAAAAGTGTCAGGCTGTCACAATGTAACACTGCTGGCCAATGTCACTGACAGAACCAACATTGCCTCCTTTCTGCCACTGGCTGTTATTACCTCCACACTGTCCTCTCTTCCCAGGGTCAAAAAGGTTGGGTGTGGTTGGATGGTAAATGAGATCCATGGGATGATTCAGATCACAGCGAGATGCCAGCAAAGTAACTGGAGTCCTGCCCCATTATTAGCAACCTTGCCCACTGTTTCTTTCAATCCTTCACAGTGTTTAAAGAGCAATGTACCTGTGTTTAACACATCCAGACTCAGATTACATTTGAAATTTGATTCTCATGCGGACTAAGTAGGATGAAAAGCCATATGCAAGGAATGAAGCTGCAGTGGGACTAAAGGATAAAACCATGGTGATGCAGTGCCTCATAGTAAGAATAGCAGAGCATTATCTTCATTCCAACAGTAAAATTAAGAAAATTTTTGGATATGAAAATAAAAAGGTTCAAAACCCTATAAAAACACATAAAAATATGCAAATATAAGAACAAGTTTTTACCCAGAATATACAGGGAATACTTTTAAGCCAGAGAAGACATTGAGAGTTGGCATCACAGTTCCTGTGAAATTAGAGCCTGAACTCTGCTTTCACTCAAACTGGAACATGGGCATGCTGCCTTTGACCAGTGACCTTCATCTGGCTGTGGCCACCCAAATGCACGTGTTGATTTGGACTGAGCAGTATTTAAGAGGAGTGTTCACTGGGAAATACTTGAATGTTATCCATTAGGAGGAGAGCATTGTGAAGATGCTTCATATGCTGGAATATTCTTGTTCCAAACAAAATCCAAGCTAGTTCTTGGAAACCTCCCAGGTGGAGTGTTACGTTCAGGCAGCTTTGCACTGTGCATGCCCACCACTAGGCCTAGGAAAACCCCTCTCAATTCCTTCACAAAGCCATCTACATTCATGACGCTGTTTTCCTGCCGTATGTGAGAAGGCAGAAGCAGGACAGTGCTGATAATGCTTCTGACTTGAGCCTGCTCTCCTCTAAAGCAGGTTGTGGTGTGAGGGAGGGAGTCATGAATCCATCATCACGTCGGTGCCAGAGACAGACTTTTCCTCTTAAATGAGACCCCAAAACAGTCTCAGTGCATATAAAAATATCGATTAGACTGCTTTTATGACCCTCTAGAATGTACACAATCACTTTGACACAAAACTGTCATTCTGAGCCTATATGTTTCCATAAGAGAAAAGAATAAATCATGTTATTTCAGCTCAAACTGTGAAATTATTTGTAGCTTTTAGACTTGCAATACCTGTAGCCAAGTGAATGAACCAAATTATGAAGATCTGATTCTGATCTGATTCCCCACTGATAGCCCTAAGTCATTTATGGGGTCACTTAGGAATACTGCAATCTTGAGGGAAGACTTTGGACAAAAATATTTGTTGCTAATAGCTTTGGTTTTAAATTACAAAGTTACAACTAACTTTTTTTGATAAATCCTCTCACACTTGCCTATTTTTTCCTCCTCCTTTGACAAGCTAAGGAACAGCTGCATTTGTCCTTGAAAAGTACAATACTGATAATTTGCTTCTTTCTTTTTTTGAATTATGATCATTGCTAACTGTCATGAGACATTTAATCTAGTACAAATACAGTAGCAGTGACATCTTAACAGGTACAAGTCTTTTTGTGTTTGAGCAAGACACTGTATGCACAGATGTGGAGAAACACATAGTTTGAGTCAAGCCACATACATGTTGCAATTCTACTTTCTCTCTGAGTATTGAAATTGTCCTTCTCAGTGAAAATAAATTTCTAAAGCAATCAGTAGTAGTCCAGGGTTCATGCAAAGCCAGGTAGACAAAGAACAAAGGGTAACAGCAAGGCTAATAGCAAACTTCAATATTTTTGAATGATTTAGCCCCCTGGCATTTCCTATGGAGATTTAATTTTGACATTCCATTGACATGTTTTTCTTTTAAGGTGCTCTACAGCTAAGTAAAGCTCACATGAACATCTGTTCACCTCTATAAAAGTTTATAGTGACCTATGAATTTGAAATTTAAATCAGGTAACATTTCAGGTTATAACTTTTAGATTAAAAAGAAACAGCTCGGCATTGTAAATGAACTAACATTGGCAGAATGGTTGGAGCATAACTACCTTTTTTTTTTTTTACCTTAAACCAGAAAGCATATGGGATTGATGTTAGCCAATGCCATTTTCTCAGGGTACAATTATATACATCTGTTATTGCAATAAAGAAAACAGTTCTTTAGCAGGATGCATCTGCTGGCAGAAAATTTTCCAAAATTAATATTAGCATATAAACCTGCTTTTTTACTGATACTAATTCTTTCTATTCCAAATGTCCCTCATATTTTTCAGCTACCTCCTGCTATTTTGCTCCATTCTGCTTATGGCTTCTCTGATCGAGAGCCATACGGAACCAAATTCTATTTGCTTGAGCAGCTAGCCCCATCTGTCTTACTACATAATCTTAGGCTATGTCTTCACTGTCAAAAAAATTTTCTTTTTTTTAACAATGAGATAACTAGCTAGCATTAGCTAGCTTTCTGTCAAATCCTAATGGAAATGAATTTTTTTTACCATGGTGTACCTTAATTGTTTGGCTGTAAGATAACCACCTGCTTTTGGAAATGATTTGAAAGAAAAATGGTAAGAGTATTTTTTTTTTTTTTTATATCATTGAATATTAATTGGTACCATACAGTTCTTAATTTTGGTATCTGCCAAGTTATGAGATTCAATTCCAGCTACTGCTTCCAACCATGCATTTTTAACTCTGTTCTGACTTCATGTTGGTGCACACAAAATGCACAAGAAAGGAAGTCCTCATAAGTGTAAGCAACTGGTACAGAGTATGATGTAATGCATATCAATGGAGACAACTACAAGGCATTTTGTAGTTTGCATATATACTTTCTTATATTCCTTATTTAGCAACTTTCTCATGCATTGAGTAATATCCCTACCCAAACTAAATTGCATGGGGATGACACCACATAATCTGGAACACTATTGTATCACCATTTATTAAATACATATTAGACCTAAAAAAATTTCTTTCTGCTACTCACTTGTTGCTTCAGCTCAGGCTAGGCCCTGGTTAGCTAGCAATGATTTCAAAACACAAATTTTTCGTCTTTAGATGCACTGTTGTGGCTAAACAATAGATAAAATTATTCTGAAATTACTTCAGTCAATGTGTCTAACTGCTATTTTTTAACAGACTTTCTAACTTATCAAAACTCTCACAAATAATTAAAATATATTTTGATATGTCATAGTAATATACATGAAAATTCTATGTGATTTCTGAATTTTGAAAATATGTGATCAAATAAAAAAAGTGTATTGTTTTCCATTCCAGATTCTACTTCTGTCTGGAGATTCTTGCAATGTAGCCAGTAGTTACACTGTGAGCTGGATCCTGTTTCTTATCACTATGTTCTCTAGAAAGTGACACATCCTCAAAATTACACAAATTTGTCCCACTCCTTTGTTCTCTGCTTCTCAACCACAACTTGCCCAAATCATTTGTCCAGCTTCAGATTTTCTCCATCTCTTTTTCAAGCTCTTCTCTTATACCGATCTTTCATGTCCACACTTGCTCAAGACTACTTCTGCCATGTACTCAAAAAGGAGGAACAAAGAATGCAGACTTCCTCTGCTTTCAAGCTTTTCCAAAACAGAACAGTCAGGGTTCAGTGGGGGAACAGCAGCTTTTTGCTCCAGCAAAGTTCAGTGAACAAGACCACGAAAAACAGAAGGTTCACTGCACAGGTGAACGGAGGCAAAGAGGTACTATTCAATACCTGTATGCCCTCAACAAACTCTAGAATACAGTATGAAGAATAATAAGGCCGAAAGGAAAATACTAATCTTGCATAAATTTTGCAGATGAGCTATTTGAATAGTAATATTGGTGGACTATAATAAGACAACTAGATGTATTTTTATTTATTTCTGCACGGTAGTGGAATTGTTCATTTGGGCCTTAACCACATAGCACACTGCCTGTTAACGCGCATGACCCAGAATTACTGCTGTAGCTGGAATAATACAAAAGCAACTGTCATTACAAACTGTACAATAACACAAACTTAGCCCAGTTGAAAAATGGAAGTGAATTCCAGAACTGGATGGTATGTTTGCATGGGCATGAGCTCCATGAAAGAGGTTCCCATGCAACAACTGCTGTATTCTCTAAAGGGATGAAATTTGAACTGAAGCATTTTTAAGGCTGGTGCTACAGAAAAAGATGTGCTTAAGTAACAGAACAGCCTATGAAAAACTGATCCCAGTTGCAAGAGCTGACAAATGTTCTCAGTTGTTTAAGTACTAAAAAAGAGAGATCCATGTTGCGAGAGGAATCCTGGAGAGCCAGTGGCATGGGCAACAGTCAGGCTTCAATGGGACTCCAGAAGACGTGAAGATATACGAATTCAGCAGTGCAGCTTGGTAGGCATCCAAGAGCTGGGAACAGGGGGGGACTTGACAAGTGTTGAGTTATCCATGCATCATACATTATTTTTTATGATGATAAGCTACTTATGTAGGCTATATGGCTGCAAAGACTTTAATTCCCTTTAATTTGCATACAGTAGGGCATTAATTTTATACAATGTGTACTTGCAGAACATGATTTCACTCTACCTAGACCTCTTACATTACCACTACACAACCAAACTGCAGTTAGTCTTGAATAACTCAAAGTCACTTCTAAGAACCCCGTATTTCAGTAATGAACAGGGAAATACCCCAAAATAACTAATAATTAGTCTTGCTAACACTTGTTCTACTCTCTTTAGTTTCCCACTCACTGAAAAGAGGTCAAACAAATATCCCTGCACAGCAAATTGCAGCACAGCTCCCCATATATCACAAAGATGTATCAGGGCTGATAAGCAATTTTCCATTTGCTAATTCTATCATACCATAAGAATTCTGCAGGTTGTATATCCCTAATTAGGAGTTTGTAAAATCTATGTAACTTGAAGAAAATTAGAATGAATGTTAAGCTGGAATAGCAAGTGATGCTGCCTTTCCATAATTAAAGTATTTTATCTAACAGCTGGGACTGACTTGGGGGTCTTAAGAAAATGTGGACTGGCACATTCAAATACAAGAGATATAAAATGTTTCAATATTTATCTTAGTCCTACAATCCTTCTAGTTCCTTATCAGAAGAAAAAACATATCACTTGCAGCTAGGAAGAGAGGGGAGGGGGGAAAAGCGGGAAGTTTATGCGTATGTTTGATAAGACCTAATACATACTTACCACAGAAGAACTTTGAAGTCATCTAATCTTGTTTGAAGATTTATTTTTTTTGACCTTGCTTAGTCTCTGTCTTAATTCTGTTTATGTTTACTTCTAGCATTAACAGCCTAATCCTCCACTTACACCTGCATGCAGCATTGAAAGCCACGAAGTTGTACCTTGGCAGTATGTTGGAATAGGAGCTTCCTATTGTGCTACATCTGACACAGAAACATATTATTGCTGTTGTCCTTAGTCTAGTGTTAGGGTCTGACAAAAAATAATTGCAATAAAGGAAAATAATCTGTTGTTGTTGTTGTTGTTACTATTATTATTAATATTACTACTAATACTAATACTACAACAACATGATTTTAATGCAGATGGAGAAGCTTAGGGTGAAATGGAAGGACATATGAAATGAATTCAGTGACAACTGGCAATGCAGGCATGTGACAAAAAATGCCCCTCCCCTCCCCCCAATAAATAGGAAGTGTGGGCAACTATTTTGGACTACACAAGCTATTTCCTATCTCGAAATAGGATGGTAATTTATATTCTTGTAAATCTCTGCTAGAAATGGTAAGATTTTTGGATGCATTTCAGAAACAGTAGACTACTCTGATAATAGAAGGAGCAGCCAACAAAGCATTCTGAGTATCACCAGGTTTTCATCAGAGATAAATCAGGCATCCCATCAACATGCTCCAGTTTTATTCTAAATGTAAGCAGTCTTATGATTCTGATGAATCTGTTTCTAGTGATCATTCATGATCCTGCAACAACTCACAAACACACGTATGGTCACTTTGTGGTAATTCTGCACATCATGCATCTATGTGGATTTGTCACAAGTAATTTGTTTCACATTGTCAAAACAGAAAAGACTGTATAATATACTCTAGATGTTATGGCAGCTCCCAGAATTTGGTGGACTGTAAAGCTTCATGACAGTGAAATATAAACTATGGAAAATACATTCACAGCCTTCGAGTGAAAACAGTGGTGAAATGCCTTAAAAGCAGACTGTGTATGAATCAATGACTACTTGTACATTTTACAGTTGAGGCAACAGACCTACAAAAGGCAGACTTACTCCTAAGAGCAGGACATGTCCGTCTCTGGTGCTCTGCATGCAACTTCAACCTGATCTACAGGAAACACTATGCTTTCAGTCAATCTAGTCTCAGTATTCACCATTAAAAAGCTATTCTTGCTAAACTGTGCAAGTCCGTAAAGGCTTCAGAAAGCAGTGCCTATAGGCCAGAGGCTTCTTGTGTTGAAGCTGGTGTATATCCTAAGGGAGCAATTCAGCTGCCTACACACAATTTCTATCACCATTTAAAAATTGCCAGTGAACTCCATTTGGACTTACACCGCTGCTTCAGAAAGATGAGAGGCTCCTGGTAGTCCTGTGTCATACTGTATTACCTTGCAGAAGTTTTAAATACCTGAAGGCATGTAAATTGGCACTGAAGGCCTATTTTTTCTTCAGGCATGTGAATGACTCTATAACTAAATGGAAAGCAGAATGTTTCCAAAGACCTTTTTCCATTTTGAAATGCAGTACACCTGGCGAAGAAAAAAAGTCAGCCTCATTCCTGGTTTAACTTCGTCTCTTTCCAGCTTGAATTGTAAAAAATGGGAAAAACTAAGTGAACCAGGGAGGAAGTTACTGTTATGACAAAATAGAGATACAAGACAATATACAAATACAGTGTAGGTGGGGTGGTGTGTGAGACAGAAAAGGCCTTGGCTCTGCGTAAGCACTGCTTGGCGGTAACAAAACCATCCCCATGTTATCAAGTCTGTTTTCAGCACAAATCCAAACCACAGCCCCATACCAGCTATTATGAAGGAAATTAACAGAATCACAGCCAAACCCAGCACATAGAGTAAAAAGGTAAAAGGTGGAGAATTAAGTTAAACAGAAAAAGAAAAAAGCAGATGGGGTTATCTCTGCCTCCTAAAGTGTCTGAGAGACTGTTTGGGGTTTTTTTTTTGGGTGGGGTTTTATTATTTGCGGGGGTTTTTTGTTTTTCTTTAGTAAAACAAGTCAAATAATAGAGCTCTGGTACTTGAAAGTGGAGAAGCCATACAGTGGTGATTTTCAGGGACAGTTCCTTTTGGAAAACAGCAAAAGACCTACTAGTACAGACTTTTTTACAGAAGCATGTGTCTGTAAAACAAAATCTTTTGACAAAGGCTATGCAATTGTAGGTAGCTAGAAAAAAATGTGTACTGCACCAATCATATTTTCAGCACATGGGTAATATTTTACCCTGAAGTATATTGCATAGCTAAATTATAGTATTGCAGAATATCATCAGATTGGACATTCTAACTTGAATGAAAAGAGAAAAAAAGGAAATAAATTTATGAGAATCACCAAAAGAAACAAATGAATTTATGTAAAAAAAGATATTTAAGCTAGAAAGTAAAAAGAATGACTAAACGTGCCAGGAAAAGGAATTCAGAGGAAGCAAGGAATCTGTTCTTAACCCAATGGCTATACTATCAAACAGCACTAGTAGTTTCTACTGAACACTCAACAGAACACCCGCTCACAGTTAAGGAACTGAGCACAAACACATGAAGATCGTTCTATCTGAAAACAAACCCAAAAATCTCCATAAGTGGTGGTTAAAAAAACCACAGACACCAAAAACCACTGCTTCAAGATATCGGTGAAAACCTAAAAATACCGGTATATTCAAAAGTGAGATTGGCATTGAACTATGCCAATTTTTGTCAGCATTACAATGCCATGCAATATTTGCTCCTTCACTAACCCCTCAGAGCCACTTTCTGTCTTCTGAAGCTGTATTAGCAGAAAGTTAAATCTGTATAAATGAATATTCCTTCTCTTAAAATATGGGGTAAAGACTTGACCTCAGTGGTTTCAAAATTGATTGTGACTATTGTGATTCATTTGTGATTATTGTGATTCATTTGTGATTACTGTGATTCAGTGATTCATTTGTGATTACTGTGATTCATTGTGATTATTTGCCACAGCTCCGTGTGGCAAATAATCACAATGCTGACATAGGAACAGAGGAGACCTCATGGGTCCATACGATCCAAACAATACGAGACAGATAAAGACAAAAGTGGAATGCTGTGATAACATGATCTCAGAAGGTGGAGATGGCTGGCACAGAAAAGAGCAAGTGATGTGCAAGCAGTACTTCAAAAGGCAGTTTTGCAGTGGGAAATTAAGAAAACTATCACAGGAAAAAAACTGCAAAGGTGCTTGTTTCTGTGTAACTACCAACTGCTGGTGAAAGTATGAAAAGGAATGATTGAAGGATAACTGCTGATTTCCCATGACAAGCTCTGAAACCAAAGACCAGACTCTTCATGTTGGACAAAGGAAAGCAGAAAATAATGGGCAGGAAAATATCCCCCGTAGCTGCATTCAAGGTGGGCACTTATGGGTATAGACAACATTTGTCAAGAGTAATGAAAAGGAAGCTGGAATAATTGATCCAGTGCTGCAAAGAGGTTGAGACTTTCACATTCACATACACCATGGAAGTGAGAACTTAGTGATATTTCTAAGAAGAAAATAATCGTTTGGAACACTGTGCCTTAGTGATAAATTGCTTTACAGAATTACCAAGAAAGAAAAACTAGACAATAGGAGTGAATGTGAAATCTGTTTTTGCTGTGCTTAGACTGAGATGAGTGCAAGTAACCATTGTGGAAACTTCAGAAAGACTGCCTGAGCTTTTGGTATGAAGACAAAGAGGCAGGCTGTGAATGGAGAGAGAGGCCAGTTGGTACAGAGATGGTGGTTGTGTTTGTCCATCAGGTAAGATCAGGAAAGAGAACTAAAGTGTAGCAGTGAAGACTTCTGTGGAAGAAGAAGAAAGTAATGATGAAGACCAGTATAACTGATTGAATTCATACTACAGAGGTACACAAACACAGAAAGGGCAGGAAGAGAGATGCACAGGGTTGGCACATACTTGACATGTCAAGAAAAGAAGATAAAAATATTGCCTCTGGGATTTAAGTAGAGAAAAATGGTGACACCACCCCCCCCCCCCCTCATGGCAGATAAAGAAGAATTACAGATGGTAGGGGTTTGTGACAAGGGGAGAAGGAAAACCTGGTAAAGCATCCATGTTTTCTTTGTGCTTTAAAGATGCTTACCATTGAAGCATATGTAGTTCATTTTATACTGTGAGTTGAGAGAACAAAAAGCTGAAGAGGACACCACGGGAGAGATGAAACAGTGAAAGAATAGCTGATGAAAGATAATGGAACTAGCAGGAGAGAGGGTTAGATGCTAAAACAGGCAAGGCATGGCTTGAAGCAAGAAATCTTTAGCAGGAAAGTGGTAAAAAAATAAGAAGAAGAACAATAAGGGCATTATGTCATATTACTCTTCATTCTTAAGTTCTTTAAAACTAGTACGCAAAACCAGAGGAACAACAGGTGTCAGGTTATTCTGGAGGCAAGAAGTTAGTCAGAACTCACTGCTCAACTGGTACTACAAACTGTAGTCTTCCATAATGATAAGCATAAACGAAAGACCTTGCCCTTGCATTGAACAGCCAGGTCAGAACTGTTTGTGTGATCCATACAAATAGCAATCCCTTAAAGCCTTTCTGCAATGTTATATATCATCAATTAATCTTTTCATTTTTCATTCATTATAATATCACCATAAGCACTTGTGTCACTATGAGGATTTGCCATATGGTGTAGCTTTGGCACCAGCTGTTTTTCCAGTTATTACTAGATAAGGATCTGAAAAGTCTTCCAGTAAGATGCATACAGATGCATACAGATGATTTAATGGCTGCTGAAGAGGGGTAACAAACTTATGCAAAATTTGATGCAGTTCTAAAATATTTGAATAAGTATGAAAAGTTCATTTAAAGGTGTTTATTTATTTTAGAAAACCGATTAATCTTATTGTCAGATCTGCAAAAAATATTAGCGACCTACTTCTGTCTACCCTCCCTGAAGAAAATCTAAAAAGAAGGTCTAAGAAAACCTAAAAAGATGGTCTAAGACAACCTAAAAAGGGAGGTAGGACAAAAGGCTGAGAGAAGCAGTTCTAACTAGGTATTGGGACATCTTGGTAATTATGCACAACAGTAAGACGATCCAAAGGCACGTCTGGAAAGACCACTTTATGGATCACTGTCCTGCTAGTTGAATGGTGCACCATTGGTAAACTTTAAACACATATCTGAGGTCAATTTAGAGCACATAGCAAAATTCCAGACTCCTTTTCCTCACCTCTTTTAGTAGTGTGTACATGTATGTGTATGTGAGACAGTTCTACAACAAAATCAAAATGTATTTTGACACTGCAAAAAGTAAAAAATGGAGACGAAGAGGTTAAAAGTTACAAAAATCAGCAGCTATTTTGGTGCTGCAAGTTGACTTAGATAAAAGCAAACAGTTAAATAGAATTCAATTCAATTCAAACAGACAGTTTTGACATTTAAATGAAATTTCCAAAGCATGTACTGTGGTTAAACAAGGAGTATGGCTAGCTTCCAGATACATATGGTAATTGTGAGGAAGCAGTTTTATTGATGACAATCAAAGCTGGCAAAAGAATTTTGGGCCTGTGAACACAAGAAAAAGCCAGGGCCCTTTGCATAATCTGTGTCATCTTCCCTTTTCATCTAATAACTTTTCCTTTTTCCCTATTTTTCATCTACATCTTTCTGCAACACTCCCTAAATTTCCTTCTAAATGTTCCTCTCCTTGATTGCATCTTCTCTTTGATTGATTGTTTCAATATCCCCTTTCCACATCATTCTCTTTCTATCATGCTTCCACTCTAACATGATCATTCTGTGATATGCAGATAGACTAGAAAAATACTGACATAACAATCTCGCAAAGATCAGCTGAATCTCCTTATAATCTCTGTACTTGATGGAGTTACAAATACACATTAAACAACTGCAATGACTAGGACAGCTGTCAAAAAGAGGGCACTGATTTTTGTTTACACCTGAAGAATTCAGTCTGTTTTTAAGTACTGACTATTCACAAACCATATGTGGCAAACTCTTAATGATGGCTGGTATATGAATGCATCATGCCTTTACCAGTGTTACAAGTAAGTCTCCAAGTGCAGCATAACTAAACAGAAGTCCTGCAATGTATTTCTTCTCTTCCTGTTCCTTCCTATGATGGCCATCATCAGTTTCATATTATATACAGAAGTGAAGTTTAGTATAGAGCAGCAGCTCATTTTAATAAAGGAACAAAACAAGGCAGTGTCCAGAACAGTGTTGCTAGGAGCATTATGCAATGCAAGATGGGGAAAGGCAGAACAAAGTGATGAGCCTTTTATCCTACCCTACAGGAGTCAAGACTGGCTCAGATGGATCTCCAGCTGCAGTGAATGCCATGTTCAAGGGCTCTCTCAATGGAGACCATCTTGTTCCTGCTAATTCTGCCCACTGAATTGAAAGCCAAATCCTCTTTTCACTGGAAAGAGAGAGGTATTACCAGGAAGAGCTGTAGGGATGGGGATCAGAAATTTGAACTAAATCCCAAACTGACTTAGCAGCAAGTAGAGAGTTGGGCACAGGAAAAAAATCTCTTTGGTCTGCCCAGGCTTTGAAGCCTTAAGAGTTTCTAGGCAACTCTGCAGCAGTAATAGGTGGAGGATTTTTTTAACTCTCTGCTCTGGAAGGGATTTAATCACAATTCTCACTAGTTAGATCTGGATGTAGAAATCAAGTCTTAGATTTACCTGGCAATACAGAAAAAACAAATGAGTCAAAAGAAATCCATAGTACTTTGAGACTACGCTCCTACTTCACAGAGAAACAAATATGCCCTCATACAAAAGGAAAGTCAATATCTGTGTAATTTCATCCACTTGCTGGCAATATCACCTCATTCAATTTTAGACTGAACACAACGCAATTGGTTGTGGCCATCCCCTTCTCGTCACTCAAATAGACAGTAAATGTTTTGACCTCATTCAACAAAGATCAAAGTGCAATATGAATGTTAACAGGAAACACTTTTACCAAATTCTGACATTTTCCTGGATGTTTTATAAACTATAAAGTGATGCAAGTTGAATTTCAAGAAAGAAATCTTTTTCTGGACGTATTGAATTAGTTCTGATAAAGGGTAACATATAAGTTAAATGAAATGAAAGGAGATATAATTAAGAGAACACATAATAAATAAAAAACAGGTACAAAGAGTTTCTAGTATGTCAGAGACCATAAGGTATTTTGTACATCAAACACTGGAGTTGACACTGGAGTGCCATCTTTAAGAGAAATATTTAGCAGCCATAACAGGCGCTTTGAAGAAGATAGACCAACAAAAAATATTCTGCTTATTCTAAAGATGACCTTATGTTTCCCCCAGTATTTTCATTATGACATCCTGTCATTGTTTCTAAGTTTGTTTTTCCTCACAAAATCAGAGAATACCATAGTGACGGTGTGCAATTTGTGTGTAGCTTCTCATGCAAACCCGTTCTCAAGCTTCTCTACAGAAGAACAACCTTTTCAAAATTGAAGATACTCTCTTTTGATTAGAATCAACCTTTTGAGTCTTCAGTTCAATCTATGATTTTATCCATATACAATAGCTCGGTCTCACAAGTTATATTCAGATATTCATCTCCTTTCCCAATTGCTATTAGAAAATAGTTTCAAAATAAAATTTTCTTCAAATTTAATTCACAGAGAACTGTAATTTCTAGGTGGGCTGCCAAGGTACAATTGGAATGTACTTAACTCATGATCAGCCAAATAATAGCATACAGATTATATGAATACATTATAGCTGTTTCAGTATAAATCAGATCTGTTAGTTGTCTGCCATCACCAGCAATTTCAAAAGGGGCTATTAGAGCATGTTCTCATGTTCTGCTTGTCAATGTAAAAACTCAAGTGAATCTTAATGACTACCAAGGCTTCAGAAGATGAGAAACACCAATACACTACATTAAAATATCCAGAGAAAGCTGGTTCTTTATTAGAGTTGTCAGTATAAAACATAACTGGATTAAATAGGTAATAAAGAAAAAAAATCATAGGAAAAGTGCTACAGTCTAGGAAAACATATTTACGCAGGTGTACCTATAGGAGTGATAGAATTTATGGAGGGACAACCTAAGTATTGAGACAGGTCTATATTTAAAATCTGGACATCCATCGGGTAATTTGAGGAAAAAATAAAACTATTAAGTTTGTTAATACTCAAGTATTAAAATATGATGCTTAATATCTTTGAATACCAAGGCATAAACTGTGAATTTTGAGAATCTTTCCAAATAATAAGGAAATGTTTCAGAGAGAAAGACAGAGTAAGAGAGAAAAACTTATGTTTGAATGCATTTTTCCGCTCAACTGAAGATCCAATGATTTAATGGTTACTTGAGAAATAATGATTTTCCCAAGGGTGCGACTTGCAAGGCAGGTGAACCAGCCTGCAGAAAGGACGTATATTTGGATCTGACCTATTCAAAATGTTTACCTACCAGTGCTCCAGATTAACAGAAAGATGCTTTCTTTTTCCATGTCTGGGCTGGGCTCTGAAGAGGATGAGAACAATGGTTCACAGAATCACAGAATTACAGAGTAACAGGGTTGGAAAAGACCTTTAATTCCAATTGTTCCCGTCCTATGCTAAACCATATCCCTAAGTACCTCATCTACCCTTTTTTTAAACACATCCAGGAAAGGTGACTCAATCCCCTCCCTGGGCAGCCTGTTCCAGGCCCCGACAACTTTTTCCGTAAAATATTTTTTTCTAATATCCAGTCTGAACCGGCCCTGGCACAGCTTCATGCCATTTCCCTTTGTCCTATCTCCTGTGGCTGAAGAGATCATTGCTCACCTCTCAGCAACAATCTCCCTTCAGGTAGCTGCAGATGGTGACAAGGTCTCCCCTCAGCCTCCTCTTTTCCAGACTAAACATCACCAGCTCCCTCAGCTGCCCCTCATAAGATTTGCCCTCCAGCCCCTTCACCAGCCCGGTTGCCCTTCTCTGGACTCACTCAAGGACCTCAACGTCCGTCTTACGGTGAGGTGCCCAGAACTGGACATAGTACTTGAGGTGTGGTCTCACCAGTGCGGAGCACAGGGGCACAATTACCTCCCCAGACCTACTGGCCACATTATTTTTGATACAATCCAGGGTGCCATTGGCTTTCCTGGCCACCGAGGCACACTGCTGGCTCATATTCAGATGGCAGGCAACCAACACCCTCAGGTCCTTCTCTGCCAGCCACACTTTCCCAGCTTGTAGGCCTGCACGGGGCAGATCAATACTTCAATACTTCCTCCCAGTTTAGTGTCATCTGCAAACTTACTGAGGGAGCATTCAATCCCTTCATCGAGGTCTTTGATAAATATGTTGAACAATACTGGACCCAGGACTGAGCCCTGGGGGACACCCCTTGTGACCAGCCTCCAGCTGGATTTTGTTCCATTTACCATCACCCTTTGGGCCCATCCACCCAGCCATTTTTTAAACCAGCTGAGGGTGCACCTGTCCAGGCCAGTGGCAGCCAGTTTCTCAATCAGAATGATGTGAGAAAAGGTGTCAAAGGCTTTACTGAAGTTAAGGTAGACCACATTCACAGCCTTCACCTCATCCATTAAGCGGGTCACCTTGTCATAGAAGGTGATCAGGTTAGTTTGACAGGATCTACCTTTTGTAAACCCATGTTGACTGGGCCTGATCCCCTGGCCATCACGCATGTGCTGCATGATAGCTCCTCTCCTAATAGTTCAATACACAAGCAAGAAATGACTAGTTAATTAGCAATTCTATTCACATGAAAAGAATTAAATCTATAAAATGGGTATAATATTTTCAATCATGTAACATTTCCCTGAGCTGCCTGAGGTTATGACTTCCACCTTCCTGATACTTGGCACAACCTTTATCCTGCATATAACTGAACACTATCACTTCAGCCCAGAAAGTTTCCATATAGCTTACTGCTTTCATATTTTTGTCTTACTTTCCTATTTTATTAGCAGTTGCTTGATTCTAACAAATCAATTTTCCACTTATTTTTTTCCAATTTAATCCATGTCTAGCAAAAATGTATGTTTATATTCAAAACAAAGAGAATTAGAATGGACATAATGCATTGAGTAAAACAAAGCCAGGTATTATCTTTTTATTGTCTCAAGATGCTGGAAAGATACACAAAGAACATAGTTTTCTTTCAGATATCTAGATTTTGATAGATTGTACCTGTAACCGAGAGCTCTTATCTTTGCAGGCAAATTGTTTTATTCCTGTCTCTATTCCCAGACCATAACTACTACAGCAGTCTGCCACTCAAGATGAAACCTGAAAATTCAGGCTATTCAATGATTTTTCAGTATGCTGAAGATACTTTTGCTCTTTGAAACAATTCTAATGCAGTGCTGCACCATTTTCATTTTGTGTAGGAAATATGTAAGTCTATTTGAAGCATTGGTAGTGAAAGTTTGTTTTGTTTTTATACACATAATATAATGACCTCACTCATCCTATATGTGAATCATGCAAAATATTACCCTTTCTTTTTGTCACCGATGCTGCAGTAAGTTTTATCTACTTTCACCTGTATTGTTGGAGAAAAACATTCTTAGTAGAAGAGACACTAGCCAGTATTTTTCAAAATAACTTTGTCCTTTTCTTCTGATGGAGAGAATCAAAGATGTCACATTGCCAGCTGTTATACTGTTACCACACTGCTATCTTTCTTTGACTTTAAATCTTGTTTTATGAAAAAACTATCCTTAATTTCTAACATTTCTTGTAAAGATCGCTTTGAAGCATGTTAGAAAAGACAGAAAAAAATGAAGCTGTAAATCAGTTCAGTTTGAATGGTTGTAGAATAAACTGGCAGCAAAACAGAAATGCAATGCATTAACATCTTTAGCAGAATTTATTTTTGCTAGATGGGATACCCATTTTATAGTTAGTGACTCACATGCTAGTCAAGCATTCTGATCTTACAACTGCATTTATTTGGAAATATTCAGCAAATCTTTGAGAAAATAACTTCTCATCATGCTCTGTTTCTGAAAAAAGTAAGCCACATGCTACTATTTAATCTCTCAAATTTGATATATTCTAAGAAGCCATGATTTCTGGTTGGAATTTTGACCAATTACAAAGTACTTAATGTTAACCTGAACACAAAAGCAGAAAAATTGATGGAGTTCTGATTGCTAGTAGGGCCTTCATAAAAAATGTGTGATGTAGCATCAAAAAATATAACAACTCACACTATTCAGTCTATAATAATTAACAAATTTTGGTCCCTGAAGAACTCTAGCAAAAGGGTTGTTGTTACCAGGACAAACAGATCTTTATTTAGCCTCGTGATTATTATTAAGCATATGTTAATTTCATCTGGATGCAAACCAAACCCACAGATTGTAACACTGCTAAATTTGGAAAAGTTTAGATCTAAAGCATGATCTGGCTGTGGATTTTTCTCCTTTGGACCATTTCTACCATTTACAGAACTGTTGGTTAATAATATGACAAACAACTTAAAATATAGGACACTAACGTCTTTTCTAGCTAGCCTCCTGTTTCCATCGGGTTGAATATCAAACAGATGGCAGAGGCAACTGGGAAGTTGGCCAGTGAGTACCCTGCAGCTTCATTTCCAATAGCTTATGGTCATTTCAGTGGAAAAGGGTGCATGGGAGCAAGGTTTGATGATTAGCTGACAGTCATGGGTTTAAAAAAAGCTCTCAGAACCGTCTGCTCTGCAAAGTGCAGACTGAACTGGCAGAGATGGCAGCCCTACTCTTACTGCTCTGTTTCATTTGCACAGAATATTCATTTCCCATGCTTTTTTAAAACCACCCACTGCTCTGAAAGGAAGAGACGTTGTTGACCACACTATCGGTGGATCTCAAATGTAACAAATTTGAACAGTCTTCCAAATACGGTCTTGTGAAGTTCCCATTTTGTATCAACGAACTAATCCAGTCATTCAGATTTGGAGTCCCTTTCTCAGGTGAGCTTTACTCAGGATAGTCTTCTTTCCACTATTTCCAGGGTAGTATTCTTGACCACTATTTGGAAATGGTGAAATTGTTCTGTCCAGGTAAAGGAAAGAATTTTTAGAGAAAATTATGACATTGTGATTACAAAGGGTTTTTTTTTTAAAGAAAAAAGTTAATATATTATTGAGACTGTTTAAAACCCCCAACTTAAATACAAAAAGCACCCAACACATTTTTTCCTCCAAAATCTCTGAAAAGAATGAAACAATTCACACTTGCAGTACTTAATAATGTACAAACTCTGGATAATTAACTCATAAAGACATCCATATGGATACTTGTGTAAACAATATAAACTAATCACCAAGGCATTTGTTAACTCTGTAATCCGGATGGAATTTCTGAGAATTGGTATAAATGAAGAAATGAAATGAAGAAATGCAGTGTAACTAATACCTGAGATGGGAAGAATGAAAGTGTGGTGAGAAAGAAGTGTCTGTGAAGAGCTGATATCAAGCTTCCATATTCATGAATAGAAAGTTTGTGGGTAGAAATAGATATGAACATGTGTGTATGTGCATGCATATGTAGCTAGTAGAGAGCAGAAGGCAGTTTGTGTTAACTTCCTTGGAAGATTTGTATTTGAGCTTAAATTCTGCAGAGTTAGCCCATAAACAACTTGTCACTCGTCTGAGGATTATAGTACAAACAGGCTTCAGATTGTCTTTCAGCAGAAGTCTAATGAGCACAATTATTAAAAGGGAAAATACTTTTCCTCAGGCTGGGACAACAGGGAAGAGGATTGTTCAAAACAGGTTAAGTCACCTGGACCTATTAAAAATCCTAGTGCTAAAAGAAAAAAAATACTAAGCTCTGAGAAACTTCTTACAGCGTAGAAAAATATGAGAGTAAATAAAGAAAAAGATATACTAGCAACATTAAAAAAACTGAAAATGCTTCTAACTTTTAAGAACTTTGCAACATAAAATAATAAAAAAAACGGGGTTCTCTTTCATGTACAGTTTCTTTCTAAATGCACATACTACTGGTACAAATAAGTGAAAGGTACTATAATGCTTATGTTCTAGCCACGGTCAGATGTATTCATGAAATATCGAACATTTTCTAGCCACATAGAATATTTCACCATTTCATTCTTCAACAAGATTTAAACCAAACCTTGATTCTGTAAGTGATGAAGTAAAGAGAAAGGGTTTGTGCTCACCACCACTCTGGGATGCTTACCCAGAAGACAGACACATGCTAGGTGCTGCGGTAGTGAAAATTCATCTCCATACAGAACTGGAAATAAAGCTTATAGTACTTCCTCAAATAATTAACCATTCAGGGATAAAATTTGTTTGCTGTGCTAAAACAGAGGGGTAGACTATAATCAGCTCAGCTGTACATGTACTCTGAAAGGGCAGGCACAGACTAACTGGAGGTAGGACTAGTGTGACAGACCAAAAAAGTCTACTTTTGTGCAGAAGTGATACCACACTATGCATTTTTTCAAAGTATTATTCCACTGTGACCAAGAGTTTCTGTGACTAATGCCTGCTATTCCCCACTGCTCCCATCTACCTGCTCTTCTGCTTCTGCTGAAAGTGTTTCTTGTCAATACTGTCACTAAGATAGTTCTTTTTTCCCCTATCCTCCCTCAAACAGTGCTCAGATATTAAAACTAACCCTAGGTAGCCTCAATATTGAACTGAAGATAACATATATCACACACAGGTGTATCACTGATGATGCAAGCAAATACAGTCTGCAGACAACAGTCAAAATATTTATGGGATAGGTGAGTAGTATCTACCCCTGTTTCTGAACAGCACTGCACAATATATGATGACTGAGCCAAATCTGGCTTCAGCTTCCAGTGCCCGTGGGTGCTGTGTCCCTCATCTTACTGCTAAGATGCCACTTGATAGGCATTTTTACAGGACAGAAATATGCTCCCTAAATGATGACTTGAAACAAAACTACACTAGATACTGTCTGAGATTAATAATATTAAGTCAGCATTGATCTTGCACTGATTTAGGTAGACTGACTTGGATGTAAGAGATTTTGATCTCATCAGAAATTTTTTCCTGAAACTTTGAGTAAACCTACCAGCTTGAGAAAACACTACATTATATGTGGCACTAAATGTATTCCCTTTTTTCTTTTTTTTTTTTTTTTGAGAGCTCACAGGTCACATTACTCAGGCTTGTTGTGTATTTTTTCTTAGGCAATTTCTTCATCTTGGAGTGCAGAATTTATCCCCAAAAGTCAAAGGAAAAGTTCATGTAGTTGTAGAAAAGATTTTCATGTCATTACAGAAAAGGTTTTAGCTGTTTTGTGGTTTTTTCCCTCTCTTTTTATTTTCTCTGTAATAAAAAAAGAATTCAGACTTAACAGAACAAAATGAGGGAGCCATGTCAAAAAAAGTCATCATAAGGAAAGATCTCTTTCCCCTCTGCTTCCAGTTCCTCCTTGAGAAAAGAAAGTATTAAACTTTGAAGATCCTGGAGTGCCAGCTTCAGGATTTATGGATAGCTCATATTAAAAACCACCCAGAGTACAAAATGAAAAAGGAAAACTTAATGTCCTCAACATCGAAGCAGAGTATAGATGTTAACCCATGTTAAACCAAAACCTGATACTGAAACAATGTAATATTAAACAACATAGGGATACTGGAGTAGCCGTTGACTTAAGTGCAGTCTATTTTCTAGATAGGCAGAAAAGCAAGTAAACAAATATTCTTAGTTGCTTTCAGTTTGTGTTGAAAAGCATCATTGCTCCCACCCGTGAAAGACAAGTATTTTATGTTTTACATAGCATTGTATTTTCATGGTGAAATAGAGAAAATACTTAAGAATTTTGATGCAGGCATTATTTCTCCTCTCTCTTTTGAATGATAGATTAAAGACTAATAGGTCACAAATAGAAAGAAAAAAAAAAAAACCAATCAAATCCCAAAGAGAAGAAATTAACCTGAACTTTGATTGTAGAGTTTTTCACATCTTTAGTTTTTCTTCCCCTAAAAGAGTTTTCAAGTGAAAATTTCCAAACTGATACAAATTCAATTGCCCCAACATTTAAAAAACACAAATCAATGAACATTTCTAATAATAATGGATCTATTTGCACACTACGTGCAGATAATTTTGCAATTTCACCAGTAAACATAACTCTTCTACAGCTATTAAGAAACAAGGAACATCTGTTCCTGACTATAAATCTGTCATGTCACCAGTAAATCCCACCAAGAAGACATTACTAGCATATTACTCCAAAAGCCACAGTCACACAGATAAAAAACATTGTGTCCTGCAGAACAGCTGCTGTGTCATCTCAAGCTTGTCTAAAGTAGAAAAGTGTGTTAAAGCATACTTACCTTTCTCATTTGGAAGGGCTATGTCCTCACACACCTTTATGTTTCAAGGCAGGAACTCCTTATAGAAGCATTAATTTTCAGACATCACAGAATGCTACAAGGAGGTGAATTTTGCTGCCTATGTAGTTATCTGCACTTCGTCAACAGCCACTCCAGTATTCCTATTTTGATTAAGATTACATTGTTTAAATGCCAGGTTTTAGTATAACATAGGATACATTAATATCTATATTCTGCTTCCCTGTTGAGGACATCAAGTTTTCCTTTTTAGTTTGCTCTCTGGGTGATTTTTAATGCAATCAATCCATAAATTCTGAAGATTTTACAAAAATGCATTCTAGGATTTTTACATTATTTTCTTCCAAAAATTAAATACAACAGCACAAAAATCAGAGCTTCACCAGGGCAATTCATTATCTTTACTTAAGAAAAAGGCAGCTTAGAGAAATTTTTGTCTGTTGGGAAATAAAAAAAAAAAAAAGAGACCAGAAAATGTATTACAAAGTCTCATTTCCTGAATTATATTCTTGTGTCACACAACATGTTACATCTGTGTAATTTTTATCTTAATCACTGATTAGCTCTAGGAATGCATTCAAGAAATGTTTCTGCCTCTGATACTTGCTTCATGGGAAATTTTAAAGGAGACTATGTTTAATGCTATATTTAAGTGGTGTTATTATGGGGTAGAACAGCTAGTAATCAACTTAATTGGTAGCAAAGATTGAAGCTAGATATTAGAAAAAGCTTTATAACTGTAAGGATAATTAATGCCACAAAAGACTACCTAAGGCTGCTGTGTAAAAAGACACACTTAATGTTTTCAAAAACAGATTAGGTGAGAACCTATGCATGTATATCTAATCCTACCTCAGATCACAGAAGTGAGCTATATGACCTCTTGGAATTCTTGTCTGTAGTACATTTCAATTTCTTACTGCTACTGAAAAACAAGAAACATTCATAGGCCAACAGAGGGTTGTTGTTTACAATACCTTTCCTACTCTTGTTTTCCTTTGGATCTATGTTTCTGCATAGCAGGGAATGATCTAAAATGTTTTCTTTTCCTGCACTCTAATTTGCAGAAATTGCAACTGAAATTCAGGAAACTTACATGTGTCTTGCTCTGCTGTAAAAAGTTTATCTCACTAATTCCAACAGCGATTTCAATGCATGACTGCTAAATTGCCAGAAGATTATGGAAGTATGTTCTAGCTTCTATGGTCTGGAAACATCTGTGTCACATTTTAAATTACATTTATTTTCAGCTATGGCAATTAGATCTGTAGCTGGTTGACTACTTTTAAAGATGTTTCTGATGTTATGAGTCATAGAAGTCTTCAATATTGGAATGGGCTGTCTCTGGAAACTATTTATCTTAGAAACATTATTCACAGTTGAGAATATGTTTTCTGTGTTCCATATGCAAAAAAAAAAAACAAAACCAAACTACTACACAATGGCTCAATGAAATTGCAAATGCAGTTTTAGCCTGAGTTGTTTCATTGCAAAATGTTACAAATGCAGTTTTTAAACTCACAACACCACTTTGTTTTGATACATAAAATGATGGTGCAATGCCTGCTGTAATCCCAGATCCCTTGGTGCTGTGCCTTTGTGATTTGTGCTCCTATAGATTTTGAGGACTCAGGAAAAGAGAAATGGCAATGTGTGCTTTGTCAGTGAATTCAAAGTATCTGAGACCTGCTGGAGCTCTTGCTCTATTTCAACTAATTGCATGTAGACTGACAATTATTTAGCACTTGAAAAGTACTTACACCTTGTCCCTTCCACGAGATTCACCAGGTATGTGCTATATGCCACATATGTACTAACCAAAGCAGGATAACAGCAAAAAGCACATGCTCCTGCAAATTGGAGATCACAGGGTGGCACCCATTCATGGTTCAACATCTTGTAAATATTTATTTAACTATTAATAAAACAACAGAAGTTCCCTAACATTTTATTTTCTTGTTTCATATTCAGGGTTCCAAGAAGCTGAACCAACAAAAGGGTCATGTCTTAGAGCACAGCAGTGTGTTGCTTCTAGGCACTTTGCATCATTTTAGAAGCAGATTTTGTGCATTCAGAAGCTTTACAATGTGTAGGTAGTGCTATAAACTAGAGAAGGGAGCCTAAGTCATAGTCAATCTACTGACTCGTGAGGTTTTGGAATTGCTATTGCAAGGGCTAGTCCTTAAATATCATTTCTCTCTGGGTATTGTGCCTTAAACTGAAAGACAAAGGACAAGTTCATCTAGTCAAGAGACACAGTTCTCCACCCTTTTCTGATTTTCTTTTTCTTTTAAATCCTGAAGAGCATTTCTCAAAGGCAGCTATAGATAGATGGATGTGCTGCCTCTCTGATCCTTTTCCTGATGCCAGTCTCTCTGCTGATTTCCCTTATCCTTCCACAGAATACACATTCACTTTTAAGAGTATTGAGGCATATCTAAATACTGGTATCTCCTTAACTGGAATTGTTTAAAAATCTTGTCCCCAAAATTCCTAGCCCAAGTGGGCTGACAGTCTCTTTGTTCCGTGTGAAGTGGTAAGCATTAACTGGATTATGATCATGACCTTACAGTGCTGAGGTGGAGTGGTTAGACCCTGACTGGAGCCGAGGTGCCCACCAAAGATGCTCTGTCACTCCTCCTCCTCAACTGGACAGGCAGAGAGATAAGGGTGAGGAGAGATTACTCAATACTGTCACAGGCAGAACAGACCCAACTTAGAAAAAAGCGGATCTAATTTATTATGTGAACAAAGCAGAGTAGGGAAATGAGAAATAAAACCAAATCTTGGAACACATTCCTCCACCACTCCCTCCTTCCTGGGCTCATTTCTCTCCCTCCTCTCCTTCAGAGTCACAGAGGGACAAGGAATTGGGATCTGTTCATCACACATTGTTTCCACTGGTCCTTCATCCTCAGGGGAATGTCTCCTCACCCTCTTTCCCTACTACAATTTGTCTTCCTCAGGAGACAGTCCACCACCAAATTCGCCAATGTGAGTTCTTCCCACGGGCTCCAGTTCTTCATCAACTGCTCTAGTGTGGGCCTCTTCCATGAGGTGCAGATCTTCAGGAACCGTCTACTTCCGTGTGGGTCCCCCACAGGGTCACAAGTCCTGCCAGCAGACCTGCTACATTCTAGGTCTCCAAGGGCTACCGGAGAATCTCTGCTCTGGCACCTAGAGAAACTCCTCCCCTTCCTTCTACACAGACAATGCTATCTGCAGTACTATTTCTCTCACATCTCATTCTTCTCTCTGCAAAAAACCTGCTTCCTACATTGCTTTGTTTTTTTTTCTTCATTCTTGAATTTGTTATCTCAGAGGTACTACCACTGTGATTAATAGCCTCGGCCTTGCCGGCAGTGGATCCATCTTGGAGCCGGCTGGTGTTGGATCTGTTGGATATAGAGGAAACTTTTATCTGCTTCTCACAGATGCCCCCCCCCCCCCCCACTACAAAAACCTTGCCATGCACACGAAAAATATGGGGCTGACACTAGAAAGGGTCTGGGCTCCCAGTCTCTCTGCTGGGAGGTTTCTGACAGCTGCTTAAGATATATGTCACGGCCGGTGCTCTCTTTTTCCCCTCCTTGTGACAAGGTTGTAGGGAAGAGGAACACAGCCCACTGCTGGATCAGCTGTATTGTGTCATGAGATAGGACAACTGAAGGAAAGATGACAACCCGTAACAAGTAGGTTATTATGAATTCTTGTCAGCTGCCAATATACATTATGATCACAAATCAATTAGACTTGGACAGAGCTTTGAGATTATCGCCAACAACTCATCATGAGGTTTTTTCTTACTTCAAATAATTGGCATAATGCACACACCATTTTCGAATGAAATAGGTCACAGCCAGACAATCTGGCGTATAGTATCATCAATTTTAGTACTGTCCTTGTAAGCACCAAGTGTTCCCCTCCTAGAGCCACTGCAGTTGCCAAAGCAGTAAGTGTCTAACACTGTTGAGAGGGAGATATTAATGTCCCCAATTTAATCAGTCATTGATTTCTTCATCAAATGCCTCAATTCTTCTAGTCTTTCCAGCTTAACATTGGTTTTGCAGTTTTTCCTTTTCAAACCAGAAACAATCTTTTTTTTGTAGTGCATAATCTACCGTTTGGCAGTGTCTGAGGCACAGGCCTCGACACCTGCTTAAATAGAGGACTTGCGGCGTGGAAAAATAACATTCACACCCTTATGTCTGGGTCACTGACTGGCATCAGGAACAAAACTGTTTCTGTTCTCTATGCTAAGTGTAGTAAAAATTGAGCTGCAATATGTTCCTGTTTTAATATATACATTGAAGGTGTGATAAGTCCCACAGAAGTTTCCTGTGCTCATTCATGACGGAAATCCCTTTAAAACCTCCCTTTGCTTCACACTCTTTTTTAAAGTAAAAGACTATTCTGACTTAGACCAAGGTTAAAAACATATCTTCAAAACTTTTTTTCAGTACATTCTTAAGAGTTTTTATTAATTATTACTGTTTTTAAACTTTTTAAAGAAAAAAGGAAAAACATTTGAGCCAGGAGATGGAAGACAAAAATCTCCAGTGAACTGTGCCAAGATCAAAGCTTCAAAATTCCACTTACATTTTACTTCCTTCAAAACTGGTTGTTTGAGAGATTTGGTTTGACTCTCTTTTTCTTCCTTTACATGTACATCCTCAGAGATGTTTATAGATGCACACTGTAAGACAGTATACTTATTTCCCAACCAACCACTGGGATAAACATGGTCAGTAAATCTCAAAAAAGAACATTTTATTGTGCTAGAAAGAATGGCAAGAATTTCCAGATTCCCTTCAAAGGAGAACAGATAATGAATTTGGGAAATGGAGAGACTGTTTCAAAGATCAGTGCAACTGCTCACTGTATCAATCTTCAATATATAAGCTGACAAGAAGCTTGATTTACCAGCCCCAGAAAGACTGGCAGCACCCCTCTGCTTTCAGCAGATGGAGGAAAAAAGTAGAACTGCACATCTGCAATTTCCATGCCTGAGTCTGAGGTTAATCAGACAGATGTCCACCACCATGATGATCTTACATGATCATCACTGCCTTGGTGAGTTTACATAATCTTACTATGTACAGAATTTAAAATCTGTTAGGTATCTGTGAGACTGATTCAAACAAGAAAGTGAAAAACAAAAAAACAGAAAATTATCCGAAGAGAATTACCGGAATTACCATGAGAGGAAGAGTTAAAAAAATTAAATTGGCTATGCTGCCTAATGATAATCTAAGGAGGGCATGATGATTCTGTACAAATATTTGAAAAGTATTACATGTAGAGGAATAGTAGACATTTGGTGTAATAGAGAGAATAAATACAATGTGTTGGGTAAATATGAAGAACATGTTTGGGCAGGATATTAACTTTTTTCATTAAAGCTTTGTCATTTGATATGTTTTTGGTAGTATCATGCACAGATTTGCTAGAGGACAGATATAGGTAGTGATTACAAATCCCTAAGACGAAGCATGTACTATCTATAAATGGACTGAAACTGGCGGATAAATCAGTTGCATTGGGAGTGGGTGAGTGGAGAGCAGAGAAACCTTGAATCATGGTCTCTGCAATCTGACCCTCTAACAAAGCAGATTTTTGCCTGAGTTATGTGAACAGCTGGCCATCTTGCTTTATCACGGTTCCACAAATAACAGTTAAAAATGTGTTTTGAGTTAAACAGAATACTTGACTTTGGTGCAATTTTTTAGGTTTTTTAAACTTCTATTTCAAATATACTTAAAACAGATTAATTACAAGATTTGGTTTTCAACTGAGATGTTGATACCTTTTATTTTTTTAGAAAAGATTGAAAGGAAGCGGGGAGAGGTTTTGGGCTTTTTTCAGGCTTCCTTCCCTTGCTGACATATCTTGACAAAACTGACATGCACTTACGTTTCAATGAACTTGAATATGCATTTTTCAGTAAAGGTAGTTTTATCTGAACAAATATTGGGGTTTATAAAAAGAAAAACAAAACAAGCTTTTGATCCATTGGAGAACATGCTTTTTCTCCCTGACATCTTACACTAAACTTCCTCTCTACCACTCTGGGAGTTTTCTGGCTGCTCTTACGGTGCAGACGTTGCCGCTTACCTGAAATTCTGCCCTGCAGTTGCACAAAGACCCGTTCCAAAGGCTTTTTATAGAAGTTGCCCTTCCTGTATCAGCACAAAGTGCGAAGAGACTGTGGTTCATTCACCACAAGGCAAAGTACTGCAGAAAATGATCCCATTCTGGCAAAATGGAAAGAAAGGAATGACCTAATGGATTTTTCTATCTCTGATTTCTGTTGCTTGCTTTCTACCTGGAAAAAAACCCCAAGTAAATCATACTGGAAGTAGCTGTGATCAAATTATTGAATAGCAAACGGGTGTCCACAGGAGGCACTATTTCCTAAAAGGCAGCAGTCATTGTGATCCTCCAGGTAAAGCTAGATTAAATGAGTAAATCCAAATCAGCGAGGAAAGGTCAAAAGTACATTGAACTGCATCTTAGAAATTGCTATTTCAGCATAAATGTCAAGTCATTTCTAAACAAACAAACAAACAATCAGGTTGCTTAAGTAAGATTTTCCAAGTTTTATGTGTTACAATGCCTTCAATCTCTTGAAATCCAAACAAGCTTACCTCTTAAACCTTTCTTCTTCAGAACACAATTAAAATCACTTGAAGTAAGACAGAGTTAATGGACAAGATTTCACTAAATTTAATTAATTAACATAGCTGAGGATCATCTGTCTTTAAAGAACATGCATGCATTTCATTGTAATGCATGTATCTTGTTAATAGAAATAAGAAAGTGACTTATACGTGAAAATTAGAGAACAAACCATTGTTTATTATATGAACTAAGACCAATGCTAAAAAGCCTATCACTGTAATTTGTCAGGACATTTATTCATGCCAGGCATCGTGCAAGATGTTAGCTCCTCAGTGATACACATTTTATCAGTAGAAGCAGAAGTATGATTTTCTGACAGAAATGATTAAATTATTTGCTAATAAACATAGAACACTTAAGTTGTAAACTGCAGAACTGGATGTCCAAACAAAAACTCGATAACTGAGCAACTGTTTTTTAAGTGTTTTTACATGCAATGGTCAAGAAGATAATTATTAAAATAACTAATTAAACATATTTCAGAACATTAAAAACATTAAAATATGAAGATGTTTCGAGGTAGAATAAAAGGATCAGTCCTCTGTTACTCTTAATTGCTTTCATATTGTCCATCATTTTCATTGTCTTCATTTACAATCTTATAATGCTTAACTTGGGGTGGAGAATCTGACTCTCAGGAAGTGAGAATAAAAATAAAAAAAACAGATGGCTACTCAAGAGTCAATGAGAAATTAAACATATCTGGAAAGACTGAGCATCTTTCTTCGCCTGTAATATGTTGTCCCCTGTAAAAAGGCAAACATACATGATTGGTCATCCAGAATAATACTCAATCACAGGTATGTTCCTTGTCTGCATGTGCCACAGTAGTAGAAATTAGCCGGAGAAGGGGAGAAAGCATTGATGAAAATTTGGTGTTAATTAAGGAATTCTCAGAGGAACACGTCCCAAAGCCAAAGAAATGTTAAGCCAAATCTGTGGTTGTGGCAACTCGATATAGATCTATTGAAGTCAGAGACACAATACTAATTGATACCATTTGAATATTTGACTTATGAAGTTAAAGGAAATATCACTAACAATCATAATTATACAAAATTTGAGTCCCAAATAAGCTTTATAGCAGCAGATGTGAAGGGGTAAATTTCAAGTGTGGAGCAATTGCCCCACAAATGAGACCTAGAGGGAACATCTCCAGAAAGCTGTGTCAGTGTTAAGGACTGAATGGAATGAAACAGAGAACAAATGTACATACCTCATCACCACACATCCCCAGATGAAAATTAGCACCAGTAGTGTAGATGTTGTTTTATCCTTAAGATTGTCACTACAACAGCAATGCAATGCCTTTATGTCTATGTGGAAAGGTTCAGTGAAGTGTACAGAGAAGAAGCCATGCAGACATGGCCACACATATCTGCTTGATGAAGCCATTTGATGCTATGCCTCCTCCATCTCCTACCCCCCAAGCATATAAAATTAAAGAAAAATCCAAAACCATTCCCAATACAAGGATGTTCACACAAGAAAATAAGTTCTACTGAAGAGATCATTCTAAACGAGCCAGATGGAGAGCAAAGAAGAATGAAAATGAGAATAAAATACATCAGGAATTAAAAACATCTCATACATCTTTGTATGCATTCTACCAAATTTCATTTTTCCATCAAAAATAGATCGAAGTCTGGAAAAAACAGTCCAAGTGATAGTATTTCACAAGCGTATGTGCAGCACAGCTCCTTTCAGAGGTCTGAGGACATCCAGGATTACTGCCTCACGGAAGACGAAATAACATCACTCAGCTGTGCATGTGAGTTAAATAGTAAAAAGCAATGATAACATCTTCAGATATAACATATAATGACAATGTTTTAGGTATATGGGAAGGAATTTTGGATTGCACCCTTCATAACATTCAGCAGTCAAGTGACAGGAGTAACCTTTTTTCTACATTTAAAGTTTACTTACAGTGGAATAGACAGAAAGCAAGTAACGAGAGAAACTAGCTATATTTGTGCCAACAGCCTTCTCTTAGTGTAGAAATGGATTGTGGAAGAAATCAGAGCTGGTGAGGAAATAACAAATGAAGACTGCAGAAGCAGCCCAGCATTCAGACAAATGGCAGGCTGCAGAAAGCCACTTGTCCCCTAGTTAAGCTCAGCCACAATTGACTTCCACTTTAGTGTACTTCCACACTATCATGTCATTCTATTTAATTACTTACTGATTTCAGAGTCCGTCAGAATATTATTTCAAAGACTACCATTTCTTCACTATCTCAAAAAAAAAGTCTGTGGAAAGACGTATGGTATATTTACAATATACCCCTCAGCTATTAACTATTGAATTTTGAAAGGGGTTTTTAACAATGGCCGTAAGACAGCGGATCTGATTAGCAGACAGAGGGCAAAGTAGAATTATGTATAAATTTACTGAAAAAAAAAAATTAAAGGCTGAGCACCAAGAGATTAATGAATTCTGAGTTACAATTGGCCATCAAAAATGGAAAGGTGGTATTTCTAGCTAAATTCAACTAGATGTTAAGTTGCATATGAATTTGGTTATCTCCAGAGACTAGAAAGGGAGGAAATTATTTTAACTTACAAGAGACTGAGATCTTAGTAACTAGCATTTTAGCAGAATGCTAAAACGTGCCATTCTGTATACTCCCAAGAGGAAGCTGGATTTCATAGTTTTGCTACAGCACAAGAAAGCTAAACAAGCCCCTACAATGACCATATGTGTACGTTGGATGGAGGCTGTGAGGACTGTGGGATTCTTACAGTAATGGTACTGAATAACACACTCTCTGGTGTGGAAAACTTGCCAACTGTTCCACACCATCAGGCAGCCCTCTGAGAACCTACTTATTTTCTGGGTTACAGGTATTCTTTTTGCTAAGGACTAAAGAAAAAAAATAAAATCGGAAAGGGTCATATCACCTATAGCCACTCCTGAATACTAAACATAACTTTCAACAGTCAGATGACAGAAAGTGATCTTTTGTTTGTATTTTCTTTGGATGAGTAGGAATAAAAAAGATTTATTAGAATATATCCAGATAATTATAAAGACATCAGTTGCTCTAGGAAATGGCTGAAAAATGGTTCATCTCTTCTGAGGCTTTGTGTACTTGTACAGTAGACAGAAATCATCAACAAAAAAACAAAGCTATGAAAAAATTGCCACCCTTTCATAACTAGGATTAAAATAGGGCAAAACATTGATTTTTCTAGCAATTTTATCAGAATATGTCAGTATATTCTTAGCCTTTCCCAGTTGCAATGAAATATAACTGACTTTAAAGTATTTTCCACAGAAATTTAACTGAGTGCACTGTCTCCCACATAGTTACCCTACAATGTTTTGATGATATTACTAGTCTTTTTTCTTTACTTCTTTTATCAAGTTATGTGTATTTTTGAAACAAAGTAGGAATTTTGCAATTAAAGTTTTAAATATTTTATTTTGAAACAAAGAAACTCAAACTCTTTTTTCTCGTTTTAATGAATTCAACACAGATTTGATAGTAAACTCTACAAAGCCCTCTAATTTGCATGTCTGCATCACATTATAATGTTATTTGAAAACCAGGTTGCAGCTACAGCCAATCAGAGAGTTTAGAGGTTACTTTAGAGGTAAGAACAGATGTCTATTGTTTTTAGTCACTCCAGTGTCCCACCCTCAAAGGCATATGTGCTCTGTGCAGGATCTTAAGTAAACTTTAGTACCAACTGTTTCTTTTCTCCCATGTCCCTCTCTTCCCCACAGTTTTGGGATTTTATGCATTCACACTCTCCAACCATTTCTTGTTTGTCTTCCAATTCTTTAAAATGACATCTGTGATGGTTTCTGCTGGCTTGTATCTTCATCTCATCCTCATGTCCTTTGAGTATGAGGGAGGATATGCCTTCCTCAACTTTACCATCACTTTTTCCAACAGATGCATTTAGCGATATGTCCTAAATTTATTCTTGTGTTCACCAGCGGGATTCTACTATGGCTGGCTGAGGGCCCACTGGTACTTCCACAGGGACTGAATATGACCTGTGACTCATCAGGTTGAGAGGTAGTGTTACTGTTTCTCTTCAGAATTTTAGAAATAAGTAAGACATATGCCTGAAGAACTACCTGCTCAATTTCCTTTCCAGATTTCCTAAAAGGGAGATTTCCTAAATGGAAGACATCTTTCCATGAATTTTGTTATATATGCAAGATTATGTATAACTTTTTTTAAAAAAACTTCAATATTTAATAAAACAGCATTGGTAATTGTAACACTTTCTAGAGTATGGCTCCTCTCTGCAATCATTTATACTGATTCACCCTTTTCAGTTTTACCTGCCCAATTTGTTTATAAAGGTAACAAATTGATTCAAAGTCAAACAAATTTCTCTACAAGTGTTCAACCATCTTTACCAACACAGTATCCAAATGCTATTGCCCTTATGTTCTTCAAAAACGTAGTGTTACTGGTCATTATTGGTTACTAAATATTCTTTATTATTTACTTCTTTTAACTTTTAAAGCCATGGCATGCTCTCCTTTACTGAGTTTTTTTCTGCAGCCAATTTCAGCATCCCCTTTTGCGTTTTTGGTCATCTTTGGTCTTCTTTTGCCTTTTTGACCACAGAATGCTCTGGTTGGTGATCCTGTAGTTTGCTGTTTTCAGTTCAATGTTCTCTATGCCCTATATAAAAGCAAGTATGTTCTCTCCGTGTCTGAAAATCATCATTACTATTTAACTTTTTTCCCATATTGGTACCCAGAAATCAATCAGACTCTGCAGCATTTATGCCTGGCACAATATTAAACAAACAAGAGCTTCATATACGCAGTATCTTCTGTAGTTAGTATCTATATTAACTGCAATACAAGTTCTTTTGCGCTCATGTTAATTATTTGCATACACAAGTCACTTTGTATTAAACAGATCTGCATATATATGACTTTTTTGCGTATCTGTTCATGTGCCAATTTCATGATATATCTGCATTTCATTATTATTACTATGTATTCTATGTTAATACAAATATAATTTCCATATGGTATCTGCAATTTCCCAGTCCAAGCTATTTGGCTAACTTAATCTTAAACATTTCTCAGCTGACACAGAAAGCTTCTTCACCAAAATAACTAGAAATTCTGAGCAGCTGGCTCGTGTGGAGAGAAAAACATTTGAGTGCTGAGATTCTGTATGAAAAGCTGCTTTAGAAGCATGTGAAATAGATGAAGTTTTAAACTTGTAGCTAATACACAGCCATAGTGGGTGTCTGTGTTAATCTCAGTCCCAAATTTGCAAATTATTTTACAGGAAAACTTTTTTTTGCACATGTACCATTTTCCAGCCACATTCCATGGATTCTTTTAGCATTTCAGAAAAAGTTAGAATATCCCATTAAGAAAAGTTATGCTGCAGATATGTAGTTCTTATTTGACAAAGGCTAGACATCCTTAGCTGGTTTCTTCCTTCAGATCTTCACAGCCTTATTGCTAGCTCTTACATGACTAAATATGCGTCAGGATCACAGATCAGAACAGCCCCATGATATGAGGAGTGTGACACCCCAAAAGAACCATTTGATTGTCTTAAATGACAAAAGGCAGCCTGTTCTTTCTACAACTAAATTGAAGCCACAATTAACAACTCAGATTAACAGTTTTTAAAGTATTCTAGAAATTGCTAACAAATTCCAACAGTCAGTAAGCAGAGAGTTATTCTTCACACAATTACAAAAGTCAACGACTTAGTATCAAAGCTTCAAAGCTGAGAGTGATTCAAAATAGTTTAGACTCCTAATATGTTTACATGGCAAAATATACTTTTTAACCTTATCAGGACAATGCACATGTGCTTATGTGGTACGAGTCTTGGATTAATCAGAAACACACTATTTGCTAATGCCCCAAGGCAGTATCTAGGAGCTACAATGGGCAAGATTAATATTCATATATTCTGTATATCAATATTAACTATTCATATTTTAATACCTAACACTGTCTTAGCAAGTTTCTGTGCCACTGTATTAGCTTAGCACAATGCTGTGTGAGACAGTACTCTTCCCGGCAATACTTTCATTATACTGCTGCACTAGACAGATACAGGAGTAAGCCGCTTATAAAGGATGGAGTCATATCAAGCTAATATTTTGATAGTAAGTTAGTCAAGCATTATGCAAATATCATTCACTGTGTTGAAAACAAATGGTAACACAGTAAATGGTTCCCTTGAACAGAAACACCAAAGTTAGTGTAGGGGTTGATCCTGGAAGGATTGTTGAAAGAAGTCTGAGGAAGTCTGGTTTTATTATTTTGAAAAAGGAGACAGATTTTTCCCATTACAGTTTCCACTGTTAAAAACTACTGCAGTCTGAATGGTACACACTGGGTATGCATTTGTTCTAGGTAAACTACTTTAGGAGGTCCAGCCCATTTCTGTCATCACACTTTCTCACATCCCAGGAACATCTGTCAATTTTCAACAACAGGCAGACTTTGCTAGGTGTTTAGGCCTGGATAAACACTGAGTATCTGTGAAGAATCATTTACTATGTCATAAATTGTTCACTGCTGACACATGGATACTGATAAAGTGATTTTGGACATAGTACCAGAACATACCTACAAACATTTCAATGCCACTGATTAATAAATATAGCTTGCAAACTACTGCAACACTATGAAAATGTCTACATATAAGAATTATTATATAACTAATTAAATGTATTCCTTCTTTTTCCTGTTACACTACAAGTTTTCATACTATGCTGATAAATTACTAAATGTACATTTTCCACTCCACAAGTTATTTTTAGAAAAGTAGATATTTAGGCTTCTTCAGAAATACGTCTCTTTCCTCTTCTATATTAAGCTATATAAAGGTGCAGATAAGTGATTGACTAACTTATAATCAGAAGTATGGAACGTTAACCGACCACCTCTACTAATGCTGCATGCGTAAACCGAGTATAAATAGATAAAAAGACTCCTACACTCTTCCCACAGTGATACCATCACAGCAGTCCCACAGCAGACAAGCTTTTTCTGTAGCTGCGGAGGAAGTAGAAGGATATGCTTCACAGGAAACAGAGCCAGAAAACACCCATTTGGTCACACTAGATTTTCCATGAAAATGCCATTGGCAGATCCCAACAGACTTATCTTTTTCCTTAGAATTTCTATTTCCCCATCTTCCCCTCTGCCAGCTCTCTTTGTTGTTCAGTTGCCTTGCTTCAATACTTGGAGTCCAAACTTGCAGCGCTTGCTTTCCCTTGTTCGGGCCGAAGAAATTTTCTTCTTTTTTTTTTTTGTAGTATTACTTTGAAGACATTTTATAAGCTATCATGATGCCATTCCTCAAACTCCCCTCACCGGGAGACTTCTCTTTTCTGGGCTATAAAGTTTTATGTTCTCTCATATTATAGCATTCTTCAAGAACTGTAAAATCTTTGCTGTTCTTTATTTTTTTCATGTTGATCATATAAACACAGAGAAGAATGAGGATTTTTTCCTAGTTTTTATTCCAGCCACCACTTAGGTGACAGTCATATAGAAAAAAGCATAGGTACTCTGCACCCCTACTTCAATAGTACAGGGATCTGTGTCAGCTCTTCCCTGCGTATTGTATGGTACAGAACTTCTCCATAGAAAAGTGCGTTCTTAAAAACAGCTTGCTGATATACATAGACTGATAATGTTACATTAAAACCAAAAATGTACTGGAGAAGTAGTTTTTAATAATTATTTTAGCTGATGTTTTAGTCACATAAGTCACACAACTTATTCCCCTAAGCAAACTGATTTAAAGTATATTTACAAAGATCTTATTTTGGATTGTACATCCACACAAGGATTTCTTTAAGCACCTCAGCCATTGGTGGCTGTAGTCTTTCATAGACATGTCATCCAAATGTTAGACCTTTAAAACTACAGGAAAAAATGTTGTCTTATCTTATAATTATGCCCCCTTGCAATTTAAAAAACTTGCTCCAGAGATACTGCCTTTGACAATACTGGGACATTTCAGTGAGCATGGGCTTTATTTTTCTACTGTATTTTGCTACAAATCGCATCATATGCTTCCACCTCCATTAAATTATGCCTTCCCTACATTACTCTCTAGGACATCAGTGCAAAACTTTTCATATTTTCATCCAGAAGAGCAGAAGAAAGAAACATGATGAAACTTTGTATGTTTTCAATCATGTACACCAAAAAGGAAGGGTGGGTGAAGATTTTCCCCGATACCGGGACACAACATAAGAACTTTTTTAGAATAACATTCAGCTTGGCTTCCATCCCAAGAGGGATTTAATCTGTTTCCTTCCAGTGACTTTGGTTCTACTTTCCCAAAGCTCAACAGCAACAGCATGGCTTCCAGAGAGAATTTGGACAGCTGATAGTGGGGTATATCATTACTTTTGTGGAATTTCATTGTTTTCAATTTCTTTGTGTGGATTGAGCTTTATGAATAAAAGAAGACTTACCACAGCAGATACCATCATTTTTTATTATGTTGTTATTAGGAAATTACTATTTTGTAAATTATTTCCTTATATGTATTAATAGAAGCTCCTAATAATAGTTCTGAGAATAACACTGACCTTTCTTTGTCTTATCTGTTCAAAATGTACTTTGAACAATGCCTCCATGCCATGGTAACTGTACATAATAACTGCATATAACACATATAACTGGTACCTGAAGCCTCAAGTCCAACCATCTTTTCTCCTGCCTCATCAGCGTCATTGCATTTCCTAACCTGCTGATATATTTGGATGAGTTTTTGAGTTATTCTTTCTTTTAAGATCAAAATATACTTTCATAGTTTTGGGTTCTCCTATAACCCAGCACTTGAGGCCAGAGCACAGCTCTGGACAGTGGGCTAGTACTGCCAAAGAAGATGATGCAGATATAACCTCAGTTTCAGAATGCAGAAAGCAAATTTATTCCTAGTGGTGTGTCCTGAATCCTCTGCAAGTACCTTCTGAAGGCAGCTTGGCAGTGTAAGTAGTGGTATTTTTAAATTGCTAAAAACAGTCTAAGTCTGTCTAAACATAGGCTATTCACCAGCTATCGTCAAAGCAATTCCTCTTTTTCTTCATGACGGTCCACCAGACTATGGAAACCTGCAGCACAGACTGTTTATTTTAGTCTAAATGTAGACCCATCTGAGCAGTGGTCACAATAAATACTGTTTTACTGTCTGTACCGTAACAGGGCCTTTCTTTCAGGGGGAATTTTTGAGCTGTGCCAGCAAATGCAACTAGGTAAGGAGGCATAATACCAGCTATGAAACACCATGGGCCAGATTTCTGGTTGCATCGAGGATCTCCAAAGTACTCGCCAAGAGATGGCAGACAAAAGCCCTCTGCCTTCATCTGCACCCTGCCTAGATCCCACTGCAAGGCACAGCATCTGCAAGGCGACTATGTTAAAAGCAACATAAAGCAGAACTAGATATAGCTACATATTTTATTTTATCTGCTTAGTGATTCAAAACAAAAAGGCACTGAGTGGAGAAAAAAATTAAACGTACTCACAAAAAAAAAAAAAAAAACCCAAAAGCAGCCAAAGGAAAAGAAGTTGCAAATAAAGTGCAACTAGTTTGCAGGGTCTGATGCAACTCCCTGGGGAGTGGGGTCCTCGTGGTGCATGACACGTGTATGTAGGGTAACACACTAGCCATTGCCCAAGGATTGAATTCAGTCACCTTTTGTCTTATGCTTTCTTCTTGCTTATGTGCATGTGGCACAGGGTATGACACTGCTCTCCCTAGCACCAGGTAGGTACCAGATAGCATGACTATAAGGAAGCTGATGCTCGTGTGTGTCAACACCACCATGTCAGATAGGGAGCAGCATCCTTTGGCCACTCTTTTTGTCTTCCTCTGGGCAACCTGGGCATTTGTCCAAGGATGGGGAGAGGTTTGTTATCTTGTGAGTGGACACACATGGACTGCTGTGTGATCCTGTACAAGAATCTGAGTTCACGTCATAGACTGACAGGCAAGTAAGTATGCCAACAAAGGGCTTTCTGAAAGATTTCTCTTGCCTGACACTGTTTTCTTACAAATAGCTTTTTCACAGAGAAATATAATTTAAGAGAGAAATTTTAGAAATCAACATAAGTAAATACATCAAGCTGCCAAATTCACTTCTTGGTTAAAATCTTCTTAGTGTATACACATCATACATTATTGAACCTAATGCTCTGTGGAGAATATCAGACTCCAGGGCTAAATTCAGTTGCCAGGAACAGCTATCCCAGTGCCATTTCAGAGGCTGAATACAGACAGATCTGCAAGGTTGGCACATATGACAGGATTTCTAAGAGACCTGTATTGCTCTTTAGTGTCTGCTGGAGGTCAGACAGAATAATTTAAGGCGTCTCAAATGACACAGACTCCTATGTTTAGGCAACTGGATCCCATCTTAGAATACTTTGTCAGATAAGTGCAGAGCTAATTATCATATTATTAGGAATGAAAGCAAAACCTGGCACTCCGGTTTGCTATTCCTCTCAATAAAAGTGCACAGAGATACAGATCAGTGTAAACATATATACTCATACATATATGCAGATAAATAGGCTGTACCTATCTGAAAATGACCACAGAAGATTCTGCCGTAGTAATTGGAACAGAATGGCTTTTTTGGTCATTGATTCTTACCATTTGTCAAGTGACTTTGTTTGCTGAAGGAAAAATCTAGGCAGACCTCCAACTCTGAATGGAAAGTGGGAAGAAACTTAATTTTCTTCTCTAGAGTCTATGAGAAAGAGCCAAAGAGATTTACAAAGTCCAAGAAGCCAGAGAAAATTCTGAAGGATTTTTGATTCTCTGCTTTTCTTCTATGAAAAAGTCTACAGGTAAAACATAAGGAGAAATGGGCACAGAAAAAACAGAAGCACTACAAATGGAGTGTATTAAAATACTGATTTTCTACTGTATATACAGAATACAGCATGTATTTCCCATTACTGTTACATGATTAGCAGAGGAAAAAGAAGGGAGCTTCATCTTTTAATTATTTCAGGTAGTTTTTGTTACAAAGGAAATCTTTAAAATGAGCTGACCCTCTGACCCTTTCTACAAAGACTGTCTTTACAATGGTACTTTATAATGGGTACTAACTACTAGCTACACACTAGTCTCAAGTCTCATATCCAAATAAATGTTGGCACTGGTTGTAACTGATCATTTCTATATACAAATAACTTTGATCCCTTAGGAAAATACTTCACAATTTCAAATGGAACTATACTCATTGTTTTGTTCTTCCCCTCATAAAGCCATAGTGGGAAATATGTTATTGGAATGGCAGTTTCCCCCATGGAATACCTGCAACTAGGACCTGCAACACTAAAACAGGGTAGTAGAGTCAGAAGTAATAAGTAATACTAAGCAAAGCATTAAATACAGAGATAAGTTTAGCTTTTGGCAAAATGGTTTTGTACTTCAAAACTTTAAGAAAAAGAAGACCCATTGATTTCAGCTGATATCTGCATGTATGTACATTGAGAAACTGATTACAGTGGTTATTATGACAATATTGCATGTCCAAGCAATCCAGACAATTTTAATTAAGAAAATTGGCAATGAGGAATTAAAGCTGCCTTGGACTGCTTTTTCACTGTAAATTTCTATACCAAACCTGAAGGGTAATGAGAAGATTTTAAACTTCCATAATAGCCCAGTAACATCAGTTTATTAATGTGTGACTATAGGTAGCAAATTTTTTCTTTGGCGTATTTTAACCTCAAGAAAGAATTTTACATCACTCAGAGAAATACACTTGGCTATAAGTGCATACTTGAATAGAATAGCAAGTGGCCACATACTGTCCAAATATGTTAAATGATACTCTTTCCATAAAGTGGAGCAAAATACAAAAAACACCTTTGTGTTCTTTTCTATATTTATATAATCTGAAATCCATGGAATATATATAGAAAACATGCTTTAAGAAACTCCAAAACACTGATGTACCAAATATTACTTGTGCAATTTAGTAAAAGGTGCCTTACGATGGGAAAGATGCATACTAAGCTAAAACATGTAAAATTCTCACATGGAAAAAACACCATTCCCCCCAAAATAAACCCCAAACCACCAAAAAGCATCACCCCCCTCACCCCCCCAAATGCCAAAAGAAATGGCAGAAATCTGCAAAATTTTCTCTTCTTTATAGATGACTTTTCATCTTTCAGGAGATCAAATTTCTCTTATTTTGAGATGGCTGACATTATCTAAGTGTGCTTTTGCTCTGAGCAGGTTTTTATAATATACATTAAAAGAAGATTTGCAAATGTTGCTTACAAACATACTAGGAGGGTACCCACAACTTCGGATTCTTTTTTCTTAATTTTCAGTCTATTACTTGTAAAGAAATGATAAACAGTTTACTTTTTTGTGTTTAGTTAGAGTTCAGAGGGATCGTAAACATAATAGTTCATACCTAACTAAAGTGACAGTCTGAATGAATTATCAATGGATACCACTGTCCTAATAATAGAAAGAAAGATTTGAGTAGGAGGTAGAATCTCTGCTACGTTAAAGACATCAAAAAAGATAAAATACATGTGAGGTTAGAGAGTACATGGAATGAGCAAAGTGTCAAGATTAAAAATACCAGTAGAGAAATGTGGTACCAGTTCTAACCAGGATTTCCCAAAGATTCTGAAGGAGTTAAAATTCTGCTACCACTATGTAAATGGGCAAGTTTAGTGACTAATATTCATAGACAAATAAGTTCTGCTTATTTTTCATGGTGGTACATCTTTGAACTTGCATCTCGTGATGTCTAAAAGTGATCAGAGATTATTTTACAAAATGACTACTCTGATTCCTGGCTATTTGTGAAGAAATTTGAACCAAAACTGCTGTGCCTTGATCTAAGGGTACAAAGTCCACTCGAAAAAGTTTCCAGTTCTGTAGGTATAGGATTTAAATAAAATGCAGCTCCAAATGAGAACGTATAGCCAAAATTTTGGATCACATCCAGCAAAAAGGAGGCTGTCATCAAAGAAATGAAAGGAAGATGACATTCAGAGAGCTGAGTATATGATAATTTCTTGCTTCACTGAGAAGACAATTTGTATCCTAATGATAAAACCCACTTTATTTGGAAAGCAAAATAATATTTTGAGGGCAAAATGGGACAAAGGTTAAAACACATAATTTAATTTGATCTGAAACTTTAAACACCTTGTTAAAGTGAAGCCTCTAAAAATTCAAAGTTTTAATCCAAAAAGGAAGGCTGTAAAAGGAAATAAAAGGTTTATAAAGACCTAAGCTTTTAAAAAGTCTTTATGATAACAAAACTTTTCAGTTTCTTTAAATGTTTGAAGGTGCTTTCCACAAAGCAAATAATCACTCATACCGACAAAACCAGAAAAGCTTACCATCAGAAGTATTTCATAAATTGCTTTGCTGCCATCAGATCTTACCTAGGTGTAACCAATATTTTACACACTGCTATTACAAAAAGGTCATTCCCAGAGTTCAGCATTCCTCACCAAATGGACAAAATCTTGAAGTTTTTTTCTTAATTTAAATTTTTTCAATTGTTCTCTAAGTTTCACTCATCTGTCTGACTAAGCCTTTAACAAAATCAAAGTACAGGCTCACTCAAAAATCAGTGGACTGTAGCATGTCAAGAGATCACTGCAATATATTTAATTGCAGATATAAGCCACAACTGGTCATTCCAAACTCCTCATGAAAAGATTGTTTTTCTTCGAAAAGTAACATTTCATGTTACCATAATGCTTATCACCTTAGATCCCAGTCAGATCTTAATTACATGTGCCATGCAAATTTTCCCAAGTTCTGATGATGGCTTTCATCCATACACATGACAAATCAATACTAGCTTTCTGTAGCATCTGGGAAAACAGAATGTTTAGATAAAAGTTTGTTCATACCTTGACTAAATCGGACAGATCAAATTCCTGTTACAAGTATATAGCATTTTATGTATAAGCATTATGTTGAATTCATAATCCTTCCCTTGCTTTTTTTTGTGAGTGATACTAGTATTCCCAAATAGACTGTTTTACCCTCACAGAAAAAAAACTTTGCCATGAAATAATTAAAGATTCATATTAATTAATTACAATATAAAGAATATTTGATCAACTGCATTTACAGTTTGATAAGCAATTGAATCAGAATTCACTTTTGCTGAACAAAATCAATTAACAAATGCTTGCTTTTCAGCTTTTTTAGATCTAGTCTGTATAATAGATTCATAGAATCATAGAATGGCATGGGTTGGAAGGGACCCCAAGGATCATAGAGTTCCAACCCCCCTGCCACAGTCAGGGACACCAACCTCCAGCCTGGATCTACCTAAGGTTGCCCAGGGCCCCATCCAACCTGGTCTTGAACACCTCCAGGGACAGGGCATCCACCACCTCTCTGGGCAGCCTACTCCAGCACCTCAGCACTCTCTCTGTAAAAACTTCCCCCTAATATCTAATCTAAACCTTCCTTCCTTTAGTTTTAATCCATTCCCCCTTGTCCTGTATATATTAAAATATTAATAATGAATGTCATCCTTTTCTACTCTTGATGTTCAAACCCTTATTCATTTTGAAGCAGTGGAAATTAAATGCAAATGTGCACTTATGTAACAGAAACTGAACTTCCCTCTTGCAAGACCCCTTTTCTCTTCCTGTTTCATGAGTGCAGTTTTATATATATATATATTTATATATATAAAATGCCTATCACCGTATTTTAAGCTTCATACTGCCTTTGTACATTCCTTTTCTGATATTTTGCATCACACTGCACAGGTAAGATATCTCTTAGAAGACTTGGAAGACATTCTCTTGAGCAAGGCAAGGGTCACTTACCATAGTGGTTCTAATTGCTACAGCACTGAATTGCACCGTAGCTGTCAAGAGACAAGTTGACTAATGGGATACTGACCAGGAAGCTACTCAGGGCTGCTGAAGATAATTTGGATTCATCAATGTGTCAGTCAGCATAAGCACATGTGGTTTTACTACAATTTGCTATCACGGTATGGTATATGATTTGTCCTTGTCTGCCATCCTGCAGCAGATTCATCTCTTCACAGCTATGCTGTAGCTATTCTGTACATTGTATACTGTAATTTCTATCAAAAGAAAAGCAACAGAGACCGATTATCTTCCTTGTCTGAGTACCACAGTTTCTAAACTCAAAATCAAGATTTGAGTCCTCAGAAAATCCCTAGGAGGTAGCAAGTATGTTCTCAGGGATTCAACAGCAATGTAAGCTTTGATGGACTTGGTTTTTATAACTGGTTAAAACTCTTTGAGTAGAGTTATTAGAGTAACAGAATGAAGTTGAAAGACTAGTTTTATTTTCTGAGTTTGAAGAGAGAGGGTTTTTTGAGCAACTGCCTTCTAAAACACTTTGCATCATCTGGATGATGTCCAAGCTGTAACCCCCACATTTGTTAGTTAAAATTTGCAAAAATAGCTATCTAGATAAGTAAAGCATAAGTAGCCTCTCTCACCTGTATCATGAAGCAGACCATCAATAATCCAATAGCTCTCTAGGGATACTCAAGAACTAGCTTGTTGATCAGTGCTCTCAATTATTTCTCATTGCTCAGAATAAGCAGTTAATGATGCAGGAATTTTACCAAATAAAACTTGGCAGAATTTATTTCCACTTCCAGCTTCCTGTGATGATTCTTAGCAGACAGTTAGGAAGATGTCTGATAGCATTTCCTGGTTACGCAGACTTAATATTTCATTTACAGCCCCAGTTCAGAAAAGCCAGATGATGTTGCCAGCCAAAGAAAGAGCACAGGACTGCCTGATAAAAGAAGAGTGTTTGCTCTGTATGATTTCTATAACCAAACTGCTAAAATGAAACGTCTGCTTCTGTGTTTGTTGGTAAGACCAGAAAACAGTATCAACTTTATGCTTCTGCTGCAGCCTTGATTTCTCCACCCCATAATTAAGAATTTTAGTACTTCCTGTAAATTCAGATTCCAACATGAACTATCGTCAACTACATGTTTGCAGAGCCAAATGGATTTGAAACCATTCCCAACAGATGGAAATACAAATCCTGGTAGAATAAAATCTGTTCCCAAAGCAGTTGTTCTTCCGCATACTGCATCCATATATGCTGCTCAGTCAATCTGGTTGCAGCAAACCTGGACAGGATTGGCTTTTGAGGTATTGAAACAAACATTTTTGTGATAAACTGAATTCAGTAGTTTGACTATGTTGGTGCATTATTATAAAGTGGCTAAATTTCACTTCCAGATTTATAATGAGTCAATTTTTTTTCTAGGTATTTATTTTGAATTATGCTATTATATTCAGAGTAACACCTCATCCTTCTTCCCTTGGAAAAAATTGCACCAACAATTTCTCCATCATGTACTTATTTTAAAGACTTCAATTTTTCCTTATTTTGGCTAACCAGAGAATATTTGTTGTTCCAAGCTACTACCTAGTATAAATGGAACATACATTTAATATTCCATTTTGTAATACAGATATGCAATATACAGTGATATAATAGTAAGACACTACAGCATAAACTCGAAACAGATGAAATATTTACTGCTTGCTTTAAAATTACATGTTTGCTCTCCATAGCAAATTAACTTCGGGTTTGTCTAATTAGAGATCTAATCTATCTGAAGACTTTCAGAATTGTGGGAGTTTCAGGTTACATGAAGATTTGACTGCACAGTATGAAATCCATTGCAGGATTCATAATACTCCATACACCTCTTATCTTTCTGAAGACCCATTCATTAATATCAAAATAGAAATTCGTATTTCTGTAAGAAACTGTAGAAGAACTGCCATTTAGTCTGTACCACAGTACCCTCCAGGATGTTCTACTCTGCAGTTCACTAAAACTCCCAATTCATTTGGTCTACATATCAACTTTCCATAGCCAGCCCCTTTTCAGTGTTCTGTGGGGATAGGACAAGGGGCAATGGCTGCAAGTTGGAGCACAGGAAGTTCCGCACCAACATGCGGAAGAACTTTTTCCCAATGAGGGTGACAGAGCCCTGGAATAGGCTGCCCAGGGAGGTGGTGGAGTCTCCATCTCTGGAGATATTCAAGACCCGTCTGGATGCCTGTCTGTGCAATATGAGCTGGGGAGCTGCTTTGGCAGGGGGGTTGGACCCGATGATCTCTCGAGGTCCCTTCTAACCCCTGTGATTCTGTGATTCTGTGATTCTGTGATCCAACAAGATGTTCCATTCTGAAGGATATACAATGCATATCTGAATCTGAATGATAAACCAATGTTGTTCCCAAATGTTCAGGCTTATGTGCAAAACCCATGAAAGAGACAATGCTTTCTTCTGTAACAGAACTTGCACTTTCCATCACTCTTGTATTACAGTGGGAGAGAAGCTGTGCTTGATTTATCATCCATTTTAGCTTCTGACTGAGGTTGTATTTACAATATTATCACAAATGAGACACAGTACTCTGGGTAGAATTGTATGTATTTTTGACCTTTCTGAAAGCTGAGGAATTTGGACTCAAGCCCTTCTATGAGAAAAGATCAATACTAGAACTCCTGGAGCCACCACACTCCTTATTTTAATGGTAATCAGTTATAATCTTGGATATACTAAACATCATAAAATAAGAATCCTCTGGTCTGATCAGCTAATATTGAAAAGTCCTGTTAATTCTAGTTCATGAATTTTGATATGTGTTTATGGATGTACCTGGCGATATCACTTTATCAGCAAAAAGTCCCTCAGGCCAAGCAAGACCAACTGCTAACATTTTATGGTTTGTTTTCTCCTTCCTGTTAGCTTATGCTGGAGGATTCTTACCTCATAATGTTGACAGGCATCCTATAAGTGCTTAAGTGTTTTATAAAACATTCATTTTTGTTAGGACAGATTTTGGAGTAGAATAATTAAAAACCCAAACATCTATTTCTTAAAAGAATTCACAATCAATCTTTCCATTTATATTTAAAGAAAATTCATTAAGAACAAGATTTCTATTAACACACTGACCTTTAATTCAGTATCTTCAGAGACATAGACTTGGAAAAAATATTATTAGAAGTCTGTTATTCAAGAAGTATGTCACTATAAATACATTGTTTTTTACTAGAAGCAATCGGAGAGCCTTTTTATTTATTTTAAATGACTTTGGATACAAAATGAGTTTCCAGCTGATGAAAATATACCTCAATATAAGGTGGGAAATTGCTGCACTTGATCTTTTGACACTACATCTTCCATACCCTGCCTTCTCTCACAGTCCGAGCTCTGGTCTGGGAGATTCAGGTATACTTTGTCACCATGCACAATGTGTGTAATGATATTGTGCTTACACCTGCCTCTGACATTTTCCAAGTCATTAGTTGTTAGAATGAAGGAAAGGGGAATGGCAATGGGAGAAAAGGAAAAGGGGATAAAAAAATGGGGGAAGGGGAAGAGGAAAAGGGGAAGGGGTAAAGGAAAAGGGGAAGGGGAAGGGGAAGGTGAAGGTGAAGGGGAAAGGGAAGGGGAAGGTGAAGGAGAAGGTGAGGGGAGGGGAGGGAGGAGGAGGGGAGAGAGAAGTAGGAGGGAGGGAGGGAGGGAGGGAGGGAGGGAGGCAGAAAGGCAGGAAGGCAGGAAGGAAGGCAGGAAGGCAGGAAGGAAGGCAGGAAGGAAGGCAGGAAGGCAGGGAGGCAGGAAGGAAGGGAGGCAGGAAGGAAGGAAGGAAGGAAGGAAGGAAGGAAGGAAGGAAGGAAGGAAGGAAGGAAGGAAGGAAGGAAGGAAGGAAGGAAGGAAGGAAGGAAGGAAGGAAGGAAGGAAGGAAGGAAGGAAGGAAGGAAGGGGTTTTTATAATAAATAAACATTTTTGTAAATCTACAATACTTTTTGTGCAATATTTTTGGAAATATCTTACGAAAGTTTGTGTGAGACTTTGACTGCATTAGGTTTCCTGGACAAGTTGCAAGAAATATTGGTATATGGAGTGAGTAAGGATCTCTCCTTTTCTAACTATGGCTCCATCAGCCTGCTTAATTCTCAAAGAAAAGTCTTTCATGCTGCTTTTGGTGTGGAGGACACAGTTCTGTATCTGTCTTGAAAACTTACAGTCCTGGAGTCAATACAGATGACTACTGCTTAATTGTTCAGGAACTTTGTAAGACCTGTAGCATTTTAATAAATTAAAGAGTTCAAGTGATAATGTTCTTGGTGACCTCAAAATGTGAATGTAATCAATAACTACCTCTCTAAGTATATTGTATGGTACCACAGACAAGTTAAGGACAAACCCCAGCCCTATATACTTAAACAAATAAGGCATAGGTGTTCAGAGAAAGAACAGCCAAAAGTGAATGATGAGAGGAATTACCACCTTTAAAACAAAATGACATCTCTTAAAAGCTGTGAGTCATTTCAGGACAGTGCAGAAGCAGTGAACACCTGTAAAAATCCATACTTGCTGAATGAATGCATTTATTTTCCTCCTGAATGTCTGGTCTGTTTTCACACTTGCTTCAAATGTAACAACTCATATGGCAATTCCACCTCAATTAAAACAGGTAATAACATTGAACATGAATTGCCAGTTGTTTGGATAGAGGGGACTCAGTAAGGATTCTTTGAAATCTGAGTTAAGTATGGCTCTCAAGTACTAACTAGACTGTTAGGTGGTTTAAACAGCCAAAATACAGGCTGCAGTTTTGACAAGGGTGTCCTACTTTTTTTCTGGGTGAGCTTCACTTAAAAAAAAATGGAACTTTCTGTGTGGATCCAGATCCACATGATCTCCCTCTCCTGACATGGCTACTGGACTGTTTTCAGTGCCTAGTGCTGTCATTTCTCCCAGGAAGAGCACGGGCTCAGCATAGCTTGTCAGACTGAAATTTAACTTTCTTTCTATTGAGTTGAGTGAACAAATCACAAGGAAGCATTTCTGAGTCATATGTATTTTTCTTTATTACTGTGTAAAGCTGAGGACAGCCTCATTGTTGATACTTTCTTCATTTGCTTCCTCAGTCTACTCGTCAGGGCATAACAAGGGTAACACACCTCAAAGCCCTCATCACACTGCAGCAGGGCATCTTAACAGAACTTCCACGAGTGATCATCATGTTGGATTACTTTGATGACCTCCAGCAAACATGTATGTATGCCCCAGGTGACAGGGGTGATGCCCCTGGGCCCTTAGAGAAAACATTGCCACATGGTGTCCACAGAAGGAGGGGCAACAGCTACACTCAGAGACACCATTTCTCTTGCTCTAGGGCCTCGCATGTCTTGCGTGGGTGTCAGACACAGGCTAGGTGTGCAAAAACTTGAATCTTTGGAAGACAAGAATGACCAAAACCCTTTCCAATTGACATGCGCACAACAAGTTATGGCAACTCCACTGGAAGGGACCATACTCTTGTTTCCAGACAGGCCAAGTAGAGTCTCCCACTTGCTTCATATTGACAATCACAATGAAACCCATAAAGGTAGGGTTAAAACATGTAGGTACCTTATACTTTCCACTCCTTGGGAAATAAGACTTCCTTTCCTCTCACTCCTGTGAACATGTCCCACAAAATGCATGGGAAAAGAAAGCACATATGAAGAAAGCACACAGGGGTCCTCTGGGCCACTTTGAACAGAGGTATCTCCAAATCCCTCGTATTAAAAGGGCTGTCCTTGGCTCAGTTAAAGATCACTTTGGCCAACTGCATGTGAAAAGCATGAGCTGGTAAAGTTCATTGACTAAATGGTCTTAAAACAGCATGTGATTGTTAAGATCTGCCAGCACAAAATGCATCTCTTCACAACAATTGTCTACAGACTGTTGGTAGGTAGATTGGCAACACCATATGGCAAGTGAGAAATTGCATACCTTGCATGTGCTGCAGAGGGACAGGTGAGTGAGTACGAGGAAGGAGTGATGCCACTAGCTCTAAGAACAATTTGCTTGCAGATTCAAGGCTTCTCCACACCACAGCTTCTCCAGCCTGAATGTAAGGGTACTCTGTGTGTTGGGATAAATCTGTGAAGACCAGGCACTTTATTCCCCATAGAGCTCTTGTTGGCAGTCTAGGCAGCAATTGCAGTGAGGAGGAGTGCGGAATCATGGAATTTGCCTTGAAAGGCACCACAAATTTTCTTAGACAGTCCTTTAAGAAATTACACTTGTCAGCTGAGTTTGCTTATAGCTGCCTCTTCCAGGGCTGTTAGAATACAGAAAAACACACCATGGTACAGACCTGCCAGCACAGTATTGCCTGGCTAATTATGACCTTAATCAAGCCCCTCCAAGCTCTCAAGTCTTTGCAAAGTTGCTGTGATGACCTTACTCAGCATCAGGACTTTACTCCACCTCTCTTTTGCTGAAAGACAAACACAGGCTGACTCCTCTATGGCTGGTAAATCCAGGGAAATTGAAACCCTCCCTTGAAGTTGGAATTGTCCTACAAGTATTGCTGAAGGAGCAAGCGATAATTATCAACACTTCAAAGACCACACTGCTACATGCTTTGAGTAAAGTCGCTCAGCACTAACTGAGGGGTAAGAACTAAGCAGCAAGTTGTAACAATGTCTTACAGTGAGTGATACCTCAACAACTTATCCTGCCCATAAACTGGCGAAGAGCTACCAAAAGTTTTCTACTGATCAGCCAATTTCAGGTACTGTCAGTGAGCTGACAGTCAGAACAGTGGCTTTAAGAAAGATAATTTACAAAGGATGTTATGGCAAAGCATAGGTGAAAGCCTTAATTCCTTTAAATCACATGGTTCTCAGTGTATTATATGGAATACCAGTCTAACTTAAGGCAAATGGAGTATTCTTGGCTAGGAATGGGAAAATGGACAGGAAGACTACCACTCAGTTTGTTAGGTGGAAACGCAGTTTCCAACTTTCTGATTACCAGGATAGAGTAGAGAAGGGGTTTTTTCCTTTAGTCAAAACAAGACAAATAAACTTCTGTAGGGATGGCATTCTTACATTGTGTAGCAGCATTAAAGTTGCATGCTCTTAACATATGTGTAGATAATAAAACTAAATGGGATCACTATGACCATCTTTTCTGGCCCTCTCTCCTACATAACAGGAGTCTGCTGAATTAATGCCTCTTTTAACCAGAAGAAGCCTTTTAGAAAAGCTGCCAATCTCCATTTCTATTTTCCACTGATAGAAAATTTGCTACTGCAATGAGAAAGTTCCATTTAGAGCCACTATTGAAAGTGTGCTTTCCATTTGGGACTGATGTTCCCCAGCTTTAGCTTTTAGCTGGTGAATGCTATTTTCTCCTTGTCTGCTTTATTGAAAAGCCTCTATTCTGAAGTTCCTCTTGCTCATATTGATACTTCTACATTATGAGCAAGCCATTTCCTTTTAACTTTCAGTTTCAGCTCAAGGAGTCTTCCATTATAAGGTATACTGTCCATTTCTTTAATTATTTTAATATGTCAGAACACATTCACATATTTTCCACATTTTTCCTTCAATTGGAACATCAAGGAAATCTCTATTTTGTTAGAAATACAAAATTTATGTAGAAACACATAGCAAAAATAACACAGATAATGCTCTTATTATTCAAAATATCTTTTTCTGCATTCTCAAATTGCCAGTCCTCTGTGCTACCCATTAAAGCTCAAGGGTAGCAGTCTATACCACAGTGTCAAGGGTTGTTTTTTTCAGAATCCCAAACAAAAATCTTTTAAAATCTACTGATTGCTTTTTTTTTAGATGATTTTACACCTGCTCAGCTAGAAACACACCCTACTTGGAATTTGAAAAGACAATCCAGATCATTATATTCAAGGTACTCTTGACCTGCTCTCCTGTTTTGGCCAGGTTTTGGTAGCAGAGGAACTATAGGGCTGGCTTGTGTGGGAAGCACTAGAAGCTTCCCCTACAACTGACAGGGACAATACTGGACATTCAAGACAGACCTGCTGGTGGCCAAGGCCAAGACCATTGGTGATGGTGTTAGATCTTATGGAATCTGGGATAATGTCTTTAGTGGCGGGGGGGGGGGGGGGGGGGGGGGGGAGGGGGGGAATAAAATGGCAGCTTTTGCAGTCAGAGAGATGAGTAAGAAGATGTGAGAAATTTTGCAGACTCTGAGGTCAGTGCAGAAGCAGGGGGAAAAGGTGCTCCAGGTGATTCTATGGGGTGCAGTCATAGAATCATTGAATGTCTCTTAGTCTCTTGAGCCCAGACTACTCCATCCTGGTCCTCTATTGGGTCACAAGCCTCCTCCCACAGCAAACCTGCTCTGGTGTGGATCTCCGTCTTTCTCAACTCTGTGTCTCTTATCTCTCTCCATGGGCTGCAAGTGCTGGCAGAGGCTTGCTCAAAGCAGGTCACAGCATCTCCTGTATGTCTTCACCTGCTCCAGTGTGGGTCCTCTCCATGGGCTGCAGGTTGGGTCTTGACATTTTCTATGGGCTGCAGGGCGGCAACCCTCTTCACCATGGGTTTCTCTACAGGCTTCAGGGGCATCTTTCTCTCTGGCACCTGGGGTGCCTCATGCTCCCCCACTTTCCTGGCCGTCGTGTCTGCACAGTTTCTCACATCTCACTCCCTTCTCTGGTGGTAAAAAGTGCCTGCTAGTGTTTTTCTTTCTCCCAAATGTGATTCCCAGAGGCATTTTGACCTTCGCCGATTGGCTTGACCTTGGTCAGCAATGACTCCAGCCTTGAGCCAGCTGGTGTTTACTCCCTTGGGCTTGCAGAGAGCTTCTACCTGCTTCTCACAGAAGCCACCCCTGCAGCTCCCCTTCACCAGAACCCAGCCGCGCAAAACTACTACACACGCAAAAAAGCCTGTGAGCCTGTGGGAAGCCTGTGGTGGTGCAGGCTCCAGGTAGGACTGGTGGATCCCTTGAGAGGGAGGACCATATAGGAGCAGGTTTGCTCCATCAGGCACCGTGCTGAAGCAGTCTGTTCCTGAAGGTCTACACCCTGTGGATAGGCCCCATGGTGAAGAAATCAGAGAACTTCAGCCTGTGGAAAGAATTCACACTGGAGAAGTTCATGGAGGACTTTCTCCCATAAAAGGGACCCCACGCTGGTGCAAGGGAGAAGTGTGATGGGACTTTCCCCTGAGCAGGAAGGAATGAGTGAGTCAACATGTGATGAACTGACCCCAATCCCAATTCCCCATCCCCCTCTGCTGCTGGAGAAAATGGAGGAGAGAAATCAGGAGTGAAGCTGAGCCCAGGAAAAAGGAGGAGTGTGGAGGTGGTTGTTTTAAGGTTTGGTTTTGTTTCACATTCTCTATTCTGCAGTTTATTTGGTAATAAATTAGGTGACCTGTTTTGTGGAGTCTCTTTTGCTTGTGACAGTTAATTGATGGTGTGTCCCTGTCTTTATCTTGATTTGCAAGCTTTTCACTGTATCTTCTCTCCCCCATCCAGCTGAGGAGGAGGAGGAGTGATAGAGCAGCTTTGGGGGTCACCTGGCTTCCAACCAGGGTCAACCCACAACATCCCCGCTACAACTTTTCTTCTGAAGCTGGATTAGTGATATTTATTCCACATTGCTGAAGAAAATATAAGATAATGTGAGGCCAAGAAGAAAACTTTGTTTTACAGAAAATTATAACAGTACTGTTTTCTTTAACAACCAACTAAACACAAACCAACAAAAGAAATATCAATATTGCTTGAAAAGCACAATTTCCATAGTCATTGTTCACTAGAATTAATTATGTATGTAATGCTTTATTAATTGAATCCCATCTAAGTCATCCCATTATTTTTCCTAGATCAATGTCACACTGACAGGCTAGCAATTATCTAGCTTATCCCATATACCTTTTAAGTTATTGATGTACTATCTTTATATTAGTAGTTTAGAAGCCTCAGTTTTCTTCAAGACTTTTTTAAAATTAAAATTAACAATAGAGAGAGATACATGGCCAGATCCTAAAAAAAAATGAAGGATGCAAATTATTAAGGGTGTGCTGATTTAAAACACTGAACTTTAGTAATTATCTTTTAATGGCACATTGAACCAGCCTTAAAAAGGGAAATAATTCCTTCTTTCTTATTTTACAATAAGAGTACATAATCTGAATCTTCCCCAAACTACTAATGAAACATGGCCTTAATGAAAAAAAAAGGTAAGGGGAACAGCAACTAGGAATAAAAATACTTAAAACCCAAACAACTTGATTCAGTGTGTCTCTTCTTTCTGACAACTTTGCTGAATTGGACATGCTGTGAAAGGGAATGATATTTTGTGCACATCCATGTGTACACAGGGCATGAAACAGCAGGAGATAGAAACTAAGAAGTAATCTTTAATTGCAGAAGCCAACTATTGAGACATGGTGAAAATGACCATCACCTTAATAAACTAACACAGTGCAAAATATTTTTTCAGTGCTGCTAGCACTTTATGTGGCATACTTTTAATGTATTAAAAATTATACACATATTCTACTGAACCTGCAATTTGTAATCAAATTTTTTTTTTTTTTAAACTGTCTGTTACAGCTGCAGTTACCAATCTCAACCTTGATAATCAACTTTTGCATACCTCAGAACTTAAAAACAGTCAAGAAGAATGCAATCATTCTTTCAGAATAATTGATGTGTTGCTGTTGGGAATTTGGTTTTGTCATTTAAGATTATATGTAAAATAGCTGTGTTCTATTATGTCATTCAGCAAAATGCAGTCAGAGAAAATAAGGTATAGGTTGAGGCATTTATTACTTAGTTAAAATGGTTATGCACAATAATATATAAATTAGAAGTGTGTAAGGTGAGCATAAAAGGGAAAAATAAATTTACTTGCAAATATCTTCTGGAACAGTTGTTTAATTCTTTTCTGGTTTAAGGAAAACAAATTACTTCATTGATAAAGATTTCTTTATCAATTAATCAATTTTAGATTTTATGATACTGGAAAAGAATTTGGAATATATAAATCATTCTGTCTGCCTCCAGACTTCACAAATTCTTCTCCAATGCAATTTACACGGTAATTGGAAAGTTTTAATTCCACGGCCATATCTGTCTGGTAAAAATGACCCAGCAATGATTGAATGAAATGTCTGTCATAAAGTGAGACTGCTGCTGGTCAGCACTAAAGCATTTTGCTATGTGGCTCCTCAGGAATGAATTAAGAACTACTAAGGAAAATGTATTGAAAATCTGAGACAAAGAGAAGACATATCATGAAACAGAAATATGGTCTAGACATTACAAACTACATACTCCTTCCTCCTTTTGGTTTTGGTTTAAGAGACATAAATGTGGAAAATACATTTGGTAAGCTATGCAACAGAGAGATTGTCAAGGTTCTAAAGAGAAAAAAAATATATTAAATGTGAGTCATGTTAACATTCAGGCATTGTTTATTTATTAGCCAGATTAACAGTTACATTTATTCATATTAACTGGGAAATCTCTACTTATATTTACACTAATGCTCTTTCTTAAGTAGAATGCAAATTAAATGCTTAACTGAAGAAAGTGTTATGGGGAAACTCTATGGGAAAGTCTCTAGATTTGAATGGGAACTTGAGAGAGAAAAAATATGAAGTCTTATACATCCCACATTAAAACTGAAATATTTTGCAATAAGATGTCTGCACTTGTCCGTGTACATCTTCTATTAAAGCTTTAACAGAGAGAAGACAGTTTCTTTCAGCGATAGACTTTAGTGAACAAAGAATGCAAGCCCTAATACATCTAAGCTTTGTGATGCATTTCCTGTTATTACCTAGAAACAGGGCCTGAGACTCGGTGAATCTGACCCTTGAAATGAGTAAGAGAACCATGTGGAAAAATAGTGGTTTGCTAGTTAGACCACTGGACCATCACTTCCTCTTCCAAGTGTTGCCACTGTTTGTTCAATAAGGATAACATTCCCCCACCTGTTTAGGAGCTTGACTCAAAGTCCAGTCAGGATTTTGATAAGGTTAAATAACTGTGAGCTAGACATGCATAAAACCCCACAACAAATTGGATTTCCAACAGTGTAATTTCAAAAAGGGTTTGGCTTATTGTGTAGATGAGGGTGTATTCTATTTTAAAACAGATACTTTACTGGACCTTTCTCATTTTTTACTTCAGCCAAAACCACAAAGTTTGAAAGATCTTTGGAAATGATTCTATCAACTCATGGAAAAGATAGGTGATTTTAAACACAGTAATCAAGAAAAATGTTAATAGAAGATAGCACTAACACACACATATGGAACATCAGAAGGACTAGGTAAGGTTTGCTCTCCCTTTATTTTATTTTTACGTGGCTTCCTCAAAACTCCATATGGAAATGAAAGAAGTGGGAAGCCTCCAAAGAACCTGAAACTTAGGAAAGAGGAAATTTTAATTATAACTGTAGATTTCTTCTCTATAACCACCAACCTTAAGAATAAAGAAACAGGCAACACAGAGAGAAAAAAATGGCTGTGCTCCAAGGAAAATGTTTTCTGCCAGTACATACAGCTGAAAGCATTCAAAACTAAGTAAAATATTTAGTTAATGTTTGTATCATCTCACAGGATGTCTTATGTGTCTAAGTATTGTGTTCAATGTTAACTGCATTGCAGAACATATTAGGACCCAATTCTTTAGTGCTCATTCATGTGGAAAGTGTAACTTTATTTCATAAAGAGTGAGATCAATAGGACTGCATACAAAAATTTAGAAGTAAAAGTTGAGAAATTGTTCTGTGACTGGCCCTGGCTCATATTCATCACTGTTTAATATAAGAACTTGATTAAGGTCCCTATATTTAACTTTTTTTCTAGGTTTTTTTTTTTTTTATAAAACCCAGGCAAATCAAGAAGTCTGTGGGAAAGCCTATTGGCAAATTGCTTTCGGTTGTGAAACTTGTTTTCTCCAATTAAGTCTATCCACCTCAACAGATTTCAGTCTGAATGCTTTGAATGCTTTTTTGCTTTTTCATAAGCAGCTTTAGAGCCTCATTAAAGTAGTACAGTATGGGTACTTCACACTGCTTCAGCTTGGCTAGACTGTATTTCTCATGATATATCACAGCAAGTTTATCCACAGAGGAATACTCCCAGCTAAAGTACATTTCCCTGGCAGCTGAGAAGTCCAATTTTTAAAACATGAGACAGCTGTGTTCCTTTTCCTGCAAGCCACAATACTGGCTTAGGTGGATGCAAAAGAAGTCTGAGCCCATTCAAAATGAAAAATGTCTTCACTGGTGAATCGACCTTTCCTGAAAATGTTTGTTCTTTGGAAAGTTGTGCAACTTAGATTTTCCTTGTGAAAGAAAATAAAACTTCAAAGTATCAGTTGTCTCACAGAGCTAAAATCCCATTTTCAGTTCTACTAGATTGGCTATCTTTGACTTAATATAAAATGAAACTTATTAAGTCTGTTTTATTTGATCACTGAGAAGTGTTTCTTTGGGATAACTGCCATAGTTCTAGTTTCCCCAGTATGTGCCACAGAGTGTGTGAAGCTCCTTTTGTTCACTGTGTAAGGGTGCTGGAATACTGCTTTAATTACAATAGTTGTCTGAAGCAGTAACTATTGCATGTATTGAAAACAATTACTCATTCCCCAGTTTGAAATACCAGCTTCCTTTGCTAGTGTAACTATGCAAGTCAGAATGGCCAGAATAGAAAAAAAAAGCAGACAAAAAAGTTGTATTCCATTTATCTGCTGAAATTACATGCTTTTGTGCTACCTATTTTACACATTGTGGCTTCCAAAGGATAAAAACCAGCTTAAATGGAGAGAAGTTAAATGAAATGGTGTCAATACTCATGGGGGTCTGTGTCATATACAATAAGACTTGAGCTGCTGTGATGTTCTATGCTGAGGCTGGTGATAATCAGTACCATCTTTATGTTCAGACCTGGAAAAAAGAGGAAATCTGTGTTCTCACCCCATTCAATACCAGCAAACCAACCCTTGCCTCAGTAAAAAACCGACGTCAGTAGCCTTTGATATTACAGCAGTTCACTGAGGGGCAATGTCTTCAAAAGTTCCTTATTTGTGAGAACAGCGTCACATTACGAGCTCCCGCTGGCACCATCTGGCCCAAAGTTAAAGGGAAAATCCAAAGAACACAGATAGAAAGAGTGCAATTTAGATGAAACTCCAATTATTGAGAGTTATGTCTGCTTATATTGGGAAATATTGCATGTCTTGGGGGAATGTGTGTGTGCGTGCGTGTGTGTGTGAGCGGGAAAGGTGTGTGTTTTTAGACAAAGATAGCAATTACAGGCCTGCAGTCCCATAAGGAGCCCTAACTACTTTATGGATAAACAACTTGATAGATAAGCTCTTAAAATCCGTAAAGTTTTTCTATTATTACATCATATCGCCTATTTTCTTTTTATTCAGAGGAAAAAATTCAACTATTTCAGAGTCTAAAAGAGGCAAGTCAAAATAAAGCTACTTCTCCCAGAAATATTCTATTTACAATAAGTTATTTATTGATTTCAGTATTGCAGTGGATATGGCAATGTCACATGAAAATGGATTTTTTTCTCCCTTATAATCTACTAAGTTAGGGAATATCCTGAGATAAGTTGGAAACACATTTCTACACTGAAAATCCAGCTTTTGAATGTACATATATGTACCCAGAGTGTAAATATATGATTAAGCAACCCAGCTGAGAACAAAGTTTAGCCTTGACCACAGTGCCGTCTCAGAGTGCAAGCAATAGAGCAGATGCTCTGTGTGTATCTCCACAGCTAGCGATGATGACTCAGGGTTTTCTGAGTTGTAACTCTTGCTTTTGACTAGTCCTTCAGACTTTCCTTAATTTGTTCAGATCCCTTTTGAGCCTACATAAGGTTTGAGCATATACAAAATCCTGAGTTGTGTGAGGCAGTATCTCCTTTTATATTTTTCAGCTTACTTCTTTCTTTTATGACCCTTAGCCCTTCCTCTGGAAAAGAGAGGAAATAATCATTCCTTATTCTCTTTTTATTCTACTCATGATTTTATAGACTTATTCTATCCCTCCTCACTTATTTCTTTCCCAGTTGTAAGACTTCTAGTCTATTTAGTTATTCCTTATACAGATACTATTCTTTAACTTTGATCATCCCTGATACCCTTCTCTTCACTTTCCTCAATTCTTGTTCTCACATTTCAAAAATAATGTAACAGAAATGGAAGCATTCAAAATGTAGTTGCATGATGAATTTATTCAGTGGCATAATAATGCTTTCCCTTCTGTGTCCCTTTTTGAATAACTTCTAGCACTCTATTTGCTTCTTTCACTGCTCCTGATAGGGTATTTTCATAAAACTACATTATAACATCAGAATCTCTATTTTCTGCCTACTGATGAACTTACTATGTATGAAATCGTATTTTGGAGAAAGAAATTCAGAGCCAGGCTTGCTTAGGTGTAGGCTTAGTCTACAAAAGATGTTTGCGAGCATTAACAAATCTTAAAGAGAACTTCTCTACTTAGAAAAATCTGTAGATCAAATGATATGGTTTTGTTTTCTAGAGGAAGTTTGAGTAAGCCTTGTGTATAGCCTGTGAGAGTCTGCTAGATTTGTGACTGATACGTTAGTGTTAAGCAGTTTGGATTTTTTTTGCCTTTGTAACAGAAGAATTTATGGTTAAAATTTGAAAATGCTTAGGAATGCTTCTGGCAACATTCCACAAAAATTTTTAGATTCCATTGAAAGTAATTTGCAAGTTCTGATCCTGAACTGCTCTTTGATTTTTAAAGTTTGTAGACTATCTGCACCTTTGGCTCTTGAGACTTATATTCTGCTAAAAACTAATGGGGAAAAATAATCTTTTGCAATAATGGATCAGTAAATGTAAATAAAATAAACAGCCAAATTATGTTGATCCCACATTTTGAAAACAAACAAACAAACAAAACTTTTACCTAATTTGCTTAAATGTTGAAAAACTCAACAGGAATCCAAGTGTGGAAATTATGATAAAATCAAAAGAGTCTCACAAAATAAAATATGAAACCTCAATGGGACTTTGTAAGAGAAAATATTTCATTACTGCCTTTTTCCTCACTGTTAGTCAGACTGGATGAAAACATTTTCTGCCATGGTTTATTTTCATTCATCTTGTTAGTACGAGTTGGAACTTCTGCTCTGATCAGGCAGCCTAACATTCCCAGGCACCTCTAGCTCTTCTGCTACTATTTCATTTACATCTACTAAAGTAAAAGCCTGTGGAACTAAAAGCCATGGAAGCCCGTGGCTGTTTAGATTTCTGTGATGAAATCAGAGTCCCATAATTTGAAGCATTAAATAAAGCTCACAGGACATCTAAGTGTCTGTAGAGAATGTAGTGCTGGGTCTAGTGACTGATGTCAGTAACATTAGTCTTATTCATCCTTGTCCAAGAGTGAGATTCACATTAAAAAAATATTTGCAAGACCTTAATTTTTCATGTTAAATCTTGCTAATGTTTTTTTCAGCAGAAGGGCAGTCCTTTAGCAATTTTTGAAAACTGAAGTAAAACTAATCTCTTTATACCACTGCTTAGGTTACACGAGTTTTCAACACGTAAAATACAATTCTGCAAAGTATGTATATGAAAGATTAAGATATTTTTGTGTCTAGGGACATGAGAAATCTCTTTCTAGCTTTGCTTTCACAATTTATGGTAGCAGTCAAACCCTTTCTTAGTACCAGATCTTCATGAGGAACTTGTGCAATAGTCTGTGATTTATTTTGTGACTGTAGCACATAGAACCATTCAGATTTTTAGAATAAGTTAAATTGAGACAAAAAAAGCAATAAAATTTCTTTTCTTGCAACTCTCTCTTGTAAGGAAATACACATTTCAAATATATCTTATCATCCAAGTTCTTCTTATACACTCAAAATATTAAAATGGAAGAAATCAGACATAGAAGGACCTTGACAGGCTTGAAAATTAGGTCCTGGGTGAACCTAATGAGATTCAACACTGTGAAGTGTAAAGTGTTGCACTTGGGCCAGAAGAGTCCCAGACATAGATACAGACTGGGAGAAGAGCTCCTTGAGAGTAGCCCTGCTGAGATTGTGGTAGATGAGAAACTTAACATGAGCCAGCAGTGTGCTCTTGCAGCTCGCAAGGCCAACGGTATCCTGGGCTCCATCAGAAGAGGGGTGGCCAGCAGGGACAAGGAGGTGATTGTCCCTCTCTACTCTGTGCTCGTGAAGCCCCATCTGGAGTACTGTGTCCAGATCTGGGGCCTGCAATACAAGAAAGATGTGGAACTGTTGGAGAGGGTTCAGAGGAGGCCACAAAGATGATTAGAGGGCTGGAGCACCTTCCCTATGAAGAGAGGTTGTGGGAGCTGGGCTTGTTCAGCCTGGAGAAGAGAAGGCTGTGGGGGGGACCTCTTGCAACCTTCCAGTACCTAAAGGAAACATATAAACAGGAGCGGAATCAGCTCTTTAAAAGGGTAGATAATGGCAGGACAAGGGGGAATGGATTAAAGCTAAGGGCAGGAAGGTTTAGACTAAATATTTGGGGGAAGTTTTTTACAGGGAGAGTGGTGAGGTGCTGGAACAGGCTGCCCAGAGAGGTGGTGGATGCAACAACCCTGGAGGTGTTCAAGGCCGGGTTGGATAGGGCCCTGGGCAGCCTTGTGTAGAACCATGCCTTGAGGTTGGTGTCCCTGCCTGTGGCAGGGGGGCTGGAACTGTGTGATCCTTGGGGTCCCTTCCAACCCAGACCATTATGTGAAATTGAAGTAGTTTCATATAAAGAATCTACTTGCTTGCAAGCTTCATTCGTTTCCAACAAAAAAATCTGTCACTGAACAGTAGCCCAGCCCTTTAATTTGGTGTATTTCTTTTGCATTGTGCTGATGACAGTTATTGGGAGACTAGCAAAGGAGGTCATCAGCTTGAGTCCAGGAAGAAGAAAACCTGGGCTTGGGTTTCCTCATACTATGTTTCCCAGCTCTTCAGGCACGGTTGTGGTTTGGTGTGGCAAAGTTCTGGTGACTACCTGGATGGCTTCTACAAGAATCAGCTAGAAGCTTTCCCTAGGCCTGACAGAGCAAACACCAGCTGGGCTCGAGGCTGGACCTGCCACTGACCGAGGCTGAGTCCATCAGCAATGGTCACAGAGCTTCTGTGAACTGTATTTAAGAGAAACAAAACCCCAAACAGCTGCTTTTTGCTATCAGAGAAGGGAGTGAAAGGGTATGAGAAACTTTGCAGACATCAAGGTCAGCGAAGGTGGCAGGGAGGAGGCGCTCCAACCACAGGAGAGACAGACTCCCCTGGAGAGCAGGTTGTCCCCCTGCAGCCCATGGAAGAGCAGAGGTCCTACCTGCAGCCTATGGAGATACCCCATGCTGGAGAGTGTGAGACATGTAAAGGACACTGTCACCCTGCGGAAAGCCTGCATTGGAGCAAGCCCTGTCAGGACCAGCAGCCTGTGAAGAGAGAAGCCCTGTTGGAGCAGGTTTCCTGAAGACACTTGTAACTCTGTGGGGGACCAGGCTGGAGCAGTCTGGGCCTGAATGTTGGCAGCCCATGGAAGTGACCCGTGATGGGGCAGTTGATGATCTGAAGCCCTGTGGGAAAGGGCTCATCTTGAAGAAATTCATGAAGGGCTGCCTCCTGAAGGGCTGCTAGATCAGGGAAAGAGCATGAGGAATCCCCCCTTCCCCCTAAGAAGGAAAACAATTTGTGAGGAACTGATTGAAACCTACATTTGATTGACACCTTGGGGGGGACACACCTGTGGGGAAAAGGGAATGGGGAGACACCTATGGGGAAAAGGGAATGTAATCATGGCTAAAGTTGAGTCTACTAAGAAGTGAAGGGTGGGGAGAGGTGCTTTAAGATCTGGTTGCACTTCTCATTATCCATCTCTGGTGTCATGGGGTGTGTGGTGCAGTGTAATAAATAAATTCTTTCCTTTCTTCCATGTTGTGTCTGTTTTACCTGTGATGCTGATGTTGGAATGATCTCTCCCTGTCCTTATCTTGACTCCTAAGCCTCTCAATACATATTTTGTCCCCTGTCCAGCTGAAAAGGGCAGTGATAGACTGACTTTCGTGGGCATTTGGCCTCCAACCAGTGTTAAACAACCACAGGCGTGGTTGTCGATGGCTGCAAACTAGAGCAGTTTTAAGGAACTGTCCTATATAATGCCAGCCACAGGCAAGGGACTGCATCAAAGTGCTGTTGACAATTATTAAAAAACAAACCTTAGAAAAAATACAACAAAATTACAAAAAAAAACAGCTTTAAAAAAAACAACAACACAACTTTTTGTAGGTGTTATTTTGCAGTACACATGTGGAGAATGAGGTCATATTTGCCACATTATTATAATGAATGCAACATGTCTGACCCCAAAATAATGGTTCCAGCTGAAGACTGAAAGAAGCAGAGGAGAAGCCAAAATGAATGAATACCATTTGAGGTGAGAAATGGAAATTTCTAGAAAATTTTAATTGAATCTAAGAAAACATTTTTATTAATAAAAATTTGGTGCTACAAATTGTAAGTTTATTTGTATTTTAAGCTTATAAATAAACACTTATTTACAAAAATATTTACTTTGCTGCAGTACCCAAGTTCCCTTGGCAGAGACTGTGAAGTCACCAGGGAAGATGTTACCTGGAAAAATATGCTCCCTCACAGACGTATCTTACAGATTAAGTAAAAGACAAAGATAACATATGGACATAGAATATACGGAAGGGAGAAAGGAAACCGTGAAAGTAAAGTTGGTCAGCCTGACTGCCCTTGTAGAGGCACCCTGCTGTCAAATTTTGTATAGAGAAGAAGAAACAAATGGAGATGTTGAAAATCTTGGAACTTTGTGAACAGTTTGTAAATCTCCTCCCAAACAGAAGGAGTAGAAAAGACATGAGTACCTCTTCACATTTAATAAGCTGTTGACATCATGATGGGTCAGACTTGGAGTTTGAGGTGAATTAGAAGGTTGACAGGATGGAGGGGAGTGAAGAGGGTTTTTAAAAGAAAGGATACAGTCTAAACATCTAGTAAAAGGACAGATGAAGAGGTGTGTCTCGAAATCAAAGAATTCAGAGACATAAATGAGCTTTCTGATATCACTTCAGGTTTATAACAATGAAATGTGACTACATTTGTTTCAGAATACAGTTTAAGAAGTCTCCAAACAAAAAGCTGAATATCTTAGCTAGAAATATAAAAGTGCAAATCAAAGAAATGTGAATAAACTTGTTAATTTATAGTGAACAAGTGTGGGTTTACACTATCTCTGATGCATATTGCAGGGGATTGAAGCAGCCCAACAGTAAGGTGACTGGTGCTTAATATGGGAACTGATTTTGTGACATAATGGTTTGTCCTCTTGTGAAAACATGTCCCACGGGACCACACAATCCTATGGGATCACAACGTTACCAAAAAAAAAAGTTGACCACTTTAAGCCAAAGTTGAAAGGTTTCTCAGTGATAAGTTCCCACAAGTTTTATGAAATGTTGACAAAAAGGCAGAAGTGACAATCTCGAGTTACGTTTCCTGAAGACACTTAGACGAAACACAACTGCTATATAGATTGTTTGTGAGCAGCCAGCTGACCACCTAACTTGCTCCACATCACAAATGCATTGACTGGACAGCCAACATGTAGGTAGCTTGCTACTCACAAAATATCCTATGAGGCCCTACAAGAGGAATGCATGGAGAACAGCAGTGCGACTTATGGAAGTAATAAGGGTCAAAGGAAGCAAATTCCTAAGGAAGAAAGCCTCATGAGCACTGCTCAGGGAACAAGCTTTTTTATTGACTGAAACTGAAATAACTCAGTTTAGAAAGAAGTCATACCCTGGCCCCCTTAAAGACATCACAGCATCACTCCAGTAATACTATAGTTCAGAGGCATACAAAAATTATTATTTTAAATATTTTTAAGTATTGTAATTGTAATGCCATAAAGCCATTCCTCCCTCATACTGTTACAAGACTGAAGTTAATTCATCATACATGACAAACACCAGATTTTTGTTTTCCAAAAATGAAGTGAAACTTATGTACATACAGATTTACATAGACAGTAGCTAGTAACTAGGTTCATGTGTGCATGGAGCAGCCTTCACAGGCACAATGAATGTTCTCCTCATCTTCCAGGGCTGCTTCCAGGTTATCCAGGCTCCTAGGCCCTGCTCCTTTTCCCTCTCTCTTTTTTCACACTTATGTTTTGACAGTGGGATGAAAGCAACGTGAAAAATGCCATCAAGGAGATTGGTATGCCTTTCTTGTTCCACAGGTAGATACTACTGATTTTGCTGATGATAACTAAGAATGAAATAAAATCTAGATACCTTTCTCAGGGTGAGGGTATCTCTTCAGAGTAGCGTGGTTTGAAATGTGGGTAAGAAAATCTTCTTAGCAACAAAGTTATTGTGGCAGAGAAGCTTCTAAGGAGTGAAATTGCGTGTTAAAGTCTTTATGAAACTGATATCCGTAAGGAAAGTGAAGCAGTAAAGGGAGTGTAGCAGTTTTCTTATGGATTGGATGATCTGAATGGAATTTCAAGTTACAATTTAAGACTTCAGACAAGCAGGATGAGCACTGCAAGTCCTAGGTCTTAAGATGCCATTACCTGCCTACTAGAATCATCTTAAAACACATTTGGCCAAAAGTAAAGATTATTTCTGAGATTCTAGAATATCTTGGAAGTAGTTGTTAATGTCATGCCAATCTTCAGAGTAACACACAATGAGTATCTCAGAATAAGACTCTGTTTTCCAGAAATATAATCAAATGCACTGAAGAAAAAAAATCCCCCACAAATTCACAGGATCTAGTCGCACCTATAGATTTCCTTTGATAGAAAAACTTGGTAGAATATGTACTTACCTTACACAGCAGGCATTTTCATATTCTTTGCCTGTAAGTGGTTTTGAGCAGCCCCTTCTCTTGTACAGTATTTAAAAATAGGGTTGTTATTAAAAATGCATGGTTCCCATCATATTCCATTCTACAGTTTGAAATTAAAACAGGAGTGTTACTGCTTTATGCTACATTTTTCATAAAAGATTATCCTTAGCTACATTGATTTGGTGAAATAAATGAACTAAATCCATCCTCCTTATGAAATTTAGTATTTCACAATTGTTTTATTCTTGAACTTCAGTTTTTCCAGAAAAGTCATCATAAAGAAAAGAGTCTATCTCAGGGCTCAGTAGAGTAAAGAAGAGGATAGTGAGCAATTTGACTCATTGATACAAGCCCTGGCTCAAAATATACTCTAATTGAATTGAATTAAGCAGACTGTTTTCTGGATGGAATTCAGCATTTACTGTGAATGTTGATTATTGGGTTTCACCACCAATCTTCTGTAATAAAAAGTCACAGAGTAGAGTAAGACAAGTTACATTGGTGAGGCATCATACTTGACAATGTATCTTACTGCTAGCATGTCAGAAAGCTGCATTCAAGTAATAACAAAGCCTCATCTGTGGCAGGAAAGAGAAGCAACAGAAGCCACAAGTCTCTGTGCTGTTGAGATCTGAGAAAGAGTTTGATAGTGAAGTAGACACCAATCTGACAGCTGCTCTTTTAGCATCGCTATCAGAGTGGACTCTTTTTATATCTGTTATTCCTGTTTTCTTACGGTGTTCTATCACCAGAAGTATTTCAATTCCTATAAGCTTGTTTTTGTCACCTCTTTTATCAGACTATAGAAGTCTTAATTTTTAAATAAGCCAAAACTATCCAAAATTTTGAGGTCAGCCTCAGTTTCAGTGGGGAATTGAACTTGGTGACATCTAAGTGTTTTTTCTAACATAAAGTTTTCCCTGATTCTATAATTCCTTCAGTGGAATAAAGATCAAATAAAAAAAGGAGTTTCTTACACTGAAAGGTGCTTATGCTTTCTGTTGTGATTAGGACATTATCTAGTTTTTATAATGAACATAACATGCTTTCTGCTAATTTCTTTTATATGGATCTGCAGAACCCATCACAATAGTGATAGCTCATAATGTCTGGGCTTTACTAGCTAATCAGTTACTCTGTTAAGAATAGATAGCCATTTTAACACTCAGTCAGAAGCTTGCCAAAGAAGCCACACACTGAACTCAGCAGCAACTGGGAAGCAGTCAGGCAGGCTGAGCATCCAGGTCACTTGGCAAACACAGATAGCCACTGGATTCCATGTTTCCCTTGCTTTTAAAATTTTTTCAGTCATTTTTCCAAAAGAAGAAGAAAAATACATTGACTTATTCTTTGAAAAATGTGCTAATGAATGTCAGTGTTTTGATCAAGATAGAAACATTTCATTTCATAGAATCATAGAATCATAGAATTGTAGGGGTTGGAAGGACCTCAAGAGATCATTGGGTCCAACCCCCCTGCCAAAGCAGCTCCCTAGGGCATATCACTCAGATAGGCGTCCAGGCAGGTCTTGAATATCTCCAGTGAAGGAGACTCCACCACCTCCCTGGGCAGCCTGTGCCAGGGCTCTGTCACCCTCACTGTGAAAAAGTTTTTCTACATGTTGGTGCAGAACTTCCTGTGTTCCAACTTGCAGCCATTGCCCCTTGTCCTGTCTCCACAGACCACTGAAAAGGGGCTGGCTGATTCCCCCTGCATCCCCTGCTTCAGATAACTATAAACTTGAATTAGGTCCCCCCTTAGTCTTCTCTTCTCAAGGCTGAACAGTCCCAACTTACTCAGCCTTTCCTCATAGGGGCGATGCTCCAGGCCCTTAATGATCTTCGTAGCCCTTCTTTGGACTCTCTCCAGGAGATCCCTGTCCTTTTTATACCAGGGAGCCCAGAACTGGACCCAATACTCCAGGTGGGGCCTGACCAGGGCAGAGTAGAGGGGGAGGATCACCTCCTTTGACCTGCTGGCTACACTACTCTTGATGCACCCCAGGATCCCATTGGCTCTCTTACCCACCAGGGCACACTGCTGGCTCATGGCCAACCTGTCATCAACCAGGACCCCCAGGTGCTTCTCCATAGAGCTCTTCTCCAGCAGGTCATCCCCCATCCTGTACAAAACGAACGGTTGCTCCTTCCCAGATGTAAGACTCTACACTTGCTTTTGTTGAACCTCATCTGGTTTCTCCCTGCCCAGCTCTCCAGCCTGTCCAGGTCTCTCTGGAAGGCAGTGCAGTGTTCCTGTATGTCAGCCACTCCTCACAGCTGTGTATCATCGGCGTACTTGCTGAGGTCGTCAATGAAGATGTTAAACAGGACAGGACCCAACACCGAGCCCTGGGGAACACCGCTAGTCACAGGCCTCCAGTCAGACTCTGCTCCATGAATCACAACTCTCTGGGCTCGGTCCAACAGCCAATTCTCAACCCAGCTCACTGTCCACTCATCTATTCCATGCTCTCTCAGCTTTTCTGTCAGGATGTCATGGGAGACAGTATCAAAGGCCTTGCTGAAGTCAAGGTAGATGACATCCACTGCTCTTCCTCCATCTACCCAGCCTGTCATGAGATCATAGAAGGCTATGAGATTGGTCAAGCATGATTCGCCTTGGTGAATCCATGCTGACTGCTCCTCATGACCTTCTTCTCTTCCAATGGCTTGGAGACGGCATCCAGAACAAGCTGTTCCATTACCTTTCTGGGGACAGAGGTGAGGCTGAGTGGCCTATAGTTGCTGGGATCCTCCTTGCCCTTTTTACAGACTGGAGTGACACTGGCTATCCTCCAGTCTTAAGGCACTTCTCCTGTTCTCCAAGACCTGTTGAAGATGATAGAGAGTGGCTCAGCAATCACCTCCGCCAGCTCCCTCAGCACATGTGGATGTAACCCATCTGGGCCCATGGATTTGTGTGCATTAATCCCTTTGAGCCGCTCCTGGACCTCCCCTACCTCAACCAGAGGGAAATTCTTCATTTAGGACAGTCTGGTGTAAATTGTGTTTGTGCTGCCCCATTTGAGCATTGCCCCATATTGATATTTAGCCAGACCAATGTTTTAACAATAGAAGTATGCATTAGTCAAGGGTCTGATGCTCTAATGAGAGTGTTTTCATGACAACAATAGTGTATACAACACTTACTGGAGAATTTTAGCTGTTTCTCCAATTAAAACTGAATGAAACCATTATTTTTTTTTTTTTACTATTCTGACACATGCAAAAAAATCCTAAATTTCCAAGGTTAATTATCACTATAAGCAGATATGCCTATATGGACACTGGTATCTCAAATTTTATGATACTTAGCTGTCAAGTCTTTGCCTGAATATTGAGACAAATTTTTCCTTTCTATAATTACTTAATTAGGTTTGCTGCAATATCACTATTGCTTTTATTTACATCTTTGCTTTCTACTGGTACCATTTGACCCATCAAATTGTGGAATGAAAGGCTTTCATCACAGTATGCTCAGCCCAACCAGAAGGTAGAGGTAATAGGTTTAATAAGATTTTTTTTTTTAAAAGGAGGAAAATCTTATTTTCAATTCATGTCAGAAAGTTTTTGCCAGCTGAATAAGTTTTTTGTTAAAGAGATCACAATATACTAAAAATACATACTACCTTCATACTTATTTATTAAGACCTCATTTTATCATGTAGCATCTTTACCATAAAATACCTGAGCTTATAGTATACCTCTTACAATTGATCTTCTACAAAAAACTCTGCCAATCATTCAATTCCAATACTGAAAAAAAACTTACAACAATAAAATAATAGAGAAAAAAAACCCTGAGGTCTGAGTCAGCAAATACTTTTGCTTTCACCCTTTCATATCATTATCAGAAGTTAAATTACATAACATATATTTATCCTTGAGTAGATTATCTCCTACAAAGATAGGCCGAGAGAGTTGGAGTTGTTCAGCCTGGAGTAGAGAATGCTTCAAGGAGACCTTATAGGGGCCTTTCAGTACCTGAAGGGGACCTACGGGAAAGCTGGGGAGCAACTTTTTAGAAGGGCATGTAGTGATAGGATGAGAGGGAATGGTTTTAAATTGGGAGGGCGTACAAGGTAGATTTAGATTGGATATTAGGACAAAATTCTTCACTATGAGAATGGTGAGGTATTGGAACAGGTTGCCTAGGGAGGTGATGGATGCCCCCTTCCTGGAGGAGTTCAAGACCAGGTTCGATGAGGGCTTGAGCAGCCTGGTCTTGTGAGAGCTGTCATTGCTTGTGGCAGGGGGTTGAAACTGGATGATCTTTGAAGTTCCTTCCATCCATAGACATTCTATGATTCTGTGATTCTATCATTCTATGATCTATGTGACACCAAGAAAGTGAAAAATTGATACTTAAACAGGTATTACATACTTACTTTTTCTAGACACAGGACTTAATATTTTTCTTTTTTATTGTAAAAGAAACTAAAATAAAAGCCTCTTATCTGAAACACAACAAAGGAAGCAGAGGGCAGTGACAATCCCCATCATGGTTGTGCACAGTAATATTGACTGGATAGCAATACATTTTCCTGCAACTTTCCAATTTATTTGAATAGGAAATAGCCGGGGTCTCTAAGCTGCTGTCCACACAATCAACAATGATGTTAATGGCTGTTACTGTATTTCTGTAACTCTCTGAACTGAACGAACTGATGGTCTATGTAATATATTATGCATGTCCTGATGTTGTCCTTAATGTTATTGTGAAATTGCACTGACTTTCTGTTTAGTATTATTGTGTATTACATTGGTTCACTGGGGTGGTACATTCCATCACATCTTATCCCACTAAGTTCTAATTCTATGGCAGAGATGACAACATGCTTTACACGTCCATGGACAATAAAAAGGAAGGGTTATGTCTTACTGCCTTGTTAGATGAACCTAGGTGCAGAAGACATCTCTTTGGAAACAACTCTTTGCACTGCTACTGGTTATAATTTGAACAAGTTCGTAAGAGTAGATATTAAACCCACATACTATGTGAGTCTTAGGAGAATGGAAGAATTAAATTTCTCTACTGTTTGGTGAAAAAAACTTTATTATGCTAAACCTTTGCAACCCTTCAGAAAATGTCTATTTCCAAAGGTTTAAATAGATGATGAGCATGAGCAGACCTAGAGTAGATACAAAATTCAGGCAAAGGAGACAAGGTATGCTATCACAAATGGTGCAAAGGAACAGAGGATAGAAAAGGCAAAGTTAGTCACACTGTGGCTACTGGGAAGACAATCCTTCTGGGACTGCAAACTATTGAAGAGTGAGGCAGGATAGGGAAAGAAAACTAATGAAAAAGGAGAAAATATTTTTTGGTTTCTGTGCAGCTATTTAGCACTTTGTTTCCCTGCAAGTCACTGATTAGCTGTCTGGGCAACACAGTGCCCTGAGCTCAGCAGAGATATAGACAGAAGGGGAAAAATGAGAAAATTTTGCCACTAGAACAACAAGCATTGAGAAAAAAATGTCTTCTATATCATCTTCACTGCAAACGTGTGAAAGTCAAATACTTAGGAGGAGAATGAGTAATCATAGAGAATGGGAAAAAAAACCCAGAAGGAAAGTCAGCAAGTAAGTGGGATAAAATGGTAGTGAAGAGCAGATTGATGTTTTAGATACAAAAGATAATGACAAGATTTTGTACAACAAAGAATAAACGGATGATGATGAACTGAGTCAACTGCTTAAAATACTTAGGTAGACTCATGCAAAACCAAGTAGGTTATGGAAGTTAGACTGAAATAAGAGATACAGACAGACACATAGTAAGTAGAAAAATTATGACAGGGTAATTATTTTCATATTTTGGTATTTACAGAGAAGAATCTATATTTAATAGTGTCCTTTTAAAAATATATTACTATTTTTATATTTTGGTCACATTTCAGTGTGGATGAAAGGAAAATACACTTTCATTTTATGTCCTCCCATCAATGAAAATTTTCTCACCTACAATTTTTTTAATTTTTAAAAAATATTAGAGACACCATTATCCAAAAACTGATACTAAGAGTAAAGAAACAATACCTGCTAAGTCAGTGCTCAAACCACCACTGCAAAATACAAAATGAACAACCATAGTGATTTTTCCCTTCAGCAACCTATTATTTCAGATACGAATGTGGAAGAGTAAATGTGTTCCTCTATTTCCAAAAGTTAGACTCCTAGGCAGCACATATCACAGCATGTCAAAGAACCACTTGCTTCCAACAGTTAAATACAGGGCGTAAGTTACCTAAGTATGGAACTGTGGAAAATAATTTAAATTGTACCCATGCTATCTTTTAAAAATTAAATTAAACTTGATGGGAAAGGTTCTTGATTTTGATTTGAAGCCAAATCTTCTGAATAAATTACAAACACACAAGCTTAGTCCCTAAAATACATCTGAAGGAGACATTTGTAGAATAACATTTTAGTAGGAAGATAGTAGTGGAGTAGGTTAAACTGCATCATCTATAATCTACACAGGTTCTATCTTTCATAAAAAGAAGAAAAAAAGGAACAAACTGTCAAGAAAATAAAATTTTAATTTTTAAAAAATAATATTAAAAATATTGTGTGTGTGTGCAAATGCATAATAAAATACGTGTATGTGTGTGAGCATTGGATAAATAATTTTTGTGTCATTTCTACACCATAAATAATGACAATTTTCCTAGGACTTAGAAAATTCAATCTTTTATTAATCATAAGGTAATGAAATCCATTCATCTAATTGCTCACACACTCAGGTCTGTAACTCAGAGGCAGTAGCTGAAGCAACAGCCTACATTGAGATGAGAAAGGTCAACAAAGCAGCACTGCATTTCATTTCCTAGAAACTACACATCAGAAATTAAAGGAAAATAAATACACTGTAAATTATGACAGGCTATTCTTTCAAGGGACTGTAGAACATGCACATGAGAACTTTTGGTTTTCCCAGAGCTTTCTGTAAATGCTGCCTCATACTTCCTTCAAAACCTGCTCACACTACAGGAAAAACCATACAAAATAAAACAGACAATAGAAAATCTGAAGACATGTCCCCCATATGTCTCCATTAGGTTTTTCTTCTTGTTTCCTTTTTTAAAGACAAAATAGAAATGAACAAGATAAGCAAAATGGCACAAACAAAAGCTGCCATTCAGAAAGCTTTTCAGACATGACCTATAAAAACATGCAGGAATAAGTAGTGTTATAATTACTTCTAATTCTACTTTGAAACTTCATTTGATGTTTAAGATTATTCCTCATCTATTAACACATTTCCACTTACACTTTGATCAAATTAGATCTTTTAAAATTATGGTGATTTTTATTTTGATTCAAACCCCACATTTATATTATGAGCCAAATTTTTAGAAGACCTTGAGATTTACTCTTTATCAGGGAGTATAGTGATGGCACAAGGGATAGTGGGTTTAAACTGAAAAAGGGTAGATTTAGATTAGAAATAAGGAAGAAATTCTTACCTGTAAGTATGGTGAGTCCCTGGCACACTTTGTCCAGAGAAGTTGTGGCTCCCCCATCCCTGGCAGTGTCCAAGGCCAGGCTGAATGGGGCTCTGGGCAACCTGGGCTAATGGAGGGTGTCCCTGCCCATGGTAGGGGATTGAGACTAGATGGCCTTTTAGGTGCTTTCCAATTCAAACTGGTCTTGAATTCTATGATTAGGACTTCAATTTTCTACTTATTGCTGCAGTTAGATAACACAGAATTTGACGTTTCAAGTATTGTCAATAATCAGACACATTCCCATAATTTAAACCTATGTGCAAAGCAAGACAGTGTATTTGGAAGATGAGAACTCTGCCTGTTGTAATAAATGCTGCTGCTCTGAAGGGTGTGTCGAGATCTGTTTTTCTGAACTTTAAGAGAATTTTTCAACTGGATATTGGCCATTTCACTGAGAACAAAAACATCTCATCTAATCCACAGTAAACTAACCCTGGACTGTAGACAAGTGCATTTCTGTAAACAAAAGGAAATTGCCTGAAAATAAGTACAGATAATGGAGCAAACTCATTTATTTTCCACTCATAAATGGATACCTGCTTGTATTAGGAGTTCATCCTCCAGAGGTGACTTCTCTGTCTCATTTACTTTTTCAGCATGGTTTTATTTTCAGGGCAGTGAAAACAAAGGAGAAATAAATATGCAATAAAGATGAGATAGTTACTATTCTAGCCACAGTAAATTCCTGACATTTCTACCACTGTTCTGCATGATAATTTAGTCATGGTATTTCACACTGTTTTGGCTTGCACTTGAATCACCAGGTTTCCACCAGAAAAAGCTAGGGAAAAACAGTCTAAATGTAAAGGAAGTCAAGTAGAGAGTAATCTAGTTTTGAAGTACCTTTAAAAGTAAGATTTTGGTCAGAACTATAGAGAGATGCTCAAAACAGGGCATGCATTTGTTGCAGTGTTGTGAGGCTGTGCTGCTGAGACGGTTTTTGTAAGCAGCAGTTACAGTTTACTGACAGCCTCAAAGTGTAAACATCAGGCAATTCAAGGCCAAGAGATAGTCATAGCGCCTCTGAGAATCACATATAGGAGAAAAAAACCCAGAAGTAGTTTGCATTTTGCCACCAGAGACAGGAGTGAGAAGATGTAATGAGCTGTGCAGACACCAAGGCCAGGAAGGGCAGAGGAGGAGGCACCCCAGGGGCCAGAGAGAAAAATGCACCTGCAGCCTGTGGAGAAACTCATGGTAGAGTGGGTGTCCCCCCTGCAGCCCATGGAAAAGGCCGATACCCCACCTGTAGCCTGTGGAGGGGCTACATGCTGGATGGAGCAGGTAGAGAAGACGCTGTGATCCTACATTGGAACAAGCCCCTACCAGCACTTGCAGCCATGAGGAAAATCAGAGACACAGAGATGGGAGAGAGAGATTTGCACCAGAACAGGTTTACTGGGGGGAGGCTTGGAATCCTGTGGAGGACTGGGACTGAGAGACATTGTGATTTATTGTTGTCTGGCATAGCAGTGATCCACAACAGAGCAGCTGATAAAGAGATAAAGCCCTGTGGGAAAGGACTCGCGTTGGAGAAGTTCGTGGAGGACTGTCTCCTGTGGGTGAGACCCCACGGTGCAGCAGGGGGAGGGCGTGGAATGAATCCTCCCCCCAACCCCATCCGAGAAGGAAAACAACTTGCAAGGGACTGACCGAAGCCCCCATCTCCCAGTCCCTGCCCCCCTGTGCTGCGATCGGGAGGAAGAAAGGAGTGAAATCATGACTAGAGTGAAGTCTGCTAAGAAAGGAGCAGGGGCGGGGAGGTTAGAGGTGTTTTAAGATCTGGAAAAGGAAAACAGCTCATGAAGAAGTATCTGAGAACACCATTTTCTCCAGTCCCTGCTGCGAATGGGTGGGAAGAAGGGAGCAAAATTCTGACTAAAGTCTGATAAGAAGGGAGTGGTGGGGGGGAAATGTTTTAAGATCTGGTTGAGTTTGTTTTAAGATTTGGTTGTGCTCCTGACTCCAGTTTCACTGTTCTTTGTAGTGTTGTGTAATAGATGATGTTTCTTCACTCTGTGTTGAGTTTGTTTTACCTATGCCGTGGATGACAGAATGATCTCTCCCTGTCCTTATCTTGACTCCTGAGCCTCTTAATGTATTTTTTCTTCCCTGTCCAACTAAGAAGGGGAGTAGTAGACTGACTTTGGTGGGCTCCTGGTCTCCAGCCAGGGCTAAACCACCACAGTATTATTCTGATTTGAAGTGATGCTATCTATGCTTAGGAACTGGAAAAAAAAGAAACCCCAACACTTGGCGATAGCTATACAGATTTTGTCCAAGAGCTTTTCTTATAGCTGAAAGTAGATGAGATTTTCTCTAAGGAGAAACACAAGAATTAGACAAAAGTCAACTGTATGAAAAAGGATTGTCTCAGAAGAAAAATACTAATGCACAAGAGGATGGTGAAACTTCTCCTAGCATATTAGTGGGACTTTTAGTTACTATGGAAAATCACAGCTCACAAAGATGTGTTGTGCTTACATCGTTGCAGGAGTAGCAATTTATATAGCATTATGTTGGTGGTAAAATGGAAATATGGGAGGAGGTAAATAATTTCCATTTCAATGCAACAACATTCAGCTTAAAAATATTTTTTTCTACTTGTAAAAACATATTTCACTTTGGACAAATCCTAAAAACTATTTCTTTTGTTCACTTTAATATTAAGATGCATTTTTTTAAGAAAACATATGAAAATTTTTTTCTCCATTTGCTGAAATCTAAGCCTTAGCTTTTGAAAAATATTGAGTTGAATATTAATAAAAACCTTTTGATTTTTTAAGAATTCTGTTCTTCAAGCCCCCTCTTCTCAGAGGCTAGGTCAATTTTCAGAACAACAATTCTGCAACCATACCTAATATCCTTGGAGGCTTTACTTAGATCTTTTGCATTTCCAGCAGGTATTGAAGAAAATCCCATGAAAATCATGGCCATTTACAGTGATACGAAAATAGGCATAACGTGGAGTCACCATACCTTGAAGTATTTAAAAGGTGTGTAGATGAAATGCTAGAGGTGGGCTAGGCAGGTTTAGGCTGTGGTTGGACTTGATGATCTTAAGGGTCTCTACCATCCCAGGTGATTCTATGATTCTATGAATAAGTACATGATTACTTTTTAAAAGAATTAGCCTAAATGTGTCTGAGTAATACTGTAATAATTTAAAATAGAATTAATTTACATTTTGGAATATTTTGCTGGTCTTCTTGATGAATAATACACATAACCCAATTAAGTTACATTTTTTTCTTCAGTCACAACTGAATTAGGTAAACAGCGGAAAAAAATAATTGCTTTTTTAAAAATATGGAAAAGGAAATGGAAAATGAAACCAAAATAATTCAGTTATGCAGTCCTAGTTTCTCTGGATGTTGTCTTGTAAGATCAACAAGGGACGTATAGAACTATGCATTTTATGAATTTACAAATTGTACCAGGACTTTTTTTTTCCTGCAGGTACTGACAAAAAGCAGAGCAATACCATAACAAAAAAATAGGAAGAGAGTCATGTGGTCTTCTGCCCATTGATTTGATGAGCACTGCAGCATCTTATTTGTGGTCTAACTTCTGATTTGCATTTCCTTTTTGCTCATTCCACAAGGAGGTACTATATCATTCAGCCAAATAAATCAGTGAAGAAAAATACAGTTACGAGCTGGTCTGACTTATGGACTCATGCAATTCAATATTCTGGTGAGCATGATTATGTTAATGTCTGAAATTGAGCAACATCTTAGTAAAAATTAAAAACAAAGAAATGGACTATGGTAATTGCTTATTAAATTTTCAAACCCCCGTGATAATAACAAGTTTAAATTGATTGCTCAATACATTTAAAATAGATGATACTGAATGTGCAGCAAAACCACACTGGCATAGCTTATAACTAGACATTCGTGAAGGGTAAGTACCTCAGTACTTTCTTAATTCTGGAGAGTTTAAGGGAATTCAATAAGCCTGACTGGAATGGACCCGATGAAAATGCTCTGAAGCAAGCATAACCACTTCTGGGTTGTACAAACCACTGTAGTGGATTGATGCTTTGGTCAAGCAAACTTTACTCTCTCCACACGCACATTCTGGCTTTCAGCTGTCATCACTCAGCCCTCCTGCAAAAGCCCTCCACCTCCTTATTTCTGTCTTAGAGCCCCAACGAGTTTGTTTGCCTGGCGCAAACCTCGAGTTTCCTCATGGTCTGTTAAATTTTCACAGGAAATTTAATTTCAGTATAATAAGGTCCAGGGGTTCAACGCCTGAAACCAACCAACAAAAAACCTCCAAACATATTTTAACACTTTAATACATGGGAGATGGGAGGGAAAGTGTCTTGTCAGAGACTGTGGAAGAAGAAAAGGAAGAGGAGGGAGCAGGAAAACAATAAAAGGCCAGAATTTAAAAAAGGAGCTTTAGAAGAAAAGCCCACTGGCTTATAAATCTCACTTCTCATCTTCAGAGAGCTTTTCAAAATACTAAAGGAACTTAAAGATGTGAGTTTAAATGGTTTTCTGAAAGACTTTTGCTGGAAAAGGTATAAGGTATTCTGAAAAAGCCACATAAAGTGGAGAGAGGAGACTGGGAATAAGGAATAAGAGAGAAGACAAAGGGAAAACTACGTAAGTACCTGCACAAAAGGAGCAGATTAGAGTTCTCACTTTCATCCTGATTTTCACAATAATGTATTAACACTAATCAGATATACTTTTACATATTAGTAGTGCAAAGACTATTCGCTCAGATCTATGAAGTCACATTTTTTTACATTACTTCTAGAGAAAACACACCGTGAAAGAATCTATCAAATAAATACTGAAAGATACAGAAAAAGAAGCACAAACGTTGCAATAAATTAATCAGCAATAAGATCAGAGCTGACGTCCCTTGGAGTGTGCTGCTGGACTGCTTTAGATTTGAATAAAGATTTACACCATTTAAAGTTTAAGTACAGGTTCACGGATCACTTCAAAGGTATCTAACCTGTGAAGTTAAGTAGATGAAAACAAAATTACAGGTCATTAGAAAGAGCTTGAATGTGCCCAAATTGTCTTGAGCTTCTGGCATATGCAAACAGTTGTGAATGTTTTCTTCAGGGTATAGCTCCTGACAGATAAACAATATAAGTGGAGAAGTAGAAAGCATTATAAGGATTTTTATCACTCTTCTTTTATTATTATTATTTTAAATACCTTTTATTGTTTAGCAAGTCCAGAGTAACACACTGTGGAATAAAGGTATATCTGTCAAATAATAAAAAAAAAAATTCTGCAAAGGGAATATGAGGTGATAGGTTTCAATTTCTTTTATTTTCATCTGATAGGTGAGATTGTGTTTATTGATCCCAGCTTTTCGCAGCAGACATGAAGTGAATGTCAAGCCTATTTAAGACTAACATATATTGCTTTTGATATCAGTGCTTGAAAAGGAGTGTTATGTGGAAATCAAATAAATTTTTTATGATTTAACATTAAAAAAATGTTAATGTAATTTTAATGATTAAAATTAAAATAATGTTGGTTGAAACTTTTCTATTGTTCTTTGCAGTGAGAATCCACATTTCTGTCCTACATATATTCTGCATTTTATTTCACATTGGTCCCGAAAAACTGCTAGAATTTTTCTAAATTTTCCATGTAATTTCTTTTTATCCTCTTACTAAAAATACCAGAGCCGAAATTTGTTACAAAATTTCTCCACAATTCAGATATATCCTTCTAATTTTAGGATTCTACAACACTACAGCCAATTCTTTTCACATTTATGTAGTCTCAATCTTCCTCAAAGGGCTCAAGATTTTACTTCAAGTTTTGAGTCGCTGAGATTGTGTTAAAAAAATGATACTCTTAACACTCATGGTGATGGGGGGAGGGGAAGGAGTACAAAACACCCCACACAACTTTTAGCTGGTTTCATAACTTCAACATATGATCTGAATGTTCCTTTAAAATTCAAAGAAAAAGTAAAAAGAAATAATTATTAATATACCTATTGCATAAACCTCTAAAGAAAGTGCTGGCTGCAATCCATGATACATGTTTCTTCCATGATCAAATCACTGTCATCTCCTGAGTCTGCTCAGTCCACTGTTGGGTAAAATATCCATCAGCCAGATAATTTGTCTCCCATTTCTCCTTGGCAAGATGTATTGTTTCTTCCCTTTCATCTTAAGATGTAAAGTAAAAATCTCAAATAGCTTAGTATTTCCTTTAAGATGAATATGTGCTTAGAAATTCTCTCCCTACATTCCAGTGAATTGTGGATATGAGACTTAATTTTGGGATGTCCATTCTCCTCCAATATCTTTAATGGGCATTGTTTTTCATCAGTACACCTCTTAAAATATGAGGAAGTCTCCTGTCCTTCTTCACATACACTGGCTAAGTACAAGTGTACATGAACTGGTGCCCATCATCTTTATAGATGAGAATATGAGGTGCAGAAGTAGATAAGGTTCATAAAAGCTTTTTATCCCCCAGATTAGAAAATGCTTTTAGAATTAGAAAAACAAACAAAGAAAAAATGAAATAGTAGTCACATTACTCTGTTAACACATGGGTAGTCAATGCATTGGAAATGGCAGCTGGGTGCTTTCTATCAGCCATCACTTCAAGGAAAACAAGAATCATGAATGCCTGGAGTTAGAGAACATTTAGTAGTCTGTCCCAGGATGAAAAGATACATTCTATTTGCCTTTCAAATTAGAGAAAACTAGTGCACCTTTAGCAATGATTTTATTGAACTAGAATGTTTTCCTGGAACTCTATCATCAGCTACTGTTAGGGAGAGTATTATTATATTATTTCTTATTTTTATTGCTCAGTTTGTTAAGACACTCCAAACTCAGAACCCACTTGGGATTTGCTGAATAAGAGGTGAGGTATGAATTAGAGAACATGTCAGCACACTGCTTCCAAGCTGCTTAATGGGCAAGAAAAAGCATCCTCTTTTCTTTCCTTGTTTGTGGGTGATATTTCTTCACAGAATGAGGAGAAAAAGGTATCAAGTAAAGCTAATTATACTTTTAGAAATTTCTCATCTGCAATTCAAATAAGGATTTTCCCTGAGAGGGATTCAGATTTTACATACCGTATGTGCTAACCTTCATTGTACCAAATGGCTGCAGAAGCTGAAATGTTTTCCATATCAAGTGTATTTCATACACGAAGTTCAAAACCACCCATGCATTTATGCTAAAATGAGTTATCTAATTTAAACATATGAATCAGGCTGATTTACAAATGAGGGTTCATTTTGAATTCATACCTTCTTGTCCCTATTTCAAAAGGGAAAGGAAAGTTTACAAAACAGTGAGAAATGACTAACTTGCATGTAAAGGATCTCAGCACCATCAGAGGAAGTGAGAGGATTTTAAAACCTGGGTAGCTGATAGAACAGATAGTAACAACCCTAGTCTCATATGGCTCTAATACTTTCTTAGATATTTTCCTTAGCTGCTCATGGATTAGAAATGTAAGGACAACTGTTTCTGCTCATTGGGTCAATCTTTACATAACACAGGCTGGAGGGAAATAGCTAGACATAGAAAGAAGACAGGACAACAGCTGTCCTAGTTTCACCTGGGATACTGTAAATGTTCTTTCTACTAGCTAGTATAGTGCTGTGTTTTGTATTTAGAATGAAAATAATGTTGATCACACACAGGTGGTTTTAGTTGTTAGGTAGTTGTAGTGTCTACACCAAGTCCAGGACTTTTTAGCTTTTTATGCCCTGCCAGGTGCACAAGAAGGTGGGAGAGCACAGCCAGGACATCTCACCCAGGTTGGCCAGGGGGAGGATATTCCCCACTATAGAAAGTGATGCTCTGGATATAACTGGGGAAGTAATCCAGGAGGAAGATACTCTGTTCAGAAAGAGACTGGCATCAGATCTTGTTTTTAATGGATGTAATGAGCAATTGTATTCGCACAGTGTTTGTTTTATCATCATCATTGTTACTGTTAATTTTGTTGTTATTACTACTATTATTATTACCTTCCTTTATTATCCTATTGAACTGTCTTTATCTCCACTCATCTCTCTTCCATCATTCTCCTCAGGGATGGATGAACAATTGGCTATGTTGTGCTCAGTTATCAGCTGGGGTAAAACCATGACATTGGATCTTCAATGAGTGGCATCTTGCTCCATAATGAATTTGCCACTGAGTCTTTGTTTTATCATTGGCACTACTTGTAGATGAATAATGAATTATCCAAAATGTTTCTTTTAGCATGCAGTTAATATATATTTGTGCAATATGCAAGAAAATAACAACAGAAAAAAACCCACATGAATACGAGTTCTATCATAGTGAAAACCTCAGAAAATGCAGCCTTTTTGTGTCATGCATAATTGTCTATATTTTCCTAAGTACTTTCCACTAGATAACAGGGTAAAAAATTAGTTTTACTCCTCAGTACGGGCAATTAAATACAAATTCTTGATTTTTTTGGTGATACACCCATATGCCAGAGTAAAGAGCATATTATAAACGATTCACTAAATATGTAAATAACAAGCAGGATGCAAAAAGTCATTTTTAAGCAGAAACATTGATATCTGAAAATAAATATAGCTTCAAGATAAAAACTGAATATAATATTGCTGTCCAGGAATCAAATCCTAGCTATTCCCTGTGCCACTTGCAGCTTAACAAGGGAATGAAGGTGCCTTGCATCAGTGTTTTATTTTGAATCAGAAGGCAGTCAAAATTGATTCATGACCTTAGAATTGATGATATTTAAGCAAAAGGTTTGTTCTGGAATAACAGAATCAAAGAGACCAATTCATTTTTCAAATCAAAGCAAGGAATCAATTAATGAAAAAAATAATTCTAATGCAAGTTTTGTTTGTCTCATCATTCTCAATATATATGCCAAAAGCATCAAAATGCCACCAGTCTCCAACACGGCTTTTTAACACAGAAAAGAGAAGAAATGACTGTTCCAGATTGGCACAGAAGTGAGTAAAAGAGCTGGGAAAAGAGCCACAGCTCCTGTGTGGCAGTGTGGTGCTCTGCTCACGGGTTACATGTGTTACTTCCGACAGGGTTTGAATTGGTTGGACTTTGGACTGCATTCCAAACAGGTCCAAACAAATTTATCAATACATCTTTTATCAGTTTTCAGTAACAAAATAATTTATATTCCAGTCAAGTCCATTCAGTGAGTCCTCAAATTTACCAGGTTTGAGAGGCCTTCCTGCCATATGCAGTGGTTTTTGTCAATGAAAATATGAATCTTACTTTATAATGTGATTCTCTGAAAATGCTGAATGGCTTTAAATCATGATACATTTTAGAGGAGCTGAACACATTTACTGTATTTGAAAATACAAGACTCAGATGGGCCACTTCTGTCCTCTTTGGTACAAGATTGTGAAGCCTAAGGTAAAACAAAGTATGCTGAAATTTTAACTATCTGTGTATGCTTATGTTGCTTAGGCACTTAAAGTTCCCTACTAACAATTTAAGTGTGAGATTTCAAATATAACTGTTACATAAGCGTTTTGCCAAAAGCATTTTCCCTTCAAAGCTGTAGTTTTTGGAAATATTTTCTGCGGATATTAGGATTTTTCTTAAAGAAACATTAAAAATAAACATGAAAAACATTCAGCGTTTGGTTTCCTAATACATTTTCAAGGAAAACCTTCAACATGAAGCTTGTTATTTTTTATCAGCTGTATTAGAAATAGAAATCCATTTCATTTACACAGTTAAGTTTAAACCAAATGTCTGGAAAGGACTTCGCTTCTACTGTAAAATAGCAATATTGCCTCCTCTTTGAATTTTCCAACTTTTACCTGAGCTGCCCCTTTGAGACCCCAGTACCTTGTCCAGTCACTGTTTTACTCAATGTTACACCACAAACCAAAACACATTTCAAGTTATGCCATCTTCCCAGTGTTTTAATTCAGTTTAGTAACTCTAGATAAAAGTTCCTTCTGTCTCTTACAAGAGATAAGCAGATGCTATCTGCCCTTATTTAATGTGCTTTCTGACTTCAAAAGGCACTAAAGTGGGACTTGCAAGCTGCTAGAAGATCCCACTGGAAGCATACTTATGGGTTGCGATCCAAGTCAGCATCTACTGTGAATTTGAGAAATTATGCCACAAGTATATTGCAATGACTTCTTGCAAACTAGTAAGCTATAGTTTATTTTCCACTGACCCACCACAGAAGATACAGGATAGCTATTTATATAACACATATTGGATCATGAAAACCTCAGATGCTGCATTGCACATTCTCAAATAGCTTCATGCTTACCATTGCCTCCCAGCTCAATCCAGTCTCTATTCATTTTTCCCCCTCTCAAAGCATATTAGAATCTTCAAAGGTAACCACAACTTCCTGGCATTTGCAATCTTTAAAATAAATAATACTCATCCATGTTATAAATTGTGCGTGTGCCGTTATGTCTTGACCACCTTTAGAAAGGGTGACAATTATGTTTGTATCTGAGGTTAAATACAAGGAAGTGCATTTCATGTTCCATATGGAATCCTATGATGCATACAGTTGGAAGAAGAACAGAGATACATCTGGCTGCAAGTACTGATATTCAGATACCCTGACTACAACTGTTAAGCTCTTTAAGTTGCTAGTTAAAGCACTCTATTAGAAACAAACAAGAAATGATTAAAAAAAACCCTAAACCAACTTTACTTTCAAGTGGAGTCAGATTCATGTTCTTTTCTGTTTAAGCATACAGAATTCCTCAACTGAACTTACCACTGGTCATCCTTTCTGTGTGGAAAGAACTCTTTCACATCACATATATGCAAGACTGTACAGTGAGCGTTATCTTCTTTACAAGAAACAGGTAGAAATAGATGACTTCTTGAAACACTGAAAGAATAAGGCAATGTAATAAGAATGCGGTCTCAGCTCCCCACCTATCATGCAAGAAGTATGAGAAAGATGGCTGTCCTTAACAGCCTTAGCTCCGATTCTGTTCTAAAGATTCTTGTTTCTGTAGTCTCCCAGGGATGAAATGTGACATGGCACCTTCTTTTGCTAGTACAGAAGTAATAATGTCAATTATGATCACAATTGTTATGATAAATTAGCCAGCTGATGACAAAGAAAAAAAAGCAAGAAAATCAAGGCGGTTCCTCAAATTTGAGTCCTTCTGCTAAGATACGTGAAATTAACATTAAAAAAGAGTGGAAGGTTTTAAGTCCATCTCTTTACTAATGTGATTATGTATAACTGGCAATGTGCTCACTTGATATTGAGATATTTTCAAAATGTAAGATATCTTTGAATCACAGGCTGGCATAATATGAATATAGTCTAATAAACTCACTGCAGTTTAGGCCAACTTTTCTAAGCAAAATTGTGTATGGACAACATACAGATCACAGGGAAATATGAAGGAGGAAGCTTTTAAAATGGTATACACTAATGAATAAGTGGGAGTACTCTTCTCTTTGCTATTCATGTCATGAGTATTTGTAACAATAATAATGGCCACGTTAGTCTGTGTATTACAACACAGTAATAGCTAACTCAGCCTTTAAGCAGCCTGTTGAAATTACAGGTTTTACTTAATTATGCTGGAAAATAGCGCCTAAACTCCAAAGTGAAATTAAAACTGCCTTACACCACTGGTGACCCCTCTGACAAATCAATTTCAGGCTTGACATAATAAGTTGCACTGTAGATAGTAAAAAGCCCCATATCCCGTGGGACTGCTCAGATTGTACTTTGAAACTGAAAAGACTCATCTTTGGTTCATAATGGTGTTATGTAAATACAAAGGAAATGTGCAGCATGCAGGGTGACATCACAGAGTATAGGAAGAAAGGGCGATCACAACATTAAATTAAATCATGGCAAGTATAACAAACAAGCTGCTAAAACCTATAAAAATATCCTTATTACACTACATGAAACAGATGCTACTTGTACATTTAAAAAGCAATAAGATGATCTAAAGAGAACATTACAAGAAAAAAATTTATAGTAAATATATTGGACTTTGTGACATGATCAGAAGTATAAATTATTTTTTTCCTAGTGAGTTATTCTTTAAAAAGTATTTTATGTCTGTGTTTTGTACTGACTACAGATCTGACCACAGTACACAAATGCTGTTGTTTTTGAAAGTGACCATTATTGAAGATTTTTTTACACCATTAATTAAATTCTATTGAATAAAATCACCATACTTCTTGGTGTGAACTTAAAATTAAAAGTTTGTTATGCAGTTCTTGAAATTACATTATGTCAGTAAAAATTTAAAATTCTCTTGTTCACAAGTTGAGGAAATGGAGGTCCTAACTAAGGAATTTTAATTCTCTACATTCTATACATAATAAAATTATTCAGAGAGCCTAAAACAAAGAAGATTTTTGTTGGATGTTTTTTAACGTACAGCAATGCAAAACAGTCACTTGCCAACCACTGATTACAGTCTAAAGCGTTTTCCGACTAATAGCATTACTTCAACACAGCCACAAGAGCATATCTATTAGAGCCTAGGCAACAGAATGAAGAGATCCATGTATGAGACTCTTTTTCCCCAGCCAAAATAAATTATTTTTAAATATTCAGAAGTTTTACTGGTTTACAATATGGAATTTAAAAAATCTGGTGCCTTCATAAAATTTTATGTATCATTAATGCTATTATTATATTTGGGATAATGTACTACTCCCCTCTGTGCTCTTACTGGTGACTATCATAATAATATAATATTAATAAAGCTGAAAGTACTGAAAACTTACTTTCGAAGATCCTGAATGTAAAGATCAGCTTGTAGAGTAACAGTTCATGAAACAACACATCATGTCAGCACATGTTTTCCTGTGCATTAGCATTTCTCAATAAAACCATCACATTCTTCAGTTTATTTTGTATTCAAATGGTAGAGAAAGGTTCTATCAAATAATTCAAAGTCTGCAGATTATGCATGAAATTGCTAAAGGGTATTTGCATATCATGTTATTCTAATTGCATGATACTATTGATTTAATTATCTAGGACCGTGTTAATTATCACTTTCACAAATCAAGTAGACTTGTCATAATTGATTTCAGTGAATGCAAACTCCAAAGTCCATGGAACTCACCTAGCATCTTTGGAGATTTTCTTGTGCCTTTGAATCAATTCTCAGAAAGAGTATTAAATCATATAATTTAACTTACAAAATGTTTCATTATAGTAAAGTCCATGTGCTTCAAAGTCTTTAAGAAAAAAATGTTCACAGCTGCAAAAGAAGAAATAAGAAAATTCACTATAGAGTTTAAAAGTGACCATAAACTGAAGAGATGATTCTCATGATTATTGTACAGGTACATTTAGTAAAAACAAAAAGCTGTGTATCTTGAACTTTCCTCAATTCAGTCATGCAATAATTTCAATATGAAATATATTTGATATTTTTACCACCTTTTTGCAGTTCATTGCTGGATCAAATACTGTAACTACTGATGAACATGATCTCAATGGCAGGATGAGTGGAATTGTCTTCCATTTCATCATCACACGTGATGAACCCCTGCTTTCCTGGAGATGGCTGAACATCTGCCAGCCCATGGGAAGTGGGTAATGAATTCCTTGTTCTGCTTCACCTATGTGAATGGTTTTTACTTTATGTGTTAAAGGACTGTCGTGGTTTGACCCTGGCTGGAGGCCAGACACCCACTAAGTTGCACTATCACTCCCCTTTTCAGCTGGACAGGAGAGAAAATGTATATATTGAAAGGGTTAGGAGTTAAGGAGAGGGAGAGATTGTTTATTACACTCAGACACACAGACACACACAGAGAAATCAGAGTAGGATAATGAGAAGTAGAATCAAATCTTAAAGCATCCCCCACCCCTCCCTTCCTCATGGACTCAAATTTATTCCTTATTTCTCTCCCTTCCGAGGTGGCACAGAAGGAGATGGAACGGAGGTTTCTATCAGCTCCTTACAAGTTGTTTTCCTGCTCGTGTGGGGTCCCACCCATGGGAGGCAGTCCTCCATGAACTTCTTCAATGTGAGTCATTTCCAGAGAGCTTCAGCTCTTCACCAGCTGCCCCAGTGTGGGTCACTTCCATGGGGAATCAACTTTCAGGCTGCTTCAGCCTGGTCCCTCATGGAGTCACAATTCCCCCACAACCCAACCTGCTTCAGTGTGGGTCTCCCTTTCCACAAGCAGCTGACAGGGGCTTGCTCCAATGCAGGTCACAGTATCTTCCATATGTTTCCACCTGTTCCAACATGGGGTCTCTCCATGGGCTTCAGGTGGGATCTCTGCTCCCCATCATCTTCCATGGGCTGTGGGGGGCCAACCTGCTCCACCATGGTCTTCTCCAGACGCTGCAAGGGACTCTTTCTCTTCAGCACCTGGAGCACCTCCTTCCCCCCTCCATCATTTGGTGTCTGCAAAGTTTCTCACATCTTCTCACTCCCTTCTCTGGTGACAAAAAGCAGCTGTTTTTGGTTTTTTTCCTCCTAAATGTAATTCACAGAGGTGCTATGACCATCACTGATGGGCTCAGCCTTGGTCAGCAGCAGGTCTGGCCTTGAGCCCAGCTGGTATTTGCCCTGGTGGGCCTAGGGAAAACTTCTAGCTGCTTCTTGCAGAAGCCACCTCTGCAACTACCCCTTCTCCACCAGAACCTTGCCACACAAAACGACAACACTGTCTTTATGTCAACCCATGAGTTTTCTTCTATACTGGTGGTTCTTCCAATCTCCTCAGGATGGCAGCGGGTCCAGCTTTTATGCTTCTTTATCCTGTATGTAGACATCTGTTCACCTATTTCTGAGCCATAAAAGTCTCATCATGGTAGTATAAAACATGAAGGTGCATAATACAGGGACATTGTATTCACTGGGTGAAAAAAGTAACTAACCAGGAAAGAAATTGCAAGACCAGTGTGCAACTTTGGGTCGTATTTGAATCTAGTTGCAAAAGAAGCACTGTGACAATTTCTAACTTGAGGTTTCTGGTGGTATATGAGTATCTGTATTGTAAGGATTTTCTGATAGACTGGCAAAATAAATCTTTGCTCCTCTTATAACTCTGTCAGAAGGTCTAGGATTTTTATGGCACAAATGGTCAGATAAGACAGGAAAATCTGACCATCAGTTCCCGGCCTATCAACCACCCCTTACCAGTTGTCACAAATCACTGATAAACAAGTGCTTAAGGAAAACACATGTTTACATGCCCACTTCATTAATAATTAAAGTAATTACAGTGTCCCAGTATCTTGTAGTATAAGACCTAGCAGAAAAACATTTTTCAGAAAGTCTGATAGCAGGTTCTCACCTTAAACCTTCAAAAAATCATATTTCATAGTATTATAATTGGCTATGAGCCAATAAAATAAATATTAATCATACCGTTGCCTTTAGGTTTAGCGAATTTTTGTATCTGTGTCTAATGGTAAGAAAAATCTTGTGTTTGAAAAGGGCAGAATTTGAAAACACAAATTATTTTTTACGGGAACTGAACTTGAATATACACGTCATGGATGACTGAATCTTTTTTTGTTGTTTTTTTTTTTTTTCCTGGCCTAAAAGGACTTTTAACTCACCTTCTAAACTGTCATCAATTTCATACTTCATTGTGCTATACAATCTACTTTTATTTAAAACCAAGAAAGTCCAAAGCATCAAGCCTGGATTTCTCCATGTCCTACACAGGTTTTTCAGCCGATGTGTCTTACATTATGTCTTTCATATTTTTGAATCCCTGATCTTCCTTTGTCATTAAAACTGCTCAAAACATATTAATATCTTCTTTAAAATATGTTTCATGTACATGGAAAACACTAAGGCATCACTTGTCATGATTTTTAACTGTAACCAAATTGGGTCAGTCTAAATACAGATAAAAGAAGGTTAAAAAAAATGGAGTAACAGATAACATACCTCTTACCAAAATTTAGCACTTTCCCACTGTCCTGGTTTTGGTCAGGATGGAGTTAATTTCATTTGTAACAGCGGATGGAATGCTGTGTTTGGGAGTTAAAATGGGAGTAGTGCTGATAACACCCTGATGTTATTAATTGCTGTCAGATAGTCAAGGACTTTCTCAGCTGTTCATGAGAAAGGAGGGGCGAAGCCAAGACAGGTGACCGAGCTGACCAAAGAGAGTATTCCATGCCAGTTACGTCCTGCCCAGGATATTGGGGGGCTGACAGGAGGAAGGCCGGGGTCGGCTTCGGGCCGCGCGGTTCTTGGGGGACGGTCGGGTTCCAGGACGGCTCTGGATGGCACGGCCTGAGTTGTGGGTTTGGTGAGAAACTGCATTGTGTATCAACAGCTTCATATATTTTTGCTCTAAAGTCCTGCCAGCATTGTTGTATTGTATCTTTCTGTTATCTTAGTAAACTATCCTTATCCCAACCCACGGGCCTTTTAGTTTCTTGGTTTTGGGGTTATTTGCCTCTTCCTCTCCCTTTTCCCTTCCCTTAATTCTCACCCCCCCCCCCCCCCCCCCCCCTTCCCTTTTCCCTGCTCTTTTCCTTTAAGGAGCAGGCAGCTGCGTGGATCTTGGCTCTCAGCCAGGGTGAAACCACGACACCCACTTTTTAAAAAATCAGTTGTTTTCTGATGCTTTTTGATATATAGGAACAACACAGGTAACTAGAAAGTCATTACAAACATTTATCATAGAGTATTTATTTTGCTTATGTCCTCTGTTGTGTTTTAAGCCATCATCCTGAGTGGTGCTCTGTGGTGCTGGAAATTGATTATGACTTTGTAAGATAATGTGATACTCTCTTTTAGATTGGATTACATGGTAAAATAGAAAGTTTTATTGTCTAATGCCACTTAATCCATAAAAAAGACAGGCCAAGCCAAAACAACACTATGGATATTTCAGAAACCAGAAATGAGGATCTCTGCAAAGCACTGTAACAACACTAACAAGCCACACAATGCAAATGTGAAAGTTCATGCATGCACATACACAAAGCAATTGAATCCTGAAGTACACTAATACCATGATCAAAACTCAGATGGATTTATTAGACAACAGTTTATTACTTGAGAAGAAATAGAGCAGCAGTGTGGAAAAAACTACCCAAATAGCCCAACGTCTGCCACTTTATTACAGAAGTTCTGAAAGCCAAACAATACATTTATCACTTGCTAAGAAAAACAAGTGCATATCCAGTAGATCAGTGGTGTGTCTCATTTCCGGCTTGGCAATATTTTACTAATTCAAAGAATCCCAGAATTGTAGGGGTTGGAAGGGACCACGAGAGATCATCGGGTCCAATCCCCCTGCCAAAGCAGCTCCCCAGCTCATATCACTCAGATAGGCGTCTAGGCAGGTCTTGAATATCTCCTGTGAAGGAGACTCCACCACCTCCCTGGGCAGCCTGTCCCAGGGCTCTGTCACCCTCACTGGGAAAAAGTTCTTCCGCATGTTGGTGTGGAACCTCCTGTGCTCCAACTTGCAGCCATTGCCCCTGGTCCTGTCTCCACAGACCACTGAAAAGGGGCTGGCCATTTCCCCCTGCATTCCATACTAAAGATATTTATAAACATTAATTAGACTGAACAGCCCCGGCTTATTCAGCCTTTCCTCACAGGGGAGATGCTCCAGGCCCTTAATCATCTTTGTAGCTCTTCTCTGGACTCTCTCAAGGAGATCCCTGTCCTTTTTATACCAGGGAGCCCAGAACTGGACCCAATACTCCAGGTGGGGCCTGACCAGGGCAGAGTAGAGGGGGAGGATCACCTCCTTTGACCTGATGGCCACACTCCTCCTGATACACCCTAGGATCCCATTGGCTCCCTTACCCACCAGAGCACACTGCTGGCTCATGGCCAACCTGTCATCAATCAGGACCACCAGGTCCTTCTCCACTGAGCTCTTCTTCAGCAGGTCATCCCCCAGCCTGTACTGATACAAGAAGTCATTCCTTCCCAGATGTAAGACTCTACACTTGCTTTTGTTGAACCTCATCTGGTTTCTCCCTGCCCAGCTCTCCAGCCTGTCCAGGTCTCTCTGGAAGGCAGCGCAGTGTTCCTGCGTGTCAGCCACTCCTCTCAGCTTTGTATCATCAGCGTACTTGCTGAATTCTTGTGTTCTTATGCTGACACTTATGTCCAAGTAGAAGGCAATTGTAAACTTCTTGCCTTTGACTACCTACAATACTTTTTGTTTCTTTCATCTCCATTTAAGTCATATTCTACTCTGAAGAAGAGTCTACTCAAAGATTACAGCCACATTTGATTATCGAACATATTAATGAAGTTAGAAGATACAGAACATGAAAAAAAGATTTCTCTATGTCAATACTATAAAACAAAAAGCTCTAAGAGTGGAGCAAGTTCTTGGATGCAAAGTGTCATTACTGCAAGCACCCTTAAACAAGACCCTATCACTCTTCTAAGGCAGGTGTGGCACCACTGAGGCAATCTCAGATTTTGGTCTATAGTTCAATTGACTAAAGGTATTTAAGAAGGTGGTAAAAGCTTTGCATCTTTTTCTTCTCTTTGGGGGTAGTCTGTTTCAAATACTTTGGGAATACAGAGCTAAATTTTCACTACTTCTTGTGAAGGATCTGTTGAAAAGCCAGAAATCATTTTTGCCTGACCTTGTGGAAAACTTGGAGTCTTTGAATACAAATAAGGTGGAATTTTTGCACTGTGGTGGCTTGGCAGGGCAATTCATACCCTATGGAACATTGTTTATTTCGATCCCAGTTAAGTAACTCACTGCCCAGTGTCTTGTCATAAAAATACCATTTAATATGCATTCAACCAGGCTATTTCACTGTTGATTCTCATGTTGACTTCAGCTAGTTTTCTGCTGTCAGACTTTCGATAATATTGTTTCAAATTGAATAATAATCCACTGCCAACAAGGTATTTTAAAATAAAAAGAATGTCCAGCAGTTGGTTCACATAAAATCTCATTAGTCTCTTCTGATTGTTTTGACATGTCTTGGAAGAGAACTGTTCATTACCATGCAAATGGAGATAACCTCTGTTTCTAGGCTAATTGTCATATAGCAGTTTGCATTTGAAATTCTCTTGGTGATTTTCGAGCCAAAACAATCATCCAAGCCTAAATTATAGGGAAACTAAAAAACAGGACTTCAAATGTAAACTGGTTGAAATATTGACTGTGAAATTGCTCTGCCCCTTTTGTAATGCCACAGAGGGAAGGTATTCATACATTCTATAACACTACAGAGAAGGGAAAAAAAATTACAGGTCCCTGCCACCATGAGAATTTTAGCTGAGAGGCCAGATTCTGATTGTTTTATGTTAAGTAACACATGCAAGGATTTTTATTGCTATTGATAAGACTTGCTGTAAACAGAACACTGTGAATAAAGGTGGAAGACTATAGCAAAAAGTTGGCAAATATGCAACAAAATTTTCACAACGGTCATACTCAGTAATGAGGATGACTTTATATATATGTTTGTGTTAATGCTTATATTACCTGAATCCTGTTGGAGCTTTGTAAGAAAACGAAAGTTACACAGCGGTAACTCAACTGTAGTAGAGTCTCTGGAAAGGGTTTGCAATAGGAGCTAGGCCAATGCTGTCAACTCTTGGAGGTGAGTAACAAGAACACATTTTTTCTTATTGGAGAAAGCATAGGAATGCAATTAGCTGAAACTGAAATACTCAAGTCTCATTGCCGAAGATGGATAAAATGTTGCTACCTTTTAAAGAAATGGCTCTATAGACTCTGATAAACATCACTCATTGAGTCTTAATATATCATCACTAACCATCAACGTTCTCTTCTGCTGGAGGATATCAACATTTGTAGTCAAAGTAGCCAAGGGATGAAGCATCCCTTTACCATGATTATTGCAATGTTTTAACCTTCAGCAGCAGGTTATGCCAGAAAATAGTGACAAAATCTCTGCTTTGCAGTATAGTTGTATTTTGAATTCTGCTGAGCCAGGCAAACACGCATGCTCCCATTTACCCTGTCTCCTTTTCAAGGTGGGAAACCATGTCTGAGCACTGTGACCACTTGCTCTATAGTCTGTGAAAAAAAATTCAGTAAAGAACACAACTCTACCTAAAGCAACCCACTGCCAAATTTTTTAGCTGAATAAGAACTCAACCATCTTCTACCCTCCATAATACACTACTCTCTAAGTTTTCAAAGCTTAGATGCTGCATCAATAACATACCATATGCTGTTGTGTTTGGCTTGTGTTACATTGTTTCTTTGGAACTGAAGAAGTTTGTGTAAGACTGGGATATGTATTCTCTAATGTAGAATTGTTTCATTGTAGACATAAAAAATAGTGCATTTTAGGAAAAAAATCCCTTTACTACTGCAGTTTATTGTTGTCATCTACATTTACTCTTGTACAGCTATTTCTGAGAAGACTGATATTTAGAATTTTAATCTCAGTTCAAATAAAGCTTAAAAATGTAATGAAAAAATGGAATTTGTACATTAAATATTCCTAAATAATCTTTAAAATACTTGATCTGTCACAGACACCTCAAACCATTCTTAATGCAACTTTTCTACCCAAAAGCACATTATCCTCCATAACATTACTTCTTTTTGGTTTTAGAATCAATATTGAATTTTTTTAGTTTAGTGGATCTCCTGAGAACTCAGTGATAATGTCATTTCCCTGATCTTTCCCTTTTTTCTGAGGATAATAAATGACATCTTTGCTTCCGGTCAAATAAAACATGTATTATAATACTATAAAGAATATACGGTTATATGCTCTTTGCCCTCTATTGGATGACATCATAATTGTGCTATTACATGGTACAACCAAATTCAGAAGTTATAAAGCAGATACCTTTCAACTAGTAAATCATCTGCCTTTCCCAGCACATCCTGAAAAATAATTTCCATTTAACTCCACATTCTTTGATCTAGATTTCAAGTTAGTAATTAAAGCTGTCCACAGTGAAAACACTATTTTGTAATTAATGTAGTTCAGTAGCAGATTGTGACTACCTTTCAGATGGAAAAGAAGAAAAGCAGCCTGAGGTGCACCCACAATGATTCAAATGCCCACTCCCAAGTTAAAATCTAACCTTCAAACAGCACAAGGCTAAATAAATAATAATAACAATTAAAAAAAATGATAAACAAATAAGTGGCAATTCAAACCATGTAAGAAGGATGAGATTGTCATGACAATGCCTATAGGGTACATAAGGAATGTTTCAGAAATATACACAACCACAGGCTTCTCGAGTAACCTTATTTATGTGTAGTAAGAACTTGAGACAGAGGAAGAACGAGAAGTACTTTCACCAGTCAGATGAGAAGTCAAAAAAATAATTTGAGAAGTAAATCAGAACAGCAACTATATCCTGCTGGAAATGAAAAGTCATGATTTAGCTCAAAAAAATACCTAAGAAAATGGCAAGCTTAATAAATCAAGAGAAAAGTCTAAAGATTGACAGACTGATGAGAACAGAAACTAGTGCAGCTGACAAAGTGCCTTACAATGACTGCATTGTTCAAAGCTCACATTTCATTCAATTTTAGTGTCATGAAAGGTATAAAAAACAATGATATTTATTATTGTCTTATCTAAAGAAACTAGACCCAGAGACATGCACCCAATCTTAAAGAACAAACTAAAAATCATTTTGGGTACTGTGTTCTAAGGACAAAAGTAAGCACATATATATGAAGGTAGAAATGGTGAGAAACAGATGAATACGGAGGTCAATATGGGGGTGCCATAAAACTGTGTACCATATTGTGCCTGCAGTATTTGAAGGATGATCACAAGCAGAGAGGGGAAGAGTGTGTATGGGCTAGGTGCTGGAGGAGGAGGGATCATTATCTCAGAAAGTACAGTGGTACAGCTGGGTTGTCACATGGATACCATGCTTTTTGTTTTTTTTTTTTCTTTCATTTTCTTTTTTTCCCATAAACCAAACCACCCACCGAGGTTTAAAATTTACAGGAAAAAGCATACCAGAGAAAACTTGGGCATGTGATCTACAGAAATAGAAGGTAATTATGTTTCAGTCAAAACATTTTCTTTCCTTCCTTACTCTTCCCTGCTTCTTTCTTTATTTTTCAAATTCAGGAAAAGTCAGGTTTTGATTTTGATTTTGTATCAAGCTGTTTGAATTGTTCATTACTGCAGAACTTACTGCTACAGTTGTGTATCACTTCCTTCCCCTCTCTGCCCCTGGCCCCATGTTTCATCCTATTATGTTACTGTTACAATAAGCTTACTGGAGTATAAAGCCACTGGGGCCTTTCTAAAGGTGGTCTTTGGGCACAAGTTGTTGTTCCAGTAATAAAACAAATTGCCCCTTGTGTAGTAAGTTTGTGATACCCAAACACTCTGAAACAGAATTATTACAACACCCAAATGTCCTATAAAAATTTTTCATAGTCCAGCACATTAGTCAATTAATTTCAGATATCACATAAACTGACAGAGAATAAAAATCATGAAATACTCTTTTTGAGAGCATTCTGTAGAACTTGTGTTGAAATGCTGTAGGAAAGCTAGAGAACAGCAGTAACACTCTTTTTAAAAGGGGGTATGTATCAGGGCCAGATTTTTTGCCATTGTTAAAAGGTTTTACAAATACAGAAAAATCTTTCTCAGGAAACATTAGAAACAAAACGATTAAATCATGGTTTGAATACAAAGCTGAGTTTATCCAGGCTGAGGTGCTTTACGATACTGGTGCTAAGAAGTTCTTAGCTGGTCATGAATATGACAAGTGAAGCCCGTTGTCTACCCAAAAATTTAATCACTTTATGGGATCTTAATCTTCTGCAAATTAATACAACTAGTTGGTCAGTAACATTACAATGCTAAATCGCTATTGCGTAAGGTTCTTCCCCCAAAGACTTCAGGATTCAGTTTCAGGATAAATCTAATTGAAGACCTGAGCAAATAGAAAAAAATCCCAACAAACCAAGTCATTAAAATTGCTTTATCTGCCTTTGTGCACCCCTGCCATCATTCTCTTAGTTAGGATGACTTAGTTTTTCCTTACTCTGTGTTCAGAGTTGATTATCAAGCACTGTTAAGGATATCAGTGAGATGTCATGACTATTGGCTAGAAATGACAAAACAAAATTGCAAGTGTATTAAACATAAAACAAGCAAAACTAGAGGTTTATCCTTTTGTATCTTTTTAATAGATAACGTTTAATTTTAATTCACAAAATTTACTGACACAATAATTCAATTAGGAGCTTAGTAAACTAATAACAATAATAAAAGGATTTGCCTTTTTAAGGATGGTCACATCTCCAGGCAAATGTGTGAGCTTCTATTAAGTCCACATAATATTATCCTTCAGTAGAATGGCACTCAGGTTAAGTCTGTAGATTAGTTGTAATAATGTCTTCTTTCCATTGCAAACCTCTCTTCCATTAATTTCTTCCAACTGCTGGTTTCGGCATTTTAGTCCAGTTTTTAGGCAAGAGTAAGTGTGGAATTCATCTCACATAAGTTATCTCTCTAAAAATTATTCTGTCAGACTTACAGGCTCCTTCTACTGATAAAGAGGCACACATTTTCAGAGTCAGTTGCAGCATTTGAAAGTAGGAGTCTGCCATTGGTGATTACTAGTTATCCCCTAGAGTTGACTACAGTCCATGAACAGTTTTTCTGTATTTATATGACATCTGAACAAGCTGTAGGTAACAAAAGAAAGTTATTCAAGTCCAGAAAAGGTAGAATCATAACAGGCAAAACTCTGATTTCCATTCCACAGATAACATTCCCTGCTTATAGAGTGAGCCTGCAGGCCTGCCTGAGGCTAGATGTGCAACATCAAATGAAGTGACCTACCAGTTTCTTGATCCTGTAGAAAAATATCTAGAGTAGAGCAGCCACTGCATGGGTATGGGTATGAAAAACCATGGGATGAATCTCAGAGCTGTTGTCACTCTGGTTTATAAAGCTTTATATGGTAGCACTCTTAGATCATGCCGAATTCTTAAGCACTTAAGAGTGCTTACACCTACGGCTGGCAAATCTCTTAGGTCAGCCTCATTCAACCACATCTAGAAGAAACTAAGCCTTATATTCCCAAAGATAGCAAGTTACCTACAACTACCAATGTATTCTCAACTGAGGCTGTCTTCATCCATTTTCTTGATCCTATTCCATTTTGTGGCCACAGAGTAATGGGCAGAAGGAATAGAGTCCAGAAGAGAGTTGTGATTTACAAGTAAGATCTACTGGAAATTTGACCCAAATGCAAGCCTACCCTCTTGAGGAGAGACCTGAATCAAAGTCTAAGGCATGTCATATTCATCTATCACATAACACTATAAAATGGACAAGCTTGTATTACTGGACCAGAAGAAGGACACTTCTACCTTTTGTTTCATGACTTTAGTCACTTTTTACCTGTTCCAAATACACGCAAAAATGTATTACTTGCCTCCAGTTCTGAAGATATATGATGGCATAAGCCCATCAGCTTTCTTTTCTAAACAATGATTCTGTGCCTTACAGTAAAAAAGAAAAATGTGAAATATTCCTTGAGAGTCCCAATCCTCATATGCTTATCTAAACATGCCAGCATTCTTTAACAACAAATCTAGGTAATAAGAACTGTCCAGCTCTAGTCTGCAAACACCAATTCAACTTGCTGTGATGATACAGTCTGACACTGACCCTAGCAAAACACACACCAACATAAGAAACACTCACATCAACTAACTGCTACTGCTCTGGCGTGATGTAACCTGACATGAAGGCAATAGACAAATCCCATACTGCAGGGACAGATCAGATGCTCCCTGATGCCAGGACACATACATTGGACAACAGAGTGACTCTACCCCTCTGTACGTACTTTGGTTGTGCCCCTGCCCTAATACTCCAAGGATCTCTGGCCACAGATTACAGAATGTATCCATTGAGTGCTGCCAAGCATGTGGCTCGTGGATTTCTTCATAAGGCAGTAGGTCTACAGGCTACCTTAATAATTCCCAACTAGTCTGTAGTTCAGTTGTAACATTTCTGCCTCTTGTCTTCTGTAGATCCAGACTCTTCTTTTGGGTCTTTTCCTTACTTTGGAGGCACTGTGTGCAGCCCAAAGTAAAGTCCAGAAAACATCCCAATTAGGCTTGGCGCTGTGTTATTCTATGGATACTTGGGTGGCTGATAACTGGGGCCTTTAATGAAGAAAGTGGGTTTCACTTGAGCTCAGTATTATTATAATAACAGGTCAGATGCATTTCTTTGTATCATTTTTGCACATACATGTGCATGACATTCAGAAGCACGAGACTTCCATACAACAATTTTGCTAATTCATTTTAATACTGTTAAGCTATGTCTAAGAAACAACTTCACAGAATGTTTCTTTTATTAAAAACAAGGGACATAAATTCTGTTCACTAACATTTTTAAGAATGGTAGGTAAATATTATGCTAATTATAATGAATTAGTCATAACAAATAATTGTAGTACAGATAGTAATGTAGGAAGAGGGAGAGTCTATCCTTCAAATGTTTGCTGATTTGTTTCCTGTATGCCTTAGTTACCTGTATGCCTCTACAGCACAGGTAACTGTCACTTTACATTTCATTTAAGAAGCTGACTGTCACAGAAAAAAAATCCCTGTATTCCTTCCTGACAGAGTGTTTTATAGAAATGTTTTCTGTGGCAAGTTTCCAACCTAGAAAGGACTCCCAGCCACTGCAGTTCAGCGGAAGCAAAATTCCACTGGCACATGAAATACCTCTCCTCTCATGCATTTCTGCATTTATTCTCTGGAGTGCTGCCAGAATAGGCTTAACTTGCAGTAGCTAACACCATTGTAAACTAGTAATCGCGAAGGAGAGATTAAAAACTCCAGGGAAGAAAAACACTTTAAGTTGCAAGGAGCACTGAGTGGAGGCATAGTTCTGTGTCCCCATTGCAGCAGTGCTACATGGCTATCTCAGAAAGCACAGAAGTGGAAGTACATTGCCTTTTCTAAAGGGCTGTTTGCATGCTTACCCATACTCCCTGTAGCTCTCAGCACTTACCACCTGAGCAATCATCTTTCAAGGCACTCAGGGAGCAAGGCAATCCTTCCTTACTCAGCCTCTTCCAGTGTCATCTTGGTACCTGCAAAAGGACCTTGGCTACAAATTTACTGTTTTGCTTTGTCTAAGTGAAGTGCCCTTTGATAATAATACACATTTTCATGCTTAGGAAAAATGTAACAGTGGCTCCTGTCCGTTGCATTATAAACTGGTGACTACATCACTTGTGCTTATTTCAATGGCATATTCACCCCTACAGTCCATATTCTCAACCTCTCTCCTTAGAAACAGCATCCAGCAAATGGCTTGAACATGTGTATATGTTTTTCATTTTCAGTTTACAGAACACAAATTTATAATCTCTTGTTTTACTGAAATAACCTACAGAATATGAAAAGACTGTTATTAGAAACATCCCATAGTATATCAAGGAAGACATTTTAAAATTTCAAGAATTACTAGCTTATATCATTGCTCATAGAGGATTTTTTATTCTCTCAGTGACTACTTGACTGTGCTTTGTCATGACCTTATGTTGTTTCACAGATGTAGCCTGTCACTTTTTCCAAATATTCAGTGGTTTTCTTATGAGGAGACATTTGACCATTCCAAGACAGTACATATAATGCTGTAATAGGATGTGTTTTCCTGTGCTTCCTTCTCAATCCCTCACAATCAATTTGGCACACGCAGTGTCTGACACAATTCCAACCTCTTCATGCTAGTAAGTGGCATGATCAAGGGCAGATCTTCAGCCCTGAATATTCTAGAATATTCCTCCATGATGTAGTTTGTTCCTAAATGAGATTTTAATTTATCTCCTCAGTAACATTTTCTCCACTTCTGATACTGTTGTCCAGGTCAGATATACTAAAAAGGCAAAAGTCACAAGGAAGGATTGCATTCACACAGTCATGTGTGTTGACATTTGCTATGTAAACCTTAGTTTCAGTGTTTTAACAGTGTACCATGTTAAAATATCCAATATGACCCCAAATGTGTTTCAGTCTTGACACAGATTCAGTGATACATCTGAATTACAAACATTACCTATAAGTGCAAACTTGTTACCCGTGGTTGACAGTTACATGGATAAAGGGAGAATAAAAAAGCATCACTGGTGCTGTGTTTATCTTAAAAGAAATGCATTGCTCCTAACAGTTCTATTTTTCGTAAACTGAGCTGGCAAGAATATTTCTATAACTGAAATACTGGGTAGAATACATCCCCTCTAACTTCAGATGTATAGGTTTTATCTGTTTTAGAAGTTTAGATGCTACAGACACCTATCTTTAGGTTAATAATCTAGATACACTTTGCAGTCAATGGAGAAAAATTGGTATCTCTACAATGCAATTTATCTCATCCTAAGGTAGATATCTGAAATAGATAAGATGATTCATACTTTAAAAAGGTCTATTTCTCTCCATTTGCTGTCAAGGGAATCTAAAGTAATGGTTCAAATATGGACATCTAAAGTTAAGGGAGATAATCCAATCCATAAAGGGTCTTGTTAAAACATCTTTAAAACTTTATTTTTCTATATTTCTAGTTAGCATGAAATTATTTAATATTGGAAAGATAAACTGTTTAGGGAAAATAAAAAGAAGGAAACAACAAAAGCCCCCTTCCTTTTTCTAGTTTATAGTTCAAAGTACTGAAGCCAAGGATGAGTACATTAGACACCTTTCTTTTTCCCTTGCAGTTTGCTATTGCAAAAATTCCTGTGTAGCATCCGTAGTACTTGTACATTAGATGGGAACTTCTTAGGTAAAATCCCAAGGCAGAGATGATATTCTCATGGATATAACACTGCAATCCAAAATTTGCTTTTTAACAGGCAAACTGGGAAATAAACTTAATATTAAACCTATATGTAAGAATTGCTACTTCACAAAAATGCTAAGAATGCTTTTTTAAAAAAAACAGGATAATAAAGAAGAGGCAGAATAGATATCATCTGGACCTTTATCCCAGTGTTCAAATGACTGTTCAAAGAATTATTTATATCTATGAAAAGTTATTTTGATATGAAACACAAGTGCTAGCTTGCTGACATTGTCCACTCCATGAAAGTTACTAAGTAAAATTTTGATCTGATTTCAGAGAAAGTACTCATGGACTGCAATTCATCTCTTTTGGCTGGCTGATGGATTTTGCTTTGTTGTTTCCCCCATCTCCCCCCTCCCCTGCAGCAGGTCTTGTCCAACAGTACTACACAAACTTTGCGAACTGAAATGGAACGCTGTTATCCTCAGAGGAACTGCTGAAAAGTGCTGTTTTGATAAATACTGTAGGAATAGAACCCAAAGGAATTCAACTAAAGAAAAATACATGGTGCTATTTCATTTCTCATCTTTGCCAGAGCTTTGATATGACTAGGCCCATCAGGAATAGAAACCCTGGTTGTGTTGCTACTGATAACAGTTTTAGATGTAGGTCTTATTATGGTTTCTTCAATACTTAGCTCACGTAAACAAAATTTGCACATCAAAATCACTTTGTATGGTCTTTTGTTTTTGCTAGCTTTGAGTCTGTAACCTTTAAAGAATTCAAGGAACATATGCAGGTGCCTCTTTGTCAGCTGTTATTAGATACCAGGATATAAGATGTCAGTAAGAATCATGACCATCACCCTCACATTTTCTTATTGCTGCCACAGATGGCAAAGTAACTGCACCATCCAGCTTTTTTCAAAGTGTAACCAGTGCCTGAAAAGATGGGTCAATAAATTCTGTTGTCCAAACAATATAACTCACTGAAATTGTTTTTGCAGCTTAACAGAGCTCTCAGCAGCAGGGTACCAAACACAGCATACTGCTGCGTATGAAATATATATGTATGTGAGATAAGCATTGTATCTGAAATATCAGCGTTTATTCAGCTTGCATAGTGCTGCCATTAGTGCAAACAAGCACTAATCCCACCCCAAGACTCTGACTGTGTATTACTGTCACATTAGGCTTGACTGGTGTGATAAGCATTTCAAAATCAGAAAAAAGCCTTTCGCAGAGCTTCTCCTGATCTGAAATTCTTTGACATATATGACTCATTCATTATTTATTTAACATGTGAAGGGTCAATTGCAGTGTATTCATAGCAACAATTAAATTAATTGTGCCAGAAGCATGCATAGTTACTAAAAAAAAAGAGACAGGAAGGAAAAGACAAGCAGGTAACAACACATGATACAGTCCAAACAGAATGGGGTGTGGGGGATGGAGAAAGAAATAAAACCATCTTGAACAATCCCCCAAAACTGCAAAGAGATGTAGAGAAGTTAGGGAATGACTATTTTATCAGTGCATATCTCTGGAATATGAGAACAGGGTGGAATACTATGTACATGTGCTTGTACGCACCAAGGTGCAACACAGAACACAGTATAGTGTTAAACCCTCATCCTTGACAGGCTGAAAGACCATAAAGGATTGTTCATCGATGGCATAGCTTCATGCTTTAAGTGATACTGAATCAAGAGACAGCCTTCATAGTGGGGTAGTCAGAAGAGTAGATTTCAGTACTTCACCCAGATTATTTCATATATGAATTAGGGAATTTACCTTTCAGATCGTTGCTTTAGGACAACAGCTACAAACCCAAACTTTTTATATTCCAGGCTTTGTTTTGAAACTGGTAATGACCACTGACTAGAAAGGATATGTCCAAATAATTTCAATTCTTTATCTCAATAGTAATTATTATGTATTTATACATTAGCCTACCATACATTACCTTAGTATCCTGGGTTTTCTGTTTTATTTCAGAAGAAAGTGTAGAAGTCGGAACTATCAGAAAGAATAATAGCACAGTCTCTAATAGTGAAAGATTTCTTAGCTTTGCATTAATATAAGCCCAATAGTTCAGCTCTTTCAGGAGTCTTAAAGATGTCTTCTCATGTGCATCACTTACAGAAGCACCAATGAAAGCCATTTAAACTCTGCTAATATATCATTTTTTTTTAGTTGGATGGACTTCTGTTGTGCTTTAAGGGCTGCCATTAGTCTCAGTAACCATACTGACATTCACTGCAGGGCTGTATCTAGAGTCAGTGTCTAAATACCTGGGCACTAACTTTGAACTTTATTTAGTCCACAGCTCCTAAGACTCCCATAGAAATTCCATTTACTGTTAAAACATTTGAATGGCACATCTTTGGAAGGAAGCTTCCCTTATGAATAAAAAAGAAGTTGAATTAGCCAACTTTAGACATTTCAAGGCCACTTTGAACAACGTTTACATACATGAAGATTTTTTTCAGAAAATCCATTTTCCTTTGAAATATGATCTCTTTTCACAAATATTTAAAAAAATCTGGGGTATTTGATGTTTTAGAATCGCCCCAGTGCTAATTCTTTTTCAATCATTTTTGTACATAACATGATAGGAAAAAGGCAGACTATTTATAATCTATGAGGAGATACTGAATAAGAATCAGACTCTTGCAAATTTACCCAAAATTTTCCACAAGCTGGTTCTAGTCATGTTAACAGCCATCATAATGCATTAGGTTTATCTGCCCTAAAACAAAGTAAGCAGCCTGAATATGAGCAGATGATTTTTAAAGACTATTGAGCATTTACTTGAAGCAGGAAACATATCTTTAGCCCTTAGGACATCTACAGAAAATTAACACAAGGATAAATGAGCAGATGTCTTATAGGATGGCAATAGGATAAATTATATCTTTATATTTCATAATAAAACTTTGGAGAACTCTATATGACTATTTGACCTGGTGTTAAGAACACTGCTTTTAATGCACACTCAGAATATATTTAATGACTCCTGACCACTTAATTATTCACTTCAATAATGATGCTTTCTTAGGTCAGGGATGATCAAAAAAATTGTTCAGTTTGCAGACATTTGGGAAATCTCAAATATAGGCTCATATATCTTATTATTGCCTCTTAAATTCTTATTTCTAACACTATGCACTTCTATACTTGAACTGCAAGATTACAGAACTTACAGGAGTCTCCTCCCTATGACCATGGACCATGAGGTAGAAGTCATGATTTCTGTTCCTGAAAAGTGGTTTTAGTATTATGAAAGAAAGCATGATACAGTGAAAAAATCATGAGATGTGTTGTGCAAACATGTCCTGTGCTACAGCCAGACCTTTTAGCATGTAGATCTGCAGCATATACACTATCTATTTGTAGTGTCAACACAGACATAAGACATGAAGATAGGGTTTCTAGTTGCAAAGCAAGCACGCATTTGTCTACAGAACATATATATAAAAATTAAGCATATACAGAAGTTCTACAAAATTCTAGTCCAGAATTTCTGAAAGTTCTGTGCTTCTGAAAAGCAAAGTGTTGTAAAGGAGGGAGTTGCTGGTTTTACATGGATATAAAGGGTAGGCTGCCTTAAAATGCAGCCTAAGGCTGTAATAATTTGTTTGAGACATATCCCTCCTGCTACATAACTTACTCCAAGATCAGATTGAAGAGGTTATTAGAAAGAGATTAAATTAGTGCTTCTATGCACATCAGTAATTTAACATTCATCATTACTAAGAGACAATAAATACAACACATTTCTGTATCTTTCACATAACCTAGTTATTAAAAACAATTATAGGATTTCCAGTGTTCTGGAAATCTGTATTGCCTCGGATGGTTCTCTGCAGAAAGAGCTTTACAGTGTTTTTACCCAGGGGTGTTCACCATCGTCTTTTAAATTGTGATCTTCAGGGCCAATTATTCTGGTTGGATACACACTTCATCACTCAATTTACTATTGTGCTTGAAGTGCCTTCTTGATGTATTATTTGGGGTACAAGTATGTGTACCGGTGCCCTCTGGAATTGTTGAATTGTTTCTGAATAAAGTTTTATTACTCACTTCGTGCTAAAAAAAGGCAAAACAGGTATGCTGAACAAAAACACTAGACAGCAGTATTTTCCAGGAAAAAGTTACCGCTCCAAATTCCAACCCACAAACTTGCTCATATTTTCTTTAGATTTTCATTACAGTCTATACTTACAGATTCAGTCCCTATATTGATTTTTCTTTTGCTCCTTTGCAGTCTTCCAAACCTTTCTCCACTCTATATGCCTAATAAGTATAGAATATGGACTGGTTATTAAAATACGGCATGCCTGAGACTTTTTCTCGTAAACATATAAGGAATATCGTTTCAGTCATTTTATTAGTTATGTACACACCAGCTGGAATCATAGAGCTCATAAAAAGAAATACTCAACATTTCATTCCATGGCCCCCAGTCATTAAGAATGGCTTTTGTCCTTCACCACGTGTAACATATTACAGAACTGACTGTGTTGGCTGTAAGAAGAGACATGCCATTATTTTTCACTCTATATGACATTCTGCATGTTGGCAGTGCATTCAACTGGATTCTCTTAAGGCTGAGCAAGTTCTGGTTGGGTTTTTACTCTGAGAAGAGTGTCAATATGCCTAATAGGAAAATGCATCTTTTAAACCTCAGTAATATTTCCAAACGTTTGGCTGTGAAAATCCAATTTTGAAAATACTGGAAGAATTTGAAATTCAAATTAGAGAAAATTAGCTTTTTGGAATATCCGTAATGATGCAAGATTCTTATATTTCCTGCCTTTTAAAGCAAGATACCATTCATTGATTGTCTTTTTGGATTTAAGAACACACACACACACACACACACACACACACACACGTATTTTTAAATAGTCAGTAAAACTGATCAGTGTTGAAAAATAATCATTACAGCTGTAGTTCCCAAAATTTTGAAAACATTACTTTTGTCTGAGACAAGGTCATACTTCATTTCTCTTTTAAAAATGACAAATAACTTCAGAAGACTAACTATTTCCAGAAAAAGTGATCTCCAAAAGTATCAGAAAGCTATGCTTATTTCTTCCAGGATTTCTCTCTATAAACTGCCAAAATGAAGGGATGATATAATGTTGGCATCTCAGTCCTTTGTTTCAGGTCTTGTTTCTTTTATCCTATCTGAATATTTTTCTTTTTACCCCGTCCTCTTATTTCCTCTCAGTGACAATATTTTCTGCCTTATTCTGAAGGTGACCTAGGAAGGAAATAAAACTCTGGCTAATTAGTCTACTTTTCAACTTTCATGATAAGTAAATAATATTTACAAGAGATCTGTCAAAATCCACTGAAAGAAAAGAAATATTAAGCTCAGCGTTTTTTAGAAAAAAAATCCAGATATTCTCGATTTGGCAACAATTGGCAAAAGTGAAATTAGGGCTCTACAAAGATATGAAAAGAACATAAATTCTCAAAAAGAGGAAAAATGTCTTTTTAAAAAGAGTTTTAAAAGCCATTTTTTTGTGTACAATTCTAACCTATATTACCAATCTGTGAGAACAAGACCTCAGGATTCCACATTCTATTCCACAAGACAGGTAAAAAATAGAACACTAAAACCTTGGCCATATACCTTTCTGCAGACTTGCAGTGAATTTGTCGTAGCTTTCTTGACACTATAGGTAAGAAGACTTCAGAAAGAAAATACACTTATTAAGATACAAAGCATAAAATAAGGTTTCTGAACCCTCATGAAAAATGCTTTAAATGGCGAGGTCATACTAAGCCCTGGAATCAAATATCATTGCGTTTGAAAGAAGTGGCATGTTACTGCTTGGCTTTGTGTCTAGTTAACTTAAAATAATGGACTGATCTTGATGGATTCAGGCCACAATTTGAAATGCCATAAATGGGAACTATGAGAAAAGCTTTGTTAAACATAAGTCAGACAGCTGATTAATGGTGTTTGGCCATAGCACTGTTATATGAGACTTAAGAGATAAGATAACAACTGACCTTAGAAGACACTTGAACAATTGTATACCACCTCCTCTAAGCTGTGTGGTATTTTTATTTTCTAGTTTATAGTTAACCCACCAGATAGCCCAAGTTATATGTAATGATTATCCTGCAGTCAGTAAAGCTGGAGAATTCCCCACCAATCTTTATAACTTCCAGACCTACAAAAAAGGTTGCTTTTGGGAAAGGAGGAGAACAGATTGCTGAATTGTACAATTCCTGCAGTGTCGACATACAGAAAGATAATAGACTCAAGTACAGGGAGTAAGAATTCAATTTGCAGGAAAACTCTATCCTTGCTAATGTCTCCACAGCCAAAGAACTCAAAGATCCAATTCCAAGCCACACACAATCCGTGATGTTGAGTGATGGAGCCTATTTAGCAGAAGGAGCCCCTTGCTGGCATTGACACAGAGACAGCTTCATTCCTTGCAGTCAAGCCTAACAGCTTGATGGTTAATTAATATTGGAATTCGCAGAATTTGGGTGCTGTGCACTACAGAACATTTGAATTTTCCTAACTTCCCTTCCACTACTGCAGTGAACTTCTATGGGGTTCCCCAACCCCTATTAGATTTTTTATTTTCTTTTTTCAAAGAAAAAGGAAAGTTGTTGCTGACTGCTTATTTGAATAAAAACATATTGAGATTCAAATAAGTATTCATTGGGTAAGCCTTTGAAAGTTCTCACAAGTACATGACAGCAACTGCTTTAGAGCATGTAGCGAGTAGTGCTTGTATCTGAAGCTCTACACCTCTGGATATTGTTAAAAATTAGTGGAAAATCACATACTGCTCATTTGCATATGTTATTTCAATGGCTTTTTTATTTGGCAACCAAATGCCATCAAACACCAAAAGCATTGCACTCCTCAAGGATAAAGTCCTTGGCAAGTGTGAAGACTTTCAAATGAGTTGAGCTAAAATTTTTGTCTGTTTCAAAGGTTTCTTAACATGTGATATGATTTTATTTCATGCTTAGATAACTTAGTAATATACCTATAATACATTGCTAAATTGCAGAATAATAGTCCTGAGAAATGTCATTAAAAACATATCTTCCCACAAGGTTTTAAGGGCATAAGCACTTTAAAAGTTCCTTCCTCTATTTGAAGTAATGCATAATACCTAGTATAAATCTAGCCATATTCTGCCTCATTGAGATTCTAGCATGGTTGCTCATTAGGTGGAGATATAAAACAAAACTATATTTGACAGAAGTTCCTAGAAGCTGAAGAGAATACCAGTAGCTCAGGCTTACTGCATCCATTCTAGCAATCCTCGTATTATTCATTCATTCACTTACTCATTCATTCATTACTGCTAAATCAATGGGAGAACTTATTCACATGGTACAACTGCTACACTGACAGATCATCTAGGATGATATTACAGAGACGAATACCTATGAGAAAGTGACGTAGTGCAATTAAGACAACAAATTCCAAGCAAATAAGTTACTTCAGAAATTTCAAAAGACTAATCATTTTGATTATTTTTTAATAGCAATGTGAAGTTCTGCATTTATCGCCTGATGGAACGCCTGAAATGCATTGTGTATGTTCAAAAGCAGTCTAGGCTTCTGAATAGGACGCTATAAACCTGATTTCAACAGATTGAAAACAAGATGTGACAAGCAGTTTGACACTGGCCCTCTACTAATTTCCGCTATTTATAAAGGAACACATCTGAATGGAAATAGCTCAACAGAATGGGTCAGTATGGTTGAGGCCGTGTCAGTCCACACATAAAAAACACAGTACTGGGGAAAATAAGCAGCCATTGATTTGCAGTGAAAGCCCCAGAGTCTGGGGAAGGCAGCCAAAAACGAGGCACCAGCTGCTCTCTGCTGGAAATCTTTTGTGGAAGAGTGAGGGAAGAGAGAGAAAGCTGGTGGGTCTGAAAGGGGAAACAAGGCAGAAATCGGGAAAGAAGAGGTGCTGCTGACTGCCTCACCAATGTTTCATTCCCCACACCCAGCATTCTCTGAAAAATGGAGGAGGGGAAACACACCCCAAAACTTCTCTATCTTTATTTTATGCAGTGTAATGGGAATGGTTCCAATGGGAATTTCTCATGCTCTTTCACATTCCCTGAATTCAGCTGTACAGCTTTGTGTGGTGGGATTTTTTTGTTTCCTTTTTTTTCTTTTTTTTTGGGGGGAAGGGGTTGGTTTGTTTTGTTTGGGGTATTTTTTTAACTTTTTAAAATACTGCTGCAATTCAGTAAGTGTATCAAAAATGGAACAAATACTCAGTGTGATTGCAGATCCTAATTTGCATAATTGCATTATGACAACAAATTTTAGAAGGTAATAAATGGAGGATATTATGTTTGAAGTTTTTTGCCTATAAGACAAAATCTTCCCTATCTGCTTTTTAAGCACCTCCATAATGATTTCATGCTACAAAATGTAGTGAAAGTCTTTAGCACTGAGTAATAACTCTCTTGCTTCTACCCTAGACACTGCAGGCAGCACATCTTGCAATGGAATACAATATTCATGAAGGGGTTCCAAGTGAGCAGTTTCAGATGGTCTGAAAATGTTCCTACTCCTAGGCCAACATGGACGAGAAGGGGAGCATGCACAAGAAGGGGGGGCAAGAGGAACAGTTCCAGGCCAACATTGACTTAATGCTGGGTCCAAAAATCTAAATATTACAAACCTGTATGAACCTTTTCCAAAAAGGAGCTCTTTTGAGCAAAAAGCAATTACTTCAAAAGAATTATTACCACAATTTGGCCAAAGCTAAGCAATATCTAATCATCAAATGGTCTTTGAAGTCTGTACGGAACTTTAAATGAGAAATTTCATTTGCCTTTAGTTGTAAACAGCTTTTGAGTAGAGACATCCCATCACTGCTGATGACATGAAAAATGTGACAGCTTCTCAGTTATGGAAAGTCCCTACAACAGTTACAGATGCTTTTTTCCAACTTGTTTTTCATAACTTTGTTTTTTACAAAAAAAGGTGGAAGTTACTGGAATGTCATACATGTTATACTGCTGGTCACACCCTATTTTCATTGTAATGAGGTATAGAAGGCCCTACTGCTAAAAAGCTTAAGATTTTTATAAAGAAATACACATACATGACTCTAGGTATTGAGTTGCACCTCAGAGTAACAGAATTCTGGACTGCACATCGAACAGTGCTTCCAGTGGGGTGACAAGGTAAGCAGGTTCTGTCTCCTACCCATTCTGTAATTCCGAGTATAATTTTCTTTTCTTCAAGTGGCTGGAATCTTGACCAATTTGCTTTGTTATGTTTTTTCATATCACCTGGTGTGCCTCTAAGTACAAGTCCCCTGTTTAAATTGGCCCTACCTCTAATTTTTCTTATCTAACTACTGGTCATTAGCCCCAAGACTAGTATTCACATCTAATCTTTACTTTTACAGAACACCTGTTTGCCTGTATCAAAGCTTCCAAAAAGCTGCCAGGCTACCAATGAATTCTATACTGTCATCTGCTTCACTGAAAATTATGCAAAAAGTAACTAATACAAATAAGAAAATACTTTAAACATGTACATGGTGGTTTGTGTTTTGTATTGACATCTGCACCTTCAGGATGTAGGATCCTTCCACTTCCCTTGGTTTTGTACCTCATCCTCTCTACATTTCAGAGAGAAACTTTAACTGCCTGTTGTGTGCTTGCTCCTCTGCCCACCCCCACCCCCCCACCCCCCACTTGTTTTTTAATTCGGTCACAGAACTACTACACTCTGGAGAAGTAAGCACTGCAAGCAGGGATGCTAGGCAGAAAAGATCTGCAGCTATTTACTGTAAGCTAGACTGCCACAGGCAAGGGATATGTCTGCATATGTTTGCGATTATAAAATTGGGACCCAATATAATTTTGGATTCCCATCACCCCAGTATTTTTCGCCCTGATATTCTTAGCTAAGGTTATGAACCTTCTAAGGCTTTGCATATTTGCAAAAAGCAGCCTGAGTATGTCAGTGTGGCAGGATTGGAGCTCACAGAAAACTAAATATCATAGAATCTAAAGTAATTCAATGGTCCTGAACAGCATCAAAGCATCTTCATTCAAGCAACAAAACATTCTGATGAAATGCCAGAACTGCATACTTCCTTCATTTTCATTCATGCTTCAGGAACCGGGACTATTCCACTAGAAAGTTTAAAAACAGCCAATGTGAAGATGTTTAAAAATTCCCTAGGCACGTATATCTGGAAGAAAACACATTCTTTCAGAGTGTGTTGCTGGCTGTATCTTTTTTGCATTTTAGGTAGCCAGGCACAAAATCAAGCTGAAGAAATTTTGCATAAATAAAATGAAGCTGAAGAGAAAAAACAGAATACAAGAAGAACAAGGTGTTTTGGGAGTACTGTGTGTGCTTATTAGATGGTACTGAGCTAAGTAATACAACCAGTAAAAGCATATTTTTTTAATTGAAAAAATATGACATTCCCTCTTGCACCCTGTTCAGACAGGCTGGGATATCTTTGTATTATAGTATGTCTGAATACATCCATTTGTGAAATTCATTAAATTCAGAATAATCTATTTCCCTACTGCATTGTTATGCAGATTTATTGGAAGATGCATTAGAAAAGTTTGCAGTTGTTTAGCAATTATCATCCACTTCATAAATTTTCCCTATTTCAAAACCTTGTAGAACCATTTATAATATGCCCTGGTAATGCCCTAGATACAATTCATCACATTAATTTCTTCATTTCCAGCAAGCACACATTTTATCTATATTATTTCCCCAATCAATTTCTTTTTTTTTAAACCCAGTGATTGGTTTAAAACACAATGGCACAATTAGATCTCTAGCACACCCTCTCATCATACATCATACATCAGACACCGTACATCATACATCATGCCTATGTATGGGATACCCAGCTAATTACAGCTTGTGTAGATCGACAAGGCAATTCAGTATGGCCATTACAGTTTATATCTGTTAAAAATATAGCCCTACAGTAGTATGATTCATTGTTATATATTAGAAAATGTAATTTACTTCGAGAATGGCAAATTAAGGTCACCTTTTAATACAAGGCTTTCCATATCAGAGAGGAAGCGTGCATGTGTGTGTATAAACAGACACATATTTATAGATAGGGAAATGCATACTAACAGGGTAATGGGAATACTGGTAAATTATGACTCATTGTTTTGGAAAGGAAGAAGTCAGAATTTAAGTCTCTTAGAAAGGCTACAGTGCAGAGATCTGTAGCTCTGTTATTAAAATGCTTATAATTCCAATCAAATTTCTAAAAATTAAATATCTAAAGTAGTTCAATTGACCTTCATTTTGAGATTTTTCTCTATAGAGAATTCCTAAAGGAATAGTCAAGAACTGTAAATATTAGGTCAGAATAGTTATAAGAGCAGTAATATCTAATGGGAAACATTTACCTGAAAATCTTCACAAGAAGTTCAGATATACTGCTATTTTTTCAAAGAAATTGAATAAATGTTGAACATACAGCAATGTGGAAGAATTCGACACCCTACTTCATAGTCATTCGCCAGTGCAGAAAAACCTTTGATATTTCAATATGCCTTTAGAGTTTCATGAGGAATTCTGTGGAAAGGATCATCTTAAATAGCAGCCAGCAGTTGAATGAGAAGAGCAGAATGTGGGTGAGGGCTATTGCACTGGTTGATAGCCTTACAACTACTCTTGGCATCAGCTGCTGAGTGACACAGACACTTTCAAAAAGCATCTGGTACATAGTGATTCTAGGAGAATCAAAGGCTCCAGAGGTGTGCAGGGCCCACTATGTCTCAGCCACCAACACCAAACTGTGTTCGTATGCTGCTATAAGATAAAGTCCATTTTTAGAGAAAACAAACTTTACTGACATTTTTGTTAGATCTGAGAGGAGATCTTCAAAGGCAAAATTACACCATGTAATTATCTTGGCCTCAATCCTAAAAGTCTTTGTGCTGCATCAGGAGTGCTGTGCGTGGGCTAGCTCAACCAAGAGTAGACACTAAGGTTACATTTTTAGGCTGTCTCTCCAGGAAGTGCAGTACAAAAGGCTCTACCTAAAAAAGTAGAGAAGATATTACCATTCATGTTTGAGACTGCCACATGATCTAGCATTTTCAAGTAGATTCAAGTTCAGCTAATAATAAGTGGTTGCATAGAGATTTTTTTTGAGAATCACCAAAACTCACAACCCTTCATCATGTTCTGTCCCCATAACTCTCCACCATACTGAGATTTTAATAAGGATATCAGTATGTGAATCTACATAAAAGGAACATTTTCCTGAAAAATAACACATCCAACCTTTCATTAATGATGCAATAATATACAGAGATTGAGATGAAAACATTTTTTATTGTCAAGAATAAGGTCAATATTGGTTATGTCAGTGAATCTTGAAGCACTGGTGAGCCCTACATTTTCATCTTCAGAGAGAGTAACTATTATGGTAAGCAAAACCAGACGTTTGAGAAAATAGAGTTTCATATCTCTCTACCAAGAACTCCATGATTATCCAGCTCTCATATCTGCAGACCCAAGTTTTCCCACAATTTGCTACTGCTATATATTTTTATACTCTTTGGACAGACCCTCAATCCTACTTCCTCTTATGTACAGAGAAAAGCAGCTGACACCAAAAGTAGGTTGTTAGCTTGAAACTCTGAAGTGCTTTTTCTATGCAACGGAAATGCTCAAGCTGTAGGCATCCTCTTAAGTAGTGACTGATGAGAACTCCAAGTCAGAGCTTATAGTAATCATAATCCTCCCCTGCAAGAGCAGGTTGACTAACTAATGTTTTTTAGGGGAAAAAAAAAGTAATCTTTTTTAAAAAACAGGAAAAAATATTTGCATTGATTGTGCAGACTGTTCACAGGTGCCTAGAAGAATTCTGAGCAAAGCGTTTCATAGAATCATAGGATATGTAAGGTTGGAAGGGACCTTTAGAGGTCATCTAGTCCAACCCCCCTGCAGTACGCAGGGACATCTAGATCAGGTTGCTCAGAGCCCCATCAAGCCCGACCTTGAGTATCTCCAGGGATGGGGACTCTACTGCTTCTCTGGGCATCCTGTTCCAGTGATCCTCCACCATTCACACTGAATAACTTTATCCTAATATCCAACCTATATCTCCCCTTTTCTAGTTTAAAACCATTACCCTTGTCCTACATGCCCTCGTGAACAGTTCTTCCCCATCTTTCTTGTAGGCACCTTTCAGGTATTGTAAGGCTGCTGTAAGGCCCCCCCCCAGAGCCTTCTCTTCTCCAAGCTAAACAAGTCCAACTCTCTCAGCCTGTCTTCACAGGAGAGGTGCTCCAGCCCTTTGATTATTTTGGTGGCTCTCCTCTGGCTGCGCTCCAACAGGTCCATGTCCTTCTTGGAAATCAAGGATGTGAATCTGGTGAGAAAGCAGGATTCATCAGTTTTCACAAAAAAAACCCCAACAAAGAAACAGTTGTCCAAATAATTTTCCTTCTCTGTAGATGCTGTACCTATCACTTTTTACAATGTTGTCTAATGTGAATTGGTGCCAAATATTTGTAAACTGCTGAACACTGACACCATGCAAGAATATGAAAATGTCTATCAATGGTAATTTGTACAAGACCTTGGAGTGAACCACACAGCCTGATATCTCAGGATATACAGGAGAACTGAGTGCATCAAAATTATGTGGAAGTCCAAGTGCAGTTATTTATCACCCTTCAAAATTTAATATTACATGAGAAACTATTGGGAGAAATTCAGTATCTTTCTCATACTAGATCTTCCACTTCCTAGACACACATATTCTACTTTACAGTTTAGATCCCCATTATTTTATTTTTACCAGAGCTAAAACCCTAAAAATATAGCATTTGAACCAATTCAAAATTTTTCAGGCAAAGCTTGTAGTAGGGGTGTTGTAGCTGTGTCCAGAAAAGGAAATTTGGGACCAGGCCCTCTTGAATTAGAAATCAAGATGAGAGACTGCAGAGAAAGCATATGTTTCTCATAGGTATTCTGCTAATGTTACATATCTTGCAAGTATATTTTAAAACATGTCTGGTAATCTCCAAATTTGTAGCCAAAGGTTCCACACCATTCAAGCCATTCAGACTACAATATATATAATGCCTCTTTTTTTCTTTTCAGAGACAGAAATATAGGTGTTTGTTCAGTCACACTTTTAAAATATGCCAACACCACAACACTTTCTGCAGTCCTTTTGTCCTGATTTCAGATCTCAGTATACAGAAAAACTGTGTTGCATGATTGAAAACTAAGCCAAGACTCACATCCAAGACTCAAATCCAGTGAGCCTGTGATTTGGGATGCACAAAACCAGTCACCCTGAAAACTGGTGATCTCCATAGCCTAACTGTGAGCTTTTCATCTCAGTACCATCAGCCCTTACCCACCTAAAATCTCTATGTGAGGCACTTTATTTTTATCTACAAAGTGATGGCACTTTATTTTTTTTTCAATGTGAGATTTGCTTCATGGCAAAGATCCTCCTCCTCCCTTCTCCTCTATATCTGTGGAGTTTACCAGATTATTATTCACTTAATCTAATGCCCTGCTGTACAAAATCATTCTTAAATTCTTCAGTGTAATTAAATTAATATACAGATGGGAATGACCTCCTCTACAGCTCTTTCCCTTCTCATCACATCTCCAGTAATAACTGCCAATTTTCCTTTTCTCTGAAATTAGCCTACTGGATCTGCAGGTGTGTAATGAGGGAGTACAGGACCTGAATAGGTGTCTGAGGTGGTAAAGGCCATCTGCCTTCTACACCATACAGAGGTACCACCACACAGTTCCCCTGATGAACTACATCAGCTTCCCATTTTCTCCCTGCAATTACCCCTTTCAAAGCTTTCAAGCTTTTTATTACTATGATGGTTCAAAGCCTCCAAGTTCTCAGCCAAAATATGATCATAATCAGCTTAAAGCCATTAGATCTCATTCCAGCTGCATGCTTTGGCTTAAGTATAGTTTCTGCTCACATGTCTCTCTGATGGGCCAACATTCATATTAATTCGGTCTGTGTTTTACTTGTATGAAGCATACCATACTTGTTTCATCTCAATTGTAGGACAATCTCTATTCATATAATGTATCTCCACTTACCCAAAACCAGGATTGAATTCATCTTTCTTTCTACTGAATTTGGCAAAGTTTTATACCTGAGGTCCAACCCGGGCCTTGCACAGTGTTTCTAATAATATTGTTAAAAGTCAATTTTTATACACTTTTAATACCTCTTTGTACACTGCATCAGTTAATTGTGAAATAATTCAATTTCTAATTAATTATTCTTTCTTCTTTTCCAAAACATAAGACGTACTGAGCTGATTTTTATTTTGAGGAAAAGAGCTGCATGGACTGTCCTGCCAGCTCGTAGCATGAGCACACTAGAGCTTACCAAGACTTAGGAAAATGAAAGGGAATTAATACATGTGCAAAGCAAACTACTGAAGACTAGTGTAACAACTTAAACTGTACTCCTAGGGAAAACTCAATAAGAAAGGATGAAAATGTCATCATAGCTTAGTAACAAACTTTAGAAAAGAATTCTGCTAATAATATCAATTAGAAAATTAATAAAAATCTGGCAGATATAAAGGTCATCTGCTTTACTCAGAAAAGTCCTGTCTTGATCAGCTTCAGCAGAAATTATGAATTTGCTGAACGTGACATAAGAAACAGTTAAGAAGCAAAGATGTACTCTCTGAAAACAAGTTCACAGTAGAAGTCATTTTATTATATTTAAGCTAGGGCTTCTGGAAATGTGCTTTAGTACTATTGCACACATCCAAGATATTTAAAGGACTTGTTTCTTACCTTTAATTTGGAGAGTAGGTACAAAATTAACTTGTATAGCACTCCAGACTGTGGGTTAAGTGTTTGTGGCTTGTGTGAGCTTGCTAAAAATACAAGACAAAGTGTTAATGCTTTTTTTTCATATTTCCTGTCTGCCCTGGAAGGAGCAAGCAAACATGAAAGGTAATGCTTTTTCAACCTTTCCTCCAAAAATAGATACAATTCTCTATAGTCAGATATTAATTGTTTATTTCTCATCACAACCTGTATATTTCATTCATCCTCTACTAATTCAATGGGAAAGCCCCACAACAAAAAAACCCAAAACAACCCACTGGATTTTTTCAAGCCATTAGAAAACAACTTTACTGCTGACCATCATCTGTCATCTCTTGTAGATGCACTAAATGTAGCCAAAACATCTACAATTTGAAGCTGAATACTTGGATTTGTGGGTTGTTTATTTCTTTTGTTCTCCCATAAATAACCTTCAGACAAAAAGGTGTGGAACACAGTAGTTCAACAACTTAAATACCTACTCAGTTTTTCTGCTAGAAAAAAATAAAAATCCTGTCATGATAAAAGGAAGCTTTGAAAGTCATGCTGTAACTGGCTTCCAGCTTTGGGCTGAAAAACAAGAAAAACACTGTAACAGTAGGAAAAACCAAGATAGAGTTCATTGTAACACCTAGCTATATCATTCTTTGCAAGCTTAAAAATAAAAATGCTATGTATTTCAAACAGACAAAATACCTGTAGAGTCTTTCAGTTTTATTCTCTTACTTGTAGTATTCTTCAGTTTTAAAGTTGAGGAAAAAAAATGAAGTAATTTTAGTCTGCTTCTCAGGCTTCCCACCCTGCTGTACTACTTGCTGTTTGTCTTGGTTATATGCAATATTGCCATAACTATGACTCAGAGGGAGGTACGCATTCTGCCCTTGAAGTGAGTCTGAGTTACTTATTTATTGATTGATTTCTGAAATGTGCTCATCTAACAAATTCTGAGATACTGGTTGCAGATTAAAATATAAATAGATACTTGTGATCACGCATATCCCAGTATCACTTTGGCAATCACTTGAGTTAGTAGATGAATCTTGCTCTACGCTCCAAAGGTCAACAAATTCAAGCTGTGATGATGGATGGTATAGTGCAGGTTATACAGTTGCAGAATGTCTTCAGATAGAGCCTTCTTAGCAACTTGATTACTAAAGTTTTACACAGTTTGAGGTTTGTGTTGCTTTCAGTAAGAATTACATATGGTTTTGAGTTAAAATGGACAGGGAAGAATATCATGTATAAGTTGGTTGCTTCTGTAGCTGCAGAAGCATGCATGAGCATGCAAGGTGTCATAACATAGTCAGTTATAAAAACTCAAGGAAGAGAACTAGGGCTTGTAGGGGAAAAACATTCCTGAAAGATGTCCTATGGTGTTGTAGGGCAGTGAGCAGGGATGAAGAAACAAGAGATACTGAGCTATGAGAAGGTGATATAATTGACTGCAGCTGAACCAGTGGGGAAAAAAAAAAAAAAAAGCCATTCAACACCTTCCAGACCTTTCTTCAGCATGGAGCATTAATGTTTAGAATTTTGTTTTTAACGGGAAAATTTATCTCCACTCATACTAATTTGACAACTGATGCAAATCAGAAGTAAGGGCAACAGTCCAGGCTTGATGCATTCTCCATCTGGTTCAGTTGAATCTGGCCACTATGTTATACAGGCTATCTAAGATCCAGGGGGCTTAAACATTCATGATTTTGAAAACAGCTGGATGAGTTAAGATTTGAGAGTAGCCTTTACCTTGAGCTCCATTTATTTTCATTAGCCTGTATTAGATGCTCTGCTGCAGATTTACAGATTCTGATGGCTTCCCTCCCATGGTGTGATAAATGAGTCTCACAGCTTATAACTTAGGTGTTGAGCCCAGATGGCAGAATATCCACTGGACAAAAAAAAAAAAAAAAAAAAACAAACAAACCAAAAACTAAAAAGACCCCACAAAAAACCAACAACCAATAAAAAAAACCTCCAGAAAAAACCCAGGGAATCAGCAAGTCATGGAACAAAAAAACCCCTGGGGAATAACTGAGTCAAGACATCCCTAACGCATGATGTCCCCATTGGCTCATTCAGAGTCTGAAGCTGACCTTCTATGTTGGAGGGTGCCTGCTAGCAATGCCTGTAGGAAACAGAGTCCCATACAATCCTATATGAACGTCTCCTTCCACTCTATCTGTAGTTTTTGGAAGTATAAAATGCACCCTGATGTCAACACTGTGAGCATAAAATGAAATCATATCACTATTTTTAGGGTGTGATTAGGAACATATGGTTACTTACAAAGTAGAGGCATGAAGTGTACTTATCACAAACTTCACACAGTAAAGAAAGAAAAAGATAAAAATTCTCAGATTGGCACAGAAAATTTTGTCTATAAGCAAGACAGCACTGACTTCCATGGGATTAATAATTCATATATTTTACCTCATTCAGGGCATTTCAGAAAGTCCATTATACTATATTTTCTGTATAGTCAGTAAATTTTGTAGCTCTTAAAACCCGTGAAATGAAAAATAGGCTTGAAAAGCCATAACGCTATCAATACATTAATATTTATGTAGCTCTTTTCATGACAAACATTCCAAAGTACTCTCCAGTAAAAGAGAATGAAATAAAGCATGAACAGAATGCAGATGACTGTAAGTCAAAAGGTCAGTGAAAAAGACAAATCAAATGAATCTGTTTGGTCAAGGGACTGACCAAGTTCACCCTGTTAACTCTTGAAAACCCTGTGGTCTTTTCTAAACTTTTGGGCAGCCAAGTTTTAGGAATAATCTGTCAAGAATTAGAAAAGAATCAAAATAATTCCCGAGCTATTACATAACTGATATAGCTGATAAAAATGTAGTTATTGAAACAAAAAAAAAATTAGGTTAAGTATAATTTTATTCACACACCCCAACAGCAAATTATTGATATAAATTGTGTTAATTTCTGTAGCACGATATGGTCATCCATCAGTGAAAAATAAATGTAGAGGACAAATGCTGTCTAATGCATCACTACTTATTTTCTAATTGTAGCTTGTCTTCAGCTAATTTTCATCCTTCAGTTTTTTAAAAAGGATTGTATTTCATTGCAGAAATATCCTTCAGATTTCATGAGTTTATTCACTGCCTGAAAGCTTATGATTAAAGAAAAGAAACAAACTTGGGACCATAAGTGAACGCAAGAAAATTGAATGCGTTTCATTAGATGAGATTAGTATAATGAGCTGGTTTTCCTAGCTTGACAATAGCCCATGACAGAGGGTTAGGTGTGATGCTGAATCTTCTCATTACATAAAACTTCCAGAGTAGAATCTGTGATTTCTGTGACTACAGGAGGGTTGTAGAAGTCTTTATAAGCTAATTGCAGCAAAGATCATTAAAAAAGAGGTGCATCTATGAAATGATTGGGTGTGTTAGTTGTACTCATCAGGGCCAGAGAAAGCTCTGCTTTCTAATGGAATTGGTATGTAGCAAGACAGATAAAATTGGGTTAATGTTTGTGGCTTTGTTTTCTTGTTTCTAAAAAAGAAAAAAAAAGAAAAGAAAAACCTATGGAATTGTCAAGTTGTATTCAGTTACTGGCAGGCATAATTTTTTCTGCTTTTAACTGGATCATGAACATTTTACTATTCTATAGGTATCTGTTTTTCATATTCAATTTTCTTAGTAATATAACTCCATTTCGTTTGAGTGGTTAGTAGATTTATTCAGTAAATTCACAAAATCCCACCGAAATTCACAGGGGAAGAAGAGTCATTCACTTTAATTGAGAATATTTTAATGATTCTTTAGCTACACATGAATTCACACTAGTTTTCAAGTCTTCATGCTGTGCCAATATTGACTTTATAGCTATCACAAGACCATCAGAACTAAAACTAAATGTAATCTCATTTGAACTACAGATTCATCTTTGTAAGCAATAGTCATCTTTTTCAAGCCACCTGTGCCAATGTCTCTTTCCATCCTGCAGAGCTTTTTAAAGCACACAGAAAGATAAGAAACAACTTGAGACAAAATCTACTTTCCATAAACGCAAGAAGTAATCTCTTTTAGGGGTCATTAATTGAAAAGAGAGTATGCCTTCGTACACGCTCTATAAAAAGTAAGCGATACTTTCTAAATAGATTTCTTTGGGGTTCAAAAGCTCAATTTCAGGAGTTTTGCTTTCATGATCTGTTTAGAAAACATTATAAAAGCTGAGTAAAAATATTAATAAGAATATTAATAAAAATACGATATAATCTCAGATTTGTATTCTTGTGAACAGTGGTTATCATGCTATACACTCTGAAACAGAAACTACATAGAGGAAAAGGTCCTATCTGTAGTATAGTCTCTTCATGTCTTTTCATCACAGGTGAGTGCGTGATTGTTCAAAATGATCCTTTTTTTTTTTTTTTTAAAGTTAGGGATGAAAAGTATGAAAATTACACCCACAATAATTAAGAGAAAGAAAAATAAAAATAAAACTCTATTGACACAAGGCATTTGTCAAGCTTTAGTCTCCTTGATCCTCATTCTCATATCAGATGCATCTAAACGTGATAATGCTGCATCTGTAGAGAATTTTTGCTTTGGGGTTCCTATTTTAAAAATGCCTCAGTTTCTTAAGGTAATATATCTGAGAACAGGAGAGAAGGTGTGTGCAATTTCTGTCCCCCCAGAGTTGAATGAGTCAGTGATGTAACCTCTGTTAGCTCCACTGAATGAAGCAGACACCTCTGACTGTTTTCCCTACATTCTGAATGGGAAAATGCAACAGCTTAGATAATATGAAAGCTAAACATAAAGATGTTTCTATAATCTGACTGATTTTTCAAGCTTCAGATAGCTGCAAAAAGATTGCAAGTAGTTCCTCCACCTGTACAGAATCCAGAACTTCCATGATTTTTCTCTTGGGAGGGACACTTTTTTCTTTTGAATAATGATTGCCAGAGGACACGTGGTTCTTACCTTTCAGGTAGTAACACTGGTGCCAGAACATGTATCCAGGTAGTAGTTTTAACCTGAGGCTGATGGAGTTCAAACCCACATCCTTTTGAAAGAATCACTTACTCAAAATCTCTAGACTACGTTGTAAATTAAGGTAGAGAAAGTGTCATTCAATCCTGTGCAAATTATGTAGCAAGGAATGTAAAAGTTAATTCAGACAGAATGGAAGAACAAGAATAAATGGCTGTGCAATCAGAGTTTAGAGTGTTCTCTAGAAAAAGAGGGGCAGTCACTTCTGAGGTGGTTCGAGGAGGTTTTAACTCAATGATTGTTTAACTTAAAATTAAAAAAATTGTCTTGGAGCAAGAACTGCAATGTAAAAAAAATTTACCTCAAGTTCTGAAACAAAAGCTACAATATATGGATAATCTTTTATTTGTTCCTTATTTACCCAACTACCTTGAAATTTCTCTCCTCTCATGAGATTCTTAGAAATGTTATTCCAGAAGACCAGAAGTAATATGGCAGTCTGAGAAGACCTGTTTAGAGTGTATTCTAATCCAAAATCAATACGCTGAACTTGAATCAGGCTAAATGATAACGTGCGTTTAGGTGGGTCGTTCCCACTTGGAAGACACCAGGACATATCATTCAAGCAACAACCTTTTCTTCAGAACATCCGAGCTTCTCTGCAGTGCTATCTTTCTGTAGGAACCTCAGTCTGACAGTTAATCTAGACTACATATGTTATTTTATATTTTAGTGAGCATGTACTGTTTTTCAAGAGCAAACTCAAACACATCCTTGAGCCCCATATAGGTTACCTTCCATATTATTTAGTCACATCCTCTCATGGTGTGTGTGATCATCATGAAAGTGTGTTGTTTATTTGTAAGTGGAGATCGCTCACTTCATGGTGAGGAACACATCCAGGCATATTTGAACTGCATGCAAGTATTTAAAATTGTTCACAAATAGAGGAAAGGATCATTCATTTGTCTTACCCCTCAGTTTATCAAGGCTGAACTACCTGATAGTTAGGAACTGCTGGCTCCATCCTTTGCCACACTTTCTGTGGGAACAGATTCATCCAGGAGGCAACTGGAGGCCCTAAACCTAGCTCTGCAGAAATTAAAGAATACAAAGCAAGATGTTATTTCTTTTGGTAAACAGAGCTCCTGCAAAGTACTGTAAAAAGTCTGCTTAGTCTACCAGGAAACAAAAATTGGAAAGACCCTTCCCTCTTTGGAAATAACTCCATAGTTTTACAGCATCATCTGGAATTTATCTTTTGCTCATTAAAATTTTGAATGTATTGAGAACATGAACAACTTTTAATATTGTGTATATCAATTCCATGTGGGAAATAAAAAAGAGATACAACCTGTATAATGCACATAAAAATACTCAGGATATATGCCCAGTGTTCCAAGTGGAGGGGCTTCAATTGCAGAATTATTATTAAAAGTTTGGATGGAGCGACTTAATAGACTAATATAAGTTTTAGGATGAGGAGACTCCCTGCTTACTAATTAGTAAGCTGTACTTTGATGATTACACCACCAGCAGCAGATCATACTCAGTGAGATACTGACCTACTTAATTTGGCTCCTAGCATGAAGCCTGAGCACACTTGCAAGGATTAGAGAGAAGAGAGCCTGAGTTCGTTCTATTAGTCAGTGCTGTTCACTCCTAAATTAATGCCTATATCCTACATTCCTCATTCCAAATCTGACTACATAAGGAGAGGATGGTTTTTGCTCCAGTAGTATTAATGTCTGAATGTTAGGGGAAATAAACTGGTGCAGAAGGCATATGTTAGCAGTGTTACATGGACAAATTTTGATGAGAAGGCTATCTGACTCGATTATCTCTAGTTTTTAACTCTGTAAAACAGATATAAACTCTTAAGTTGAAAGAATGAGCCTTTTAAGTTCCTCAGCTTGTGTTTCTCTGCCCTGAAGTTAATTTCCAAATTCCATTTCATCCCATGGATGCTTCAAAGCGAACACTTGCTTTCTTATCTGCTAAAAATTATAAAGTTCTCCATAAAGGAATAGAAATGGGCTCCTTTTCTGATTAAGCAGGTTCACAAAGATCCTTATGAAAGGAAGATCTTTTTCATGGGAAAAGCAGAGAAGTCCACTCTTCTATGTATACATTTTAGATAAGGCCATTTAAACTCATTTTTAGACTAAACACTTTGTGCCGCCCTCCAGCTAACTGCTCCAGAGATGAAAGCCACCATTATAATCTAGTCCCCTTTGTCTTTGAAAGTGCAAGTTTCCACTCGCTTTGCTCATAGACTTAAACAAAACAAAAAGTAGAAATGAAAACATGGGACCATAGAAATAACACATATTTTTCAACATGCTGCATCCCTTATTCTGGATTTCTTTTTTTTTTCCCCCAAACAAAAGATCTTCTTCTCATACCACAGGTAGTTGTTGCAAAATAACATGAGTCCAAAGCTCCAGAGAGGCCGTTTTTCAAAAGTCCTTGAAAAAGCCTTTATAATTTCCCTTGACTATTGATCTACATTCTTCTAATGATTTAAGACTTACACATAGTAGCAGAACATGAAATAGATTTTTGAAAGTGCAGGTGCAAAATGTTTAACATAACCTTGAGTCTTATTCCACAAGACTCCTAGTACTGGGCTAAAACATGTTTTCATGTATAAGTGATCCCACAGCCCCCTTTTTTTCCACTTGCTGTGTTACCCTCAGACCTTTTAGTCATAAAAAATGCAGGGTGAAAGTACACTTTCAAGTCTCCCTGTGGCAGAATAAACTAGAGATGAACCTTCACATGATTATTCCAGTGTGAATCATTTAAGCATAGGACTGCTTCATAAACTTCAGGGACTTCATTTGCATGTGAATATTGATTCCTCTCACACAAACAGTTCATCCTTTTATGTTGCTTTTGCATGAATTTGGCCTCCAGAGATTTGATTTTTTTTTTCATGCTTCAGTCGGGTGTTTCAGCTGCCCCAGTCAAAAACACTTTTTCTCGATGAATCAAATGGAGCAATGAGAATGTGTAGATTACCCCCAGTTCTTCCTCTCAAGCATAAACAATTCACATTTCCTTCCAAGGAAAGAGTGAACATTTGACCTCTCTTTTAAATCATCAGATAAGCAAAAGCAGTTATATGTGTGTGAGGGTAGAGATATCCATCAAACAATCTAAATTACAAAAAGTAGTTAAGTGCAGTATTTCCTAAGTAAATCAAATCTCAAAGTACTCCTTGATCATTCAACCAAGGGTTATATTTTGGTTCTCATAATTCATCCTGAGGCTGTGCTTACCAGCTGCAAATAAAACTTACAGTGTATGAGTTTGACCCTGTAGCCTCTCCTTACATGAGTAACTGCTATGAATTTCCCACAGAAGTCCCCAGAAGAGACCGTTTGTCACAGGCACTGGGATTTCAGCAACTGATCCTATTTGCATAGGAGCGCTGTGTGTGTGGTAGAACAATCTCATGTCCTGAAAAGTCTGGATGTGAGCAGTCAGCCTGGGATCATCCCATCAGAAGAGAACACAACTATTTTTTGCCTCTTCATCAATGCTGATACTACACTATTGTAAGTGATGTTGCTTGTGTTCAATTATAATGGTATGGGATGCACAATAATAAGGGGCATTGTATTATACTGACTAATCATATCTGAAAAGGAAATATGAAAAAATAGTTCCTTTGATGGAGGTCTGTAATATGGCTACAGCATATCATAACAGAGATATACCAATTAAATTATATGCAGGGTGCTGAGAAAACTAATCATCTCCATCCTAATTTATCTGTTTATTGTTAATAGCTCACCTGCACATATTACATAAAACCCAAAGTTGACAATGTTTAGAGTAATATAGTAACATTGTCTCCATCAGTATCTATGAAATATGTAAGAACAGCCAGGAAAATCACTCGTTTTCAGTTTCTATCAGCTATTAGCTGATAGCAAACAATAGTTTGGCATAATTACAACACTCTCAGATTCAGATTTCTAGAGGAAAATATAGTTAACGTCCTGTGGAAAGTTCTCAGACTGTTCGTTGTGTATTTATTTTGGAAACCAGATAAAGAATTGTACAATTGGAGGGCAAATTCTATGAGGAGCAGCTGAGGGAGCAAGGGCTGTTCAGCTTGGAGAAGAGGAGGCTGAGGGGAGACCTTATCACCACCTGCAACTACCTGAAGGGAGGTTGTAGAGTGGTGGGCGATGGTCTCTTCAGCCAGGTGACAGGGAAATGGCATGAAGCTGTGCCAGGGCAGGGTCAGGTTAGATATTAGAAAAAAAAAAATTATGGAAAAAGTTGTCAGATCCTGGAACAGGCTGCCCAGGGAGGGGGTTGAGTCACCTCTCCTAGATGTGTTCAAACAAAGGGTTGATGAGGTACTTAGGGATATGGTTTAGCATAGGATGGGAATGATTGGACTTGATGATCTTAAAGGTCTTTTCCAACCTTGTGATTCTGTGATTCTGTGAACTGTAAAAAGTATAATGAAGAATAACAATTAATAGTTAACAAATGACAGGAAAAGACATTTCTTTCACTGTTTCTGACCTTCAACAAGCATCTAAATAACCTGTGATCGACTGTGCTTTGTAAAAAAAAAAAATTGTTTTATGCATGAGTGTAGATTAGGAAAAAAAAAGCCTCTCTTTTCTCTGTATAGGATGTGTTCATAGTTAAATTGCCAAAAAATCGCATCATGTGATAAGGATCTAGTAAATTACCCTGACTTTTCTATTATTGGACTGCTTTCTATAATGAGGTTACTTCCCTTTTCATTTCTTCTCATACGGACATTTCGTCTGATTTGAATATATGGTTATGTGTGCTATACTTGCTCATCAGTGACCTATGGAACTTATATGTGTGTGACTGATACATACAGGTTTCAGGTTCGATTCAAGCAGCAATGTTGCCTGAATAAATGTTAATACAATAGAGTTCACAATGAGTATATTCAACAGTATTTTCTACCTGTCAAACCTGATGTAATCAGTTCATTCTTTTCTTGGCAGATTTAACGTTCTCAATATCATACACTGGCATTTACCTGACAATGTCTGTATCTCTTCCAAATGACTTTATTTTCTACTGACATTTCAACTATTGATTTGAAATTCTATCATAATATTAAATTACTAATTGCATCAAAATTTCCAGTAAATGTTAATCTTAAGTGAAATGCATAACCACCCTTTTTTAAAAACAGGGATTTTTTTAAGTAACATTGCTGGCTTTCTTAATTAAGCAGATAGAAATGTGTCCAGTAGAAACCTGTCTTCCTATTGCAATGTCTTACTAGTGCCAACCTTTCATTAAAAGAAAGACAAAAAGATAAGCCTCTATATTGTCCAAATTACCTGGGTTGGAATTTTAATTGTGCTTCTTACTGCCTGGGGATTAAGAAATTTCAGACTAAGCCCTTGAGAGGTTGTGCACAGTTTCAGAGCTTGAAAACTGCCATCCTGAGTGGTGTATAAATTCACTTCTACCAGCCAAACATTTCCAGCTTTCAGTATAGGGTAACTTGGAGTCTATAAACCTGGGACTATTATGAACATCAGTAAGGTGATTCCTACTCATGTGTAAATGATGAAACTGAAATCTGGAGATATTTTGGTCCAAACAGTGTGCGATGAGGGACAACAGGTAAGGCTGCATTTCCACGGCATTCATTGTAGGTAACAGGGAGGATCATCTGAGTAGTTTTTTAAGGTAGCACTTTTGACTGCTTGTGTTGTGATTTTTGGCGTTTTAAATGCCAGATCCCAGGTCACAGGGATTTAGTGGAGATTAAGTAATTTTCAGTCAATATTTCTAGGTGGAAGTTAGACATGAAAGCAGTGATTTATCTTTGTGCCTTTCTCAGTACTTTAGTGCAGATCTGAAAGGAAAGAGAAAGTCATGGTGAAAAAGCTGGGTAGTAACAAGGCAGTTGTCATCTTTTCTAAATCAACTATCTTCAAGAGGAGAGACTCAGTTTCAGGAAATAGAGCTGCTTCTTCCAGCACTGGACATCTGGGAAGCGTTGCTGCTTACAGAGAGATTGGCATTAAAAACGGCTATACTAATGGCTCTTGATAGAGCCCTATTTGTGGGAGGAGCAAAATAGTTTCCATGAAAAATCAAATAAATGGTCCAACCAGTTTTATGATACTCTTTGTGATCAGAGGCAGCAAAAAATTTTGCTTTCTAGATTGTTTATTCGTATAACAAGCAGTACAGGCTTCTTCACTCAGACAGGTCAAAGAAACCAAAACATTTGTACAGTCTCTCATTAACCATAACCTATGTATTATTTGATTTTCTCCATGTTGTTTCTCTAGTTGATAGAGCACAGAGCAGTCAGCTGGGGTGAGAAGATGAGAAGACAGTGCTGCCAGAGCAGCAGCAGCATGCTTTTTGGCTTGGTTAACATAACACCTATGGCTATGCCACTGGCATGGCAGTAGTGAAGGTGAAGGAGTACCCTGCCTGTGGAAGTGAGTGGACTTTCATTTATAAGCACTGGGTGTTACTTACACAAGCCTCAGTAATATACCTTCACGGCTGCCCTTAAATCTAAATATTCATACACAACTGTTGAGGTCCCACTTTGCCCCAGTGTGGAGAAAATTATTTGACTATGAATCATCTTTTCTCCCCCTTTCCATTAGTTTTTCCATAGATTTCAAAGTGTATTTCAGTTACAAAAGAGTTAGCAGACCTGTTACTGGAGATAACATGCCAATTCCTAAAAGCATTATATTAGCTCTTCAGGTAATATGACTGCAGTTTCCTTCCATTTTTAATAGTTTTATCACACCAAATGAAAGATGTTTCCTTCTCATTTGCTAGTTTTTTCTCTCCCTTTGCCCATTCAGGCCTTGAAGTTTTAAGTCTCTATTTCTGCTGTTTACAATTTTAATGTTATTAGAAAATGAAGACTTTTTTCAAAACCTGCATTCTAACAGGGAATCCAGGCAACTGACATTTTGACAATAAATGCAGAATATGATTGCAAATAGGAGAAATTATATTAATTCCCTTCCATATTGGTATGCGGGAACTCTTCTTCCTACATTTACTGGAGAGAATGACATTTACCTGAATTTAATACGCTCTCTTTTTTCCTAAGTGCACCACAGCTAGAATTGCCCAAAGAGAAAAGAACAAGTAATTGAGAAAAATGCATACAGACACATATATCCACATTTTAATTGAACCTGAAAAACAATCCTGCTTAGCAGTTCATTTTCTGATTGTTTTCACATCAGGGTATAAAGCATGTGCCCTGATACTTAAAAAGATGAGAGCTTACAAATATCAGTGTTTTTTAACCCATTCATGTTTGAATCATTACGTGATATATTCTCTGGTTTTATGTCTGCCCTCTAATACCACTAACTTTCTGATTATTCAAGCTTTTTGTTTTCCTAAGGACCAGGGCTCAGGGCAGACAGATTATAGCAACACTGCCCTGTTCTTTATTCTTGCACAAGAGAATATTAGAAGAAGAGTGAGATATGACACAGTAAATATGAGGAATTCAGACACCATATGTCCCTGCAGCAGTTAGTCACAACAGGATGCTTTGACACAGCCTCAGAGAGAGCCTCCTGCTGTGTCTCTGTTCTGGAGGACATAAGTAATGTTTCACCCTTATCTATAAACTACCTGCTGTTTACACTTTTCTGTCACTGTTTTGCTACTCATTAGAGCACCTTCTCAATGGAATATCAGTAGTGCTTTTGAATGAATCTCCACAGTATTTTTAATGCAAAGGCAAACATTTAACTTCTGAAGAAAGAAAAGAAACAAATTCTTACTTGAAATAGAGTTCGAAATGAAAATAATAATTTTATTAAAAATTTTAATTTTCCAGCGGAAAGATAAATGGTCATAGTAGAAAACACACGTGAAGAGTGGGACTTCACACAAGTACCCTTCAAAGACCTTTGTCAGTGACCAGTCTCTGAAGAATGAATGCCTTTACTCATTGACCACTGCTAACATTTATTTTATTATTGTTAAGAAGATGTAATTCGCGGGAGACACCTATGCTGCACTTCAATTGGTTCAAGGAATTTCATATAGGAATAGTCTTATTAAATGAGAATAGTTCAACCAAGTCCAACTAAGTTTATCCAGTCCACTATCCTGGATATATTGAGGAAAGCAGTGGGTATTTTCAACCCCAGCTTCAGCAAGGCTTTTGATACTGTCTCCCACAACATGCTCAGAGGCAAGGTTAGGAAGTGTGAGTTAGATGAGTGGACAGTGAGGTGGATTGAGAACTGGCTGAGTATCAGAGCTCAGAGGGTTGTGATACATGGCACAGTCTAATTGGAGGCCTGTAGCTAGTGGCATGACACAGGAGTCTATATGGGGTCCAGTTGTATTTGACATATTCTCTCTGGTGAGGCCACATCTGAAATTCGGTGTCAAGTTCCGGGCTCCCCAGTTCAAGAAAGACAGGGAACTACTCGAAGGCTCCATGTCAAGAGGATGGGGCCAGACCTTTCTCAGTGTGCCCTGTGACAGGATGAGGGGCAACTGCCACAAACTAGAACTCAGGAAATCCTGTCTGAACATGAGGAAAATCTTCTTCAGTTTGAGGGTGAGGGAACACTGGGACAGACCGCCCAGAGAGGTTGTGGAGTCTCCTTTTCTGGAGATTCAAAAACCTCCTGCATGTAATCCCATGCAACTTGCTCTAAGTGACCCTGCTTTAGTAAAAATGTTGGATTAGATGATCTGCAGAGGTCCCTTCTAGCTTCTGCCATTCTCTTATTTTTGAAGAGCATAGATAAAAGAAAATGATTTTATTGCTGTGGGGTTTTGGAAACACAGTGCTCCTGATGAACATCCGATCACTAAGCTTATGGAGTGATACAGAGTTTCAAGAAAGAATTTTATTTTAATTATGTAATTATAGGAGTTGAGAAAAATGTAGATTAAAAGTAAGTTAAAATACCTGTTTCAGTTTAGTTTTATAAGAACTTTTTTCTTCAAATTCCACTCACCTTTTTTAGACCAGGAAAAAAGCTTAGTCTGAAATAACACATTTCAATCCAAAGGAATAATTTTAGAACAGACATGTAAAAACCCAGAAAAAACAGATTACAATGGAAATTCTGAGAGACCAAGAAGTATGTTGAGCCACAGAAGCAAACACTGTAATGCCTGGAGTTTCACAAAAGTGATTGATACGGTCAAAACTGGTAACTAGCCGGTGCCTGTATTGTCACAAGACAGCAATAATAACTGCCTCTCAGCTGCTGACAAAAATTCCTCTAAAGTTATTAAACCCTGTGCCCTCAGTGGGAGTTCTGCTGAATATGGACTGCAGGCTTTGACCCTTGGTCTGTCATCCTTTGTCCTAGATCAAGTGTTGGGCAGCAGAATTCCCTATGTCCACATATGCCTGAGTATCTCGGTCAGAATCAGCTGCATGGTTTGCTTGCTCAATCTGCTGTGGAAAATGTCGATAGAGGTATTTTTAACTTAATTTGGATCTTTTCTTTTTCTTTCCGGTACACTGAAACCTCTGTATACTTTGCAACAAAAGCACATCAGGGTAGTTGACACAAGCAAGGTTTATGACTACTTACTTTCTATCTTTATAATCATCCATATCATCAAGCTTCATAAAAATTCCCAGAACAGGAATTTGATCCTAAAAGGCTAATATGTTTGCAATTAGTCAGATATAAATTGAGAACTTTTCTGTAAAGTCATTATTATGATTTATTCTCTTAATCAGTTGGTGCAAGTTGTATTCTGAACCTTTGATTTTTTAATTTTTTTTTAATGGAAAATTGGGAAAGGCATTTATTATCTGCATTTCTATCCTTCAGTTTCAAAGGATGAGTTTGAATTACAGACCTCCATGTAATGCAGTGCAACAGATTACAATGCCTTCAAATACATTAATTCAGAACATGGACAAGAGATTTCCCATGTACAAATTTAGCACCATAGCACGAAGCTAGAAGAGATGTCAGTTTTAAATTTCTAGAGGCAATACATATTTCTTGGTAATGAATGTATTGAAGGAAATTCAGCTGAGCTTTGTGTTCCCTAAGACATTTCAACTTCTGGGATGAACCTCCTTTAAATTTCTTCTCAAGGAAGAGTTTATAATTAATGGTAAATTAACCATTGCTAACTAAATATTATCTTAATGATCTATTCAAAAATGGATATCTAAACTATGTTTAGATTCTTCCAGCGAATCTAACACAAATTACAAAGAACCCCCAAAGATATGAAGGCATAGACATTTGCAAATTCTCATATAAATTTAATATCCATTTGTTTTTCTATTGGGATTCAGAATCAGCAAAAGTACAGGCCTTCCAAGTAAATTGTTGCAGCATAGAATCATAGAATGATAGAATGGTATGGATTGGAAGGGACCCCAAGGATCATACAGTTCCAACCCCCCTATCCCGGGCAGGGATGCCAACCTCCAGTCTGGATCTACACAAGGTTCCTCTGGGCCCCATCCAACCTGGCCTTGAACACCCCCAGGGACAGGCATCCACCACCTCTCTGGGAAGCCTGTTCCAGCACCTCACCACTCTCTCTGTAAAAAACTTCCCCATAATATCAAATCTAAACCTTCCTTCCTTTAGCTTTAATCCATTGCCCCTTGTCTTGCCATTATCTACCCTTTTAAAAAGTTGATTCTCCTCCTGTTTGTATGTTCCCTTCAGGTACTGGAAAGCTGCAATGAGGTCCCCCCGCAGCCTTCTTTTGTCTAGGCTGAACAAGCCCAGCTCCCCCAGCCTCTCTTCATAGAGGAGGTGCTCCAGCCCTCTAATCATCCTTGTGGCCTCCTCTGAACCCTCTCCAACAGTTCCACATCTTTCTTGTATTGCAGGCCCCCGACCTGGACACAGTACTCCAGATGGGGCCTCACGAGGGCAGAGCAGAGAGGGACAATCACTCCCTGTCCCTGCTGGCCACCCCTCTTCTGATGGAGCCCAGGATACCACTGGCCATGCGAGCTGCCAGAGCACACTGCTGGCTCATGTTAAGTTTCTCATCCACCAGAATCCCCAAGTCCTTCTCAGCAGGGCTACTCTCAAGCAGCTCTTCTCCCAGTCTGTATCTATGTCTGGGATTCTTCCAGCCCAAGTGCAACACCTTACACTTGGCAGTGTTGAACCTCATTAGGTTCACCTGAGCCCACCTTTCCAGCCTGTCAAGGTCCCTCTGCATGGCTTCCTTTCCTTCTGTTGTGTCAATCACACCACTCAGCTTGGTGTCATCTGCAAACTTGCTGAGGGTGCACTCAATTCCAGCATCTGAGTCTGATCCCCAGATATAATCTTGAACCTTGGGTTAGCAATACTAGCTTTCTGAGCAATGTACTGGGACACTCAGATGTCTCAGAAAGCCAATCCAAATCTTCCATGCAAAAAAGTGTTTTGAAATCAAATATGAAGTACTAGAAGGAATACCAAGACCCTGTACCTCCCCCTGAAAAGAGTGACTTTGCCTAGGTCTGTAAGGAAACGACATTTTTTTCAGACCACTGTGCAAGAGTTACAGCATGCTCTTATAAAAGCAGCAAGAGAAGAAAGTGCCAGACCTCTTTATTCAATTATGTTTGTTGGTGGGAGATGATTTGTTTTAGCTTTCATCTTAACTTTCATATTAATTAAAATAATTAGGGCTTGAGTCACAACATTCAGAAATGGAATCTGATCCAGATTTTTAAAAGATTGCACATAAGTCTTCCGATCCTGGAATTATTTTCTGGATGCTGCAGCAATAATGGTCAGATGAAATTCAAACCTACTTTTTCCCTAGTTAAGGTTTGAGGTTAAGGGACCATAGATATAATTTTTTATCAAAACAGTTTCAATACTTATAATTTTAATTTAGCCCATTTCCTCGTATTCGAACCTTTGTTTTTCTTCTTGAGAAAAAAAAATGATACTATGCTGGATTTAGGAATTCAGAGTTAGTCACAGCAAGGAAGAACACAGTGCATGCTTTTCTCATATATGGGTACTCTGCTGTGTGTAGTATGCGTAGAGTGAAAATAGTTTTCTATGCGCCAAAGTCTTAGTGGGACATAGAATCGTAGAATCATAGAATGGCATGGGGTGGAAGGGACCCCAAGGATCATCCGCGAACTTGCTGAGGGTGCACTCAATTCCAGCATCCATGTCATTGATAAAGATGTTAAAGAGCACCAGTCCCAAGACAGACCCCTGGGGGACACCGCTTGTCACCGGCCTCCACCTGGACATAGACCCATTGACCACCACCCTTTGTCTACGTTCTGTCAACCAGTTTCTTATCCACTGGATGATCCACCCATCAAATCCACATCTCTCCAATTTAGGGATAGGGATGTGATGGGATACTGTGTCAAAGGCCTTGCACAAGTCCAGGTAGATGACATCGGTTGCCTTCCCTTTATCTACCGATGCTGTCACTCCATCATAGAAGGTCACCAGATCGGTAAGTCACATGACTTTCAAATCTCTTTTCAGACTCTGGCCTGTGAAATTTTCATTCACTTCAATGCAATTTATATGTAAACGTTCATCTACACAGCAGGTGATTTTCTAGTGTCAACAAGGTTGTTTCACCTAAAAAACATGAGCTGTACTTTTAAGTTCAGCCAAATGCTGTCACTGCTGAAAAGAAGAAGAGAAATCATGGCAATCACAATCCCTCAGCTTCCCCAAGGACTTTAAATAATTAGTTCTGACAAGTTTTTTGAAGTTTATGTAGGGCATAAATACACTTTTTATACTGCTAGACAAGTTAAATCACCTTTTTGGATTTTATTCTTGGAAATGACCGGCAAAGTACAGAGTATATCATGCATTCAGCAGGTCCTTCAGGAAATCAAATGGGCAGAAAGTTCCCATTTTCCTTGGTCATTGCCACAAGACCTTATATTTTTAATAGAAATGGTCTTATGACTTCACTAAGCAAATGCTTTGCAGAAGGATGTTTCTTATATTTTTAATTTCTGAAGAAGCATATGAGAACAAAATATTTGCCAGTAGATATGAAACTAGAAATGAATAGAATAAAATAAACACAGCTCTGGACCCCTCCAGGGTCAAATCTGGTAACCTGGCTCATGAGACCAAGCAGTCAGGAAAGACAATAATTCATTTAAATACTTTATTTAATTATTTTGGGCTTTTGTGAGTAGCTGAGTTATTTTGGGACTCAAAGATAACTCCTGCACAGGACTTCATTCTGTTAGTTTTTCTGTTCCTGGGCTATAATAAGGAATGGCAAGACAGGCTTCTTGAGCCCTGCATAGGTGAGAGCTCAAACTTTGTAGCTGAATTTCTAGCCTGCTTAAAGTGTTAGCAAGATACAAATGAGCATTTTCTGCAGCCCGAGAATGAATTAAGTTGTCTACATAAACATAGTGTAACTATTAAATCTAACCTGAATACCATTATGTGCTCAGTCTAGATGTGCGTAGGCTGGTGATGATTAAATACTTGCCATTGAAGTCAAAGACTGATGAATCATCAAGTCTCATTCAGTCTTTCACTCACCAGTTCTGCATCCCTTCATGTCTTGTGTGGAAGAAGAGCTCACAAAATCCTTGCTGTTTGGCTGGCGTGCTGACTTGTCAGGGTTGAAACTCCAGTCTGAAAACTGCCAATATTTCATTCCAGGGATTTGTTTGTCTCATTTTAGAGTGAAACCTGCCAAGAAAAAGACTGCTGTGTCTGCAGTACAGAAAAAGTATGATGGGAATATAGCTCAGCTGTTTTGTTTATGTGTGCTAGAGTGAGAAGGAGTTTAGTGAGAATTTCATTAAGCTCTCTTTAGACTTGAAAGCTCACCAGGTTTAAACATTCTCTCTTTAGCTGAGGCTTTCAAGGTTTTCAAAGCTTCATTAATTTTAATCGCCCCCTATTGATCTGGTCACACTCCCGGCAAAATCAAACTTGTTAGTCAAACAGAAGTAAATTTTAGCCTTGGTTATGGTCCATTCAAATGTCAGATGGCACCATTAAATATCACAGATACGGTTTTTAAGCATGCAGTATTGTATTCATGATGCATAAAGACTTAAACAGCAATTGTTCCCCAACAAATGCCTAACAACAAATAAATACTCAGAAAAGCTGGTATCTTTGAATTTTTTCACAATGGTGAATGAAGAAAATAGTACGAGACAAACATTGACACTAAGTAAACACCCCAGGACCTGCTTTTGATGGTGTACACTCACCCTCTACCCAAAAGAAAAAGAACAGATTTATTCTGATTTCAAGTTGTGAAATGATTGACAAAAGTCAGAGAGTGGGAAGACACTGAGAAGACATATGACTGCTTGGGTGTAAGAGAGGGATGCTGGCCGGGTTACTCTGTGAACGAACAAAGAAACAAGACCTGTCACCCCTAGAGTTGGTTATATCTATCTGTAAATGGCACAAATTGAAAAAAACCAACAAGCCCAGACTTTGTTTCCTGCTTAGGTAACTGTCTGGAATAACTTAATTTTATGTTGAATTTTTAAACACCTAGTCATTTTTTCAATATGGATTTAAATGATTTGCAGTAAAACCCTCTGGACATTAAACAAACATATATTTTAAAACAATAGAATGCATTTGTGAATAATTCAATAACCAAAAAAGTAGTGAAAGTCCTAAGAAATATTATCTATTCAGCTCTTGTTACAAGGTTAAAATGTCTGATTATAATTAAGACCACTGTGTACACCACATTTTTCCTTATTCTTCATATATCTTCCGGTGTATTTTAGTAGAAATTTATGCATATGTTTTTTATGTTTTCGTCATGATCACCGGAAGTTGATATTGACTCCATTGGAGAAAGACATTAAGATTTAATGACCTTGAAGTTAAATATTAGTTGAGGTGAATCTAAGGTCAAGATTTCTCTTAGGAGACAATTAATCTTGATATTCAATGAGACAAGAAATTATCATATGTATTTATACATTACTACTAAAAAACTTCTGTAGTGCAACACATTTTGTTTTAACAACATAACTACAAAAAAACCAGACACACACTAGGAAAAGAGACCTGTTTACTGTAGAGTGGGCAGTAGTCAGCCAGAATATAAATTTGTATGTCAATAGGTTTGGAATATACTTCAGAATTGTGTAAGAAAATTGTTAGAAATATCTCAATACTTTTACACAATGGTGCATTTCAGTTATCCATGAGTTAGGAATTTTCTTCTCACCTGTCTTTCAAAGTATCATAATTAATTTTACTATTAGTTTTCTAAAACCTTTAATTCTATTGGTTATTAAAAATATTATCATATAGATTTAGAGATTAAAAGTACTTGAGGAAATGTTTCTAGTATTATCTATATAAATTAAATGAAAAAAAAAGATAATGTTGCAACAGAGATCCAGCATTTAATTTCATTGAAGAATCTAACTATTTTCACTTAAGGTTAAGGAAGTGTTTGGGTTAGAAGTTAGAAGCTGAAGGAGTGACTACTGCAACATTTAGAGTTCTCAAACTTTTTGGATCATATGATCAGCTATTTCCCAACTATGACTGGATTTATTATTTTCCTGAAAATGTATGTATAAAACTTTATGTTATATTGATAAAGTCTATAAAGTATGGTGTACTGTTGCTGGTATCTCAGTAGGTGATTTATATAAACAACACATTATAAATAATGAATATTACAATGTATTGCATATCACATTTCAAATTCAGAATTGCTGGGATGTTAATTATGTTACAGTTGCCTGCCTTGTATACAAATTCAGTTTCCAATTTTACATTCTTACAATATTTACAATTTCAATGATCTACAAACCAAAGCTCTTTCACTGAGGAAATTAATGAATAATTCTGAATAATTAATATATTAGAGAATTTTATGATCTGTTTCTGAACAGTGAACAATAGCACAGAAAGCTGTATTATTTGAAAGAAACCGAGCAAGTAAAAAGTAAATGTAATCTGTTCTTCATGTTAGGAAATCCTCTGAGATAAGCTGGAATTTTAAGGATGAAGGATGCAGTTTGTATTTCATGTTACTATATTCTGAAATTATACAAAAATAACTGTGGACTGTTTAAAGTGTAAATACATGATGAAGAAGTAACAGGCATTTGAGGAAGATGGAGTAAGTTTGACACTAATGTTATAGCTAACTTTTATAATGACGAACTGTTTGGACATAAACAGACAAACTGATGTTGGCTCATTGTTTCTTCATCTAAGATGGTAGCATGATTTCCCAAGAGGTCTTCTTGTGCCATGTTTCCTTTCCTTCCCCTTCTTTAAAAGTATAAATACCATCATCAGAAGCACGTGATATTTCTGATCAAAGATCTTGTGACAGGAATAAAATCATTACTGCAGACCTGAATGGAGCTGCATATAATTTCACCAGAGATCAAAATCTAGACATTACTTTTGCTAATTTTATTAAAATTGATACATGAAAATTGCCAAATTATACTCCATTTTGAGCTGAAAAATTGTTCTAAATGCAATCTTTACTTCATAAAAAATAATTTCAATTTCAACTATGACCATCTAATCCATTTTTGCAGGTAATCACAGACCTTGTTCACTGTAAGAGGATAATGTTTTTGTTCACAGATAATTCACCAGAACAACTATGTCACCACTTGAAAGTATTAACTTACAAGGTTCCATTTTTACATTATATGCAATATATTCAATTCCATAAATTCATTAAAAGTGGCCTGAAAAACAAGGAAATTACGTGGTTCTGTTTTTCACAAAAATTGAAAAGAAAAATATACTTGCATGCTATACCTGTCAGATTATATAGTAATTTTATTCATCATGGAGATACTGAAATGAAAAATTTGATTCATATTTCATTATACATGCTAAAAAGCTGTATGCACACACAAAATTAATTAATCAGATCTAGACATGATTAAATATTTTTTATGCAGATCTGCAGAATCAGAAGTGTTCTAATCACTGTTCTGGATAGAGATTAAAAAAATCTTTGAAGGTTTAAAGTGTGTTTGCCTGCTGAATTTCTTCAGGGACAGAAGTTGGTAGGTCTCATTTAATACATGTTTGCAGACTTCTGCCTGTACTTGAATTTCCGAGACTTTAAAAGAAAATCTCATTCCTCCTCATCTTGAAATTCAAGATTATTTAGAAGTATTAAATATCTACCTTTGAATTAGAGCTGGGAATCAAAGACTGGACAGTTCTTCCTTCAAATCCACTATCAACGCTCTATTCTAAGAACAGTATACTCCCTAAATCACAAAATTCAATTAAAAATTTCAAATAATATAATCTGAGTTTCCAGAATTAGAACTTTTGAAATCATATAATTATTTAGGTTCAAAAAAACCCTTAATATAATCAAACCCAACTATTAACCTAGTGCTGCTAAGCCCAACACTAACCCATAGAATCATAGAATCATAGAATGGTCTGGTTTGGAAGGGACCCCAAGGATCATAGAGCTCCAAACCCTCTGCCACAGGCACGGACACCAACCTCCAGGCCTGGATCTATACAAGGCTGCCCAGGGCCCCATCCAACCTGGCCTTGAACACCCCCAGGGATGGGGAATCCACTACTTCTCTGGGCAGCCTGTTCCAGCACCTCACCACTCTCTCTGTAAAAAACTTCCCCATAATATCAAATCTAAACCTTCTCTCCTTTAGCTTTAGTCCATTGCCCCTGGTCCTGCCATTATCTGCTCTTATAAAAAGTCGAATCCCCTCCTGCCTATAAGCTCCCTTCAGGTACTGGAAGGCTGCAATGAGGTCCCCCCGCAGCCTTCTCTTCTCCAGGCTGAACAAGCCCAGTTCCCTCAGCCTCTCTTTGTAGGGCAGGTGCTCCAGCCCTCTAATCATCCTTGTGGCCTCCTCTGAACCCTCTCCAACAGTTCCACATCCTTCTTGTTTTGGGGGCCCCAGATCTGGACACAGTACTCCAGATGGGGCCTCACGAGGGCAGAGTAGAGGGACAATCACCTCCCTGTCCCTGCTGGCCACTCCTCTCCTGAAGGGCCCAGGATACCACTGGCCTTGAGACCTGCAAGAGCACACTGCTGGATCATGTCAAGCTTCTCATCCACCAGAATCCCCAAGTCCTTCTCAGCAGGGCTACTCTCAAGAAGCTCTTCTCCCAGTCTGTATCTATGTCTGGGATTCTTCCAGCCCAAGTGCAACACCTTACACTTAGCAGTGTTGAACCTCATTAGGTTCCCCCGGGCCCATCTTTCCAGCCTGTCAATATCCCTTTGGATGGCTTCCTTTCCTTCTGTTGTGTCATCCACACCACTCAGCTTGGTGTCATCCGCAAACTTGCTGAGGGTGCACTCAATTCCATCATCGATGTCATTGATAAAGATGTTAAAGAGCACCGGTCCCAAGACAGACCCCTGGGGGACACCGCTTGTCACCGGCCTCCACCTGGGCATAGACCCATTGACCACCACCCTTTGGCTACAGTCTGTTAACCAGTTTCTTATCCAGTGGACGGTCCACCCATCAAATCCAGTTCTCTCCAATTTAGGGGTAGGGATGTGGTGGGGCACTGTGTGAAAGGCCTTGCACAAGTCCAAGTAGATGACATCGGTCGCCTTCCCTTTATCTACTGATGCTGTCACTCCATCATAGAAGGTCACCAGATTGGTGAGGCAAGACCTTCCCTTGGTGAAGCTGTGCTGGCTGTCCCGGATCACATGCTCTTCCCTCATGTGCTCCAACATGTCGTCCAGGAGGATCTGTTGAAGGATCTTCCCAAGCACAGAGGTGAGGCTCACCGGCCTGTAATTTCCTGGGAGTGACAGGACCTTTTTTCCAGTCCCCAGGGACCTCTCCTGACAGCCACGACTTTTCGAATATGATGGAGAGTGGCTCGGCAACCACATCAGCCAGCTCCTTCAGGACCCTGGGATGCATGTCGTACGGCCCCATAGACTTGTAGACATTCTGTCTCATGTGGCGGTCTCGGACTTGCTCTGCTCTTACAGAGGTGGGTGGGATTTACTCCCCCATTTCCCACCTAGAGTTCTAGGGATGCAAGGTTCTGGGATTTGAGAATTATGAGAATCCTGTCTGCCAGAGAAGACCGAGGCAAAGAACTCATTCAGTACTTCAGCCTTCTCCTCATCAGTCTAAGCATCATGTCTATCCCATCTCTAAATACCTTCAGGGCTGCTGATTCAACCACTTCTCTGGGCAGCCTGTTCCAGTGATTGACAGCATTTTCAGCAAACAATTTTTTCGCAGTATCCAGTCTAAGCTCACCTTCACACAACTTAAACACTGTTTCTCTTGAACTATTGCTTGTTACTTGGGAGAAGACGCCAATATGCCCCTGGCTACAACCTCCTTTCAGGTAGATTAAGGGACAATAAGATCTCCCCCGACCATCCTTTTCTCCAGACAAAGCAACTCCAGTGGTCTCAGCTCCTCATATGACTTGTGCTCTAGACCCTTCACTTCCACATGGCCCTTCTTTGGACACACTCCAGCCAGCACCTGACTGTCTTTCTTGTAGTTCAGGGCCCAGTACTGAACACGGTACTTAGGGTGTGGCCTCTCCAGTGGTGAATACAGGGGGATGATAGCCTCCTTATTCCTGGTGGCCACACTATTTCTGAAGCAAGCCAGGATGCCATTGGCCTTCTTGGACACCTGCTGGGCCAGATTCAGCCAACTGCTAATAAACATACACAGGTTCTTTTCCACCAGGAAGCATTACACACACTCTTCACCAAGCTTATAGTACCGCATGCTACCACATTGCTACAAATACAATTTCTTGGGGGTCTTATATGTTCTGACATCAACACCATTATGAATCATCTTTCCCCTTCAGTCTTTTTCTTTTTTCTGCCCCTTACCTCACAGATTCAAGTTTCCTCTTTCCCAGAACGAAATTCAGATTTTCAGCCCAAACTGCCTCTGTAGCTGTCAAAATATATTATTTTCTGTTTCAATTGAAATTTACAATTTCTGTTCAGACAATCTCTCTTTCCTTATTTTGAAGCAACCTTAAAAACATTCAAGACCCCCTCAAGTATTCAATCAGTTCATCTAATGACTGTTTTAGTGACCTCCAGTTTCCTCCTTCTGTCTTCCTACAGAACCGGAATTTTATCATCTTCTCATCTGGTCAACTGCTTTTAATTTCTGTCACCAAGTTCTCTTTAAATCCTGTCTTGGATCCCCTACATCTACCCTTTAACTCCTCCAATAAGTTTTCATTTTAACACTTCTCAACACATATACTCACTTTCCATGGTGATTCTGTAGAAAGGTATCTGTTACAGTCTTGCAACTACAGATTAAGTATTGTAATTCTTATCAGAGAAAACTCATGTATCTTCCACTTCAGGTGCTGATTCTTGTCATATTAAAATCATGACGTACTTTCCTAGCAACTTTGTGGGTGTTTAGCAGACACCAAAAATACACCTCTCCTTTCTCTTTATGCCAATTAATTTTGGAAGGCACTTTCCCAGAATTTGAGCAGCAACCTCCTTTTGATAGAAACAAAAGTTTACTGAGAGTTCAGAGACTTACTGAATCATAACATAACCTTGATATAATCTTATCCAGCCTCATGTTTAAAATGAGCCTTGAAGTATAGACTGGGCTGCTCAGTGTTTCACCACTTAGATGGGGAAGTGTTCCCCTCATGCCCAGTCAATATTGTTCTTATCTCACCTTAGGACTGTTAACCATTTTGCCATGTATGTATCTCTGACAAAAGCAGCAAAGAAGCTGAGTGAAGAGTATTGGACCGTTTCTCTTGTTGAGTTTGCTGTGAATGGCATTTGTGTGCCAAGGCTGTCTCTGTAAAGATTCATATTTACTGTTATTTACATTGTTCTGTTTATAACTTTAGTACTAATGATCTGATGTCATTAACTCCTTTCATTTCTTTGTTTTGTGCTTGCATTTTACTGTGACAGTCTATTCCTTGTATAAAACTTTTAGTTACTATGACACTTAAGTAGCTACAGTATAATGTCATAGTATATACTAAAGTAGTACAGCAGACTACTTGAGCATGTGAAAACTAATCCTAGAAGCATGTCAGAGAATGCCAGTTGTTACCAAAGTAGGTGCAGGCATGCTATGCCTATAGTGACTCATTGTACATACTGATTTTCTGTGCATTGAACTGAGATAAATCAGAATTAGGTGAATTTCTGTCATGGTTTAGCTCAGCACGCAGCAGAGCACTATGCAGCTGCTTGTTCTACAACCCCTGCCTCAGGTTGGATTGGGAGGAGAATGGGAAGACAGAGGCAAACCTCATGGTATGGGATAAGAACAGTTTATTAGGACACTACAGGGTGGGAGAAACAAAAAGTGGACCAGTAAGAGAATGTACACAACTGGTGTTGGTACACAATAAAGTTTCACACCAAAATCCACAGAATTTGTACTGTACAGTTCAGACCCATGATGAAGGTGGACTGCTCTGAGCCTCAAGTACTAGACCTGTGCCACAACTCCTTGACTAGCCCACATTATATGGTATGGAATACCCTTTTGGTTAGTTTGGGTCACCTGTCCTGGCTGTGTCCCATGCTGGCTTCTGGTGAAAAATATCCTTATCCTACCCAAACCCAGGACAACTTCCCAAAGCAAAGTTGCTTATTCAGTGAAACTCAAACCTTCTATGAACATGTGTTTATAAAACTTCTTTGCTAGAGAAAACCAATGCATTAATGGAAAATTGAAAGCTGGGTTTTTTGCTCAAATGACATTATTTTTTATTATTTTAATTTCCTTCAAATTTAATTTTTTATTGCAAATTTAAATTAAATCTTAACTAATTCTATACCTTGAGTCAGAAAAAGTTTCATTTAGTTTTAAAATACTTTACATGATTCAGTTTCCTTAACAAAAGGAAAAATTTCTTAAACCTGAAATTCTTCTCCCGCAACACTAATTTAGCACAGCTATCACGATGCAGCATGATTTCTGATTTATCTGCTGCCTTCTGTAGTCGCACTGTTATTTCAAATCCACAAAGCTCTCTAGTAAACTGAACTGGGGGTTGGGGGTTTGTAATAACGGTCTGTGTTACCAAATTGCACATTTATTCAGCAGAGTCTTAAATCAGTCAGTACTATTATAGTAAGGAAACTCTTTGGTACAGAATCTCCTTTGAAATGATCATTTTTGCTAGCATAGCAAGTACTGAAGTATTTATGGGAACAGCTGTGAGACACTGGTTTGCTGAAGCGTGAAGGACAGATTCTATCTTCAAGGGTTCAAGAAGAAGGAAAATATATTATGAATTTATGCATAGATTCTCTGGGTGACAGAAATCAAAAGAAATGTTTCCTTATACAGTGACAATTTATCGTGAGAAATAAGCATGAACTGAAGGCTGAGGGTAGATTCTGACACAACTAGAACGAAAAACATAACTCTCACCTGAATTTACTTCCTTAAATGCTTCTAAGAAGACAGTGGTTTTTGTTTGTTTGGTTTGGTTTGGGTTTTGTTTTATCAGTGGAGGAGAGTGGATAGCGATACCTGTCCTTTTTTCTACATGCTTTTGGTTTTGATCATACTTTGTGGATAAAAGACCTTACAGTCCCTATTGCTATTAACAAAGATAGATATTGACAGTATCCCCCTACTATGTACTTCATGAGATGAATTATATCTTTGTAACGACAGATAAAAGAGCTTCTTCAAGCTCTGTAACCCTCCATTTTAGACAGCACTAACAGAAGGATACCACCTCTTGATGAATTGATTTTTCCATTCCTTCCATTCTGTGCTCTATTTGAGCCTTCTAAACATAAAAAGCACTAGAATACAGAACTTCATGAAGATTTCTGTAATTACATCAAGTAAATGTTCACTTAATCACTTTAATATTCACCTTTTTTTGAAAGTTTCAATCCTCAGTGGTGATTAATCATAACTAGCAGTTGGCATTTCTCCCCTCTTAACACTGCCATAAGCAGTACTGTATTGGTCAAGGATTCTGGTGCAAAAATTTTTAACATAGGGCTTTCTGTGTATAAATACCCTAATTTACTTCGTGGTTTTATTAGCATAAGAGTAGAAATGAAAAAAGAAACGTTATTACTGTGCTTCTGCTAGTTGACTGTCAACACTTCACAGAATTTAAACACAATCATATTCTCACTGTCATTAAAACCCGAGTCTGTTTATTCATCCTGTATGATTTTTCTTTTCTTTCAGTGTGCAAAAGCATTAGCTTTGTAAATGCCTAATAGAGAAAACACTTAAATCCACTAGAAAAGAGTGACTAAAGAAATAAGAAAAGAATAAAGCTGGTGTTTAACCAAAAGTTGTGCTCAAGGTAGGTATTTGAACTCCAGCGATGCTGTGCTTTGTTCTTGTCCTAACAGGGCAAATGTGTGAAGGAGGTATTTGCAGATTTTCACCTTTCTTTGGTGAAAGGGCTCAAAATTGAGGATAAATTTGGAGTAGATTGGGATGGCAATGTTGTAGCAAAGATCTCAACATAATACTTCAGGGGTTTTACCCTATGGGGTTTAACTCCTTTCAGCCTGGTGCATTCTTGCTGTGTTCTTCCCGAGTTTGATGTTTTGCCTTCTTCCATTTACCTGCGCTCATTATTCTCATACGTGCAGTTCCTGGGCAACCTTCAGCATTATTGCACAGTGGACAGTAGAATTAAATGTTACTGAGGTATAATTAATCCCTGTTCACCACAGTGAGACAAAATAAATATGCATAAGATGAGACTCATAAATGTGAAAAGTATTAGTGATATAATTCTTCCAGGATCATAAGAAATCCATAAGTAAACAAGTGCAAGATATATGAAGGAAATAAAAAAAGAAAAAAAGTGCTGTAGAAGAGGTTGTTTCCTGTGAGATTTTGTGCATTTTTCCAGCATATACTAAACTTTATCAAGGAACAGCTGCCCTAAAAAAAAATTTTAGGGATATAAAAGTTAAGAAGTTTTTGTGTCATGCCAATTTACAAATATTATCAACATGATACAGTTTTCAGTGGAGTATTTTCTATGAGAAAAGGCATGACTGATACATCTAGAAAACTGTTGCATAAGTATAACTTTTAATTTGCTAGCTTTTATTTTGTGAAACTCCTGAAACATTCTGTTTTGGCGTTCTAATATTGGCAGTTGTCGATCATATTATATTTGAAATGTTATGGTTGAAGTAATTTTTTTTTCCCATATTTTCATGGAAAAATATCTCAGGGCCAAGGTTGGGAGAAAGGTTGAAAATCCCCCATCTTTTTGCATTGAGAGAGGAAGCGGGAAGTTAATTTGGTGGCATTTTATAGACACTACCTTAAACCCATTCCGAATCTATTATTGTACAGTTGAAGAGTGCTAAATGAAAACTGCTTCTGTTCATCCTTGCAGATATTGAAGACTGGAATCATCCCACAACAAGCTCACAGGCCTCGTGCTATGCTTCTGGCACTGATTTTTCACTTCCTTTCATTATTGTTTCCCAGGAGCTGGCTTTTTCCATCACCCTAAAGCCACTACTGTTTGATTCAGTGCTCTGCACAGTAGAGGGGTCCAGTCCAGACTTAGTGCTGTACAGCTTTCTGTCCTTTATTAAGGCATCCCAGCTGCAATCAACCTTCCTGATGGAGGGGATGCATGGGGCTGTTCTCTGTTCCTTCACATCTCCCTGTCATTTCCCAAAGGCATGGTTAGGGACAATACATTGGCACAGCCCTGGCTCTAAGCAGCTGATCCTGGCAGTGCATTAGGACTACAAGGTGCAGTATGAGTCAGATTGCAGCTAGGGTCCTGTTCTCCTCCCGACAGGACAGACCCCAGGCCTGTAGTTTGGAGTAATATCTGAGAGCAGATAAGCTAGAATGTAGAATGCTTCCTGTTTGCATTTTTGGGCTGTAAAACATACATTTTTTTAAGCTCATTTACACAGGTCACTCCTAAATAGGATCATTATGGGCATAGCATTCAATTCGGGAAGTCCTTCACTCACAGTGGTTACAGAAACTTAGTAATTGAGAGGATATATTAGAGAGTGTACGCACTTTTAGAAATACTTTCTGCCTTTAAATTGCTTCTTTTGATCATGGATGCTGTTTTTTCTCTTATCATGAAAAAAATAAAGAAAAAATGTCCAAGATGTGCTATAGAAATTCTATCCGTAAGAAATCCTAAACAATCTACTGGACAAAATAGCTCATCCTAATAGCAGGAGACATAATAAACAGGCTACATTATCTGGTAATGACCTTCCTTCTTCAGCTACATTAGTCGTCATCAGACTGGTAGAATTGAGTGAGTCCCCAAGGAAAAAAATAAGAATTTTATGTCATTCAAGCATCCTTTCTATTCTACTTGTTCCACATGAGTTTTACTATATAAACTTTTTTCTTTAAGATAAATAAAAGATAATGATAACAACTTAGATTGTTCTCTGTAGAATACTTTAGAAAGCCCAACTGTAATTATCAACAGATAAAACACTGGAGAATTAGGTGATCTTACCATATTTGCCCAGTTCATTTTCTGTGAAGTCATTGCTGACATAATCACATGAGGAGCTTATCTGTTCAGCATCAAGAAAAAGGAAAACACAAATGGCCACTGAACTTGAGTACAAAAAGAATTCAAGGTAAGCTTTATGTCACACTTTTTTCTATACTTAACAAATGTCCTGACTTATAAACTGGAGTTTGGTGCTGTGGAGAGAGGCTTATGGTGAAGATGTTATAACCATCTCTGAATTTAATGGGTATTTGGCACAATAAACACAGATTTAGGTAATACAAAATAATGCACATGCAGACACAATTTACTTGCTGCTATTAATATTGCATTCATACTGAAACAATGTTCTGTAGCAATGATGCTTTAATACCAATCACCACTGATAAAGTGTCCCATTTTGGTTGTATGAATGCGCTGCTTGGATGAGAGCCTGAAGTCTTCTGCAAGACTAGGATAGTCATCTGTTAGAGGGTGACTTTCGATTTGTGGTTCCTCTTTGCAGAGGTCTAAGCATGGAAAAGCCACACATGCTGTGGCCACCATCATGTATCTCAGATACCCATGCAGTGCCATCATGTGCACAACACTGCTTCATTCAGTACAGAGTCACAAATAAGTACTCCCAAATGAGACAGACAGAGCAGGAAAAAGAAAAACCCAAACACTGAAATGGACAATATTAAGAAATAGCTGCAACGATGATCTTGTTTTGGAGAGTTTCTTACTATGACTATTATTCTTGTTTCTTTGGTCTTCTCCAAGGTAAGGAATGGCTGAGTGAGGTATTCTGGAACTGGCTGTTGGCTCCTATATATATAAATCTGATAAAACCTGGTAAATTTATTTTATTCACACAAAAGCAAAAGAATGCTTAGAAGCCCATCCAAACTTTTTGCCTGACATGCTTGTGTTAACTACCAGCTTCCTTCAAAAAGCACTTCTTAATTCAAAAGAAAAACATGTCTGTGCAATCCTTACATGGAGTCCACTTGGACTAGGAGCTTCACATTATCTTTGGTTCCCTAATGTGAGCTTGCACTTCTCATACTCTCTGTTAAGTTTTATCTTCTTGATAATCTTGGTAGACTTCCTCCATTTTCCTGATAGAGTTGGTCATGGCAATAACACTCAAATGTTTAAACCTAAGAAGAAAATAAAGTTCTTTTTTCTGTTTGTTAGACATCTTAATTTCTAAGACTTTTGTCTCCATCTTGGTTTCATATTCTGTTGTAGGGGGCATTTCTTCTAGTCAACACAGAAAAACGCAGGGAACTTTTCCTAGTTTATGCAGGGATATAGTTAATTTTCTTTCTAGTAGCTTGTGCAGAGCTGTGTTTAGGATTTAGGATGAGAATCATGCTGTAAATGTACAAATGTCTTTGCTTCTGCCAAGCAGTGAAGGACTTTTCACCTTCTTAGATTGTTTTGCCAACAAGAAGTGGGGGTGTGAGCGGTACCCAAGAACCTGTGAGGGGACACAGACAGGGCAGCTGATCCAAACTGGCCAGAGGGATACTCCGCATCATAGGACATCATATTCTGTTTATAACTGGGAGAAGGGGGAGCTGACAGGCTGGGCAGCCATGATATTGCTCAACATCTACTTCAGGTGGTGAGAAATTGTGCCGTTCATCACTTATCATATTTTTTTCCTAACTATTAGTATTGTTAGTGCTTTTAAACTGTTTTTATCTCAAACCATGAGTTTTTTCATTTTCACCCTTTTGATTCACTGCCCCCATCCCTGGAGAGACTGAGGGGCTGTGTAGTGCTTAGCTGCTGGCCAGGGTTAAACCATGACAGACCTTAACAGTAAAACCATGGATCTTGCTTGACTAGTGTGTCTGCTTCTCAGTCAAGTGACAATGTTGAACAAATGAAAAATCCTAAAACATACGGACAGATCAAAATATCACATTGAAAATCCAATATTTCTTCCTCTGGGTATAACTCTGAAAATATAGATCTAAGAGAAAAAGCTCACTCTGAAATCCTTCCTATTCCATGTTCTTAGTGCTTACTTTTAGGTATCACATAGACAGTAGCTGAAGTGCTTTTCTATAAACAATATTATAGCAATTTAAAAAGGCAGTTATAACATATGTTCTCTATTGAAGGTTAAAATAAAAACTAAAAACATACTGGAATAGATAAATTTTTTCATAGATGATTGAAGAGTTATATGTTTGTTACATAATATGGGAATGCAACAGAATTCCCCTCTCCCCTTCTCATAAAATTTAAGACAGATTTGTTTGTTTCTTTATGATGCTTCCCAGCAGTATATGGTAGTTCAAATATATTTTTAGAAGCAAATAATTTTCTGCAGTGTTTCATTGGATTTTCTAGTGGTCCTGTAAACCTCTACTGTTTTGGCACAAATGAAAGCAGTATCACAGAGTCACAGAATTGTAGGGGTTGGAAGGGACCTCGAGAGATCATCGGGTCCAACCCACCTGCCAGAGCAGCTCCCTAGCACACATTGCACAGACAGGCGTCCAGGCAGGTCTTGAATATCTCCTGTGAAGGAGACTCCACCACCTCCCTGGGCAGCCTGTCCCAGGGCTCTGTCACCCTCACTGTGAAAAAGTTCTTCCGCATGTTGGTGCGGAACTTCCTGTGCTCCAACTTGCAGCCATTGCCCCTTGTCCTGTCTCCACAGACCAATGAAAAGGGGCTGGCCAATTCCCCCTGCATTCCACGCTTAAGATAATTACAAACTTTAATTAGATCCCGCCTTAGACATCTCTTCTCAAGACTGAACAGCCCCAGCTTATTCAGCCTCTCCTCATAGGGGAGATGCTCCAGGCTCTTAATCATCTTCGTAGCCCTTATTTGGACTCTCTCAAGGAGATCCCTGTCCATTGTATACCAGGGAGCCCAGAACTGGACACAATACTCCAGGTGGGGCTTGACCAGGGCAGAGTAGAGGGGGAGGATCACCTCCTTGGACCTGATGGCCACACTCCTCCTGATACACCCCAAGGTCCCATTGGCTCTCTTAGCCACCAGGGCACACTGCTGGCTCACGGCCAATCTGTCATCTACCAGGACCCCCAGGTCCTTCTCCACAGAGCTCTTCTCCAGCAGGCCATCCCCCAGTCTGTACTGATTTAAGTGGTTATTCCTTCCCAGGTGCAAGACTTTACACTTACTTTTGTTGAACCTCATCTGGTTTCTCCCTGCCCAGCTCTCCAGCCTGTCCAGGTCTCTCTGGATGGCAGCGCAGTGTTCCTGCGTGTCAGCCACTCCTCCCAGCTTTGTATCATCGGTGTAGTTGCTGAGGGTGGATGCTATTCCCTCATCAAGTTCATCAATGAAGATATTAAACAGGACTGGACCCAACACTGAGCCCTGGGGAACACTGCTTGTCACAGGTCTACAGTCAGACTCTGCTCCACTGATCACCACCCTCTGGGCTCAGTCTGACCAGTAACAGCTTCCAAATAAATCTCTGTGACATAATAGACATCAAATCTGTAGAGAAAGGCAGACAATATAATATAAAATATAAGTATCTGACATGACAATAAATTTTGTACTGTTATCTATCCTGTTTTTGGCTTTTTCTATGTATTACTTCTCATATCCTATGTATTACTTTGGTGTGGCCTTCATCCCACCGTTCACTACAAATCTGAAATACAACATTAAAAAAAATGCTGATCAAAAATCTGATGTTTTGATAGAAGAAATTCCTGTCCAAAGTTGGAGAGGTATTTCATCTAGTTCTAGTTCCAAAATATTAACATGCATTTATTATCTTGTTAGCATACGGTTTACCACCTCTACTCCAAGCAGAATACCTTCCAGAGAGCACAGTTTGATTACGATAAAAAAGACTATCTTTTAAATAAATATTTGTGACAGAATGCAATGCTACACATTCCGTTTAAAAAACTGGGTTTAAATACTGGAAATTTCACCATTTAACTGCTCAGGTCTTCATGTGTTTCTGTGCAAAAGTACTAGTCTCCAAGACTATTAATTGAACAACATCTAGCTTAAGAGTAGATGCAACATATTTTCTCTCTACAGCTTTTAAGTTCTATTGTTTTTCTTCTTCCATCTTATTAATTTATAGTCCTCTAACTTCACATCTGCAAGACCTTGTTAGCTTTCTCTTCCTTTCTTTCCTTTCTAAACATGACCTGCTAAACCTTACCTAGCAGACTCTCTCTCACACTTTCTAAAGCACAGTGATTTAAAATTGAGCAAGAGAAAAAGTAATTTTGCCAGGCTCACACTGAATCTGAATCTCTTCCACTCAGCAAAGAAACACATTGTTTACAAGCTGTGGGTGAATACCACGTGAACAGGTGAAAATGGGAATTTGAGGGGTGTGATGAGGGTTTTTATCTATAATGCATTCACCCCGCAGAGTCCTTGTGCAACAGCTGTAACTAGCCCTTGTAGGATTAGAAAATTGCTAATAGTTTTCAAAGTGAAAAGAAGAAAAAGAAACAGATGGAGAAAAGAGGGCGGTTACAGTCTAGCACATCTTGAGTCTCAGTAAGTTCATTTTAAAAAAAAATTTCGTTCATCTTTATCTTCTTTTCTTCACAGGCAATGGAAGTCACTTTTAATAGCAAGTGCGCTACTGATAGCATCAATACAATCTCCTTTCAGTGCCTGGAATGTGGCTGTTGAGTGCTCTTGGGCACATTCCTTATTTCCATATATTATTCGGAGGACCCAGAAATAACTGTTTAGGAACCTTGTTAACAGCATTAAGAAGTGTCAGAGTCTGTAAGAAAAGATAACCTCTGATTTTTTGTGTTATAATGATTAAGGCAATATCACAGGTTATAGTACAAGAACATTAAGAATTTTCAGTAGTGTATAATCACTGTGGAAGAAACTATAATTGGATTTAGCCATCAAATTCTTCTAAAACTTGCACTGAAAACTATGGAAAAAATTATACTGGACTTACCTGTCAAATTTTTAAAAAGAAACATTAAAATCTTACATGGCACTCTAAAGTGCAATTATTTTATTACATTACCTAAAATAAGTACATAATTAGGTCTGCTCTACCTGAGGTAGAAGCTACCTACATGACTTGAGAACTTTTATCTTTTTAACATCAGTCTCATTGCAGCCATCGACTGCTCATGCATGACAGGAAAGCAAAATGTCCTAACATCCTGTTAATCCGTTACTGTGTAAAATAGAAACATACACAATAAGAGCAGATAGATAACCTAAGACTACATTATGCCAGGTCAGCTTCCATCAATTGAAAATATCTGAGAAGGATCAGTTTCATCATGCTCATGCCATAATACCTATGATTCATCCACAAGAACTACATCTCCTAAAGAACCCTAAATCCCATCACAAGCTTGCATTTTTGGACAGTATATCAATGACTTTTGGTGATTGTGTTTAACAGCAATCATTTTCAGTAGAGAAGAGGAATGAAACAGCTTTCCCATGTCTAAATATCTGAAAGCACAGTACAAACTACCACAGCTTCACTGATTCCAAGAGCTATGTGGTACCTACCCCTAGCTGCTGGGGTTTGGACTTTGATCAGGCATACAGCTCCTGAAGAAGTACATCCTTACTTTGGAAGAGGCAGCCACCAGGAAATTGAGTCCTAATTCCTCCTTATTTACACTGGTGATTTCAAGTGTTCAAATCAATGCAGCAACAGTGTGAGAGAGGGGAAAACCCACAAACCATCAATATTTCTCCTTTTCTGTTACTGCAGGTCACATTTTCAGAAGCACTCTCTGGCTGTACACTCACACAAGCAGCTGAGTGAAGTTCCCAAGCATGGGTCTTGGGAGGAGCACAGAAAATAGGCACAAAAAGACATGGCAAATCCATGTGAGCAACAAAGGAGATGCCTAGAGGCCCTGGAGGTGGGTGATGGATCAGCTCTGGGTACAGGCATCCCAAGGAAAGTACTAAGACACTTGAAGACACTAGGGGCGGCAGCTCCATTGTTCTGAGAGGAGATTCGGGACAGGAAAAAAAAATCATCGTATGTGTTGTCACTCTCATTGTCACAGTCCTGAAGAACCCAGATATAACTGCAGGAGGAGATGACTGTGGGAGACCAGAAGAGATCTTCCCTCTGCTTTTCATGGCAGAAGGAGGGAGAGTCTGTGCAGTACATGCTGCAAAGAAGATATCTTCACCAGCAAAGGAAAAAGAAAAAAATGTTGAATAATAGTATCGATGTCTCATACAACAAATTTGGCTTCTAGAGACTTTAGAGATTAAAAACCCTAGAGACATTTTAGAGAAATTTCATTCTATCAAAGTAAGGAGGAAATTAAATTAAAATAATGTTTGATTTAAAGATCAGATCTTCTGTTGCCAATAAAGCTATCTGGAGACAGCTATTATACCATACCTTGATTTTAGAACACCTGTACTCAGGCAAGCCAGTACCTGACTAAGAGGGATGAAAACCAAATTTCTTATTTTTCTCTTTAAGAGCTATCAGAGTGCCAAGAGAAACTTTAAAGGACTAAATAAAAATATAAATTAGTGGGCTTTAATTATGATGTAAGCTAACAGATGTCAACTTGCAATTTTCTATACTTGCTTAGTACTAACAATGTATTGTCAAAAACGGACAGTTCTTCAGTTAACCACTGCTTGCTAACTTTATTAGCCAGGGGCTGCCCCACATTGAAATATCAATGAAGACATCTCTCAATTAAAAAAAGATAATGTATAGATCGATGGTTTGCTCTTATAGTACATATGAGAGGTTTGATTTTTCTGAAGTGTCAGTATTTCTACAGGAGATGAGGAAAACAAAAAAATCATGGATATTTACTGGGTATTACGGATATTGTTGTCTTCCCTATTAAAACTTTTTATCAGTGACTCTGATGGATATTTATAATTTTTACGGTTTATATTTTATATTTTATTATTTTATGTTACATATAAAATGTTTATATTTCAGATTACGTATTAGATTTTTTTAAAGTTAATAGCAGGCTAGCTGCCTAACAGACCCTGACCTAAGAATTGAAAACGAATAGAGAAAGCATATTTTTCCTCCCTTAATAAGTAAAATTATGCTTAGTCCCCAGCCATAAAACTATGTTTATGTTCTGTTTGGTAGAGTACATATTTAAATAGCCTATATAAAGTAGAGCAGCTTCAGCAAGAACAACTCAAAGTGCTCCAAATCAGTGTGAGCACGAGTTTGGATTTCAAGACTTTTACCTCAGAAATAGAGACTCAAATTTAATTAGGAAGATAAGGACATTAGAGCTGGGTTTTCCATGGCTTGGGTAACCGTTTTTACCCTAAGGTCTTGAGAAACAGGGTCATATCAAGTCTTTCATTTTCTCATCTCACAGCAGAGCTTTGTGGCTTTCTATGCACATTTAGATGTCTATGGATGTATATGAATAATATCCACGTATATATTTGGGTGAAACTTTTCCTAACAGCATGTCTGTAAAGGTAAGAAAAGTCATAGAGATCTACAATAATATGTAGAGGAAAGGTACAGTAATAAAAAGCTGTCTGAAAAAAAACCTTGAAAACTGTGAAGATAAAGAGAGAAAAGATAAATTGGAAAAAAAGCATGATTATAGTCAGTGCAAGAAAAAAAGTAAAATTGAAACGATTGTCATAAGGATTAAAAGGCTAGAAGTTGTAGTTAATTTATTTATTCTTATGGTCTCTTGTGGATCTGTTACATTTGTCAAAATTTAAGTATGAAATAAAAGACATTCACATCTACCTAAATACAAAGAATAACCCATTCTTAAAAGTGTCACAGTGTTGTGTTTTTCATGACTTGATGTATTCTTGTGACTCTCAGCAAGACTGAAGTTACTGTGCCACTCATCCATCCATTGCTCAGTAACTTTGAACCTGTCATGTAACAGAAAATCATCACCCATAGAAAGATGTCACAAGGTGTCAAGCCACAGATTTGTCTTTCTTATCCTTTTGCTGCAAATGAGATTCTACTGTCAAGATGATAGAAAGTTTGAGGTGGAGGCGTCTTGCAAAATGTCAGAACCTCACCCACAATGAGTTAGCACTAGTATTCACATCTGAATTGAGCTCTGGCAAAGGTAAGACTTCTTGAAATCAAACTAAAGACCAACTTTTCAAACATACTTGATCATCTCCTGGACTTATGTAAAGGCAGCAGGTTGATTTGCTGCATCTGTCGATATAGAGTTTTGCAATAGAGCTGAGAGAATATTTTTGGTACATTCTTTGATGACACGGAGCCTCACATGCAGGCAGTGAAATAAAGATGAGGATCGTGATCTCAGAATGCCTCAGTTCCAATTCTCTCTAGTTTGGAGAGACATTTAAAAATGTGGGGGGTTTACTTATACTTCTGTTTAGTCTATGACATAAGCAGAAAACACAAGACCTGATAGTTCCATGAAATATTTATTCTTGCTTTTCATGAATTAAATAGTGGGGAAAATAACAAAAAAGTCAGAAACTTTGGGAAATGGAGAGGGAAATGTTGAGTGGGAGGAGCTTCTCAAAGACGGCAAATTATGAAATATGAATCAAAAATAATAAGAAAGGTTCACTTCCCAGGGTGAACCATTTGTTTGAATCTAATATAAATGTGAGAGGTGTGCTATATCTGTACACACTGAAGAAAGCTTATGCCAAATGAAAAATGGACAGAGAGTGAAACAAGAATGAAAAAAGAAAAGTAAACCGAAAGTCAAATGCTGTCTTCATTTGCTTGGTTAATAAAATAAATCTGTTTCAGTGCTTGTAATAGAGACTGAGTTACTCTTGAAATTTTAAACTTGTACATCCTTTGAAGGCAATTTTTTACTAAAAGAATAGCTAAGTAGAAGGATCATCACGTACTAACTTCTATGCAACAAGACTGTTGCAAAAAATAACTGCAGGGTGCTTTGTTATCTTTACATCATAAAAAAATTCAAACCAAAACAACCCAGCTTTATGCTTATTGTATGAGTTCATGATGGCACAATTCTAGAGAAGATGAGCAGAATTGTGCCAAAATACTAGTTTTACTAAGTAGCCTAAGGTTCTGTGTTCTGAATTGCAAGCTTAAGCAGCATGATAGTGACTCTACCACGAGGGAGAGTGGAACTATCTACCATTTAGTTATGAGGAAAAAGCAACATTCTGCCATAGCTTTATATCTTTGAGTCTTAATCATATTTATGAAGACAATAAAAAGTTATAAATGGTTCATTCAGACAATAGTGCTCCATCTCAGACACTTGGTATGGGAACTTCATTTAAATGGATAAGAATCACAATGAATTGAGAAACTGTAGTATATGTAACTTACTGTGAAACAAACAGTGGATAATGCAAGGTCATGTCACACTTGTCAGCAGCTAAAGCAGCTGTGTTTAGAAAAATGCATAGACAGAGATTTTGTAAAATGTTTTGGACCCATATTCCTAACTTTTGTGCCACAGAGTTTTCAAAGAATGTGTGTCTAATAGTAAAGCCAGAATTTAGACAAAGAAAACTTTTACGATCTGCCACTTGGTCATTTCTGACAATGCCTTCTCTTGATTTATTATAGACAGAAATTCAGATCAGCTTCATGATTATCCCTCCTAACTTCTCAGCATGTTAATGACAGTCAGTTTCCTTCTAGAAAATAATGACAACCTGTTACTGCCTCTCATCCCTTCATTTTTCACACACTACATAGTTATTTTAGCTTAGACAAAGGTTTACAGAAGATGAAAACAAGGCATCATATTCCACTTTTAGTGTTAATATATCTGGTTCCTCTAAAGGATATAGCCTGATAAATTAGTGACTCAGCCTATACCCCAATGGGAGCACTGTTTGGCTTTTGTACCAAAAAGAACAGATGCTTTCCTGGAATTGGGCAACAATGCCTGCTTATTTAAATGATGGGCAAGTTAGAAATTCCAATAATAGACATTTTAATTCAGTAGTGAACTGAAAAGGGAAAGATGAGGGAGAACCTTTATATAGCATATTACTTTTTTTCCTGTAACTTCATAATCAGTATGTCATTTCAGAGAAAGTAAGTTTTCATTTTGAAAAATAAGAAGTGAAGCACAGGAATTAATTTTGAAACATACAGGTTCCTTGTTAATACTGCAGACATAAATCTTTTGTGATAGGACAAGGGGCAATGGCTGCAAGTTGGAGCACAGGAAGTTCCGCACCAACATGTGGAAGAACTTTTTCCCAGTGAGGGTGACAGAGCCCTGGAATAGGCTGCCCAGGGAGGTGGTGGAGTCTCCATCCCTGGAGATATTCAAAACCCGTCTGGATGCCTGTCTGTGCAATATGAGCTGGGGAGCTGCTTTGGCAGGGGGGGTTTGACCCCATGATCTCTCGAAGTCCCTTCCAACCCCTACAATTCCGTGATTCTGTGATTCTATGTGTGATAAAGAAACACCCATTGTCTGCTCTTCTTTTTGCAGGACAAATGACCTCAAATTATGTGCCTTTTAGCATTGCACTTGACTTTATAGCTTGGTAGTAAACCATACACAGAATAGTTGATTTCCCTTCAAACGTGTGTCATGTCGTATCATGTACGTCCCCCTCCCCCCTCCTCTTTTTTTTTTAATCTTGCATTATCATTGGGAAAGCAGTTCAACTTTTCAGATTATGGCCTTTCCTTGCCTTTGCATTTTCTATGACTCAGTCATTTATTAGCTTCTGACCCTGCAAAATCTTATTCACTTCCATGAGCTCACTTACCATCTCTTGGTTAATGACCTGATATTAAAGACCTACAGTAGACTTGTCGCTTTCAGCCCTCTCTATCCATTCACACTGGACCCATACAAGTAACTATATGCAATTTCTTAAAGCCTTCATGTGAGAAGCCTGTTTGTGCAGGATGTAGAATGCAATCTGTTGGACAGAGCCAGGATCCTGCAGGGTGTGATTTAGTTCACCTCAGATCTTAACCACCTTATAATGTTGTCTTCTCCCACTCCCCATCCTGATTTTTATGAATAAAAAAAATGTTCTATTATCGGCATGCCAGACTCACTTCCATTCTCAATCAAAAAGTGTAGTATCTAAACATACAAATACTACATTTTGTCAAGAATGGAAAAAGAAAAAGAGGAAGGAGACAAAGCCTAATTCAGCACATCTTTTCCTAGGTCTTCTTACTTAGAGTCAGATTAATAATAACCTTTGTCAACACACAAAAGCTGCATCCACAAGTACTGAAACTCAAACCTATTTATGCACGCTTATGTTGATTTAGTTAGCAGCTGTTGTTCATTGAGATAGCTAAAATGATGTGAAACAAACAGATTTGAGGTTTTCTTTTGTTTAAACCAAAACCAAAATGAATTTACTAATCTAGTGCAGCTTGTATGCTATAAATTTCATTGAGGGGTCCTTTCTCTGTTACACCTTGCAAATGACTTCTATGCTATGATCTCATAATAAATAATTAAGCAAGGAAAGTATGAAAACCTACAGTTATACCCAGATATATCACAATGCATTAGCAAGAAAAGTTCTTTACATGCATTCAGCACTTAAATCTCGTCCTTTTTATTGTGAAGGTTATCATAGCTTGTGCACACTACTTTAATTCAGTATTTTCAGAGTCTGTAGATTGATGTGATTAGAACAAAATTGCCCTGAACTTTTGACCGAATCAGGGACAAGAGATCATCTGAAAAGGAAGCTATCATCAACAGCAAATAAAATATAGCTAGGTGCTGTGTGCAGAGGCTGGTGACCTAATCTTGGGAAGCTAAAATGTGCATTTCCTGTCATTGCTTAGTAACAAAACAAAAAACAAAGTAGCAAAAAATTTCAGGGTCACCATATTTTTGGACCTGCCAGAGTATTACTATACAATGTAAGCAACTCAAGGGTCTTCCTCCTTTTTGCTTTATAGCAGTATTAGAAATCCTAATGTTTTTATGGGGAAACTACTCCAAATCATGGTCAGACTGTGACAGGAACACTGTTTTGGATCTATAGTGGTTGGTTTTGATATTCCTCATGTGAGAAGTTTTCTTTATTTTAAGGCTTTGCGGTAGCTAATTGCAAAATCATTTGAATGATTGTATCCTTTATTGCATATTTTTCTCTCATTCCTTTGGATCTTTATTTGCATTGTTTTCTTTGTTTTCCAACTGGTTCTTGTACAAAATAGCTCTGCACTATGCTAGCACAAGTCATCTTTCTCCAGCGTCCATCATGTCAAAGCAAAGCTCTTCATGGAATCTTAAAAACTATGAGTAATCCATGCCTTTTCTTTGCTCACTGCCTGCTGCTAATTAAAAGTTATAAAAAGCAAGTATTGTTTGGGTATTTTAAACAGTGGCCTACAAACCTCTAAGCATACTTTTGACTCCTTTTTTTATACCTTTACCATACAATATTAACTTGAAACTTCTGGCTTCACTTTTGAGATTCAAAGTCCAAACCAGAGTAGCCTGCAGGTCTTTCACAGGTGGTGTTTGGTACGTATGCCACCTCAGTATTAACTTACCTGTGTTTTTCTGAGAATGATAAATGCCTTTAGGTGTTTTTGTGTGTCTGATGATATGGACAGGAAGCATTTTATATACGAAATTTGAGTTTGAGGTAACTTTTCTTTCTGTTGGGCACCATAAATTTCTTTAGTAATCCACTGTGCCAGCTTCCAGACCCAGAGATCAAGAGACCTTGTTCAAACTGCCATCTCAGGTTTGTTACATGTTAACTGACAGAAGCCTTTTTCAGTGAGGAAATAATTGGCCCAAAATTCATCAACAGTGAACAACCATATATTAAATAAAAAAGAAAAAAAGTTTTTTGTCCAGCAAATTAAAAATAAGAATGGAAGGGGGAGAAAACTTTCAAAGTGCTCAATTATCTTTGACTCTCTGTGTCATTTGCTACCTGTGGTGTTATGCTTTGGGAAGACACTTGGGGCAATGTCAACTCCCTGGTTAACCCAAAGTGCTTGCTTCTGTGAATACAGAAGCCAGTACTTGAGAAGTGAAAGGAAAGAGGCAGCTTGTTCATTCTTCAATAAACTGCAATTTAACTGGCTTGGGAGAAGTACAGTCACTTTAGTGGCACTTGAAGGAGCTGTCAGAAGTCATATGGAACAACATGCAAAAAAGGATTATTTAAGCTGTCTGAAAAATATCACCATGCTCCTGTTTTTTTCAAAATGACATAAACTCCATATAGTATAGTATATGGAGTATAATATATATAATATATATAATATATACAATATATATTATATAATATGGAGTATAATATAAACTCCACCTAACCTATTATGTTTAATCCTAACCAAAATTCTTGTAGTACTTCTCATTGCAGAAAAGGAAATGTAGCAGCAGCAGGAACAAAGGTAGTTGGTGCCATGTGCAGGGTAACACACTTCCTGCCCCTTCTTCTGTTTAGGGGAAGAAAATCTTGGTGCATGAGATAGCAGGGAGCAGGGTGTTCCGGTCAAGAGGCAGATAGGGGAAGTAAAGTCCCTGAGCAAAAGGTTACAGTCAAATAGCAATTACTTGCATCTTGACAATGAAAAATCTTAAGAGACAAAATAGATGAGTATACTTGCTGCTATTCAGAGCAATAAAGGTGAATGACAGTCATTGGTGTTTAATGCAAAAGTTACTTCAATTTTCCATTTAAAATGGAAGGTAATGGGATAGCTTTATGACTGAAACTCAAGTGCCTTATGCCAGAGAAGTTCTTAATCTGAGAGAGGTTAAGAGAGAGAGAAAATTTGCCTGTGGTTTTTAAAATGAAACCCCACAAAAGAAAGATATCGCCATGGACTGTTCTAAGAAAGCAAAATTTTCTCACGTAGTCTTGGTGATGTTTTCTATGCATATATTAAAATAATTATTCAAATACACTGCCTGTTGTTCTAGACTATCATTTTTCTATTTAGATATCTCTGAAATCAAGCCAAACAATTAGAAAAAACTAGCCATTCAGTGAGATAATCCTCTTATAGACTCCTATACCAGTATGAGGTAGAGTTCCCTGCTCTGAGTATGGGTGTTCTCATTCTATTCAACAAAGGGATGAGGTGTCTATATACAATACCTCTTCTCCGTCCCTTTCCCTGCTTAGGGAAGGAAATCTTTGTACCTGAGCTATCAGGAAGCAGCCAGGAGCTCAAACAAGCCCTTCTGTGAAGATATCTAGAAAACAGGTCTGAAAAGTACACTGAAAAACACATCTGCCCCAACATGTAGGGATGAGCATCCTTGCCAGCCCACACAGCAATGGTCAGAAGCTGCCATTTCCTCTTGGCTGAGGTGACTCAGAACATCCTGAACTTGCCCAAGTCTAAAATGTTACTATGCCTTCGTCTCTTAAATAATAAACCTCCTCTCCTGTGCAGTGGAGAAGTAAGGTCCTAGATATTTGGGTTTAACTTCATTGCTTTTGTCCACAGAGTGAATCTTAAGTGCAGTGAGCCCTATAATATCATGTTTCTTTGGCAGAAATGTCTTTGCGCTGATGAAAAAATTAACAGAGCCTGGCAGGTTTGGGTTATAATGTGATAGCAGAAAAAGTACCAGGAAGAAGGCTGGAAAATTCATTCCATGCATTTTGCATACTTTGTGCCTTTGCAGGTGCTCTTGAATTTGATTTAAACTTAGAATGATTGCCCTTGGGGTGTTGGGTAAAACATCAGTAAACATTAGTATTGATGCCACAATGAGGTCATATTAAGATCTAGGTTATTTATTGCCACATTAAACAGTCCTCCTCTCATTTTGTCACCGGCAGGCTGTTTGGTAAAGTTTAACTTTATTTCTTCTGCTCCTCTGAATGTGACTTTTCTCAGTGTGTAGTTACAATTTGCATTTTTTTCATGGAAGGGAAGTCTGGCATGTATGTGTGCATTCTGGTGCAAATGGGGTTCTGTGATATATTGTGAGAGGAAAACCCAATCAACTACCTAACTGAAACCTTCTGGTTCTGTGGTACTCAGCAGGGATCCAACTTCTATTACCATTAATAAGTGTAACACTTAAGGAGAATTTGTATAGACATCACAAAGTGTTAATATTACCCATAAACCACAGGAGTCTATATAGGCATAGCATTCCCAAATGTCTTGTGTTTCAAGTTTATGACACATAAGAAATTATTTTTTCACAGAGCTGGTGAATAACAACATCCAGGTGAGCAGTGTGGGTGACCTAACTACAGAGGAAGAAGCAAATACTAACAAAACCCCAAAGCGTGCTCCCATTAAATAGTCAGATGGAAAGCTATTATATCCAGTAATTTATAATAATCACATTTTAGTAAGGCAGCTTATAGGATCAGAACAGGTGATGTAGCATTTTTTTCTAAATAACAAATAAACATACAGCTAACAGGATGTGATTTAGCTTTATAAATAAAAAGAACTCATAGATTTCCTGTAACGAACGGTAATTTCCAAAGGAATTATTCTTGACAGAGACATGTCATATTTAATTTTGAAATGGGATTCTTATCTTAATTGGAAGATTTTTTTTTTTTGCCACAGACGGTTGCTTTCTTAACCTTTTCACTTGAGTGTTTCCTTGTTATCCACTCAACTAGAATTTATTTTTTTTTTGTTTTGTCACTCAGGAAAAATGCATCTTATTATAACAAGTTATAGATGTAAACAAGAGATCTCTGCACAAGAATAAATAATTGTGGTGAACCTTGGGGTGTTTGGGGGCTCATTTCGTTTAGAAATTGCTTTGCCAGTCTCATCAAACCTGAAAGCACAGAATCATGAGTGCACTGGCTTTTCAGAGGGTACAATGTAATCTGGAACACACTGAAGTGTCATAACTACTCAACTGCAAAAAAATACCGAACACTTCTTTCATGCATATATAAACATCCCGGTAATGTATTTGGAGCTGATTCTTGAAATTCCTTGCAAGAATAACTTTATTTTGGGTTCATTTGTTTTTTTTGGGGTTTTTTTGCACAGCAGCTCCATAGCCCTTCACATGGAAAAGGATTTACCATTCATCTGACAGTAACAGGATGAAGCAATTAAGTCCCTGAATTTTGTTGTTCTGAACTATATGTATTAATTCAACCTGGAAGCAGAATTTGGTCTTAGTGAGGACTTTACAACTGCTGCTGAAATTAAAAAAAAATATTTAAACCTCAGGCTTGATACTAAATAATGTCTTTGCTCCCTTTCCAAACATCATGCAGCAATGTTCATCTTCCTCTGCATAATTTTTCACTATTTAAGTTGTGTGAGATCTTTGGTTCCATCTGAGTATCAAAAAATCAAAAATGTACTGTTTGGATAGTTATGGACCTTATTTTTTTAAAGTCTTGTGTAAAGCACACTCAGTTCCTGACTGAGTGAACCCACATTTGAGATATTTTGTTTGCCAATCTATTCTGAATTGCTTTGTTGACATGGAAGCCAAATATGCTATACCAGCAGATTGGGTGTGCTTTCAAAATTCAGGAATAACAAGATTTCTTGGAATGTTATTCTGTATTGATAGGAAATTCGTGAAAGAATGGCACAGCACCTTCATCCAGGGAATGGTATGAAAGTGCGTCAGTGTATGTGGAACCACAAGCACACATGCTGTGCTTAGAGAATGAAAATGCTATTCAAGTATTAGGACTAGCCTTGAATTGACTGCTAAAACTGCAAGAGGGAAAGACTTTAATGAATTTTATGTTTCTCTTCAGACAAAGTCATGAATCAAAATGAGGATTTTAGCAGTAAAATATTTATAAAATGGTGAAAAAAATGCTTTAAAAAATCCCTAAAAAATAATATTTTGAGGTTCCCTATATTTTCTACAGTCAACCTTCATATATACTAAGCTTTATGACTTAAGTAGTTTCTGCATGTATTTCCTTTAGGTATGTGTGATTGCTAATTAAGACAAAGTCAGAAGGGTAACTCTCTGCACTGAGTTGTAATGTGGAACATTTAAAATACCCATACAAGGAAAAAAACCCCCAAAAAAAGGAAGTTAAAAATGGTATTCTAGCAACTGAATTCTAGACTCCAGTTTGACATAAATACTTTTGGTATAGTTAGTGGAATTATTTCTTCCCCTAACCCAAATTTTTCTGTAGAATATAAAATGGCAGCGTTTGGTGTTTGTTTTCCAAATTATGTTGTAGTTGCAGTATGGTGCATTAATTGACTTACAATTACTTAGTAAAACAATAAGCAGGCCATTAGAAAGAAAATACAACTTGGCAGGAGACTTACCACACCTCCTGAGATTCTGCAGTCATGTCCAGAGTGCAAGAATGAGATCTACAGGGTGTGTGCTTGTAAGATATCCTAGTCTCATGTCTTCTCCCCAAATCTGTAAGTTTTTTCTGATGAAGAAGAGAAGAATTACAGAAAGTAGGAAAAGAATGAGTGGGAAGCCACAGAAGTATATAAATGAAAGGTAGCAAGAATTTTGGGAGTAGGTATGAAGAAATGTATGTCTAGGTAAGATAAACCAAAATGTATAGAAAGGAATTTTTTACATAACTTATAATTGTCCACAAACTCATTACCTCAGGACAGCCTTGTGGATAAGTGTTTAGCAGGAGCAAAAAAAATGTTATTCACATCACTGGAAATGTTACCATGGTTAGAAAAGATATTAACATTGTGCTGTGCTGCTTTAATAGAAATAATAATACAAAATAGTGCTCCAGGGCATAAGTTCACTATGAAGTGATGTGGGCGAGGAAGAAAGTCCCCTGGTGGGCAGGTAAGATTTTGAAATCCTGAGTCATGAAAGACTTCTCTACGCTTTCTTTGAAGCACTTGCTACAGGCTCAGACAGAGCATACTGAACTGGGTGGTCTGCTGGCTTGTGCTACAAAAACATCTGCTTTTATGGCTTCCAGCTGGAAACAAATATCTTTTGTAATTTCTTGCACTATAAGAACCTTCCTAACAACATTTCAGTTGTGCTTCAGTTCTAAAGCTCCTGATGCATCATTATTATGTATATCAAGGTGAAATAAACCTCAGTCAGTAGTTGTATTATAAAACAAAGCCCACAAAACGTGGGACATTATTTGCTCAAGCTTTTACTTTTGTTCATAATACTCTGATCTAAGAAATGTAGTTTTTCTTTCATCATATTTGTAAAATGCCTTTATATTTGTTAACAGACAACTTGACAAAGTCTTTCTTCAACACAAAAGCCATTATATGTGTGATTATAGTACTGAGATATGGTAGATGTCTAGAGGGAAAAATTATACACATTTTACTGCCCTGATTTCAGATTATTACCATTCTAAGTTTGCAGACATTTCACTGTCTGTGTGTATTATTCTACTGTATTAATAATATTTAGATTTTTACAGATATATACAGAAAAAATGTATTTAAGAATTTATTTACATGCATTCTGCTCAGCTTTACTTATGAGAACTATGTATCTTTATTATCCGCTGTTATGCCATAGAGCTGTGTACTTTTCCTGCAGTAGAAACAGGCTTTTCTTGACATCCACAGCATGTTTCTGCAGTAGTCCTTTAATCAGGTAGTTTTTCTTACTCAGTTCTTTTCACTTCCAAGTTCAATTTATATTTCATAGCAGACCTTTGTTTATCAAATCCCTGGAATACCATTATATTTTTAAAGTAAATTTATATATGACGTTACCAAAGGTAATATACAAAGTATTTTAAATGAATAGTAATATAATTAACGTGAATGCAAAATTAATAGGAAATATGTCGTTAATTGTTGGTAATTACTAAAACTAACAAACAGATCAACTCTTCAAATTATTTTGATACTGGACTACTCAACACTTTAATATTACAGTTCAAGTTAGAAAGGGAAAGCTCCTCATTTGATTCCTTTACAGATCTTTGTGGTAATCAGAAATAAATAAGCAAAATAATCAATTTTTGCTCATATGAAATTTCAAAGAAAAGTTAATATTCAGCATCCATATTGCCTCTTCATTGTCCTTTCAGAATCCCACATAAAATAAATGCATTAACATTTCCTCAAAATTTCACAGCCTGAAAAACTTTGTTGTCTCCACCTTCCTTCTATTGTCCATTTTTTACTGCTTTTCTCCTGGTTTTGCCAGTCCCCATATAATTGCCTCCTGTGCTACTTTCTGTTTTCAGCTCAGTGTGCAAAAATCATCAAATCTAAAACCGTTTGTAAACTTACTTTGACAAAGTGAATGAAAGTTACATGGCTGCTTCACAAATGAACAAAAATTCCTGTCCTCTCCTACCTCTCTTACTGTAAATAGCACAGCCTCCCCAGTCAGAAGCAGTTTCACAGTTTCATCTCAGTGAATGAAGCTAAAATCTGCTTCCACTGATTATCTTTTCTAGTTTTCCAAGACTTCTTTTCGACAAAGGTTCATGATGCGTGATATATATGGTACACGATGCATATGGTATCTCTTTCTACCTACCTCTCTGCTTTTCTCCTTAGCTGTATCTATTTTACCTTTATTCTTCTTTATAGGAATTCAGATGGATTATTTTATGTTATCTTTGTGTTCTTGTTAGTCAAAATATTTTGTACTGAGAGTCTATGATGTAAATGTTCATTATATCAACATTTTTCAAAAGTAGATTTATGTTCTGTCCCTCTGGTTTGCCGAAGTAGTAACTCAATTCAAAGAATTTTTAAAAATCAAGTTTTACAGAATTTAGTCTTTATAAATCCTATTTGGTTTTAAATACATGCATTTTTTTCTAAGTTTGGTTTTGTTACTTTATTAAGTGGAATAAGGAATTTTTTCATTGTGTACTATACCTACATATTTATTTATGTTATGTAAACGTTACTTCAGTCTGTAAGCATCAACCAACCTTATTGGTATGTAACTGTACAAATGGACTACGGTAAACATGATTATAGACTTTCAGGATGAGTTCTATTTCAGGAAATATAAACTTGCTGAAATGAACATTTCCTAATGTATACATTTAGACTCTCTTCTTAAAAATAGTGATCAGTAGCATGAAGGGTACGAGTGGTCTTGATCGAAGAGTCAAGACTGAAATCTGACATAACCCCATGGCATATCTGAATAAACCACATCTTTCTGAAGGACAAAAGAGTAGATCAGCATGTAAATAGGAGTCTAACGCCCCATCCATTTCCTGGCAGTTTCAGACAAGTAGAACCATTATAACTTGCTGCACGAGGGAGAAAAATATGAAATATGGTAGGATGAAAGCAATGAATTTCAGTCTAATCTCTTTCTTATTCTCTCTACACCATTTAGCCTACCCTATGTTTCAGCACTATTTAAAATGTAACATTTTAATATTTTTTTCTGTTCTACCATTTTATATGTTCTTTGAAGCAAGACAAACTTTTAACTTAAGCTAAAGTGCTGGGATGCATGATTTGAAGTGACTTGAAGCAGTAGATATTAACGATGTATAAGAGGACTAGAGCCAGAATGGCTTTAAATCTCTTTTTATTGTATCATTTGAGATTTAGTTTTCTACTGTAGATGTTTTTTTTCCCCATAGAGTTCTCAGTGCCTGACAAAAAAAATCTAGATCTGCATTTTGGAAAGAGTTTTCTCTGACCTTTGCAACAGAAACTTTTTTCCTGAAAGAGCTTTAAACTTGACTAAATAAATATATCCCTAGAAAGGTATATTGGTAGCCACGCACATAATATAATATGCCTTCATTTTAATTTCGGTGAATGGAAGGGCAATAATTCCAAAGGCTAATTTTAGTCCAACCCACTACATCTGATGTAGGCCCTGGTCAGAACTATCCCCTGAAAAACATCTCTTCTCCTACTGAGCCAAAAAGGAGACTACAGAGAATAACCTTATGTCATCCACTTTGGTGAATAACCAAAATAACCCTTTCTTCCCCAGCTTTTGTATCTCTTATCTCAAGAAATCATTTAACAAGAACTTGCTCTTCAGAAGTGCTGATTCTTTGAAGAAAAAGAAGAAATTATGTTTCTGCTCTCACTTTTCCATGTTTCATGCTCTTTCTGTATATTCAATCTGTGAGTTGTTTCTCAGCCTCTGATGTGAATTCAGAATCCTCAGTTCTGTATTATTTCATGATTACATGAAATTCCTAAGGTTTTCAGCTGAGTTGTGTAGATACAGATTTTAGCTATATGGGCAGGGGTTGGCAAAGAGGTCAGGTGGGTCTCTGCCAGCTACAGTGGCACCATAGTAGTTTAGTGTGCTTCATCAGGGCTCAACACTGAAGTCAGTTCTCTTGATTACTGATAATATGCATGAGGGGATTTGGTGCACCCATAGTGAGTTTACAGATGACACCATGTTGGACAGGAGTGTTGATCTGCTTGAGGACAGGAAGGGTCTGCAGAGGAATCTGAACAGGCTGGATTGATGGGTTGAGACCAGCTGTATGAAGTTCAACAAAGGTCACTGCTGGGTCCTCCATATGGGTCACAATAACCCCATGAAAGTCTATAGGCTTGGGTATAAGAGGAAAGCTGGCTGGTGGAAAAAGACCAAAAGGAATTAGTTGAAAGCCAGCTATATATGAGCCAGCAGAGGGCATAGCAGGTGGCCAAGAAGGCTGACAGCATCCTGGCTTGCTTCAGAAATAGTGTGGCCACCAGGAATAGGTAGGCTATCATCCCCCTGTATTCACCACTGCAGAGGCCACACCCTAAGTACTGTGTTCAGTTCTGGGTCCCTCACTACAAGACAGACAGTCAGGTGCTGGCTGGAGTGTGTCCAAAGAAGGGCCATGTGGAGGTGAAGGGTCTAGAGCACAAGTCATATGAGGAGCTGAGACCACTGGAGTTGCTTAGTCTGGAAAAAAGTATGCTCGGGGGAGATCTTATTGTCCCTTAATCTACCTGAAAGGAGGTTGTAGCCAGGTGTGTATTGTTGTCTTCTCACAAGTAACAACCAATAGGACAAGAGGAACCATGTTCAAGTTGTATGAAGGTGGGCTCAGATTTGATACAGGAAAAGTTTCTCCAGTAAAAGGTTTGTAAAAAGCTGTATAGACATGATGCTTAGAGACTGAAAGAGTTGTCAGGGCCTGGAACAGGCTGCCCAGGGAGGTGGTTGAGTCACCATCCCTGGATGTGTTTAAATAAAAGGGTAGATGAGGTACTTAGGGATATGGTTTAGCATAGGATGGAAAGGTTGGACTTGAAGATCTTAAAGGTCTTTTCCAACCTTGTGATTCTGTGATTCTCTGATTTCATTAGTCCATAAGGATTTGGGTCTGAGTTACTCGGGTGCTTCTGCTATGGAATGTATTGAAGGTGCCATGTGCAAAAGGCAGTCTTTTCTCTATCTCATCTTTCATTTTCTTTTTTTCCTAACAGCTACTTGCAAGAATAATACAGAAATAAGTTTGTACTAGGGGTTTAGGGCTGAAGATTGTTGTGTATAAGTACCCAGTAGAAGAATAATAGTAATTGGATAGTGCAAAATGAATTTGCATTTTTAAAGTCCTTAAATGAATTTTTATTAATGCAAATTAATTAAAGTTAGAATTTCTTTAGATGAATGTTCCTAAGTTTTTTTGCTAGATCCAAAACAAGTTGAACTCATGAGAAAGAATAGCAGATTAAAGCATAGTTTAAGGCTGGAATTATTAGTGGAATATTCAAGAGGGGTTTTTTTGTTATGACTTATAAATTATGATTCATTTATTTCTCTTCCCACCCTATCATGTTTTCTTTCTGTAAATAAAGCAATGTGCTTGATGGAAATCGTTAGCTAAACCAGTGAGTTTTTAAGAAAGTATTACATAATACTCATGGGATTTTTTTCCAATTTTTGTTTATAAATATTCACAGTTGAAAGCTGGAAAGAAGTCCTGATATGGATTAAGTCTATGGCAGGATTTCTACAGACTTGAGCATGACAAGGATTCGGTCCCAGAGTCTAAGTCTTACATTCAACTTCTCAAGGAACAGTTCTAAACACACCCTATTTTGCCTGAAAATGGCCAACTTGAATAATAATATTTTTGTCTTGGATCAGCTGCAATAACTGCTCATTTCCTAGGGTATAACTAGATAGTTTAAGGGAGCTGATAATCTTAAGAAACAGTAGTAGTTTAATGATAAAGTATAATATTAACAACACAGGAAAAATAATCACAGTGAGACTACAGTGTAAAAAGACAGTTCCCAAAAGTTACACTGCCAAAGATACTGCTGCTTTTGTAGTCTGATTAGGGCAGGTAACAATAAAATGCTACAGTAGTATCCCTCTAGCACATGAAAAGTAAAAGTTGCATAGGAATGTATTCTAGAAAGAAAAATGTTCCTGTCTTAAAAAATATATATATAAAAAAAGGACCTGCTCTGTCCTTTGTCTCTAGGGTGGAATTTCAGCTCAAAACAAAGGAAAGTGACATTGTCTGGTTTGAATCAGGAACTTGACTGTGGATTTCTAGATTTTTCAGGTAAATTTTCTGTTGCTGGTAACCCTGGATTTTCTCTTTGACCTTTCTCCCCTTCATAATTTACTGTAGAGTAAAACCACCAATCTTTTCAAATAACAGAATTCTTGCTTTTCTGCCAGATTCAAGGGTCCTTTCCTTCCAGTCTGGATTGAAGTATTTGAAAGAGTGCAATTCAGGATGGTTTCGGTATGAGTCATTTCCCTGATCTCTTAAAATGAAAAAACTGACAAAATGCAATCTTTAGTGAAATATGTCCTAGGGCTCCCCAGATAAACAAAAATTCCTAGGTACTGGGCTGCATCATCTGAACATCTTCAGTGGGATTTCCTTTCTCACTCAAGACTTCTGACCTCTAAGCCTCCCTGACTGCCAACATGTAGGGAGGCTGTTTTGAAGTACTTTCAAACCAACGAACAAGCATTGATCTTGATGTCGGGGGGGGGGAACATTCAGACAAGTTCCAGGTGTAATGTGCTTGTCTCTTACTTAACAACCACAGATACCTTGTGTAATATTCCAGTGCTTTCTTGCCAAAAATATGGATGATGATTTTTTTGTACTGTGTGATACTGACTTGCAATGTGATAACATCAATGGTCATGAGCCTAAGCTGGTATTTGTATATAGCATCACTGTCATGCCTGTGCATTGGACAACATCTTTAAGATTTCATTAATAATCACACCCAATTCATAAGGAAACTGAGGTGATGGAGATACTTTCTACCTCACTTTCAACTCCCCTACTCCCTTTTGGCTGGTTTCAATGACTTTTGAGAATTATGAGTGCCCTTGGGATGTTCAAGCCAGCATGCTCCCAGTGTTATGTCTCATGAATGTGTTTCAAGTCCTTTTCAGGGTTACAAAAATTATTTTAAGAATATCACCCGGAGATCTCTCCAGAGGCTGAATAGTCAGAGTTGTCATGGCAGGTATCTAGAGAACTTTTCACCTACAATACTTTGGCACTTCACTGGTGAATTATATTTATAAATAATATTAGATATGAAATCTTTTGATCCCTGTGCCTTCTAGACCCAAGTCAGACCAGGAGTGTAAAAAAGCAAGAAAAGCAAAACAAAAGAAAAAAAAAAAGCCAATTTCATAACAGTGGTTTAACTTTGGACAAATTGTATCATTGTTTGGCTACTTCTTAAAAATTAATCATTCTAATCCTTTCTCTTAGTTCTTCTTAATTTGAATAAAACTTCCAGTGAATGACAACGTCCTGTTAGCTCCTGTGACTACAGTTGCTGTATTTCAAAACATTTCATTCTATTTGCTACCATCCCACTTTTTTCTTGTTTTCATGTAGCTAGTTGGGCTGATAAACATCTCAAGTACTGCTCGAGTTCACCTTCATTCTTGCTCATCATCTTTTCCCATTTCCTCCACAAATTTCGTCATGGTTATCTTCTCTCTGTAGACAGATTGTATTTTCATCTCTCCATTTTCTTCACTTTGTCCCTCTTTGGAAGGCTATGCTGGCTTTGTGCCCAAAAAATGTGTCCAAATGGACTGAAGCAGCAAGGTATACTAAATGGGAAATTAGCAGAGCTGACTAGAAGCAAGAACACTGATAAAGTGGAGGAATAAAGTTCAAGTAAGTCAACCGGACTGGAAATCATGAAGAAAGAAAATAATTAAGGAGCGGAAGCTTGGAGGGAAGAGAGGAAGAGAGTGAAAACAGGTCTTAGCTGCTGTCAACCTTTGAAAACTTTTTGTGCCACAGTCTCCCCAGCCAGAAGCTGTCACTGTGTCTCAGACCCCCTGGGGCCCCAGGTCCATGGTTCAGCTTTGCTCTGGGACTGCTACGGGCAAAGCCCTGCTGTGGGCACTGCTGAGTTGTGAGGAAGGGCTACAAGCAGGTCTGTAGAATGGAGACATGCATGATGAGAAAGGTAAAATTACAGAACTGGCACTGTTGGAAAAGGGATCTTCAGCTCAGGGACTAAGGGGAAATCACCAAAATTGAAAGTTAGAAAATCCTAAGCGTAATATTAGAGTGTTGACTGATTTGGTGGGAGAGTAGCAGTGAAGCCAACACATTCACTTCTGCCTACCAAGTAAAACGACATCTGGTGTCTTAGTTGGGTGGCAAGAATACAAATGATGACCTCACCAGCTGTCTTTTGTGTAATAGCTCATAAATAACTGGTCCATGCTTATACATTGATGGTATGAAATTTCTGTATGTAAAAAAAGGAAGAAGATATCACATGCATGTTAAATTCAACAGCAGGACCAGTGTGATTGATGCTTCCTCTTCTAATTTGTTTTGGAAATATGCAAATAACACTTCCAAGGAGGAAAGACAGAGCACGCAGAAGTCTGTGTGAAGATATGCATCTCATTCCTATTCAGCATGTTGGAGTGAACAGGGTTGACAATGTGTCCCAGGCAGGGAGAAAAGTAAAAAATGCTTGTCAAGACCTCTGGGAGAAAAAGAGGGAAATGCCCAGTTCTGAAGCCCTCAACATAAGAAGGACATAGAACTGTTGGAATGGGTCCAGAGGAGATCCACAAAGATTATTTGAGGGCTGGACAGGCTGAGAGAGTTGGGATTGTTTAACCTGGAGAAGAGAAGGCTCTGGGGAGAACTTACAGTGGTCTTCCAGTACCTGAAGGGGACCTACAAGAAAGCTGGGGAGGGGCTTGTAGTGATACGATGAGGGGGATGGATTTAAATTGGAAGGGGGCAGATTTAGATTGGATATTAGAAAAAAATTCTTCACTACAAGGGTGGTAAGGCACTGGAACAGGTTTCCCAGGGAGGTGGTGGATGCCTCCACCCTGGAGTTGTTCAAGGCAGGGTTGTATGGGGCCTTGAGCAGCCTGGTCTAGTGAGACATGATCCTGACCTTGGCAAGGGGTTGGAACTTGATCTTTGAGGTACCTTCCAGCCCAAACCATTCTATGATTTGATTAATTTGCCTGGTGAAGGGCAGTGTAGACTCCCTAGTAACAGCCATTTGGCAGAGGAATAGAAAATGGAGTAGGCAAAGGGTGTAGGTAAAGGAAAGGTAAACTTAGTATATTTTGAAGTTAATATAATGAATCTATCACTTCGAAGGAAGTAGAAAACAAATTTACTAATATCACATTTCCCTACAACTGACTAGTGTATTTGCAGTAGAAATATGAAGAAAAGAATAGAAGACCTTTCAAGGTCCCTCTTTATCAAGTTATTTTCTCCATGAGCTGTGTATAGGGTAATTTCACAGAAAAGAAACTGGAAAATATAAATCACATGAAATAAGGTTTTTCTTCCTCTCAGAAACATCATATTAGATTTTAGCATGCCATAATCCGATTGATTCTTGTTCTTTGCTCATTCCCCAATTGTGTATATGACAGGTAAGGTAGTGGAAATGGTTGCTTTTTTAAAAGTGATTTAACACAAAAGAACAATCCACTGAGACACAAGGGCCAAGACCTCTTTTTGGCACGGCTTCAAAGGTCATTTGTGCATTTTACATTGAGCTAGGTTTTTCCTGGATTCTACTGTTGCAGAAATTCTGTGTAAAAGCCATTCAAAGAAAGGCTAAGTGGAAAAAATAAACTTCCCACAAAGATGAAGAGTGGAACAGGAATCACAGAATTGTAGGGGTTGGAAGGGACCTCAAGAGATCATTGGGTCCAACCTGCCTCCACTGACAGAGAAGGTTCCCTAGGACATATTGCACATGTTGGTGTCCAGATGGGTCTTGAGTTTCTCCAGAGAAGGAGACTTCAAAACTCCTCTGGGCAGCCTATTCCAGGGCTCTGTCACCCTCACTGTGAAAAAGTTATTGGTGTGAAACTTCCTATGCTCCAACTTGAAGCAATTGCCCTTTGTCATGTCTCTGCAGACCATTAAAAAGAGACTGGTCATTTCCCCCACCTCCCACACTGGAGATATTTATAAACATTAATAAGGTCCCCTCTCAGTCTTCTTTTCTCAAGGCTGAACAGCACCAGCTCTTTCAGCCTATCATCACAGGGGAGATACTCCAGGCCTTTAACCATCTCTGTAACCCTTCTCTGGACTCTTTCCAGGACATCCCTGTCCTTTTTATAGCAGGGAGCCCAGAACTGGACACAATACTCCAGGTGGGGCCTGACCAGGGCAGAGTAGAGGGGGAGGATCACCTCCATTGACCTGCTGGCCACACTCTTCTTGATGCACCCCAGGATCCCATTGGCTCTCTTAGCCACCAGGCCACACTGCTGGCTCATGGAAAATCTGTCATCCACCAGGATCTGCAGGTCCTTCTCCATAGAGCTCCTCTCCAACAGGTCATCCCCCAGCCTGTACTGATTCAAGTGGTTACTCTTTCCCAGATGTAAGACTCTACACTTGCTTTTGTTGAACCTCATCTGGTTTCTCCCTGCCCAGCTCTCCAGCCTGTCCAGATCTCTCTGGACGGCAGCGCAGTGTTCCTGCATGTCAGCCACTCCTCCCAGCTTTGTATCATCGGTGTACTTGCTGAGGGTGCATGCTATTCCCTCATCAAGGTCATCTATGAAGAATATAAACAGGACTGGACCCAACACTGAGCCCTAGGGAACACCGCTAGTCACAGGTCTCCAGTCAGACTCTGCTCCACTGATCACCACCCTCTGAGCTGGGTCCGACAGCCAATTCTCAGCCCACCTCACTGTCCACTCATCTATCCTGTGCTCTCTCAGCTTTGTTATCAGGATGTGATGGGAGACAGTATCAAAAACCTTGCTGAAGTCAAGGTAGATGACATCCACTGCTCTCCCTCCATCCACCCAGCTGGTGATGAGATCATAGAAGGCTATGAGAGTGGTCGAGCATGATCTACCCTTGGTGAATCCATGCTGACTACTCCTCATGACCTTCTTCTCATCCAATTGCTTGGAGATGGCATCCAGAACAAGCTGTTCCATCACCTTTCCTGGGACAGAGGTGAGACTGACTGATATGTAGTTACTTGGATCATCCTTCTTGCCTTTTTTGAAGACTAGAGTGACATTGGCTATCTTCCAGTCTCCAGGCACTTTTCCTGTTCTCCAAGACCTGTTAAAGATGATAGAGAGCAGCTCAGCAATCACTTCTGCCAGCTCCTTCAGCACACATTGATGCATCCCATCCGGGCCCATGGATTTATGTGCATTGACCGCTTTTAGACAATCCTGGACCACTCCCTCCTCAACCAGAGGAAAGCTCCTCTCTTCCACGGTCTGGGAGTACCAAGGGGGAGTCTTTTAAGTGAAGACTGAAGCAAAGAAGGCATTCAGTATCTCCAACTTCTCAGCATCCCCCATCACCAGGACACCTGCCTTGTTCAGCGGGGTATTCACATTATCCCTAGTCATCATCTGACTATTCATATACCCAAAAAGACCTTCTTATTATCCTTTATGTCCTTTGCCAGTTTCATTTCCAGGTGGGCTTTAACCTTCCTAGTCACATCCCTACAGGCCCTGACAACATTCCTATATTCTTCCCAAATATTTAAGATTTCAGTCTCTGGAAGATTTTGTGCAGTCTTGAACAAGGAATAAATTTGAGAAACCTGGTCAAGTAAGCAGCCTGATTTCTTCTGAGAAGCCAAAACTACCTATGTAGAAATACCGAGTTTAAGCATTGAAATATGGCAGTAGTTTTAGACTAAATACCCCCTAAGAACCTGAATTACTAATGAAGCAATACATACTAGGATTAATTCCCTCCTTCCTCTGCACTTTTGCCACAGTGTGCTTCTCTTGCTGTTCACCAGTGCAAGATCTAAGCCAGTGGCACCCAACCATTTCCACCTTCACTGCCTGCATGGCTGCCATGGAGTGATGTATGCTCTGGGCTGGTGGACATGGGGCTAGACTGCCTCAAATCATTGCAGCTTTTAAAAATAGTGTTACAATTGTTTTAGCTTGCTTGGAGCAGATGTCAATTGTTGTTCCTTTCCAGAGTCTCAGGGTTCTTGTGGATTATTTGCCTCCTTTCTGTAACCAATTTTCACAGTAACTTTGTTTTCAAAGGCTTTGAAGAACCTTTGTCCCAGTGTTTAAAAAATGATGAGATTTCCAGGATTATTATAAAATGGATCTTATAAGAGGAATAACTTGGGTCATGATAGATGTTTTATTTAGTTAACATCTATGGTGTATGTAATACAGCTCAGAAACTGGTAAGTGTCAATAGTTTGCAGCATAGGCTAAATAACCCTCAGAAAAAATGGCATTACATATCTCCTGCTGTACATGAAAACGTATGAACAGTATTCCTTCTGAATGTTAAAGCCATGTTGTATTTCTAAATATTTCCATTACAAAAAATGTTAAAGGAACTTTAAGATCTTGACTCCAGCAAGCATGCATGTTCTGAACTGGGTTTGTGAAAACAATTCCTTTGACTTCAATGTACCATCATATCAGCAAAATTAATCATAAGAATAAATACCTGGTGCATGAATACTGTCTTAATTTCCATGGTAAAAACTGATAAAAATCAAATGATTCCTAGCATATCTGGAAGAAAGCAGCTGATTGGGAAAGACAATGTTAGGGAAAAATCAAGATAGAGAGTTCCATATGTATATATCACTATTACGCTTAATGAATGTTTGGTGGTAGGATTTTCTGGTTGGTATGTCATACCAAGTATGCTGAAACTTTCCAAATGAATAAAACATTCTGTGATGAGACCCGACAATATCATGCTGTTTTATTTCTTTTTGCATTGCTTGCATAGTCAGCTCAGAGGACATGAACAAAAGTCAGTCACCTGAAGATTAATAAAACCAAAATAAACTCATAACAAAGCAAGAAATAAAGCATGGTACACTGCTTTTTAAAACACAAAGGCAAAGGTCAAGCTGATAAGATATTCTATAAAGAATCTGTGTTACAATTTGATTAAGTGTTTTATTAAGAATACGTTACTATAGTTTACATAAATTTGTGTTGCTACTTTTTTGAGGTAGAACTTTAAAACTCAAAGTTTCAGTTAAAAGAGCAATGCAATAATTTAGTCAAAAATGCTTTCTCAAGTTTTTAAAGTTAAATTGATATGCTTGATTCCTCTGTTGGGGTATTCAGCAAATTCTATTAGTTGAAATTAAAAATGAGACTCCATATAATGGGGCTTCACTTTTTCCTGTAATGATGAAAAGGAAAATTTTAAGAATGTAAAAGCTGTGTTTTGAGCATTTGTTTCTGATTATTTGAAACGTAGAACTCACAAGAACCAGGAAGGACTAATTTGCATTTCCAGTCCAACAAAACACATACAGCTCACACTTTTCTTACTTCTATTTGCAGGAGAGATCAATAACAGAGACTTTGTGAATCTATGATTTTGGAGGTTTAACTTGAGATTTTAAATTAGGGGCATGACGTTTAAAAAAATATGTGACACACCCCCTTGTTTTTTTCTTGACACTTCGTTCTCTAAAGACTGGAAGAAGTAGAAGCACAAAAAAGTTTAAAAAAAAAACAGATTCCAAAATGCTTTTTTTATTGAACTGCATTGTACTCTAACCTTGTCTATTTAAATATATCCTAGTCAGACAACCAGGCTGTCCCCCACCACATTTTAAAAATATCTTTCTCAGATATTAAGAATCAGTTCACATAATTTGCAGTGATTAACAGTAAATGTAAGTAAAATATAGTATCTGTGTCAAACCATCATGGGTATTCTACCTTTTGTTAATGTGTAATGAGTGATACAGCCACAGAACTTTCGATGGAATAAAAAATATTGACTAAGCTTGTTTTGAGAAGAAGCTCCATTAACACTTCTTAGAAGTTCTCTGTACTTCTGAAGCTAGGATCTGCACATCTGAACCATCTTTGGTAAAAAAAAGTAATTGTAATAATAATGATAATAGCAGTGATCACAACAGTAGTAATATTTCCATTTAAACTTTGAAAATTTAAAATAGGAAAATAAACAAAGATATAAAATAGAAAAGTAAGGACAATTAAATAAATAATTAATGGAAGGAAACCCTGATGTTAAATCGATTTTTTCTGCTCTCATCTAGTCTTGCTGAACTTTTGGTCTAGTATTCACATTAGAAGGCACTGAAGTATGTAAGAGTTTTCCCATTCTTGTTTGGAAGAACATGGAAATGCAAAGCAGAATTAGTTGGTATTGCACCCTTAACTGAAGCCAAGTTTACTTGCACTAGAGGAATTTTAAGAACTGTCTCTAGCTCTCAGTTTGTGCCACTTGTGATAAATTAGAACAATTTTAATGCTGCTGTAATGGATGTCATTCTGTATTTTCTCCTGAAATTGTGTTACAAGACTTATGTGGTAAAAGAATTTGATCTGGGCAGTTACACAGCACTGTCAGAAAGATCCTTGTTAGCACTTATTTGTTGTTATAAGGAGGGGAGTAAAAATGGTTGTTAATACCGAACTATTACATGCTATCTCTGTAGGCACAATGTGTGATCGAATGTAAGATTTGAGTACAAATTTGTGGATTTCAAGCCATCAAAAAAATATACCTTAAGTTCAGTCCCTTAATGGAAAACCAGATTTGATGTAGGCTTATAAACCTATCTTAAGATAGAACAGCTCACCCTATGAAAGAACATTCACTGATCAAAGAGACAGTATAGATGACTCAATTTTACACTGATCTTCCGTATGGATATAATGAGTTTCTCCTTTCTTTTACATAGTCTTTACACCTAAAACTGGAAGCAGACACAGTCATCTTTCACCCATTCCCAATACCTGCAGAGAATAAGAACTTCCCATATATGCTTTCCAGAAGAATATTCATAATGTGGCTTTTGAAGTTGTCACAGTGAACCAGAAAAATCCATCTTCTGGCTTCTACTGGTTATGGAATGAGTTTTTGCTAACTATGTTATTTGTTTTAAGAACTGCTTCAACCAGAATTTATGTACAAAAGTATGGGAATGTAGGACTGGACTTAGGTTTTTCTTGTAACGTTTCCCAGGTCACTTGGGCCAAACTGTAATGTTGATTTGCTGTACCTATACTGAATGAGCCATTATAAACAGTAATTTTGCTTATACATCATTTTATCTTAAGCATTTCTTCATGGTGTTCACAGGAAAGAAAAAAAAAAGCACTACAGTAAAAACAACAAACTATGACATAAGTCTTACTGAAAGCAGTTCCCTGTATGGAGCATACGAAAAGGAGCAGTTGTAAGGGATCCTGAGAGAGAAATTATTTTGATTTCATTGTTTCAGAACAGAGGAAAGGAGGTAAAACAGAATGCTAGTGTAAGAGACTGGAAGCTTGCAAAGATTCCCAAGAGTCAGGCTTTATGCAAATTCAGGTGTTTCGCAGTGCATTCTGCTGCTTCAGTCTCCAGCAGTTAACAGGATTTATACCTACAAGCTGGAATCAAATTACGATTCTGTACATTTCGGTAAAGGCTGTTCAACATAATATCACCCAGGTTTGATGATAGTTCATAAAGAAGTCAGTGTCTGTTTTTTATTGAGATTTCCACTCAGAAAATTTGTGTAAATGGGAAGGCTACTAAGACCTTTTTTTCTGAAAAGATGCATTGATCTTTTTAGGGAACACTTCTAGGAGGTTCCCTGTTGTAGTCTATATTTCTATATTTGTACACCTAATCAGAGCACATCAGCTTTTCAGCTAAATTAGAGCCCAATAAGAGAGATTTAGAATAAAAATTATTAATTTTATTACATTGATTTCTTTTGTTCTCCATGTTACACAGACTGGAAAAGTAAATATTTTCATTTTAATAACTAAAACCTGACACAAAATCATTCCTTTAGAAAACATTATCCTCTGCCAAGACTACAACATCTTAAACTGTAGCCACTGCTATTCATCATTTTTGCTACAAGGATTCAACAATTCTGTAGATGGTTTTTCTAAACTTTTTCCTCACTAAACCTGACATCTGTTACCCAGTATCAATACAGAAAAGCTTGTTGCAGCTGCTTGCAGAACAAGCTGTTGGAAGAATCTCATGACTGGGACATGAGACTCAGTCCTTTCTCTCACTAAAAATATACTTTCCTAAAGTAGACAGGTCTTTCAGAGTCAGTTGTACTAGACTTTCAGAAGGTATTTCTGACCAGGGAAACTCTTATAAAAAGTAAACAAGTGTAACTCTATGCTGTAGAGGTTGCTGTCAATTACATGGTAAAATTGAAGGTTAGCACCTTGGAGGTTAATGGAAATGTCCTGCCCAGGTCTGGGGCCCTCAAGACAAGAAAGATACAGAAGTGTTGGAGAGGGTTCAGAGGAGGCCACAAGGATGATTCGAGGGCTGGAGCACCTCCCCTATGAAGAGAGGCTGAGGGAGCTGGGCTTGTTCAGCTTGGAGAAGAGAAGGCTGCGGGGGGACCTCATTGCAGCCTTCCAGTACCTGAAGGGAACATACAAACAGGAGGGGAATCAACTCTTTAAAAGGGTAGCTAATGGCAGGACAAGGGGGAATGGACTAAAACTAAAGGAAGGAAGGTTTAGATTAGGTATTAGGGGTAAGTTTTTTACAGAAAGAGTGGTGAGGTGCTATAACAAGCTGCCCAGAGAGGTGGTGGATGCCCCATCCCTGGAAGGGTTCAAGGCCATGTTGGATGGGGCCCTGGGCAGCCTTGTGTAGATCCAGGCCTGAGGTTGGTGTCCCTGCCCGTGGCAGGGGGGTTGGAACTGTGTGATCCTTAGGGTCCCTTCCAACCCATGCCATTCTATGATTCTATCATTCTATGATCTTTGTGCAGTCAAGAGCAGACACAACACATGCATTGCTGTGAGATAAGGCTTTCATCACAGTGCCGTTAATGTCAAGACAGAGAAAGGAAACACCACTCGCTGCTCCCAAATCCAGCCACTGTGGAGGGACAGTCACCCCTGGGCATGCACCTCTGCTCTGCAAACATGTCAGAAACAGAAAGCTCCTACCTGTCAAACTCACCCTCTCTTGGGTGAATTTCAGAAATTCACAGATTTTTGAAAGAAAAAACAGTATAGATATTGACACTGTCTTGCTCTCCCTTATTAAAACATAGCAGATGACAAATCTACATCAAATTCACCTGAATTGTTATTGAAACAGGTTTTGTCTATTTTGCAGGGCTGAGATACTTTTACTTGGTTATACTCTAGGGCAGGTGGATATATACATAGTGATGCAACTGAGGTGATGTGAAGATCAGAGCAGAGTAACTGCAGTGTAGGACTGTGTTTTATAGTAGAGCTTCAGCCTGAAGTTGATGAGAAGCTCACAAAGCCTCCTGCTCCAACATTCCAGGCTCCAGTGGCCCTGAAAAGGAGTGGAGCTCTTCTGGGAATCTCAGTACTGCTTACATTCAAGTTGTTAACAAAGAGGAAGTTCACACCTAAGACTATTGACAAGATACCAGATTGACCTATCATTGATCTGTTAACTTGTATTCCCATAATTAATTAGTGCCCTATTTACTCCCCTTAGAAAGTTGCCTTTGGACTCAGCTGTGACTGGGAAAGATTTGACCCAGCAGGAGCCTTTCAGGAGATGATTTGTTCAGGGACTGAGCCAGTATTACTGAAGTGTTTGAAAGGGCCCACAGGCAGATTGACTCGGTCCTTTTTCCTGCCAGCAACTGGCAGAAGGTTGTACAAAGATGAGCAAACTTTCCATAATGAAACCCAAATGGTGATGTTATTTTCATGTTTCTCTCTCAGCTGAATTCTTGCATTACTAATGTTATTTAGCTTTAAGTAGAAGGAAAATTTGACTAAAACTGTGTCAGCCATATCTGCATTCTTAGTTCAAAAAAGCATATTTTTAATCACAGATAAAAATGGATGAGGTTAGGAATTTAATTTTCAATCTGTTTTATAATCTGAAGAGATAGAATAAGATGTATACTTGAAGATGTCTTCATAATTTTTTTCAAAAAGATAACAAAAGTTTTCCATGTTTATATATGTACTGATTTATCTGCAGTGTTTCACGGGTGACTTGAATAACACTGTCACAAAACAGATTGTTAGAAATGTATCTGTTCTGGTGAAGCCTTTGACCACATTATTTGAGGAAGACTTTCTCTAAAGGGAGTTTGTCTGGTGTGAAAAACATCAAACAGTGAAATCTGTCCTCTTCCTGAAGCAATAGTTAAGAATGAATGCCTTGACATTTCATAGAATCATAGAAATGTTGACTGGACCTCAGCAGGTCATGTAGTTCAGCCTCCAGCTTGAAGCAGGATGGTAGCTGAAACCGTTATCAGATTGGATGTAGCTTTGTGTGGAAAACCTCCAAGTTACAATTGTCTGCATACCCTGTTCCAGTGAAGGACATTCTCAATGAAGAATCCTTCTGTGTAAGCTGGTATGAATGGGGTCTATAGGTGCTACCAGCGAAGAGCAGGCACTTCTGAGGCAGAAGTGTGCAGAAATTTCCCAAGGACTCGTTAGTTCTGGGGCTATAAGTCCTGCTGAAACTGAAAGAACTGATAAAGTTGGACACCAAGAACCAATCAAACCTTCTGAAGGTCAGCAGTGCACAGCAGAGTGAGTGGCTGGGTGTGCAGTTTGAGCCACAGCCACAGGGGTCAGAGACTGCTGTGCACAGACAATGACTGGAGGGCTATATAGCACCTGATGAAACAAGAGGTCCCTGGGGGACTTTCCAAACAGCTGTGGAGAAAACAGCAAGCCTCATCTTTTGAGTCTGCAGCTGGGGTTGGCCTCCCTAGTGCTGCTTCAATGGGGCAACCATGAGTGAATGTGTGAGTCAGCTGCATGAGGGAATAACTGAATGTGGTGCCTCAATAGTTATCTGCTATTAATAACAACAGGCTAATGAATAAAAGGTGTTTCCAAATATACTGTTTGTAATCTGTGTCTGTCCCCTACTCAATCCCCTATTTGGGAAAAGACATTTCACAATTCTTCTCTATTTTCCTGACAGTCTTCTTGAACTGAGGGGCCTAAAAATGGGCACAGTACTCCAGGTATAGCCTAATATTTCCCTTTGGTAAAACTGAATTGTCATTCTCTTCCAGTGAAAAGTCCTTCCTCCCTTCATAGACCACATATCCCCCACCCCCTTTTTTTTTTTTTTTTTTGTTAATTTGGCTTCTTTTGTAAAAGAATATTTCCTTTGCTTGAACTAGCAACACTGAAGTTGAATTACGTTTCTGTTGTTATTTAATCCCAGTGGTGTATCACCATACAGAATACTGTGCAAAAACACACATTCTTTCTTAAAGACAGTAAAATTGAAAACAAAAGCAGTTCCCAGCAAAATTGCTCAAGTCCTTGTCACAAGTCCTTCAGTTGGCTGGAGACCCTAAATGGAGATCCTAAAGCCTTTCCTAACTCTCACATATGCGTTGCTCACCCTTTCAGAGACTATTTTTCTTACCTTATTGATGGCTGCCATGCAGGAGAGGCTGGAAATATTTTCTCTGATGCAATCCCATCATCTGGTGCCACAAATATGGGGAATAGATTCAGTGAGGGATGAAGAAATGAAGCTATGATTAGTAAGATTAAATTCTAGGTCTTTCCCTGTGGTGGCAACAACGCGGGATGTTGCAAGGGCTAATGAAATGCTGGACTAAGTGACCTAGACCACATCTTACACCTCAGGTTTTGTGCTTTTGCCTGCCTTGTTCCCTCTGTAAAAACTTCCCTAAGTATCCTCGTGCTTAAAGATAACTTACTGTATTCTTTAGCCAGTCATTTCACCAACCTTTCCCTTTCTCTCTTTTCCACCTCTGTGCAAGCATGGAGTTTTGGTTGGGAATGACAATACTGTGATACTGTAGAGAAAGGAAGGAAAACCTAAAAAGTCAAAACAATTTTTCCCCTTATTTCATTCTTCTCCTTCAGCAATTAAGAAATCTCAGACAAGACTTAAAAATGGTCTTCCTTAAAAGTACAATAAAACATAAATGAGATTCAAGCCCTAGTTGGCAGTCTGCTGTCCTAAACCTCCTGCAAAACATGCCTGAGAGTTTGGCTTCTGTTAATAGGAATCTGTGTTGATTTCAATCTTATTTTCCCACTCTCTTGAATGGCAGCTGAAGTTTTAACTGTATACAGACAGAAGCCTAATGTCTTTGGATGCTTAATATGCACCCCTTGCTCCAGAGGAACTATGAGAGTTTATTGCCAGAATAAAAGTCTGAATTTCTTGCTCCCAGACTTCAGAAGATACATTTGATAAGCATGTGTAGGATGATGAGACTTTTCAGGGGGAGTCATTGCTCTCTTGAAAGAGAGAGTTGTTTTGTGGGAGGCAGTGAGTTAAGGTACAGACTAGCACTTTCTCCTTTAGAAGTGGAAGATAACAGTATACATAAATTTTCTTTCGAAGAGTTTTGTTTTCGTCATCAGAAATGCTGGCTGTTTTTTGCTACCTTATCATTCCCTTCTATGTGGTGAGGAATATTGATACTACATGAAGCCACTATATAACTCATGGTAATAGTGCAGTCCTTCCTACATTTGCTTAACACTGCACAATACAGTTGCACTGAAACCTTATGTACCTGATTTGCAGGTCCATTGTAATGTCTTTGTTATCTCTGTGGCTTTGCCCTGTTAAAGCTGGGCAGGACTCCTTTGGTTGCTGTAAATAGCCATGCTATACTGCTGAGGCTTTTCTCTTTTTTCACTTCTCACATTTTATCCATTCCTATGTTTTCCTTTCTTGGCATCCATGTGGGCTTGTATGCAGGCCTACAAACAGAGCTATGGCAATTGTGTTGATGAATGCTAACTAGGGAAAAGCTGATGCAGCTCCAAATAAAATTTTGCAAGTAATTAATTTGGATACTAAATCCCCAGCCTGCAGTTTTTATGCATCTACCAAAGGAATATCTCTCTGTGTTAATTTAACACTCTTTCCAGAAAGACATTATCACCCCTTTCTCCCAGTTCTGATTTCGTTATAATCTGTATGACTGCAATGTTGCTGTATCCATACCTAAAAGCAGCCTCTAGCAAGATTCCTTCTAGACATAGAGGTCCACAGACTCACATGCCATGCTGGCTAGGCTGTTATTCAGCAACAGAAGTCTTATGACCAGCACCTACTCCTGCCTTTGTATGTGCTTTAAGCTCCTAACAAGTTTAAGAGGCTTCTATCTCAGGAGGCAGGAGGTACATGCACAAATAGTTTCTTGGTTGGAAGAGGTGTCTTTCTGTCATGATTTCACCCCAGCTGAGAGCTAAGCACCACCCAGCCCCTCTCTCTACCAGTGTGTAAGGGGAGAATTGAGAGGGAAGGGGTGGAGGAAGGAAGGGAAAAGAAAACAAAACCCACCCAAATCTCATGGGTTAGGATAAAAAGGGTTTATTGGGACAGCAAAGAAGGAGAGACATAGCAATAATAGGACATTGTAGCAAAATACACAAAACTAGTGATACATGATGCAGTTTCTCACCAAACTGCACTACTCAGGCTCTACAGCTCAGAGCTGTTCCAAAAACTTTACCATTCCCAAAAAACTGCGCGTCCTGGAGCCGTGCTGTCTTTCCTCATCAGTCCCCCTTTATGTTGAGCATCATTGGCATGGAATACACTCTTTGGCCAGTTCAAGTCATCTATCCTGGCTGTGTCCCCTCCCAGCTTCCTGGGTGCCTCCCACCTTCTCATTAGCAGGGCAATAGGAACAACCAAAAAGTCCTTAAATGCGGGGCAACAACTAAAACCTCAGTGTGTTATCAGCACTGCTTTCATCCTGACTCCCAAACATGGCATTACATCAGCTGATAGAAAATGAACTCTATCCTGGACAAGACCAGGACACTTTCTTAAGAAGGATAGAAGGGCTGTGCTTCTCTCTCAATGGAAAAACAAAACATATACAGAAATACTATGTCTGGACTGTTGTGGCAATTGACCTTGCTGGAAGGATGCTAAACACACCTGATGGAAACAATGACACAGAGTCTTTCAGGAGTGAGGACAAAAGGCAGTTTAGTGCAACTCTGCCCTTTTAGTAAGATTAGACAAACCTACAACATTTTTGAAATAAAGTGATTTTACTTAAATTGTTGTTTTAGGAGTACATGATGTAAGGTACCTCGATTATATGGAGACTCTCATCTTCAGTTGTGTCTTAAATTGAAGAAAGCCATTGCCAGACATCAGCTTCCACAGAGATGCAACAGATCAGGTGTGTCCCTTGGCAACAAGTAGAAATAGAGGGCCCCAAAACATGACATTTCAGGGCGGGAGCCTAAAATAGATGACAGAAACTGTTGCACCCAGAAAACTACTTTGACTGACACATAGGTAACCCAATCTCCTTATTTCAGTGCATAAACTATGTCCTTGCATCTAAAATCCAGTCAGTGACATGCAGCTCAGACCAACCACTTCTCAGTTGTACTTATTGTCAGGAAAAAGCCAATATAGTGCAGGATGACAGTTATTTCTAGTAAATGTTTCTATGAAATATATCATAAGGTCATGGGATTCATGCTTCTTCTAAGTACTGTAGCAGTTGTTCAGTTATATGAACATTACTCTTTCTGTCCTTGTTTTACAGATGAGCATTAATGATCCCTTCAGTAATTCTTAGAAGTGTATATTCAGTTGACTGATTGTTTCAAGAGTTAAAACAAGACAAGAAATTAGGTAGCTTATATAACACATTGTCTCTTTATGTAATTTTAATTAAACTTTGACACCCGTCTAAATATTTATTGGTTTTCCAACCCTTGTAAGAATGTAACTATTCACAGAATCACAGAACGTTAGGAGTTGGAAGGGACCTTGAAAGATCATCTAGTCCAACCCCCCTGCCAGAGCAGGATCACATAGACTGAATCACACAGGAACGCATCCAGGCAGGGTTTGAATGTCTCTAGATAAGGAGACTCCACAACCTCTCTAGGCAGTCTGTTCCAGTGCTGTGTAACCCTCATAGTGGAAACGTTTCTCCTTACATTCACATGAAACTTCCTATGCTCCAGCTTGCACCCATGTCCCCTTGTCTTATTGCTGCCCATCACTGAGAAGAGCCTGGCTCCATCCTCCCGTCTCTCACCCTTTACTTATTTATAAACATTAATAAGGTCACCCCTCAGACTCCTCCGAGCTAAAGAGGCCCAGATACCTCAGTCTCTCCTCGTAAGGAAGGTGTTCCACTCCCTTAATCATCTTGATGGTCCTGGACTCTTTCAAGGAGTCCTTCTTGAACTGAGGGGCCCAGAACTGGGCACAATATTCCAAATGCTGTCTCACCAGGTCAGAGTAGAGGGGGAGGATCACCTCCTTTGACCTGCTGGCCACACTCCTCCTGATACACCCCAGGATGCCATTGGCTCTCTTAGCCACAAAGGCACTGCTGGCTCATGGTCATCAAAGCAACCTAGAGACTGTTTGGATGTAGAGAAAGTATGAGCAGATCAAAACGTTTTCCAAGAGATTTATTTTAGAATTTGAATGTTAAAGTCTGGTTTCTGTAAAGATAAAATTTCCCTGTACATTTAAACTGGCACATTCATCAATACTTTGATTCTGTCACACGTTAGTAAAAGTTCATGTATTTCACCTAATTTAGCTTCAAGCTCCCTGACAGATGCAATAGTTCTCTTAAATGTTTGTCCTATAAAAACATTTTCATCTTCCTCTGTAATATTTTACATACAAACATCATACTTTATTTGAGACTATCCATCACATGACAAAAGAGAGCTTAGAAGAGCTTTTTGATAATCCTTCCACACAGTAGACAAGAAAAGAATAAGAACAGGATTGAGAAGATTTGGACCATCTTCTCTTGGGCCAGTAGAACATGACACTAACAATTCTAGGTAAATTGCATTCATCTTGGCTGTGTAATTGACATTGCATATTGTCTGTGTCTTCATTTTGACTTGGAAGCAAGCTTAAAGAGCACAAATCCAGTGTCTTACACCCAGTGTTTTTTCTCTAGCCATGGAACAGTAAGAGTAGAAAGCAAAATATGAAAACAAACAACTATAACTTGCAGTACTACAAAGTTAAAAGCACTTAATCTGGTTTCCTGGTTTCTTTAAGGATAGAGTTAATATTGTTTCTGGTAGCTAGTGTAGAGCTCTGTTTGGGAGTTAGGTTGAGAATCATGCTGATAACACATGGATGTTTTAGTTACTGCCAATCAGCTGAGGGCTTTCCAGTTTCTCAGTCATCCTGGCTAACGAGAAGTTGGGGGCACCCAAGAAGCTGTGAAAGGACACAGCCAGGGCCTGACCCAAACTATGCAGAGATATTCTGTTCCATTTGAGGTGATGTTGTAATTGGGATGAGCTAAAGGGCTGAGTGGCACCTGGGGGCCTACTGTGACAGTTGGGGGTCTTCCACAGAATCGACTTCGAGGTGATGGCTGAACTGCTAATGGGAAGTGGGGATTGAATTCGCTTTGCTTGTGCATGTGGGCTAAAAGGTTGGGCAGCATGGGGGTCCTGTGTGCCAGTTGAGGGATCTTGTACAGCATCAACTTCAGGTGGAGAGAATTCTGCTATTTGTAACTTGTTTAGTGTAATTTTTGTTACTATCACCTTCATTTTTTGCGTGTCCTATTAAACTGCCTTCATCTCAACCCACAGGTTCTCTCACTTAGTCTTCCAATTCTGTCCCCCATCCCACTGGTAGGGGAGTGAGCCAGCAGCAGCATGGTGTTTAATTGTTGTCTGGGACTAAAACATGACACAGTGAATAGAATTATACCACTGATTCAGGACCTTCCCTTATTTATATTACAGATGCATTTTGCAGAAATATCTTTTATTTTTACAGGTGCTGTAGTTTCATTCCATTGTACTGCTGTACTTTGTTTTATTTCTATTTGTCATTTCATAGGTTTCTAGTCAGGCTAGACATGCTGTGTTGCCACCTGTGTCATTGGAACCATGACCCATGGTGAAGCACCCAGCTTGATGCCTGAGGTGATGTTCAGGTTATTGAGTCATGAAGCAGCTCGAGCTCCACTACACCCACCTCATCTCCATCCAGGTCTATCCAATGGACAACGTGATGTGAATTTTCTAGGCAGCAGAGTCTGCTACTAAAACTGAAAAAAGTAGAGAAAGGACAGAGTGTAAACAGATGAAACACAGAAGAAAATGAATTAATTATCTTTCATTTTCTTCCTAGTTTAAATCAGTTTCATAAGAGCTCCTTCATAATCAGAAGAAAATATTACAATAGCAGGTATTGTTTTTCAGAGATCTGCTATGATTATTTCCTTTCCATCCATCCATCATTTCACACCTCAGTCTTTATTTATGGGATTATAAACCACTTCTTTACTCTAGTGCCTCGCGCCCCTTGCCCCAGAAACCTCTGCTATTCTTGCTTTACCTGTCATTTGTCCCAGTCACTCTGTCTTCAAGAAGTAATTACTACAATTGAAGATCTCATTCAGTACCATGAAAACATCTAGCAGAAACACCTGAGCATTGTAGAAAAGCGAGATGAGACAAAGAATAAAGCCAGAGAAAACATAATCTTTTCTTTGGAGACATGTGAAAATATTGATAATGACTGTGATAAATGCTTTCCATCCCAAGGAGTCATCTGTGGAGGAAAATCCCAACTAATACCCACACCTTCCATCTCCCACATCTACCTCCCCTTCTCTGTGCTATTTTCTTCCTTCACCACACTTAAAACATCCCAGTCACCTCTCCTTTCTCTGGAGCAAACAGATCCTGACTTATATAAGCCTCAGGCCTCTTCTATTCTTGAGAGCCTTTTTATACTTATAGTATTGCAGTTTATAAAGAAGATGCCTTAGGAAAGTTCTCTTAGGCTTAAAAAAGATTATCTGATAGTCTACTGACAAAGAATATCTTTCTTCCTCTCAGTCAAAGATGCTGAAAACAAACTAAAAGCTGTGAGAAATAGAACAGATGGTTGATCGTTAAAAAAAGACTGTCAGCTATCTTTTGGAGAGCAGGGGCCATGTGATAAAGTCAGGATAGCCAAAATAATCAAACCAGGTTAGGCCATGCTAAGGAAATTAAAAAAATATACAACACAAACTTCTCGGCAGTCAACTGAGTAGGAGATATTCTTCTTGCAGAAATACAAAAGAGACAGGGAAAACAGTCAGGGTCCAGAATGCAGGGTGGAAGGGATTCAAATGTGGGAGAAACCTAACATGTGTCCTTTGCTTCATTTTCTAGTAAGGAGTATGATGCTAAGCTGCCAGCAGAATTATATTTAGAATTTGAAATTTCCATGTCTATGTGTAGAAAGCCAACATACACAGATTGAGATGGCAGATGAAATCCCTGGAGTATATATGGTCTGATCCATAATGTTAGGTCCAGTACCATGATTTTAGGATTGATCTACCAGCTTAAAGTGATACTGCCTGACTGCAAACCAGTAAAGATACCCCCACCAAGAAAACTATTCTGAAAAAACATGATATATTCTGTCCAATATCAGTCTTGAACAGGACTTCTGAACAAAATCTAAAAGAAAGACATGAGTAGAAATATGATAGAAAAAATCATACAAAAAGATTGCTAAGGATAGTTTTAGTCATTCTAAATATTCCCTTTGACAACATGTAATTTTTTGAACAAAGGGTGAGTGATGGACTAATCTAATCTACTTTCAATAAAATGTATCATAGAATGGTATCTTATAGGAAATAGCTGTGTTAAAGTGATAGAAATTGTCATTACTACAGGATTCATTAGAAAAGAAGACAAAAGAGAAATGATAGCAAGACTTTACTGATATGTTTGGGTGGAATCCTCAGTTATTTGCACAAACTGATCTTAGGCAGTAACGGCTTGGAAATAAGAAATTGAAAGGTAATAATTAAATTTACTGGTAGTACAAATTTAAGAGACAACATCAATACACAGGAAAATCAGAATATCACACAGGAGGAACTGAATGACCTGGTCAACAGAGGTAACCAAGAAAGGATGAAAATTATTCACACAAAGTGCCATCTCATGCATTTAAAGACCAATAGTGAGACCCACTCGTATAAACAGTGCACTCATTAACTGAAAGTGACAGAGAAAAAGAGATTCAGTGTTTTAATCAGTCACAGCATAACTATGAGTCTCAAACTTTGCTGTGGTCATGAAAAAAGCAAATTTATCAGGTGAGGTATTTCCACTAAAGACAAGGAACCTATAAACACCTCTTTGTAAAGCATCAGCAAGACCTCATCAGGAATGCAGTGCACACTTTGGTCACCCACATGCAAGAAAGATGAACTCAAGCTGCATAAGGTGCCAAACAATGCTGCTAAAATGATCAGGGGAATGCTGAGCCTATCTTACATGAGGAGAGTAAAGGCACTTGGCTTGTTTAGCCTAGCAAGCCTAGGCTGAACACAAGGGAAGAAAAGGGGTTATAATTGTTTCCTTAAAAAATTATCAGGGAAGAGAAGAACTATTTAAAGCAAAGGGTGCTGCTGGCACAAGAACAAATGAGTGTAAACAGTCATGAACAAATATGGGTTAAAATTAGATGAAGGTCTGTGTAAGAGGGGTGGGGTGCTGGGACAGCAGTTACTGATTTCTGATGTTAAAAATGGACCAGACTCAGGAGCTCTCCTCTGTGGTTTTTGCTATTTTAGACAAGTACATATGGCTAATTTTACAGGGTACACATTTTTAAGGGCCTGTATGTGTGATAGGGTTGTACAGCAGATTTTTATGTAGTGTAGATTCCTTGAATGAGCTCATGGATCTGCAGAAAAATCTTATGTGGGAAATTAATACGGAATACCTGTGTGGTATAGTTAAATGTTTAAGGCTTCTATCACTTTTCTTGAGAGACTATTTCAGGGTCCAGTTGCACTTAACAATTCCAAATATATACTTTCCTGAGATCAATTTCCAGTCATCGTGTTATCTTTTTTTCTGGAGGTGCAAAACATTTCATCCACTTCTCATCATTTAGTTGGTATTTAGTCATTTACATTTCCCTCATAAGTTATCTTGCCATCCATCATTACCACAGGTCTTGCAACAGTTTTTGTAGTTCTGTTGTCAAAGAAATCAATGATATTCCAGACAATAGCACTCTGAAGGTAGGAGAATGTATTTGTCTAACATTTTGCTTTGAAAACTTGATACCATTTTTTAAACATAGTTTTGAGACTTTTGCTTTCCAAGTTAAATGAAAACCCACGTGACTTCTAAGACCAACAACCGCCCCATTAATGAGCATTTTCCTCCACAATAACCCATGTGACTTCACCAGTAGTAGTCCTGATCTGATATTGCTAGCATCTTTTCCTGAAATAGATGTCTCTGACCTGAAAGGACCTCTTCCCTGCAGAAACTTTACTGGAACAAGTCCAGAAACAGTCTGTGCTCATGATACTTCTCTGAAGAAAAAAAAAGAGAGAGAATCTTTTTTATCTTTTCAGGTTTTGAGTTGTGGGTTTTTGTTTTGGTTTGGTTTGGGTAGGGCTTGGGGTTTTTTTTGTTTGGGGGGGTTGGTTGTTGTTTGGGTTTATTTAATTAATTCTTTAAAAATACACATGACTACAGCTATATTATAAACATAGCTATTTAAAAGAAAATGGAGCAGCTCATTCTCCCTCTACATGAGCCATTGCAGAAACCAGCTCTAAGATCAACTTGTGCTTTAAGGGAAGGAGGCAATAATGGTGGGGACAGCCAAAACTGAGACATGCTGAAAAAGAAGACTCTCAGGTATATCCATTTTTCTCCCGAAAACAGGCTTAGATGCTCATGGCGGTACAGTAGATGTTATTGAATAAGCATACTGGGACATTTCTCCTCATTATCCTCTGAGACATAAAAGGCACAACACTCAACATGTCTTCTTTCACTTTTTTCTCCTCAGAACTGTTCAGAAGAGCTACAAACAATTAATCTCACAATGTACCTAGGAACAGCACCTAGCAAAACCATGTGCATTTTTTTTTACACAAGAAAAATTGTGTGTTGCAACATCTACATTTGCTACAAATGATATATAGATTTCTATATTAATGTTGCTATTCCTAGAACATGAATATATTATATATATATTTTCCAGCAAAATCTGTTGTGCTTCAGGCACAAGTCAAGGGACAATAGTTTCACCTACAAGAAAATAAATTTCAGCAAGACTTATTCAATTTTTCTAGCCACAAAAGCAGCAGCATTAACATTGCTGAAACTTCCTGTACATTTTCCTTTATTTTCTTTGCATTTTGCACTGAATGGCGGTTTAATTGGTGTCCACCAGAAGACAGACAGGGAATGAGTGAAAGAAAAGATTTTTTTTCTCAGTAATATTTTAAATTTTTGATAACTGGACTGCAAAATGATAAACACACAATGCTTTTCATTTATATTACCAATGAAAGGAAATACTGCTATCCTTGTTAGCAGTGATTAATACCATCTGTCCCCATATTCTTGTTCAGCTGCACGTTACTACTCATGGACTAAAAAACTTAATTGCATGTGGAAAGCTAGTCAAATCTGGACCTAATCAATTATGTTGCAAAATATAGGGGAAACAATGAAGCATGTTTGTTGCTTCCTTTAGACAGCAGTCAGTTCCTAGAAACTACAGAGGCTGTTTTGCCCACTTTTAGAGAGATTAGCCAGGTTTAAACTTTCTGCTAAATTTGTTACTTTTCTGTTTATTGATAGAATAATGTAAGAGGTGTATCTGACACTTGTTGAGTATTGATGTTTTATGTAATAAGCACACAAATACAACTGCATGGTTTGTTTTCTGGATAACAATAGATGGGAAATAAGTCAAGCAAGACATGTGACCTAATTGTTTCAAAGAGACCTTGTTAGACCTAGATTTTCAGTTAATAGAGAATCTTGGGATAAGAATCTAAGGATCCATCTTGTCCTGGTAAAGAAATAAATAATATTTATTAATTTATGTATATGTAGATAGCCTACAAGTTACAGCTGCTACAATGTCAGTTCACATCCAGCAACTCATCCAGGAGATTTAAATTTTTTACTCAGATTTATGTAAACTTCCTGTATAATTCTGATAATAAAATCTTGAAGTAAGTAATTTCTCTGTGGTATACTAAGCAAAAGATAGTGGTTGGGTCTACTATAGTTTGATAATATACAATATTCAGTGGAATACCAGACTTCAAATGATAAATATCCCAGAGTTAAGGACTTTATTACCTACTTAGAGGTTCAAGTACTCGTTTTTGGTTTAGGGCTTAGCTAGGTGCCTATTATTTGTTTTAATCAACTTCTAATTACTCATGCAGGAAAAAATAAGGACCTATTCTTAAAAATTTAGTCATATGGTTGATTTTTATGTAGCTAATAAAAAATAAAATGTATATAAATAATACAGATAATGTATCAACAAATGGAAGCAGCTATAGATATAATAGGTCTTACACAATTATAGATGGTTGGTAGACACCTTCTTTGCTCTAGAATGAGTAGAAAAATTATGTCTTGTAACTGTTAGTCACCCAACACCTTCCTTAACTGAAACAAAGAAAAGAGCTTAATTATCATGTCTTTTCAGAAGACAAAATAATCATTCTACCTTTGAAATTTTTTACATCTGTCATGGCTACAAACTTCATGTTAGTTTCTGCCAAGGAAATACATGCTAACTTTGTGGAAGACCCAGAATAGCATTAAAAAGTAAAAGGAGATCAGAAAATCACGGACTCAAGACTCCTTAGTCAAAGAGTGGTGCAGCAAAGGCCATTTACATGCTACAAAGCTCATTGCCACTTGGGGCAATTCCTCTGCTCTGACAGAAGCTGGCCTGTGGCAGTGATGCCACCAGCACCTCTCCCATGTTTATCAGAAAGAGCCAAGTTTTGCTATAAAATATTCATTTCTGGTAGATCTGGCTGCTCTATCCTGTCAAGTGGATGACTGTCAGCCTCAAAGGCAGCTGTACATGTAAATTAATCACTCTGTTTTTATCAACAGCAAATGCATCTCCCTGAAGTAGATTCTTTTCTTTTTACAGTAAAAAAAAAAGCCTCCCACTTTTCAATCCACATCACTAAATGCAAGAGTGCAGCTGAACTGGCTGGAGGAGATTTGTACTGGAGATATTTTTCCATCACTTGTTATCAGAAAGGTAAGAGTGACAGGACAAAAAAGTTTACCTTTAGGGGAGAGGTAAAGCATTCTTGCAATTTTATTTTTCTGGCTTAATTTGTCATCCAATCTTACCAGCAGAGGTTCTGTTGACTCAAACTGGCTGAGGCCTTGCTGGTAATGTTCCTTAATGCACGCAAAGATACTGGCACAAAACATTTTCTCCAAATCATACCTGAAACTTTTCTTGTAAGGATCAAATTTAAGAATTCATACTGAGAAATAATGATTTCTGCTGGGGAAAAAAATGGAAAAAAACAAAACAACCTTTAAAGCGTTCAGTTCTTCTCTACACAGCAATGATGCCATATCAAAATAAATACCTTTACAGGCAAATATATTCATCAATTTCTTTTGACATTGAAAAACAGAACCCAAACCCCAGTTCTTGATGGTTTTATGCCACTAGAACTGTGGAGCAGTTTGAGTTCTTACTGGAACACAACTTGCACGACTGCCATTGGGAAACTCATCTGTGTGGATACCTGTAAAAACATGCTGATTTCATCAGACTCAAGACAGAGGGACCTGAACCCAGTAGCGTGAGGTCTTTGCATTCTTCCTTCCCACCAGCAGTTTCTTGTTTACAGGGAGGGGCTGCAGTGCACAGACACACTGACAATTCCCAGACAGAGCACAGACAAGAATTATCAGGTCACTTCGGTTTCTTGCCAGAGAGTTCATGTAAGCAGTTTCTAAAACTTCCTGTTCAATATTTAAGTAGAGTGGTGGTACAAGCAAGTCATTGCTGAGGGGACCCTTTGCCTAAAAATTCCATGGTGAATTTCAGACATTTTTATATACAAGATATCTGGATAGGAACTTTTCCTTTTTTTCTTTTATTTGTTTTAAAGAATGAGGGAAGTTGTCCACCAGTATTTGTATTGCCTTAGAACTTGTCCAGAGGTGCCAGCAGAGTCACTGTTCACTTGTTAAAAATCACTGACTTAGGCAGATTCAGTACTAGAATTCACCTTGCATTCATGATTAGGTTTTGGGGTTTTTTGCCCCCCTCACTGACAAAATTATGTCAAGCCTTCTAAGTCCTATATCTGTGAATGGAAATAAGCAGTTCCACTAAGATTTAGAGATAAAAAAACAAGGAGAGAGTGAGACCAGAGGAACCAAACTGTTCCTGCAGTGTCAAGGAAGCACCCTGAGTGAGGTGCTCAGCAGCAGCTCTGAATTGATGTCTGCTTCTTGGGCATCATCATCTCTTGATGCTCTTTAACATCTTTATCAATGACATTGATGATGGAGTTGAGTGCACCCTCAGCAAGTTTGCCGATGACACCAAGCTGAGTGGTGTGGATGACACAACAGAAGGAAAGGAAGCCATCCAGAGGGATCTTGACAGGCTGGAAAGGTGGGCCTGGGTAAACCTAATGAGGTTCAACACTGCAAAGTGTTGAAACACTTTGTTGGGCCGGGAGAATCCCAGACATAGATACAGACTGGGAGAAGAGCTTCTTGAGAGTCGCCCTGATGAGAATGACTTGGGGATTCTGGTGGATGAGAAACTTAACATGAGCCAGCAGTGTGCTCTTGCAGCTGGTAGGGCCAATGGTATCCTGAGCTCCATCAGAAGAGGGGTGGCCAGCAGGGACAGGGAGGGGATTGTCCCTCTCTATTCTGCCCTCATGAGGCCCCATCTGGAGTACTGTGTCCAGATCTGGGGGCCGCAATACAAGAAAGATGTGGAACTGTTGGAGAGGGTTCAGAGGAGGCCACAAAGATGATTAGAGGGCTGGAGCACCTCCTCTATGAAGAGAGGCTGAGGGAGCTGGGCTTGTTCAGCCTAGACAAAAGAAGGCTGCGGGGGGACCTCATTGCAGCCTTCTAGTACCTGAAGGGAACATACAAACAGGAGGGGAATCAACTTTTTAGAGTAGACACTGGCAGGACAAGGGGCAATGGATTAAAGCTAAAGGAGGGAAGGTTTAGATTTGATATTATGGGGAAGTTTTTTGCAGAGAGAGTGGTGAGGTGCTGGAACAGGCTGCCCAGAGAGGTGGTGGATGCCTGTCCCTGGAGGTGTTCAAGGCCATGTTGGATGGGGCCCTGGGCAACCTTGTATAGATCCAGGCCTGAGGTTGGTGTCCCTGCCTGTGGCAGGAGGGTTGGAACTCAACGATCCTTGGGGTCCCTTCCAACCCAGAGCATTCTGTGTTTCTATGATCTCATGTTTTTCTTTGGTACAATGAGGCAAGCAGACATTGCCCTACCCACAAGTATGTATCATGGCACTTTTGCTACACAGAAAAAGAGCGCTTTGTTTATAGATGAGAAGACTGGAAGGCTGTAGAAAGATGAGTTGTGCAAAAGCTCTTCTTACAGAATAGTCCACTTTACACACCTTTTCCTGCCTCTCAACTTCAGATTTCTCTTAGCACAACTATCCACTGCTACATCTTGGGGTGGCACTGCAGGGTATTCTGGAGTTTCCTTTGTAGTCTCACTAGATACATCAATTATTGTGTCTTTATCTACTGGATTTGAAATCACCATGTCAAGTATTGATTTCTAACATCACAGTTTGGGTGATAGCTTCAACCATTCAATCATCCTTAATAGCCAATTCCACACCTTTCTTTTCTGTCTCTCTCTCTATTGCTGACTGCAATATAAGCCAACCATAAAATTTCTAGCACTTCTTTGTGAATTTACACAGCAATACTGAAATAATGTGAATTTCCAAATGCAGATTGCCCTAATGAATTGAAAGCTGAAAACTGGGAAACAGTAGTCAAGGCAAGTAACTTTCAGATGTGTCAGGTATAATAAAGAGGGTGAAATAATTTCTAATAATTCTTAAAGTACTCAGAGGTCAAATTTCCCAAAGATGTAAGATGAGTATCTAAAATGCAGTTTGTTTCTTAGTAGCTGTTGCTGTTACATCGGAGAGAAATTTTTCACACGGAAAGATATGCACTAAGGCTTGCAGCAGCATTGCTGTTCCTAGGAATGTGCTACATTATTCTGATATTTTTCAGTGAATATAAACCAGGACTCACAATCTAAAGATGCTTGTGGTTGAGTGGCCAGCAGACAGCCTGCAGTACAGTGGCTGTGTGTGGAGCTGAGTGGCAGGCCTGAGAGGACAACTTGTGGAGGAGAGGTGCCCACAGTTTGCGGTCCTGGGGCAGGGACTTGCAGGATAGGAGTCAGGACAGACAGGTTGCTTGAGAAAGGAGACTTGAGGTGAGGATATTCCTCTTACTGACAATGATTCACTGACCTGCTGCCCGGTGCGGGGGGCTGGGGCACCTCTAGGTTCACGAAAGCTGAATGAAAAAACACTGTGGCAGTTCTTGTTGAAAAAAGCTGTATTGATTCTTTCAGGCAAAACAAGGGCACTTTCAACCCTTTTATGCTGCTGCATCCCATTTATCTCTCCTCAGGAACAATGAGGGTATATGCTGTTTTTATCTGTGTTTTAATAGAAACTTCCCTTTTATTTTGCTCCTATCTACCAGACTTTTAGTTTGACCTATTCCATAAAATGACTAAGAAGAAATATTTGAGATTCCTGGGGGAATTTATGACAGAGGGAAATCTGATGGTAAATATACAGGCAGGACCTGCAAGTGTCTTGCTATAGCACCACTCCTGAAACAAACCATTAGGCTGCATCACGTATCTTCACCATAGTAATGGAGCCAGAGTAGGTGAGATTTAGTCTGTTTCTGTAGGACCATGCTTGGGCATTACAGACTCTTTAACAACAACTGTAAAGACCTTGAACAGCCATTCATTTATTACAGTGCACATTCTGCTTCATTTTCATTACAGTAAACAGTAACAGAAAGCTCGTTAATTGGTTTCTTACCCTGGAAGGATCATAGAATCATAGAATCATAGAATGACATGGGATGGAAGGGACCCCAAGTATCATATAGTTCCAACCCCTCTGCCACAGGCAGGGACACCAACCTCCAGGCCTGGATCTACACAAGGTTGCCCAGGGCCCCATCCAACATGGCCTTGACCACTTGCAGGGGTGGGGCATCCACTTCTTCTCTGGGCAGCCTGTTCCAGCACCTCACCACTCTCTCTGCAAAAAACTTCCCCCTAATATTTAATATAAACCTTCCCTCATTTAGTTTTAATCCATTCCCCCTTGTCCTGCCAGTGTCTACCCTTTCAAAAAGTTGATTTGCCTCCTGTTTGTATGTTCCCTTCAGGTACTAGAAGGCTGCAATGAGGTCCCCCCGCAGCCTTCTTTTGTCTAGGCTGACCAAGCCCAGCTCCCTCAGCCTCTCTTTATAGAGGAGGTGCTCCAGCCCCCTAATCATCTTTGTGGCCTCCTCTGAACCCTCTCCAACAGTTCCACATCTTTCTTGTACTGCGGGCCCCAGATCTGGACACAGTACTCCAGATAGGACCTAACATTTCCTTACTGGATGTCTGACATGAAACAAATAAAGACATACCCACTGCACATCCAGATGGACAATTAGGAATAGAGAACTGATAGGGAGACATAAAAAAGATTTAAATGCAATTTTAAAGTATGTAAATATACTTTCTCTGTGCTAATATTCTCTTAAATGACTCTTTCTTTCAGCCTTCCTCATTTCTGGAGATGCTGTTACACAAACCTCTCATTTTGCTGATTTTTTACATATCACAGAAATGTCTCCATTTCCTTGGAGTCTTAGAAGCTGCCCAGAGACAGAAAATAAGACTAATTTTGGTCCTTTACATAATCCTATGGAGATACTCCTTATGTATATATTGGTGTGATTAACACCTAACTTCAGCTGATGCCCACTGAATTCCAACACTTATAGCAGGACCCCTGTCAAATTTTTCATGGTCGCATTATCTTTTATATGGACTTATTATCTTTTCTACAGTATTCAGTCAGGAAAAGCTCCTGAATTATAGAAGTGTAGAAAAGAAAGAGACAAACTATTTAAAAAAAATATAAGCAGTCTCAACCTGAGTTTTTTTCTAGTGCCTATTGAAGACTAAGGAGCAATTTCTTTTCACGTCAGTAACTTCTGGATCAAATATGGTGAGGCAGGGAAAAAGAGTTCCTTAAAAGCAAAAAGCAGAGAATGAAAAAATCAATGGCAGACTATGTCAAGGAGTGACAGAATCAAGGAAGTTATTCATTTGAGTTGTTAAACAAACAAGCCAATACAGTCAATCCAATGCCAGTATCTCACAGTGCAAGGCTTGCTGGTTAAGCCTATTTTTTTATTTTTTATTTTCAAATCCCAGTGATTAATGACAGCTACTGTCAGAAGAAGAAAGCTTTAATGCATACGGGGTATAGTCCAACTGCAGCTCAGAGCAGGTAGAAGTATGATGTATGATGGCCTCTTCACAAAGCATAATAGAAATAATTAACTGGGCCTTGTGAAATATTATGATGTGGAGCTTACCTCTGCTTTTATTCATTGTGCTTTCTATTCATTTAGTACTTCTGCAGGTAATTTATACAAAAATGTTTAAGGTAAGGATTTTCCCTATTGCCACAATGTTAGTTTATAGCTATAATAAGATACCGCTTTTTTTAATGTTTTTCTACTGAGTTTTGGTTATCCTACTCTCTGGCAAACTAGGACAAGTTCTGTAATTAGTACCATAAATATTTATAAAAAGATTTCTATAGACATACTTTCATTTTGGAGGTTTGCATAAATGATGTATTATTAACCATGTCTGTTTTATCATTGCAAATTATTTTTTAATATTTAAAAAAATAAAAATCCCAGCACATTTCAAGAGATTTCCAAAGACTGATTAAACTGCAAGTGATAGAAAGCTGCCAAAATCAAATAAAACTGTTTTCCACTCTCAGGGTTTTTTTGTATTTCATATAGGTACCTAAAACAACAGAGACAAAAGTCACCAACAAACCATTTATTACAATTACTCATAATCCCTCAGATCAGTATTAAAATAGACAAGCAGCAAAGGAAGCATTCATTCCTTTTTTCATTACTCCATCTCATCTATTATGTTACTGAACAAATTGGCTTGTACGGATCAGCTTCCATTCTGATGGATGGAAGTAAAGTACCTTGGGAAAACTAAATCTTTCCAAAAGCACTTATTTTTCACAGTAGAAAGTAGGCCTTTGGAAATCTGAGCTGTGTAAGAGCAAGGGAGTGGCATGGTTATCCCACAGAAGGAGCTGTTAAAATAACATTTTTTGTGTGGATCCTATCAGTGATTTCCACATTAAAATCACTCAGCTCACTATTTGAGGATAAGAAAATAAATATTCCTGACTGCCAGATTCGAAAACTTGACATTGATCTGAATGAAACTTGTTCTTCTAAAACTTATGTGCATTGGTGAGAGCAATCAATTGCCATGTATCCCAGTCAGACATCCTACTTCCGGATGGGAGATGGGCTCTGCACTAAATGACCATGGCAATTCATGGCAGGCAAAGTCTGGTGCCCAGCACAAGCACCCCAAACTGACACCTTTGTTGGCATTGCCACAGTGGTTTCTTGTTCAACTTTGTGAGGGGCTTGTTGGTGCCTCCCAACCCCTTCTGTCACCAGCTCTGATCTCCAGTTCCAGAGGCTCCATAAAGAGATGCGGTTTACTTTGAACAGCAATGTTTTTCAGTACGTTTTTGTCCCAAGCCATTACTCTGGAAAAAAAACCCGCAAAACTCCCTTAAATGTGAAAACAAACAAGCACTTGGAGGTTATAGCTCTGATACAATTGCAGTACAAAATACAGTGTTTATAGCACTTTGATTTAATTCAGAAAAGTTAGGACTTTTATGGAAACTCCATCTGTTCCTAGACATTTCTTTCCTATTTAGGCTGCATCTCAGAACCATGTGAGACTTCACTCTGGGGCTTACAACAAGCTTTCTGTGACCATACAACATTTTTATCTCTAAATAATACATTTAAGCAGCATAGACATTTCCAGGTAACTGAAAAATTACCTCAGCTTAATCCACAAATATTTGGGATAGTATTGTAAATGTCTACAGTGGGGAAAAGTGTCGGATATTTCACTAACACAGATTCAGTGGTTTCTGTGGGTTATTAATACACGGCTTTAAACAAGGGAAATTCTGTGATCCCTTTTAAATGAATTTGTCTTTTGTTTACTTTTACAGAGTATTTTGAATGAACTCTTGTGCTCTCATAGAAAGCTGAACATATTCCAAGAATATTTGACCTGCTGTGTTTGGGAAGGCTGCAAAGCAAGTTTAGTTTGAAAAACTTCTTTTCCTTTCTTCTTACATCATGCACAAAAAAAAAACCCCTCATAGTTTTACTGTGTCTTGAAAACCTACATGATAAACCCAAGATACGGAAATAACAGAGTCAGTTTTCCTAGAATTAAAAGGTTGGGTTTTTTTTTTTTACATTTAGATTTAGATCCAATGCAGCCCAAAGAAGCAATGTTCTGAACCAGAAAACAGGAAGGAATATTAATCAAATGTGAAAAGGTTGCTGGAAAAAGAACAGCCTCAGAAAATGTTTTTAAAGATCACTTGTCAAGCACTCCATTATTTCTTTGGCCTATTTTATGCCAAATTTTTTAAGAAATGGATAGTAAATTTCAGTTCCAAAGTACACCATGTTCATGTGTACTCTAGGCTGGCTTAGTGAGTAAGAAAAATGACTCAATATTTGTCTTATAGAGAGATTTTCAGTATTCTAGGGACTGTTTTTTTCATTATTTGTTTTCATGCACACTAAAGGGCTACTTCTAACTCTGGACTGAGGAGCATGATTCATAGAGCTGGATTTTTAAACTACATTTTTTTAATTGTTAGTTGGAGGTTATTATCAGGTGCCTGAGGCATCAAATGCTAGCAACTATTTTGTCTGCGCACCATACTGTGGTGTGATGTCAGGACCCCCACACAGGTCCCATCCCTGGAACCTGGCATGATCCATGCCTCTATGTGCACTCACAAGCCCTCTGGGGTGGCACCAGGTCCCAAAAATAGCCTAGAGGGAAGTTTTAAGATACAGGATCAGTATGGAAGTGCCATTTTCTAGAAAGAGGAACTGGTCTTGTACATCTCATACAAGTTGTTTCACTGAAAACAAGATCTGCAGGGCAGGGTTGGTGAGTCCTGTGCTTACACCTGTGGAGTGTTTTGTTAACAGCAGAGGTAGCATGCAGATTCATAAAATAAAATTAGTGTCACATATTAGCAAGTGGCATGCTTTATACATGGTATTTCAAGTTGATGATCCTTCTTGTGGTTACCCAGAACAGCAAGAGCATCTCTGACCTCTGCCAAAAGAACAAATTAAAGCCTTCTGATGGTGAGATCCTAGTGTACAATAGCACCACTTCTACTTTTTTTGTCTCACATGGGGGTACCGTCCCAGACATAATTGACAGTTGGTTCATGGGTTAGTAATCTGCTGTTGGCCTTATTCTATCTTTGCCTTCTCCACCACACTAAAATGCATTTCTGCAACAAATAATTAAGCATTCACTACTGAAAATTAACAAAGATAGTGCACTGAAAAAAAAAGTACTGTCTGATACCACATCTTGGCACATCTGTGTTCCTTTTGCACATTTTAGACATTGTAAGTTGCTTAGCAGTCTTTGATAACATTCACTGCTCTCATGTGCACTTGCTAATTAGTTACAGCCTTATAGGATTAATGACTTAAAGGAGTATTTTGTAGGATCATATGGCTGTTATTCAGAAAGGTACTCAGTATCGTAAAAATGAAAACTGATCATATATTTTCTATGACTGTGTCAGGTGACAATCCTTGAAATCTCAGATTTTGTACAGCTGTTGTTCTTAACCTTCCTATATAGAATTATGATTGCTAAACAATATATCAAATTATGCATCAGAAAGAATTTAAATATTTTATTAACAAAATTAATTGTGTTCAATATTCTGAATTTGAGATAATTCAATTTAGAAAGAAACATTGCACGCATTTGTTGCACTCCATAACCATAATTTTCCCACCAAAATACTTGCAAAAATGCTTGCAAATTAATTTGTATTTCATTTTTTCCTATCAGTCCACAAAATCTGCAAGTGTTTTTGTTTTTAAAATCCTGCAGTTGTTTTTCAAAGACAGGGAAAACTATAGGAAAAAGAGGTATTACTAACTTACAAGCAAGTATTTCACAGGTATTGATCATTTTTCCAAAACATCCAGAAAATAGAAGAAATTTTCAAAGTTGATAAGATATTCTCCAAAAAATCCAGTTCATATGTTGTTTTTTTTTCCCCTGAAGCAAAGTAAGTGCAATTCTGGCATGAATTATGGAAGGTCCTTTGTAACCTTTTTTTAAAAATACATATCTGTCAATGGAAATGCTGTATTTTACCACAGCATTATTGTTTTGACGTTAAAATATTCACCTTTGTAAACATATATCTTTGCTTTAGAAACATTCATCAGCTATTTTACCAAGGCCATTCTACTTCAAAAAAGTCATATTTAAATTTGCCACTATTATCAGGGTATTTACTAGGTTTATTTGGCACTTATAAATCATATGTTCAAATACTTTCTAGACTGGGCTTTTACTAGTGAAGTAATACCCTTTTCACCTCAGCAACCTGTTCACTATGATGTGGAATGTGAAATTCAGTCTGGTTCTGATCTTCCTTGTGCTGCTTTGGCATCCCTACCATCCATGGCTATGCATCTTCCACCAGTCGACAACTTCTTGGGGAAAGCATGCAATGTGTGCCTTGAACTCCGCTGTACCCCTGCTTGAGGCTCAGCCAAGTCCCTGCTTGGGCTATCTTGACAGTGGATCGATTGTCTGCACACAGAGCGATGGCAGGCTGCACTCTCAAGTTACGTACTGTATTTAATGACACTCAAAAAGGTTTTAATGACTTTTCCATTCACCAGCTGCAATACAACCTGTCTTGCTGGCAGTCAATAACACCTACATTCATTTACTTTTCTACGCCTTTTTGTCTTGGATTTTATATTTTTGGCACATGTATATCAACAGGTGTAAGTGGAGGTGGTGGCTGTGTTTCGGCACTGGAACAGGGCAAGACCTTCCTGCAGGTTCAGGTGAGCCATGCAAACCAATTCTTCCCTGGTATTTCACCTCAACCATGGTATTTCTCAGAAAAGTATAGTGCCAAACTGGGTCTGTTGCCCTAGAACAGGACTGACACATAAAACCAAGAATTTATGCATAGTGTATGGATTTCCATACATAATTAACTAAATATGTTTATCTGTATTATTGAAGCATCTTCCAGATGCCCTCTGCTATCCAACACTTAGCTGAGGTAAGCTAAATTTCAATGACAAGATAATATTCTCTTCAGGACCCCATACCCATCCTATCTCAAAGCAAGCAGACTGCCAGATTTCAGTGTACAAGTTGGCAGGCTTGGAGAACCTATCCACATCCTTCCTTGGGGTTCTGAATGCAGAAGGGCTGGGAAATGCCTGGGGTGGGGCAGGGGGTAGTGGTGATGGTGAAGGGAGTATGGGTTGGGGGGGCACATTCTCTTTCAAAGTATCACATTTCTTCAGTTTAATTCCCAACTCTATAAAACGTATCTACAGGCTCCCATGTGTTTTGCCAAAGACATGTCTGTGTAGTATTTTGGTCTTTTTCCACCAGGTCTTTATATCTGTCTACTTACAAGGATTAGTTATGCACTGAATGGTTTGGGCTGCTTCCAGATTGTGGCGAGCACTGCATGTCCAGTTACAACAGCTTAATGCAAGTCGTTTATTAAACTGTCAAAGTTGGCTAAACACCAAATGCTGACTCAAATGCTGGATATTTTAGCAAGGTGTTTATAAGCTCTTGTTGTTGAGAACAGAGAGAAAAAAGGATGTTTGAGAATGTGAATATGGTGAAAGATGCAGGTAGTAACACAGACATGACTTCAGTCACTAAACAAAATTGCATGGAAGACTGTAATGGCAGTACTAGGCAAATTGAGAGAAACCTCACTGAAAATGTCAGTGGTTTTGTAAATGTTTGCTAGACGCAAGCTCACTTTGTTTTATGAGTAGTCAAGGACTTGAGTTACAACTTCCAGTTACAACTATCTTGTGATGAACAATACCTCTCATTTCCATACTTCTAAATTTCAAAATCCTAAAGTCTCCACAATCTGTTCTGAATGAAGAGTAAGGGTAGTATTAGGTAAGTTACTGTACCATAACCTCTCTACATGGACGCCTGAGAAGCCTGGTAAAGGTCTTGTCTTTGCAGTTTAATCAGCAAATTATAAGTATGGGTTATAACATTCAGTGAGAAATTCATAAAAACCAAACACTTAGTGCATATGAGGTAAAGTTTTGAAACTTGTGTACTTTGTTACAAGAATACTGTGTTATACTTTTGCTCAACAATATCTTATTACCTCAAAATCTCTAGGGTGCAAGATCAATTTTATTTGCTACAAAAAAGCTCAATTTATTATAACTCTGAAAACTTATGTCAGAATAAATTCCTTTTCAATTTCCCAGTGATACATGTGACATCAACATTTTGGACAATTCACCAACCAGCAGTCAACCTGTGAACACTGTAACTGCAATGGATAGTTACCATTTTAGTTGCAAAATGAAGACAGAGACTTCTATCTGGTGGAATGAACTTAATTCATTATTTCCTTCTCTCTTGACATGTCAGAACAGAGAAATTGGAGTGGGGAAGAATTTTTAATTTTTTAAATATTTTTTTACATTCTGATAAGCAGGTATCTCAATAAAATATTACTGCTGTGAGGGGATTTGCATCAGCAGTTAATTACTGTTCAAAGAGATTGATCAAATTGTGTTTCTTTTTAATTTGCGTGATTGGCAAACAGGTCTTTCCATTTCTTCTCTTTGTAAAACTGCAAACAAATTATTGCCCTAAAAATCTCTAGGATGAAGCTTAATGTCAGATAAAACAGAAGTTCTTTCAATCCACTGACAATTTTCTTCCACCACTGTAGCTAAACTGTGATGTCCATTTTCTTGTATGAGTGAAAGCTCCATAGATTTAGTCTATTTGAATTATAGACTAAATAAAAAGGAGAAACACATTTACTGAAAAGCCAGTATGAGCAAAAGCTTGTAGCCATATTAGAAAGGTAAAACACCATGAGGAAGACCAAACCATTTTCTTAGTACAACTGACTAACTGCTGGCATTGTCAAATGAAGAAATAACTGTGTATATATATATATAAAAGAAGGAATCGTTGGAGTTACTAGACATGTGTCCTGCTTTTGGCAAAGATAGACTTAATTTTCTTTTTAGTAGATGTTATAGTGCTGTGTTTTGGATTAGGATAAGTATAATGCAGATAATATGTTGATGTTTTTTAGTTGTTTTTAGGTAGTTGTAGTGTCTCCATGAAGTCAAAGACTTTTCAGCTTCCCACTCCCTGCCAGGTGCATAAGGATCTGGGAGAGTACAGCCAGGACAGCTGACCCAGGCTGGCCAAAGGAATATTCCCAACCACATAATATCATGCTCTGGATATAACTGGGGGGGGGAAGTTAGCCAGGTGGCACATTCTCTGTTTGGAAACAGACTGGGCATCAAATTGTTTTGTTGTGGTTTTTCCTCCTTTCACAGTGAGCAATTGCATTTGTGTATCCCTTGTTGTTGTTGTTATTACTATTATTATCATCATCATCATCTGCCTTTGTTATCCTATTAAACTGTCTTTATCTCAAACCAGGCAGGAGGTTTTTTCCCATTCTCCTTCCCATGCCCTTGGTGGGGGAGGGTGAATGAGCCACAGTGAGTGCTCAGTTACCAGATGAGTTAAACCACAACAACATGTAATATTAAAACACCAGATGATGATGACGACAGGGACTTAGGTGTGGGTTTTGCTTAACTTACAGCTGTCAAAATTTAAGAGAGAGGGACATAATGAAAGTACAGTCTTGCTTTCCTTATATTAACCTTGCTTTTCACTAACTGGGACAGTATAAGAATGACTCACAGAAGAAACAAATCAAGTAAAATTCGGTGCCCCTCAATGGAGATGGTGCAAAAATGCCATACAGACATTATTTCTGTAGTACATGAAGTGTCAGAAAAGTGGATGATAAATACAGACAAATATGAAGCATCACTGTACCAGTTGGCTTTACATCTTTTGCAGGAAAACTGTAGCAATAGGATTTTTTTGGGCCTTATTTTTTTCCAGAGTGGTTGAACTACAGAACACTGAGCAAGTTTTTATGTTTTCAGTGATCTTGTACATCTGTTGGGATAGTTTTCCTAAATAGCAGATGTAGTTCATAAACATTAATAGGGACTTGCAGCAGACAACAGAGATGGAAAAATAATGTCTAATTCTGAATTCTGTCCAGTATACTTCAAGAATAACAACACAGAATGAAGTATATCAATTCTAGTGTGAATTCACAGCAAGACAAAACTTATTCTCAGAAACATCCATATAAATATAGTTCCAGCCATAGTTTGAAGGAGGGATATATACAGTTCTTCAGCCCTTTATACCTTCTCTTGTCAGCCAAACATAAAGCAGACATACAGATTATGCATGCACCCTTTAGCAAAGCCACTCACTTCTCAAACAAAATTTGTACAAAGATTTATCGATAAATTAAAATGGAAGCCACTGAAGTGGTACCAATATTCTCAGAACAGATTTGTCATTAACAGGAAAGCGTGGGGCTTTTAGTGCCAAGAAGAATGTTTACCACTGTGATTGCCATTACTGAAAACTCTGGAGGGAGCCTATAACAGTAAGAACTTTCCTCAGTATTTCCAGGGATGTGTTATAATGACCTAATATTGTTCTGTTAAGACAACACTACTTTAAGTGCTTTCGTAACTCAGTTCAAATAAATAATTTATATTGAAGTTAACCAAGTTACAGTTTTGTGCTGAGTTGTTTGGCTGTTAAATATATCATTACTTCTTTAGCTAAAGCTAGAAATTAAAATGGCTGCTGAGTGCTTACTTTATTTTCCCACAACAACAAGAACTTTGTTTTTTTTAATATTGCATAATAGAGATTAGGCTTGGTCTGTTCAAATGCTTTCTGTATGAGATGTATTTCTGCTCTTCACTTCTGCCCTCAGCATTAGCTGGATGCTTGAGAGCTCTGTAAGTGCTAAAATGTTTGCAATACCACATTTCAAATTGCAATTGAGGAAACAATGTTGTATTTTGAACTACATTGTGAACTTTGCAAAAAACGCCAAAAAATATTTTTTTAAAAATATCTACTGTACTTTCATAACATCAATTAAATAATTCATTTTGTCTTTCAGTCACAGCTGGAAAACATTATAAAATTCAGCACTTTAATTCGCCTTTCTTCTATTTTTCTCTCAGTCTCTTTTTTTTTTAAATCTGTTATGCAATAGGTGGCATAGGAATGTAACTTCACAGTGCTTTTGTGTGACTGTAATGTCACGTGAAGTGGCAATACAATCTAGTGGTATCTGAATTATTGTTACTCTTTCATTTGGTTACAAAATAGCCACCACAGGTCTCATAGCTAATCTTTAGGTGACAATAGATAATAGGTGTCAGACACCTATCCATGCTAGCTGCAGTTTTGCCAGCAGCGCTCAAGGCATTTGACTAGAGACATTCCCATTAGGTTGCTCCTGGCAGATCCTTTCCATGACAGCTCAGAGAGCTTTGAGATGTCACCCTTAAAGTGACTGTGCTGTGTGATCGGCATTCCTCTATGAAGGTGTCTCAGGCACAAGACATAGGCTCTGCCTACAAAATGGGTGGACAAATTTTGTTTCCTCCTAGGCTGTCAGAAGAGTCAAAACTGCTTTTTTCCTATTCTGACATCCTCCGTTTCTGGATGATACCAGCTGAAATACTTGTGAGTCTCTAGACCACATCAATGGAAAACTGAATGACACAGCCAGGACAGTTGGTTGATTCCAGATGCCGCAAAAGCAGCTAAGCAACAATACTCTCAAAACCAAATAAGAGTAAATGAGTTTAATATGTAAATTATTGCTTATTTAGTAGATTATTGAACTGTAGAGTCGTTTGTGTTGGAAGGGACCTTCAAAGACCTTCTAATCCACCCACCCCATCCCCCCATCTCCTCATCTCCCCGCCCCCACCATGGTCAGAGTCATCTTTCACAAGATCATGCTGCTTAAAACCCCATCCAACCTGAGCTTGAACACTTCCATATATAGGGCATTCACAACTTCTGTGGCAAACTGCTGCTGTGTCTCACCACCTTCATCATAAAAAAAAAAAAAAAAAAAAATTCTTTATATCTAATGTAAGTGTATCTTGGTTCGGTTTAAAACCTGTGCCCTGTCAATACAGGCTACAGTAAAAAGTCTTCAATCTTTGTTATAAGTCCCCTTTAAACTATCTGAAAATTTGGTCGTATGATTTCATAGACAGTGGTACTCATGACAGCTTTACAGCCATCCCTTTTTGGTAGTACAGGAATACAAATTATGGCTGGAGCTTGTGTTCATTTGGGTGGATAATCAACAGCTGTAGCTTGCATTATCCTCCTTTTGCTGGAACTGCTTCTGGAGGTATTTCTATCTAGGTCTGCTCACGTTTGCCACCTTTATCAAGACCATTCAGATTGCCCTTAATCCTCTGTGAATTTGTTATTGTAAGTGAGCTTGGGAATGCTTAGTTCTATACACTTCACAGAAAAATGGGAAATCTCTGATAAATGTACCAGTCTTTGTATTCTACTACAGACTATTGGTGCAATGAATTCAAAAGTGCAATATACTCTCTGACACATAATTTAGAAACTGGGCTGCTGAGTGAAGTCCTGTCACATCTGATAAATCTTTTTTATTCACATTGTCCCATGATATTCCAAAATATCCCCATGTGAAGAAACAGGTTTCTCTCACTTGGTCTGTAACGCTTTGCACTGTCTAGAACAGTGTTTTGTGATTAATAACAGAAAATTTTTGCAGATAGCTGACGTACTAGAGACAAAAATTTGCATAATTTAAAAATGAATACATATTTAGATCGATGAGAAATGTATCTATAGGTATAATAAAGACTAAAAGCTGATAGAAAAAGTGTTCATGAAATAATTTAACTGTTTACACTTCAAGGTGTGTTAATAGTGTTTTGTTGAAGCTATCTAATGATAACTACCCAGTATTAACTTTTGTTATAAAACGACACATTTTAACAAATAATAAACTTTTCTCTCTTCCTAGAGATGTCTGTGCTTCAAGACAAAATATAAGAAAACTATTGGGAAAAACTTTTGGGCACATGACATTTTTCACTGCCATTTCCTGTTGAATTTTAGCTTAACAAAACAGGTAACAACCAGTGCTGCAAATTAGTAAGCAAGAGAGGCACTGGCTTAATGTATAGTGTGGTTTATGAGTTCTGAACACACAAAATGTGAGGGGTGCCTCATGGAGTTTTATATGTACACAGTGCAAATACTGCAGTAAGGGAAAATAAAATCAGAAAAGAGTACTATAAAACACTAATAGACACCAAGTTTTTGTGATCATATTTGAAATGTGAATATGCATATATCCTGGTTTCATCCAGGATAGAGTTAATTTCATTCTAACAGTTGGTGCAATGCCATGTTCGGGAGTTAGGACGGGAGCAGTGCTGATAACACACTGCTACTTTAGTTAGTGCCCAGCAGTCAAGGGTTTTTCAGTTGTTCATATTGCCCTGCTAACGAGAAGGCGGGAAGTACCCAGGAAGCTGGGAGGGGACACAGACAGGACAGGTGACCCAAACTGGCCAAAGAGGGTATTCCATGCCAATGAAGTCATGCTCAGCATGAAGGAGGTCTGGTGAGGGGAGGAGTGCATGGCTCGAGGATGCACAGTTTTTGGGGATGGTCTAGCTTTGGGACAGCTCTGAGCTGTACAGCCTGAGTTGTGCAGTTTGGTGAGAAACTGCATGGTGTATCACTAGTTTCACACATTTTTTTCTACAAAACTCTTATTGTTATTATTTCTCTCTTTGCTGTCCTAGTAAACTATCCTTATCCCAGTTCATGATGTTCACCTTTGGTTTCTTTTCCTTTTTTCCCTTCCCCTTTCCACCCAAGAGCAAGTGGTTGCGTGGTGCTTATCTCCAAGCTGGGGGCAGAACTATGACTGCATAGTACTGCTAGCACTTTTTATTCCAGATTATTCTAATTCTGGAGAAGAAAAAATTAAGGGAAGTAGAAGTTCGTCTCAGAACAATTTGCACTAGCAACCTGCATCAGGTGAAGGCTGTATACAGACAATGTCTTTTCATATTGGCATTTTGCAAGATTAATCCTTCTTAAAGTAAGACTCCTGAGATATTTGCAGTATTTGAGTGGCATTTAAGAAAAGATAAAATTTAATTTTTGTGGGGCAATGTCTACAAGAGGATGTACACTGCATCTGTACAAAAGCTGTAGCATTATACTGGACAATGAAGTGGAAGAAGATGTTGTAGACTAGCCCTTATCAGGGAAAACTCTGAATCCAGATTTCATAACAAGGCTGGTAGAGTTTTCCTGGCTTTCAGAAATAAATGATCAAAAAGAAGGAACTCAAAACTCAGTGTGGAATCAGAAAGATCAAGGTCTTCTGATTGACTGGTGAAAGGAAGGATTTTCCTGCCCTAAACTCTTTAACTGTGGACAGCTGGGAAAAAAAAAAAAAAAAAGTCTTTCAAGGGGTGGTTTTGTGTGAATTCAAGGAGATCAGCACACCATAACCTGGTCTAACAGAACTATCGTACTGGTAAAGGTGACAGAAGCACTGTAAATTGATCCTCATGAGCTGAAATACATTTAAAGATGTCAGAGGAGTCAATCGCCTTCATTTTGGAGAACTAAAATTTGTACAGATGACAGCTCAGTTTTTTGGCACTCTCATCAGGTAGTCACTGGCTGCTGTCGAGATTCTGCTCATTTATTATTGAAGAGAGAAAGAGAAGACTTCTGCTAAGCTTCTGGGAACAGATCTCTGGCTGTGTTACACATACAGACATGCACACACATACAGGCACTAAAAAATAGCACTTGTAAAATAAACACCTGTATAACATTCAACATATGTACACTCTAGGGGCTGGGGGTGATATTTTTTAAAAAAAAAGGACACAACATGTCTACATTGAGGAAACAATATCAGAAATTAACATGGAAATTTTGCAAGATTACTGGTGTTTATCCAAATAAGTTAGGAAAAAGAAAACTCACTGACAACCTTTGGGATCTGTGGGGAAGAAGGTACTGTAGAGATGAAGTTAAAATCAAGTGGTTATTCACCTAAAAATTTAACATTTCACAGCTAAGTTTGAAAATTTAACAAATGTATTTAAATGCGAATAAGAGTAAACTTATATTAAGGAAATCTGAAGAAATTCTCAGTTGCAGAACCACAGCCAAGAATATTAAAATCAACCTCTCACCCCACCCTCCTTGTTAGCAGCATGTCAGGGAATGGTAAAGCGGATTTTAAAGCTCTTTGTGCTTTAAAGGACGAATAGACAACCTACACATGGAGAAATGCAAACTTTGCATGAGAAATCCTGATTTCCATAATTAGTCCAATAGAAACTGCACAGTTTTTATTGACCTTATAATAGGGCTTGATTTGAAAGAAAATTCTTATTTTAGATGGAACACTTAAGGAAGTACTTAAATTTAAGTGGAACTTAGTATGTTCTGATCTCCAGAAGAGCATAAATACATGCTTCTGTACTCTCCTGAACGAGGTGATTTCTCAATGGTGAGCTCCTTTCCTTCCTTGTATTTAGCATTATGATTTTTGTATTGTCGATTATTTACATTCCAACAGATGAAATATACCAGGGCTTACTCTCTGGTGTGAAGGACTAGCATACTAGGATCTAGCATCACTTATCTGTGTATACTTGAGTTTATTTTCTTCTCAGAAAATAGGCTGGCCACATCCAACTGCCCTTTGAGACCACCCTGCACCCTCGGCTATATCTCAAATAGGCATTGGTTCAGCAAGTACTCAGCAGGTAGAAGAAAATCACAAAAGGAAATGTGTTAGTTGTTAAATAGTACGCCTTAGTCTTATAAAATACACTTTACTATGCCCAAGACAGAGGTAGCATTAGGTCCTACCTATATGACCTACTAGAAAAATTAACCCTGTTAAACTAATGAACCTCACATCTCCCTTGCTTCAGGTTCCTTTGCATTCGTAATTTTTTTATCTGTAACAGTAATGAAAATCTGGGCAACCTGTTTCAGTGCCACACCACCCTCATAATGAAGAGTGTTTCCTAACATATAATCTATATCTCCCCTCCTTTGTCTTGAGGCCATCACCCCTTGCCCTATCATTACATGTTCTTGTAAACAGCCCCTCCCCAGCTTTCCTCTAGCCCCTCCAGGTACTGGAAGGCTGCTATAAGGTCTCTCCAGAGCTTTCTCTTCTCCAGGCTGAACAACTCCATCTCTCTCAGCCTGCCTTTATAGGAGAGGTGCTTCAGCCCTGTGATCCTCACTGTGGATCTGACTGCTAGCAAGAAAACAGAATTTCAGTATATTTGTGTATGTTTTCTCCCCACAACGTTTCCCCACACCTATTTATTCTGTCTTACTGCATTGCCAATAAAATGTTGTCCCCAGAGAGAAAGGATGTCATTGAAGGAAGCTGGGCTGCATACAGAAAGAGCCATGCCTAGTGCATGTCTGTTGGGACAAGGAAATGACACCCAGACTAAGGCTTTATTTATTCCAATATTTAAAGACTAATACATTCGAAGTAAAGAGTCTTTAGTCTGCATGACATAGTCTTAAAAACACTAGTCCTTGTCTAATAACAAACCATAAAAACAAATCCAGTAGCCTAACTTACCTGTAAAGCTAAATTAATTAGTCTGAAAAAATTGACAACTGACTCTCTTCCGACAAAATAAGCTCTCAGCACTCCACCCCCACATCGAGAATGAAATGCTATTTCTGGGCCACAGTTTCCAAGGTTGTTTAATATTCAGTGAGGATCTTCTTAAAGTTAGCTCACATTTTAAGAATTTCACAGCACATCTGTGCATCACTGCATGTTTTTAAAGTTTTTCTTGGACACCGTAATGATTCTTTTCTAAAGCCTCTTACTTGAGGAATTAAACTCAAGGCATTAAGAAATTGTAAGTTATTCTACCATTTTACATTGTACATAGACATGACGTACGTTCACTAAGAACTGCCACTGAGAATGTCATTCACAGACAAGACACTTTAAACTTCAATTCTCCTTTTTTTCCCTTTCATTGAGATAGTATTCTACAGTGTTATGAACTATAGTGCTCTTATATTGTAAGTGTATCTTTGAAAGTACTTACAATTGCCAGGACAGTGAAACCAACAGTAAAAATCTGGTTAAGTCAATATGGAGAAAATATCAACCCTCATTTTTTGTTGAAATAAGGTCTTTCTAGATCATATGAAATCACACATGAGCCTATCCTATTTTTATAATAGTTCTGTAGCAAAGTAATGGGCACAGCACACAAACAAAATTCTCCCCACACTAATTGTTATGGCACATTTCATCCCAGAGGGAGTTTATCTGATTTATAAACCTTTGGAAAAATGGTATGAATATATAATTGAAATGTGACAGACTTCTAATTATAGAGGCAACCATATCAGTCAAATATTCTCAACACAATAGCACATATAACTAACTTTGACAAAGCAATGGTGTTGTGAATTAATGTTGCTGACAATTCATATGCAGCTTACAGGGAATTCAAAATTTTCTCTGATTTTTCCTGTCTGTACCCCTGTTAGGGTCCAACAAGGTGATGTAATGAGTAATGGCAGTCATAACTAAGACCTTTCCTCATTAAGGCGATCTCCTCTATCATCAGAATCACTGAACATCTATTCATGTAGACTGCTATTTATTAAGAAAATCTTATGATAAAAATAAAACTTGGTTCATGTCTTTCAATGGAAAAGCCTTTCTCTTTAAAAGTCAAGATAATCTTACTGCAGTGACCTCAATACATAGCTAAGAAACAATGTAATTAGAGCAACTCAGATAGTGGACAGTTCTTGGCAGCATGCAACACATCTCAGAAAATAGCTATATTGTAAATAAGCACACAAATGCATCCAAGCTGACTGCCCAGACTTTCAGTTAAAAGGCACTTAACAAAAAATTTTGTAAACCAGCATCACATTCCAGCCTGATGGTAGCTATTTTCTTAGATGAATTAACCTGGGATCTGTATGATCATAAACAAGCCAAAAAGGCTGCAAGAGAGAAAGTAGGGGAACAGTGGCACAACATGGCTGTGCCAGTTCTGGCTGTGATCCCACACTGAGCATGGGAACTAGGGGATTCTTCTCCCACATAGGGCATTTAGTGCTCCCATGACTATATGAACTCTGAGAATTACTAGATGATGGCATCCCAGCTCTGTACGTCTTCTTGTGGTTCAGCCCCAATCAGTGGCTGAGCACCACATGCCGCTTGCTCACTCACAGAGGAGAAACAGAGAGAGCCTCTGTGGGTTGGGATAAGGACAGTTTACTGACAAAAACACCAAGAAAGGGGAACAATAACAGCACATGGCAAGTTTCACTTAAACACATTTGTAACACACAGTATCTTATTGACCCAATGATGACATGGAGTCCAACACAAGGACCGACCCAACACTGCACTCGGACTGCTGTGGAGGCACCCAGGAACAGCCTTCCCCACCCAGCCCTTTCATGGGGGAGTGATGTCAGGTGGTGTGGAAACAGCCCAGACTGACTAAGCTTACCTGTGCTGGCTGCTTGGGAAGGTTGACTCTGGCCTGGACAGAACCAGGACACTTGCACTGACTGAGAATGCTGCATCGTCTCTTATACCATGTATCTATACTAAAAAGTAACTTGTACTGCACCCATTTCTTTATGTCACCTGAGCACAGACATACCGTGCCACAAATTTATGAACAGATTATTGAAAGAGCTTACTCTAGGGCTTGCCACATGCGGCAGATTGTCTCCATTGTAGAGGCTCCCTTCATTTAAACTGGCTAGAGGGAAGAAAGCTGAAGCCACTGTCAAGTGAGACCAAATAGCCAGCCTCCAGGGTCCCACTAGCAAGGCAATGAAGAACTGGAGGTGTTTCTGACTTCCCTCTCTTGGTTCATCTGCCCTCAACAGAAATACAACTGATCCTGGAGTTGATGTCTTTTCTCTTGGTGCACCCCATGTGTAGCAGGGACAAAACACAAAGCCATAGTGCCAATTCAACACTGGTGCTGAGAAGTGAAGAGAAGGATGTCCTTCTTCAGGTAGGAATCTCTTGTGGATGGCTTGGAACAACAGGTAAAATAATACACAGCAAGGACACAGCTGATTTGAACTGCAGTACGAGTGGACAGCACACTGTTTAAATGCAGAGGTGGGGCACACTTATACTGAGATTATGTCAGAGTTGCCTAACTGGCTAAAACACTAATGTTCTGCAAGATTTGCAGATCTGTTCAATGTGTTTGCTATGCCCTTCCTCTCCAACTTCAGTTTACATTTTACCACTTGTGTGAATATCTGTAAGATTGCACTGTAGATGTTTAGTTAGATATATTCCAAAGTAATTAACAAATGAATTAAAAGCTAGAATCCTGAGGGATTAAAAAAAAAAAAAAAAAAAGAACTCTTAGCAGCAGTGGCGACATTTGAAACCATCACCCTAGGAGTTCAAGGAGATGGTTCTTTGGTAGCATCATCATTGCAACTCATCCCATGCTGTCATTACTGCCTTTAGGTCTTTACATGAACTGGATCCTCCCCTTGGAGAGAGACAGAGAAGATGAGATAAAGCACTTTCATCACAGTGCAATGTGTAATTCAGATGATGGATAGGAGTATGTCAATGAGGATGGGAAAAACAAAAAAAGACAATGCTGCATTGGTGACAATCCTGTACAAACCCACGTGCTTCACATAAGTTTCACTCCTAAGATCCTTCACAGGCATCTGAATTTAATTTCCCTGTACAATTCTATTAAAGAACAAACTTTCCCCTTTGTTGCATTTATAACCCCTATTTCCTGCCTTGTTTTGGCAAAATGGGATAGTCCAGTTCCACCAGAGTAAGTCTGCTATCACTCACCCACCAGCCATACCAGAGGAAGAATTTTTTCACTGATCTTGACTGTAATGAAACATTACATATCCTAAGCATTAGCAGCCAATATCCTGTCCTTGTTTCCAACTTTTAGGAGGAAACCAACACTGAGAACTCCTTGCAACAAACAGCAGAATAATTGAAAATATTCGAAAAGTAGTAACATATCGCTGCCCAACCAACAAGAAGAAAACGGGGAGTAGGAAAGGTGGAAGGAAATTCTGAACATTTTGCATATGGCTATCCTGAAAGAGGTTTTAAGTTGACAAAAATTTCACTCAAAACCATTTTTTTAAAGAAAACCCCCCTATTTTTTCCAAGCAGCCTAGTAATTAAATTTCAATTAAAAAGTCTTCCGGCATACAGCAAAATTACTGCAGTATTCTATTATCCATAAACATTATAAAAGAAAGAAGAGGGAGGTAAAAAGAGAAAGAGAAATAGGAAAGGGTAAAGGAGAAAGGGAAAGGGGAGGGGAGTGGAAAGGGAAAGGGAAAGGGAAAGGGAAAGGGAAAGGGAAAGGGAAAGGGAAAGGGAAAGGGAAAGGGAAAGGGAAAGGGAAAGGGAAAGGGAAAGGGAAAGGGAAAGGGAAAGGGAAAGGGAAAAGGAAAGGGAAAGGGAAAGGTAAAGGCAAGGGGAAAGGCAAGGGGAAAGGCAAGGGGTAGACTAAAAAGGCATTTTTCTTTTTTTCAAATAGAATATTTTTCTGTGAGTCTATAAAATGATCATTACTTTATTATTACTTTTGTACCTAACTACACAAACAAATGCGACCAAAAAGAGATGGAGTAAAACAAGTTTATGTATTTTCACCAGTTGCCATGAGAAATTAAGTTTTACGAAGTTGTAAATAAGACTATTTCCCCAGACTTTCAATATTTCTTTAAGAAAATGAAGACATTTCAAAATTTAGAAGAAAAAATACATTTACTCTTACAAGGGCCTGAGTTTCAACATTTGTAAGACTGAGGGCATCTTGTTTTAGCACTCACTGAAACATATGCTGCATCCTGTTAAAGTAATGGATTCCATAGTGATGAAGTCTTTGACAACTCCTTCCAAGCAAAGAACTAAGTACATGATTTTTCCATGTAGAATGTTTGTAATTGTATTTCTCTTTTTGTTTCAATGTTGTAAAAATACCCACATTTTCTGGAAGTATTTTAAATGAAGTCTGAAAAGTATATTAACTTAAATTCAGTGAGCTGGCAGAGTCAAGATAAATAGGATTAACTGTTGCCTAGTTGTCCTGGGTTTGGTCAGGATGGAGTTAACTTCAATTGTAGCAGTGGATGAAATGCTGTGTTTGAGAGTTAAAATGAAAGCAGTGCTGATAACACCCTGATGGTTTTAGTTGCTGTCAGACAGTCAAGGACTTTCTCAGCTCTTCGTATTTCTCTATTCATGAGAAAGGAGGGGCGAAGCCAGGACAGGTGACCCAAACTGGCCAAAGAGAGTATTCCATGCTGTCGTGGTTTCACCCGGCTGAGGGCCAAGATCCACGCAGCTGCCTGCTCCTTAAAGGAAAAGAGCAGGTTAAAGGGAAGGGGAGGGGGGGTGAGAAGTAAGGGAAGGGAAAAGGAAGAGAAAGGGGCAAATAACCCCAAGATCAAGAAATTAAGAGGCCCGTGGGTTGGGATAAGGATAGTTTACTAAGATAACAGAAAGATACAATGTAACAATACTAACAGGACTTCAAAGCAAAAATATATGAAGCTATTGATACACAATGCAGTTTCTCACCGAACCACACAACTCAGGCCGTGCCACCCAGAGCCGTCCCAGAACCCGACCGTCCCCCACGAACCGCGCGTCCCGGAGCCGCCCCAGGCCTTCCTCCCGTCAGTCACTCGATATCCTGGGCAGGACGTAACTGGCGTGGAATACTCTCTTTGGTCAGTTGGGTCACCTGTCCTGGCTTCGCCCCTCCTTTGTCATGAAGAGCTGAGAAAGTCCTTGACTGTCTGACAGCAACTAGAAACACCAGGGTGTTATCAGCAGTACTCCCATTTTACTCTCAAACGCAGCATTCATCTGCTGCTACAAATGAAATTAACTCCATCCTGACCAAAACCAGGACACATGCCAATTACATCCTGCCCAGGATATCAGGGGGCTGATGGGAGGAAGAGCAGGGGCAGCTCTGGGACGTGCGGTTCTTGGGGGACGGTCGGGTTCCGGGACAGCTCTGGGTGGCACGGCCTGAGTTGTGGGTTCGGTGAGAAACTGCATTGTGTATCAACAGCTTCATATATTTTTGCTCTAAAGTCCTGTTAGCATTGTTATAGTTTATCTTTCTGTTATCTTAGTAAACTATCCTTATCCCAACCCACGGGCCTTCTAGATTCTTGGTTTTGAGGGTGTTATTTGCCCCTTCCTTTTCCCTTCCCTTGCCTCTCACCCCCACCTTCCCTCTTCCCCTGCTGTTTTCCTTTAAGGAGCAGGCAGCTGCGTGGATCTTGGCTCTCAGCTGGGGTAAAACCACGACACTAATTCAATAAAGCAGTAAATTTGCGAAAAGCCAAATCTTTATTTAGAAGATAAAAGATTACACAGGATGATATTAATAATAGTTTTACCAGAATGCTGTGGTGGGGTTGGTATATAATATTTAGCTAGCACATTGTTGTATAATTTTTTGAAGTTGGTATATGCACATACAGAAATGAGAAATTTAGCTATGCAAAATTTGTCAAAACTCAAATTTGTTCACCCCAGTAGGCTTCATTACTCCACATTTAGCAAATGTCCTATGTCTTTTACTAAGAGAAAGACCAAGTGCGCAGAAAACAAAATCTCTTCTGTGTGTCATTATGTACATGATTAACTTCTTTATATATCTGCAAACTTACTACACTATTTGGAAGATTAAATGTTAGCAAAATGAGAAACATTGGTGAGACTCAACACCAGTGGTTTTTAATTAAAACTACATTTCATAACTTATTCTATCGGGTACCCATGGCATACCTCATCCTTCTGTTTCAATATAGATTAAACTTATTGCTTCTAGAGAGTAGGAACCAGAACAGACATTGGTAATTTCAATGTTCTTAAAATTCACTAACCCAAAGGCCTGACTGCAAAAGATCATTGTGTACAGGAACAGCAGCACTGATGCCACAGCCAGATTTACACATACAACTCCATTGTTCCCAACCTGCAGGGTGAAATGAACATTCATCAGTGACTCCCAACACTTATTGTTCCTTGCATCTAATTTTATGATGAGCATTTATTATTGTGAACTTCAATTTCACATTTATTTTTTAACAAAGTAATTACATGTACAGTTTAGCTGTAATATTTATTTTTATGTTATACAATATCATAAAAATGTTATACATAGCACCATCTGTTGGATAAGATAGCTACAACACATGAAAAATAGTTTATGCAGATTAGATTGAAATGACTATTCCAATAAGAAAACAGGATAAGGACCATAAAAATATTAAATTACTAAATCGCATACTAAAACGATCTTACGTGCACACTTTTCTGGAAGTTGGGGAATATATTTCCAAAGCATACTTTTAGGGCTGCTGCAATCAAGAATTGTTGACATTTTTCATAAAAAAAAAAAAGGGTATGAAAAAGTTATTAAACCTAGCTTAGTGTAAAATGATAAACAGTAGAAAAAAAGAAAGTGATAAATGTATTCACCTGCAGAAGCATAGCTCATTGTGTGCTTTAGCGTCATGCTTCTCTGGTTCCTTAGTGCTCTCAAATGGCAACAGAAACATAATTAATAGAAAAATGATGGTGTTTTCTGCTGTCATACACCTATCTGTAGAATTTCTGAGGCACAATTGTGTACTTCTCCCAAGTAACCATCCTGAGAGCCTGCAAGGCAGATAGCTCCAAGGAGGTGCTGTCCTTTTATGAGGTTGAAGTTTTGGGGTGTGCGTGTGTGTGTGTGTGTGTGTGCATCTGGGTGGGTGGGCATGCAAGCAATCTTCTGCACTAATGAGTCTGTATAAAGGTCAGCCACGGCTGCAGTCTGACAACCTTGATGGCGTCTCCTTAAAATGAGAAGTGCTGTAAGGATAAAAGCTTGACACATCACCATTTCTCTCAGTGCCTCCTGTCCCTTGCCTTAGACAGCCTGATTTTTGCCACATTTAGCTTGTTTGCTGGCCCAGATGGGAAGTTGGGATGGGGCTGGCCCAATATTTCTGCATGCGGCCCATCAATTCACCATCCAAACAGGTCTTTCTGGTCCGTATGAGTATCTGCACACCAAGGTTTCTGTCATCACTGTGTATGGTATTGTGTAGCTGTATATAGCTAGGCTTGCTGAACAACCAAAAAATGTGGTGAGTTTTGTCTAGCAGTGTGGGGGGGGAGTCCAGCAGTGGTATCTACAAAATTGTTAAAACCCTGTATGTATACAGTTTTGATGGACCAGTGAGATGAGTAGACAATTGTCCAAACAAGAAATGCCAATATGCTGGTTTCCTGTATTTAGATAATGGATCTTGAGATAAAGAAATCAAGAATGTTCTCGCACATAGATTAAGAAGACTGTTGGGTTTGAGCTTACATCCAACAGCTGTCTCTTTACACAATAACAGGTAGTAGAAGAAATACTTGTAAGTTAAGAAACAGGAGCTGTATCTGTTAGGAATACCCATTCTTAGGTTTCCTGATAACCGATCAAAAAAGGCTGCAGCTGCTTCACACAAAGCAGTGATCTGATCACCCACACTGTGACTTCAAATTTGGTCAAAACATTTTGACACGTTAATTTCAAGCAGACAGGCTCCTTTGTGCCTGATGATCTCCACACCTTGTTTTGTCTAATTCAACAGAAATGCAGACAAATTTTTGTTCTGGATCAGTTCAGAAGTGCTGGATGATCCAGTGTCATGAAGATGAGGAAGTAACAATTTGAGATACCTTAGCTTCAAGTAGGTTCTGCAATAAACTCAGGCAGAAACCCAGGACTGCTCCAGTGTACACGTTTCACTCCAGCTGTGCTATCCTTGTGGCAGGAATGAATCCAACCATCTTTCAAGATCTGACGTAACATATTTTACATCTTTTACAGCAGCAGAGGAAGTCATAATTCCTGCTACTTGCCACTATGAAGGAGACACTTTCACACAAATCATCATTCATGGAGCACAAGCCTAAGCATATGTAGTCCTCTAGGTGTCTAGGCACATTCATAGCCATAAATACAATTTTCAATAAAGTACAAGGTAGTACTTTTTCTAATAGTACATTTATGTTCTCCAAAAGCAACCTGTAAGAGTAAGGATAAAATGAAGCTCAGTACTACTGCATTCACTACACAAGGCTACAAGACAGATATCTTAATATATTTGTTGCTATAAAGAAAAAAGCATTTACTAACATAGGTTCATGACATTCTTTTGTCCATTCTTAAAACATAGAATATTAGTGAGAATGTTTCTGATTGCAATTATGAGACTAATGTTTGTCTGTTTTAGAAGCTCACAGATGACCTGATAAAGTTCTGGGATTTACACTTTTTTGGTAATAAATGTTACAAAATACAATTGAAAACCTCACAAAGGTTATTTTGCTGGGAAAGGGTTCTTCACTGAATATAGAAACAGCAGGCAGAAAAGCTACAGCACAATGAAATTTACCTTTGATTTTATAATAACACTGTCCACATTTGTCAATAAATTGAATAATTACTGTGCATATTTATAGCGTATCATGAAAATTGATCAGTACGTACCAGAGAACAGCCATAGCCCAAAATAACCTTTAATTCCTCCACATTAGTTAACACGCTGCAGACAAAACAGTTATAGTTATATTCTTCTCTGTTCACCCACCTGAATACCTGATTTCTGTATTCATCTGCCCCAGAAAAAATGCATAGAAACATGAATCATTTAGGTTAGCATCTCCTGGCAGAAATGAAACCAGGACTTATTTTTCCTTCCTAAATGCATAACACTGGAGAATAAGCACAGGTGAGCCAGTGTGTGGTGGTTTAGCCCTGGATGGAGGCCAGACGCCCACCGGAGTTGTTCTTTCACTCCCCTTTACAGCCGGACAGGGGAAAAAATACATATTGAGAGGCTTAGGAGTCAAGATAGGGAGAGGGAGAGATCATTCCACAATTAACATACAGGCAAAACAGACTCAGCAGAGAAGAAAGGAAATAAAACTCTCTAATTTATTACACTACACCACACATCCAGTGACACCAGAGTTGGATAATGAGAAGTGCTAACAGATCTTAAAGCACCTTCCCCCACCCCTCCCTTCTTGGCAGACTTCACTTTAGTCATGATTTTGCTTCTTTCTTTCCCCCTCATTGTGGCACAGGGAGGGGCAGGGAATGGGGGAATGTGGGTTTTGGTCAGTTTCTTGTGAGTTATTTTCCTTCTTAGCTGGGGGGTGGGGACATTCCTCACACCCTTCCCCTGCTGCACCATGGGGTCCCACCCATGGGAGACTTTCATGAACTTCTCTGTGAGTCCTTTCTGTTGGGGCATCAGCTCCTCACCAATTGCCTCGGTGCAGCTCCCTTCCATGAGGTGCTGGCCTTCAGTCCCAGATTGCTCCAGCCTGGTTCCTCATGGAGTCACAAGTCCCCCAGCAAACCTGCTCGAATGTGGGTCAGTCCATCCACAGGCTGCAGGTTTTGCTGCCAGGAGCTTGCTCCAATGAGGGCTTGCCACAGGGTCACAGCGTCCTTCTGGAGTCTCCACCTGCTCTGGCATGGGGTTCTCCATGGGCTGTAGATGGGATCTCTGCTCCCCATCATCATCCATGGGCTGCAGGGGGACACCCTGCTTCACCATGGTCTTCTCCACAGGCTGCAGGGGAATCTCCCTGACACCAGGAGCACCATATCCCCTGCCTGCCCCACCTTCTTCCCTTGTCTTGGTTTCTGCACAGTTTCCTCATCTTATTCAAGACTTAGAAAGATGATAGCACAGTCTTGGCAATGACAATAATCCTACTTTTAGCAGGAGATCGAAATTCAAATCAATGTTTCTGTGGTTCTGAGTTCTCACACGAGCTACAACATGGTCACAACATCAACAAGGAGACAATAAAGCTGATGAAGTTCTATAATGCTATAATTAATTTACAGATGCATGGGAGTCATTGGCATGTTTTCCTGAATAAAGGAAAAAAAAAATAAAGAGAACTTTTTTTTCCCTTTTCCTGACAGTTAGATCCAGAATCAGAGCTGTACTGGAAGAAGATAGGATAAAATTAGGAATTCATTAACACTGGGCCTATGCACTGGAAAGTGGGTGTCTTTAGTAGTTTATCTTCTGTTCAAGCAAATCAAGGACAGTTAATAGGTTAAATAAACCATCTTGCATGTCTTCTTACTTACTTATCTCTCTTACGAATCAAAAGAAATGCTGTCATGCCAATCAAAGACCTGGATCTGACAGCAATAATGGTGATAGCTTTCAAATCCACATGATTGTTTGCATTCCACCCCACCCACCTCATCACCATGTGCAGACCCTGATGTGGAGAGTGGATGTAAATTCAGCAAATGCCTATTGTTTGGTAAGGTGGAAATTCCATCATTAGTTTCTTTTTCTGCTTTGTGGGGCAGTTCTGCTGCATTTTCACTCTTCAATGCAGTGTAACTAAAAATCTGTACCCTGCAGAAAGCTTTCATGCAGTAACTGAGCTCCACGCATTTCTGCTGCTCTGGCAGCAGTGAGAAGCAGTGAGCAGATAAAGTTGCAGGAGTAGTAGAATTGCTGAGCCACATGGTACACTATACTTTTCCTGCTGCTTCTCTGCCTCTCCCAAAACATATTCTTGAGCCATTCATCTACACTTGAGAGCAGCGATGGTTTTGCTGCTCTCTTTAATACTTTCCTACCTAGATTCATGACTTGGGTGTTCCCAGCTGGCCAGTTGCTTATGGTACCATGAAAACAGTAGGCTTTGAAGAGGAAATATGTAAGCTAGTCTCTTTACTTCTGTGACTTTTTCATGGAAATCCTTTGGCGTAGTAAATACTGTCGGAAGTGGGTTTGATATGGTTTCAAATATTTAAACTGGGGCTGCCTTAGGTCACTTTCTGTGCTTCCTATCTGCTTCCTATCACTATGCCTTGACAGACAGCAAGCAATAGCTCTGTATCAACAGCACTACAAAAGCTTCATAAATGGCGATGGAGGAAGAAAAAGTGCTAGCCCATATATACCTTATTAGGTAAAGTTATGCAGCTAACCACACAGAGTTACTCCAAAAGAAGAAGTTTAGGAAATAAGCTTCCATCATCCCAAGATCTGTGAAGCTTTTGGCAGCACCAAGTCAAAGCTCAAGTGCTGTATTATGCAACCATGATGTCTGTGCAGAATTTCAGTTCTGGCCAGCCCTGTACCTTGTTTTGCTTTTCCAACCTCATGGATCAAACAGCATTTTCCAAACCTGAAATGGTTTTTGAGGCATAACAGCTTGAGTAACATGCTGCTGTATGTATCAGCTCAGGAGCTTGTTTGTGGAAGGAGAAGAATTAATGCTGTGAAGTTAATTAACATTACTGAAAAAGAAGTAGGTCTCTTCCTTTCATAGGAAGACACATTTATAAATGAGTAGAAGTACAGGCTAGAGGAGAGGGTACAACGGTGGACATGAGCCACTCGCCTGCCACTGGTCCTTGCTGAGAGCTGTGCTGACAGTAGCTCTTCCTTTTCCCATTTCTACTCATCAGGAGCTGCATGCAGAGGGTCCTGCTCTGTGAGGGAGACAGATAGAAGAGGTAGGGGAGTACTTTACAGGAAAAGTGATTCCCAGTAGCAGGCCAACTTTTAATTATTTGCATGGTTCTCTCATCTATTGTTTTATCTAGAAGGCTGAAATGCACAGGGTATTATGTCATGTATCTTGTCAAACTAAAACCAAATTGGAGCTGGATAGCAAATTCACTTAGGAATACCTTCCATTAGTTCCACTAGGTGTATCAGTGTGCGTGTGATTTATACTTTGCTTCCTAAGCCAAAAAGTATTAGTTTTCTCTGAACATCTGGCTGGCATCTGTGAAATCTGTAGTATGCATCATTAATCAGAATATCATTGTGGGGTTTTGTAATGACAGATAGATAGGGGAAGTTCACTATATTAATGTAATAATGCTCACTGGGGTACAGCAAAGCTACAGCTTTCACTGTGCACTTGAAAAAAATAATTGCTTTAATAACAGCCTAGAGTAAAGACTGGTATTTGTACTTAACAAAATCATCTAATGAACATCTGTCTTCATTCCTACTAGATTGCTTTGTACAAAGTAGATATCATATTCATTTCCTGTCCTAATCTATTGCACGCTATTAATGCCCTAGTAACTTATATTTGTGTGGGTGTATGCTACATATTCATGTGTGTATATTTATGTATATGTAGAGAGAGATAGATATCTGGATTTATGAATGTATATATCTATCTATATATCCTTCTATATATATATACACATATATACATAATCACACACACATATATATTCCATTTATGCTAAGCCTAAAACTGTAGAAGGGATTTCTGTTACCACACACACACAGACATATATACACACACACGTAGCACATTAGCTATAATTTACGTATGGTTAATTCTGAGTGTGGGCACGTACATGTGTATACAAACACACAATAACCAAATAACCTTTCTTCCCTCCCATCCCATTTCTCTGTCAACAAACCAGTTATATGTAAGGGATCCTCTGACTCCACCAGGATCAGATCTACCATCTAACTTTCCTGATAGATACAATTTGGTCTATTGACTGACTTTCTTTTTCACAATATAATGGGAACTAGTGATCAAACATAATGCATGCTTAAATTTCCACTGGAAATGATGATGAGCTTTCTTCCTACTAATACCGTCTTCAGACTCTTACGATCTTTTCTGGTATGTGAGCACATAAGAACAAATGAGCACTTCTTTACATATATACACAATTCCAACTGAACAATTTCTAGTTCTGTAGCTAGAGAACAGATATACCTTGAGTGAAATCAGAGGACATATCTAGAGTGTATTTGCAATGTGTTTTACACATGGAAAAATCTATTCACTTTCTGCCATTTAACAGAGCTGTGGGAAATGTATTTTGGGCATGGTCCAAAAATGAGATGGTGTAAATTGTGCTTGAAACATAATTAGCAGATTTCCCAGTTTTCACATGGCAAAACCTATGGTTTAAATATTTCTTCCTCTTACCTTCCCTTCTCACACATGGGCCCAACTATTATCACTTAAAAATCCATCCAGAAACACTATGGAATTGGAGGTAAACTGGTGGTGGAGTTGTGTTTTGCATTGATTTTACTGTTGGTTTTTAATGCCAAAAAAGTTGAGTTATAATTGGGTATAACCTGCAATCACACAGGAAGGAGTCTTCTCTCTTTAGCTGAAGCCCAGTAGATTTCAGACAAAGGTATTTCTTCTCAGCATCTGAATACCTCAAGGAAAATCTAATCTACACCATACCTTGCGATTCTTGATAAAGAGTATGTAATTGGTGGTTAAAAGATAAATAACAGAGGTGGCATATGCTTATCTTTCATCCCCAGAATTATTCCCACACTTCACTACAATTGACCTGATTATTTTTTCTAAATAACTGTTTACTCACAAAGGTAAGCTCAAAGATCACAGTGGCAGAGCACATTTCTCCCTGTCACTCCAAACCTCATAGCATTATGTTTCCTTTACATACAGAACAGGCTTTAAAGGGCAGAGAATACCTTCCTTCATAAACCCACTGATCCTTCATCTCAAATGAACACAAATATTTCCAGCACAATTTAGGAAACTGATAATGCCATCCCTTTCAGAACTAACAAAGACACCGAGAAACTAACTGCAGATAGAGCCTTTCTTACTGAAAGCTAGAACTGCACTGAGTGCTAATTACGAAATTTTAACAGAAATTTCAGAAAGTAATTCTAGTCATGTACGATCAAAAGCAAAGTAAAGATGCCAAAACGTAATTGCCAGTTAAAAAAATTACGGTTGTTAGTCTGGAGTATCCAATACAATAAATTCTGTGTGAAAAGTTGCTCCAATAAAGAAGCTTTAGTTTGGGCAATCCCAAAGAAAATAAGTTTTCAATTTGCTTGCTTACTTCTTTCACTGTCCTTCATGCACTAACCCACAAATACTGTGGAAAATTTACATATGGTTCTGTAAAGATGGATCATAACAACCTTAAGATAGAGGAAAGTTAATTTTTGTTTATGTTTAGTTATGTTCTAGCATTTAAACAGGCTAATCTAAAGTGTATGGCTAAGTTACTTCTACATATAAAGAAAGCACTGTGCTCTTTGGCTAGGTGTAGGTAGACTGAATATCTGTGGTGATGTAAAATCATTTATTAGGAGCTTATGGCTTTCTATTCCTTTATCTTTAGGTGTCAGCTACGTGCCTCAGCTGGCAAATTAATTTCAGATGCTCTTCTAAAGGCTTGTTCTGTTTTCCTGATGATTTATACTGACAATTGTATTAGAGTATTAGACTCTATACTATATTATGCCTCTTTTTTTGGATAAGGACTCAAGGAGGCAATGAAATGAGGTTAGTGGCTGATTTCAATAAAACTGAGATTTTTACAAAGAGATGTATAACTCTCTGCCAAGAAATCCTTTCTCAATAAACTGAACATTGGTCCTTATAACCTTTCATATCCTTACATTAAATTTCTCTTGCTCCGTATTTTCTTTGTGAGCTTGTGGTAAAATATACATGCTCTCTGCTATAAACTACTATTTTTACAGGTGAATGTTAAAGATATTGCCTTGGCAATAGTCCTCCCAAAGTTATTATCTTTAAAATCTGAGCTTGTAACAGAAGTAATGGCAGACCCAGAATCTGCTGGCTCTGCAAAATTGTAACAAAGACAGAAATCTAGCATGGAAGGCTCTTAGCATACAAGATATGTCAGTGATTGAGAGTAATTTATGAAATAAATAATCATAATCATTAATCATAATTGAAACTAGCACCTTGGAAGTAATCCATCCCCAAATCCAAAACCAAACATAAAGAACTGCAGTAAGTCAAATAGTAGGCACTATAATCATAGTAGAAGCTGGCAACAGAAGATTGTCCCGATTGTCTCAAAACATGGATCAGTGGAAGAAGATTAGTCTGATGTTTTGAACTCATCGCCATAATTTCCTAATCTCCAGGCTGTGATAAACAAAAAACTTACCTACCTTAATTAGCTGAATAATTAATTACTGTCTATCACTAGTAAGAGCAATAAAAAGTAACATTCTAATTTTGAAGAAGACTAACTAGGACAGGGCACCAGAGGCTGAGCTCCCACTCTGCTGAATCACTGCCAAAATGAACACTGGGTAAAGGTGTGTCCATATTTCTTTCTCTAATTTTGTAACAGCTGTTCTAAATCTGTGGTTCTGAATCACCAGTCATGATCCATTTTAAAAAATCAGCTAACCTGATATGCTGGTGTCATATTTATGTAACATATTTATTTAACAATTACTCTTCCCTCTGCTAGAAATGGCTGCAGCTTTTGGATGTATACAAGATGGTTTTGGGGTTTGAGGAAATGTTTGGTGCTTGGGGCAAACCAGTGTTCTGTGGGATCTATAGCTATTGCTTAGCACCAGCTGACAGCTTCTTCAGCAAGTAGTCTGACTTTCTCACCACAAGATCAAGCAAGACTCCATTTCTTACTCTCTTGAAAACATGGTGAGATGGACACCATAGAGGTCTGAGTCCTTAAGCAGTATGGTCCAGGTTGACAGAGATTTTTTTTGTGCAACACCACAAAACACTTTACTTCCTAAGTGTGACCACCTGCTGTTTCTGCCGTTGCAACAAATTTAATCTGTTTTACAACTTTGGAGTGCAAAAATAAAAACAAAGTTTAAGTTCTAAGTATGTTGGAGTGTTCCTGAGGGCTAAGTCTGGGCAGAAGAAAAATAGAAATAGTCAGTAATAGAGGAAACAAAAGGTGACTCGTAAGAAATCATGTACACAAAAAGATTTTTGAATCTGAAAGTAAATGTATAAACAAATATATCAGATAATAAAAATATTTGAGATAATAAATTTATTGGTTGTGAAGAGTAAAGATAAAAGTCAAGTGTCCCTGTCTGTAGAAGATCACAGAATGGGAGAGAGAAGTAACCTCTCTGTTTAGAAAAGGGTTAATGAGTGTGCATGTCTAGACCTTACCCCAAGACTCTCATGGAACAAAAAAAAATAATAAATAATTCATGGACTATAACACAGTTTGGGAGATTATTTTATTTTTTAATTTGTAGACCTTTTTTGTTGACCAAAACCACAATTTCTGGTTTCAAATTAAGACTTCCAGGAAATTATCGAAGATTCTGAATTAGTTTCTATGAAGAAGGAGCTTGCAATGCCTTCTTGGGATGCCTCAAGTTAACATTTATTTCGTGAACCTCTTCATTTGCAAGCTGCTGCCTTTGTCCCTTTCTCACCCAAATATTCCTATCAAATTTCATTGATGTCTAACCTGGTCCAAACTGTTTTTTCTTTCCCCAAAGCAAAGTACTGGTATCATGGTAATAAAATTGAACAGTATGACCTAAGGTTTTTGGCACAAAAGAGACAGGATGTTGTGAGGGGAATGCTTCAGGATGCAGATAACCATTGTGGCAGATATGGGAAGAGTACAGCTGGGGTCACTGATTACAGAAGATCCCCAAGACACTCCTTGCTCCCCAGCCAGCAGTGCCTCTCTAGCAGCAGCTGGGGGATACATGCCAACAGCCCCTTCCTCACCCAGTATTGCACACAGCTTCAAAAGACCCAGATTGTTTTGAGAATGCCAGCCTGTCTCTGAGAGAATGTTTAGGATTCAGCTATGTGTCCCTCACCTTTGGAGGGGAAAGGGCCTGAGACGAACCCACAGGTTCATGACACCATTAGTCATAAAACTCAAATCTATTATTTTCTTGGAGCAAATATAAAAACACGTGACTCAGACTTTGCAGACTGAACTGAAAAATATGGCCTTTGCTAGTTTGTGGAAGGTTGATCTTCCATCATAATGTTCGTTAATATATTTTAGGCTGCAACTGTAGTATTTATACTGCATTTTGCACTGCTGTCACTCAAACACTGACATGAATGCTTAGTTTAAGTTTGGTTCCAAAACAAAAGTGTTGTGTGACCTTGTTAACCTAGTTTCTGCTCAGAATTAATATTAGTGTGGTGACTTGAATTATGTCCCCAGATAATCACAATATGGCATGCAATTTTGAATGTCATGTTTGTTTGACTCATGGGAAATGGAAATAAAAAATTGCCTGGAGCATTGTGAATGCAAATATGTTACCTCTTTGGCAGTGGTCACTTTATATTACATTATGACAATTCTATTAAAGACATATTGAAACTGATTAAACATTTTCATAGAATTCCACAGTCTTTGCCAATTTCTGCTGTTTAAAATTTGCATAGAATTGCTCACAGACCTTTTTCTAGAGTGAGGATAGCAGAGAAAACTAGTTGTATAAACAAACTCAAATCACTCTTTAGGCAAGAGAATAATCACGAAATTAATTATGAATTCACAACTGTGTGTATCCTTTTGATTAAAAGCAAATATAATTTCTAATAAGAATTCTACTATACCTTGAAACCTTATTCTGTTATGAGGCTATATTGATTTAAACACAGTTGTAAAGGTTGAAATCATATTTTGGAAATGGGTAAATATAATTTAATGTTATACAAAATAAGTGAAATTTAGTTGGAAATTTTTTTTAGATGTTTTAAAAATGAGAGTATTTTTGTGTCATTCTGATAGCTTTGTTAGCAGTTGTTGAAATTTTAGCTTAATATTTAAGATATTAGTTTTTTCCTCTGTATAGTTATATGATGCTGAAGCAGCATACATTATTTCTGAGCATAGTTAATCTAGCTATCAAATACCATAACAGAATCACCCAGGCTTTTATGTAAAATTAAATTGTATCCTTTTAATATATTTTAATTATAAAAGTACTACTTGTTTTGTGGTGATGACTGGTGTTGCTCTGAAATCTTGCTACATGTACCAGAAAATGGTACTGTACTGTGAGTGTAAGTCTGCCCAGTTATCAAAATCTTTGTGAAATTAGTAAGACCTGCATTTCTAATCAAAATATATAGTAATTCCTGTTGACTATATGACTACTTTGAAGATATGGGCTTTTTCCATAATGCATGTCAGTGGCAAATCTACAATCATATACATGTAGGGATGGGAGGAATGTGAAAACAATCAAACTACCTGAAACATAATCCAATATTATGTGTATGGAATTTTTTAACTTGTTCCTAATTTTTTTTCAGGGGAAAACATCCACAACTTCTGGATATCCCGTAACTGCTTCACCTCCTTAAGACATGGATGTTTATTAAGACCTAGGCTCAGTCTCTTCTGTTTATTAAGCCTAAATCTTCTACCTCTCTTCACAGAAAATAACAAGGCATTCCACCTTTGGTATACTTTTTTCTGTAACGGAATATTATCACAGTCCACTATGTCTTGGACTTGTCTTTTAGTTGTTAGTCTAAATAAATGATAAATAACATTCATCAACCTTCCCTCAAAGGAAATATTTCTGAGATCACCACCATTCTAACTTCTGCTGTTTGGACTCATTCCAGCTTGTTTACCTATTTCGTGTATCACAACACTCCAAACAGAACAAAAGCTCAAGCTGAGACCTCAAAACATCAAGTACAGCAGAGAATTTACAAACAGAGAATGTACAAATTTTGACTGTGTCTCATGGTTTTACCCTGGCAAGCTGCTAAGTTCCATGCAGCCACTTGCTCACTTTAGACATTAGGAAGGGACTTTTTAGAAGGGCATTTAGTGATGGGCATGTAGAAGACCATGTAGAAGGGGAGGGACTTTTTAGTAGTGATAGGATGAGGGGTAATATTTTTAAATTAGAGGGGAGTAGATTTAGATTGGATATTAGGAAAAAATTCTTCACTATGAGGATGGTGAGGCACTGGAAAAGGTTGCCCAGGAAGGTGGCGGATGTCCCCTCCCTGAAGGTGTTCAAGGCTGGATTGGATGGGGCTTTGAGCAGCCTGGTCTAGTAAGAGGTGTCTCTGCTCATGGCAGGAGGGCTGGAACTTGATGATCTTTGAAGTCCCTTCCAACCCTAACCATTCTATGATTCTATGACTCTATGATTCACACCTCCGTCAGGATGGGGGAGAGAAACAGGAGAGTGAAAGTGAGAAAATCTGTGGACTGAGATAAAGACAGTCTAATAATGAAAACAAAAGCCACACACATGCAAGGCAAACCAAAGAATTCATTCCACACTGCTCATGCGTAGGCAAATGTTCAGCCCTCTCCAGGAAAGCAGGATCCCATTGCATGTTAAGGTGACTTGGGAAGACAAACACCATCACTCTGAATGCCACTGCCCTCCCACCCCACCCCATCCTTTTCTCCAAGCCCTTTATATGCTAAGTGTGATGTCATGTGGTATGGAATGTCCCTTTGGTCAGGTCTGGTCAGCTGTCCCAACTGTGTCCCTTCCCAACTCCTTGTGCATCCCCAGCCATCTCACTGGTGGGGTGATGTGAGAAGCAGAAAAGGTCTTGGCTCTGTGTAAATCACTGTTCAACAACAACAAAATCATCTCTATATAACAAAAATATCTCTTCACTATCAACACTGTTTTCAGCCCAAATCTAAACCATAGCCCCATAGCCCCATACTGGATAGGACAAAGGAAATAAACTGTCTCAACTGAAACCAAGACATTATTCACCCCTAATTCCACTCCATTTATTCCATGCCCAGATCCCACACAATTCAATACATCTTCAATAACTACCACCACCCTTCTCATCCTTTAATATAATATGCTTATATTATTCCCTTAGTCTATGGACCACTCTTGTAAAATGTCCATAAAATATTCGCCATATCCATAAAACATCCACTGAGTTAGTTTAGCCCATGATTTTGAGCTGCTTCACTCAGGACAGGAGAGATGGTCTGATGTGTGGAGTTAATGAGAGGGTGAAATTCAACAAGATAGAGAAGGGCTTGGAGATGCTGAAATTCTACAAGACTGTAGGGAAATACCTCTAAAGTGTCCCATAGGAATTTCTGGAGACTCCTCAGAGGAGGTAGTATTGCTGACCCCTCTTCTTGAACCTTCTAATGTCCCTCTAGGAGGCAGTGGGGGAAAACTTCAGATTCCTCCCAGAGGTTTGAAGAAGGGCTCCTCAAAAAACGTATTGAGTCAGAAAGCCCAGCTGAAGTGTCTTTACATGAACGCGCACAGCATTGGTAATAAGCAGGAGGAATTGGAAACCATGATGTCACTGGAAAATTATGATCTAGTTGCAATCACGGAAACATGGTGGACTGATTCCCACAGCTGGAATACCCCTGTAGAAGGGTGTCACCTTTTTAGAAGGGATAGGCTAGGAAGGAAGGGTGGCAGAGTTGCCCTCTATGTTAAAAAGTGGATAGACTGTGAGGAGCTCCCTCAGAAGTGGCCAGGAGCAGGTTGAAAGCCTGTGGGTCAGGATTAGGGATGGGGCTAATAAAGAGCAGTTGGTAATAGGGGGTCTACTACAGGCCACCTGATCAAAGAGAGATTATTGATGAGGCTTTCCTCCTTCAGCTGCAGGAGGCATCACGGTCACAGGCACTCATCCTGATGAGGGACTTCAACCACCTGGACATCTACTGAGAATACCACACGGAGAGCTGCAAGAGGACCAGGAGACTCCTGGAGTCTGTAGAGACAACTTTCTGGTTCAAATAGTGGATAGACCAACCAGAGGCGATGCATTGCTGGACCTGGTGCTCACCAATGTGGGGGAGATCATTAAAGGTGTAAGGGTGGAGACAGCCTGGGCTGCAGTGACCATGCCCTAGTTGAGCTTGTGATCTCAAGGAATGTGGGCCTGGAGAAGAGTGGCATAAGGACCCTGAACTTTAGGAGAGCAAACTTTAGGCTGTTTAAGGACTTGTTGGCCAAAATCTCCTGGGAGGTGGTCCTTAGAGACCGAAATGTTGAGGACAGTTGGCTACTCTTTAAGGATGCCTTTCTGAGAGTTCAAGGGTTATCTGTCCCTCTGAATAAGAAAGTGGGCAGGAGGGGCAGGAGGCCAGCATGGCTAAGCAAGGACCTGCTGGCCAAACTGAGTGAAAAGAAAGGCAAATACAAGCTCTGGAAGCAAGGGTGTGTTGCCTGGAAAGAATACAGGGATGCAGTTCGGACTTGCAGAGACGGGATCAGGAGACCCAAGGCACAGATGGAACTGAACTTGGCGAGGGATTTTACAGGTGCATTGGCCAGAAGAGACAGGCCAAAGAGACCGTACCCCCCTTGGTAAATGAGAAAGAATTGACTGCAACTGATGAGGAGAAGGCTGAGGTACTGAATGAGTTCTTTGCATCAGTCTTCTCTGGCAGCTGGGATTCTCATAATTCTCAAATCCCAGAACCGTGCATCCCTAGAACTCTAGGTGGGAACTGGGGGAGCAAATCCCCCCCCCCCCCTCGCCCCCCCCGCCCGCTGTAAGAGCAGAGCAAGTCTGTGACTGCCTCATGAGACTGAATGTCTACAAGTCTATGGGGCTGGATGACATGCATCCCAGGGTCCTGAAGGAGCTGGCTGATGTGGTTGCCAAGCTGCTCTCCATCATATTGGAAAAGTCGTGGCTGTCAGGAGAGGTCCCTGGGGACTAGAAAAAACGTCACATCACTCCCCTTTGAAAGAAAGGGAGCAAGGAAGACCCAGGGAGTTAAAGGCCGGTGAGCCTCACCTGTGTGCCTGGGAAGATCATGGAGCAGATCCTCCTGAATGACATGTTGGAGCACATGAAGGATGAGCGAGTGATCCAGGACATCCAGCACGGCTTCACCAAGGGAAGGTCGTGCCTCACCAGTCTGGTGACCTTCTATGATGGAGTGACAGCATCGGTAGATAAAGGGAAGGCAACTGATGTCATCTACCTGGACTTGTGCAAGGCCTTTGACACAGTGCCCCACCACATCCTTATCTCTAAATTGGAGAGATGTAGATTTGATGGGTGGACCATCCAGTGGATAAGAAACCTGTTGACAGACCGTAGACAAAGGGTGGTGGTCAATGGGTCCATGTCCAGGTGGAGGCCGGTGACAAGCCGTGTCCCCCGGGGTCTGTCTTGGGACCGGTGCTCTTTAACATCTTTATCAATGACATTGAGGTTGAAGTTGAGTGCACCCTCAGCAAGTTTGTGAATGACACCAAGCTGAGTGGTGTGGATGACACAACAGAAGGAAAGGAAGCCATCCAGAGGGATCTTGACAGGCTGGAAAGGTGGGACCGGGTGAACCGAATGAGGTTCCACACTGCCAAGTGTAAGGTCTTGCACTTGGGCCAGAAGAATCCCAGACATAGACACAGACTGGGAGAAGAGCTCCTTGAGAGTAGCCCTGCTGAGAAGGACTTGGGGATTCTGGTGGATGAGAAACTTAACATGAGCCAGCAGTGTGCTCTTGCAGCTCTCAAGGCCAATGGTATCCTGGGCTCCATCAGAAGAGGAGTGGCCAGCAGGGACAGGGAGGTGATTGTCCCTCTCTACTCTGCCCTCGTGAGGCCCCAGCTGATGTATTGTGTCCAGGTCTGGGGCCCGCAGTACAAGAAAGATGTGGAACTGTTGGACTGTTGGAGAGGGTTCAGAGGAGGCCACAAAGATGATTAGAGGGCTGGAGCACCTCCCCTATGAAGAGATGCTGAGGGAGCTGGGCTTGTTCAGCCTGGAGAAGAGAAGGCTGTGCGGGGACCTCATTGCAGCCTTCCAGTACCTGAAGGGAACACACAAACAGGAGGGGAATCAACTCTTCAAAAGGGTAGGTAGTGGCAGGACAAGGGGGAATGGATTAAAACTAAAGGAAGGAAGGTTTAGATTAGATATTATGGGGAAGTTTTTTTACAGAGAGAGTGGTGAGGTGCTGGAACAGGCTGCCCGGAGAGGTGGTGGATGTCCCATCCCTGGAGGTGTTCAAGGCCAGGTTGGATGTGGCCCTGGGCAACCTTGTGTAGATCCATGCCTGAGGTTGGTGTCCTGCCTGTGGCAGGGGGGTTGGAGCTCTATGATTCTTGGGGTCCCTTCCAACCCATGCCATTCTATGATTCTATGATTCTAAATCCAGCTCAAGTTGGGTCACCTTTGCACTTGCACTGCTTCGTGTAAGGCTTGTACCCCATTGGTTCAGGTGGTTCCTGCCACGGTCATTCCTGTAATGTGCAACTCTAACTCTGAGTTACCACAATTTAAAGCTATGTCCATTGCAATCTCCATACCTGTTTCCTTATGGCCACAATACCTTCAGAGACACACTTGCTCCAGCATGGCCTTTCCCACAGCTGCAGTCACTTCAGTCCCTTCAGAAATAAATCTGCCTTGTCATGGGCTCATCCATGGACAAGGATGAGGTCCATGGATGGTGCTTTGAGGTGCTCCACTTTGAGGTGCTCTACTTTGAGGACCTCCATCATGACCTTATGTACAGCCTCTGATGCTTCAAGGTGTACCTATTGAAGCATGGATTCATGCTTACCATGGATGCTTTAGGGTGTACCTTTTCCAATACAAACTTAGCCTTGGGCTGCAATCCCTTCAGAGGTTTTCCTTCTGTGGCACAGACATATCCACGGCCACAGATGCTTCAAGATATTACTGCTCTGTGGTGGACTTACTCATGGCCACAGATGCTTCAGTGTGTCCTGCTCCCATATGGATTCAGCAGCAGGTGACTTACTCAAGTTCACATGGGATTTTCAGCCTGTCCAGTACAGCAGCACAGAAACACCAACAATGACCTGGCCATCAGCCAGCCCATCCCTGTTTCTGTTAACAAGATGTTCCCAGGCGCAGCACAGCAAGATGATAAGCAGGACAGCGATACAGGGAGCAGGAAAAGCAAAGAGCAGACACTATCAGGCACTATACAATACAGTAAGGCAAGTAAGCCTCATGTCAGGCACAGGAGCCTGCCAATTAATAGCTAAACAGCAATAAGAGTGTTCATTAAATATAGCATCCCAATCAGATCTGTTGTTATCTCGAACCCTTTGAGCCCAAATTAGGTGCCAAAAAGGATTGTCATGGTTTTACCCCAGCAGACAGCTAAGCACCATGCAGCCACTTGCTCACTCCCTGCGGGCAGGATGGGAGAGAGAAACAGAGGAGTGAAAGTGAGAAAACTCGTGGGCTGAGATAAAGACAGTTTTAATAAGGAAAGCAAAGGCCACACACACAAGCAAAGCAAAACAACGAATTCATTTTCCACTTCCCATGGGCAGGCAGGTGTTCAGCCATCTCCAGGAAAGCAGGACTCTGTAATGGTCACATGTAATGGTGACTTGGGAAGACAAATACCATCACTCTGAATCCCACTCCCCTCCCAGATGGTATGGAATGTCCCTTTGGTCAGTTGGGCTCACGTCTCCCAGTTTTGTCTGCTTCTAACTTCTTGTACAACCCCAGCTATCCCCTGATGGGGAGAAAATTTGGAGGGGATGGCACACATCCGCAACATGGATTTCCACTTCTAATTACAGAATTCAATCTCAGTGATCTCAGATTCTTTCTGTTCTCTACTAGTTTATCTCTTCAGTTTTATTTCCAAATTGAGAATCATAGAATGACTGAGGTTGGAAGATGCCTCTGGAGGACACACACTCTTGTCTTGTGATCAAAATAGAACTAGTTCTGATGTGGGTGTAGGTTTCTTGGCACCTTGAGTAGTCAAAGTCACAAAGGCTTCCACGGCTTCTCTTTTGACAGAAAAAGTTGTTTCTTCTACTTCAGCTGTCATTTGCCTTTGGCTTGGTAACCCGGGAAACAGAGTGGCTCCATTGTCTCTCTAAGCCTTGGTCTTCATCCCAGTTTTAGGAAGTGAATGGTGATTAGCTCAGCCTTCATCTTTTCCTTTCTTGTTAAACCAAGTCCGGTTCCCTCAGTCTGTCCCCATTTGTCATGAACCCTAAAATACTACCAGCATCAGGGCCTTCTGCTGGACTCTATCCAGTTTGTCAATCTTTTTCTTATACTGTAGAGCCCTAATCTAGATATAGCACCCCACACTTGGCATTGCCACTGTTAGATGGAGGATCACAACTCCTACTGCAAAGACCATACCTCAAGCTCCTGACCACCTGCTCTGATTCCACTAGGCAGCAGGTGGAGGAGCTACAGGAGGAAGTTACCAGGCTACTATACTAGGGAATGTGAACAAGAAATAGAGTATTATTCAAGACGTTGTAAGAAGAAATACTAGTCTCTGAGACAGAGAGCTCCACCAGCTACCAAGGAGCATCAATAATGAAAGGACGGCAACTTGCAGGAGATCATATGATCTCTGGTGACCCTTGGGCACAGAATATCACTTCATTCCATTTCCATGTGTATACCAACCAGCAACAGATAGGAAGTGTTGGCAGCAGGCAACAGATTCACAGGGAGAAACAGTACCAACTGCGCATACTAGAAGTTGGAAAAGGAGGTTGCAAGTGCAAGTAGTGGGTGCCTCTGTTAAGAGACACTGAGGTACCCAACTGGCAGACTGATAGACAGTCATGGGAGGTTTACTACTTGCCAGGGGCATCACAGAGATGGCCATAATTGGTTAAAAACACAGATTACTTGTATATGGGCAATGGTGACATGGTAAAGCAAAACCTGAGCAAGCAGGACTTCAGATCCCTGGGGACTCAAGTAAAAAGGTCAGGGATAGGGGTGCAGGCAGAAGTCAACACATCATGCAGATCAATGCATGGCTTTGTGGATGTTATTGTTGTCAGGGCTTTGCTTTCTATGATCATGGGACATTCATTGATGAATAAAGCCTCTCAAGGAGAAATGGGATCTACATACCTAGAAGAGGAATAAGGATCTTGGCTTGCTTAGTCAACCATGCTTTACATTAATGAGTTCGAGGGGATGGGACCCAAAGTTATGACACCTGGCAACAGGGTTGATGAGGAAACCTATCAGAACAGTAAAAGATGCTCCTCACTCCCCAAAAGAAAAACCACTAAGTCCAGCCACCTCGAGCACGTAGTCTGGGCAAAAAACAGAGAAACAAGATGTTGGTACCCAGTCTGAGTTACATGTGAGAAGAATCACATGTGAAAACTCACACGACTAGAAGACCAAGAGGGATGTCTATAAACACCTTCAGAAAGATAGGAAGAGAATGAGAGGAAGGAGAATTGCACTTTATGCAAAAGAAAACTTTGAGAGTATGAAGGTGAGCTATGGAGACTATGAAAGTTATATCAAATGCCTTTGGATCAAAATTAGAGGGATCATCACTGAAGGGAATCTTACATTAGGTATCTATTCCTGACCTCCCAAGCAGGATGGCAAGGCTGATCAAACTTTACTTTGGCTGCCTGGAGAAATCTTTAGCTAACAGAAGCTAGTTCTCATGGGTGACTTATATTACTTGTATCACAGAATCACAGAACGTTAATTGTTGGAAGGGACCTTGAAAGATCATCTGGTCCAACCCCCCTGCCAGAGCAGGATCACCTAAACTATATAACACAGGAACACATCCAGGTGTGGTTTGAATGTCTCCAGAGAGGATACTCCATAACCTCTCTGAGCAGTCTGTTCCAGTACTCCGTAACCTTCACAGTAAAAATGTTTTTCCTTATATTCACATGGAACTGCCTATGATCCAGCTTGCACCCATTACATTTATTGGGAAGACAGCACAGCAATTAACAAGTCATCCATCAGATTCCTGGAATGCATTGAGGCCTGCTTCCTGCTACAGATGCTGGATATGTTGGCTAGGAACAACCCACTGCTACACTTACTGCTTTCATACTGAGAAGATTTACTCGACAACATAAACATCAGTGGTAGCTTTGGGTGAAAAACCCACAACATTGTGGAGTTTAAAATCCTGCTGAGTGCACTGCAGAACAGCAGCAAGACAAAGACTCTGGATTTTAGGAGACCCAGCTTTAATATGCTCAGAGCCCAGATACAAGTGATTCCATGGAGGGCAAAGGAGTTTGGTAAGTGCTGGGTGTTATTCAAAAACAGCCTCCTGAAAGCACAATAACAGTCCATCCAGTAGAAAGGTAAAAGAGGAAGGCAGAACAAGACACCCTGTTGGTTTAACATTTTGATTTTGGATGAGCTAAATAGAAAAAATAAATAAAGAAAAAAATGGAAATGCAGCCAAATAACCATCAAGAACTACAAAAAACCTTTCTAGAGCATGCAGAGATGCAGTCAGGAAGGCTAAGGCTCAGCTAGAAGCAAAATTGGCCAAAGATGTCAAGAAAAACAAGAAAGGGTTCTTCAGATAGGGAAAGTGTAAGCAGAAGCACAAGAAATACTGTGGAGGTGCAAACCCTCTTTAGCCACTCCATACTTGGCACAATCTCTCCCTGCTTTCCTGAGCTACAGAACAGAGTATTAAGGCACCTCCACACCTGGCTTTTTGCTTCTTCACTAACAGAAATGCCCTTATACCCAGCATTCTTATTCCTGCATTACTTGGGAACAATAGCGGTAATTGATCTCCTCCTGACAGCCTGGTACACCTGTGCCTGAGTCATAGCCCAAAAAGGGACACTAGAAACATTCTGAGTGTGTGCAACTGGTGGAAAATGCCAGAATATTTCATCATCTAAGCTGGACTGAAGTGCAAAAAGAACCTGTCAAAAGTCAATGAACTTAGAACCTTTCAATAATTTGATTTTAAATGAGACCCTTTGGAGATCTGGGTCACAGTGGGCTGTGAAGTGTATCCCTCTTAACTGAGACACCTCCCTGGCATGAACTTAATGAAGATCATCTGCCAGGGCAAAGCCTGCCTTCTCCAATCTCAACTATCATTCATAGTAAGTTTGTGCGAATCTTTTAATCTTCAAATCCTCTTCTAAGTCATTGTTTTGTTCATAATATATTTTACTGAATTTTTTTTAAATATTTTACTGAAATTTTTTTTAAAGCTTAGTCAATCACTAAGTGCTGCTAAAATTTAACCTCTGATTTACTTTATACTATTAATGAATTCTGAATTGACTAATTCATATCTGTGTCAAACACCTTAGACTGTGACTAAGCCACAGGCCCAATACAAAATGGGGCAGGGAAACTAGTCACAGGGCAGAGGTTCTCAATATCTTCTTTGCATATGTTTTCACTGGCATACCTGGACACCAGATTGTAGGATCAAGTAGCTGTGACAACTCATGTGCCAACGCCCCAGTAGTGGAGGAAAGGCTTGTCTGTAGCTTCTAGCAAGTGCTCAATCCACATAAAACTATGTGCCTAGATGGAATCCTCCCAGGGTGATCAGAAGATGACTTCATTGCAAGGCCACTGTTTATAATATTTGAAAATTTGTAGAGATCAGGGGACATCCTTGATGTCTGCAAGAATGCAGATGTCATATGCATCTACTAGGAGGGATGAAGAGAAGACGTAGGAAACTACAGTCTTAGTTTTACTTAAATCCATAGGAAAGTAATGGCATGAGTCCTCCTATAAACTAACTAGATGAATCAGGTGATTGGGAAAAACCTGCTAAGATTTATTAAGATCAAATCATTTCACATTAACCTTATTATCTTCTGTAACAAAATAACATCTGTCCACATGGGAAAAGCACTGGATTGTGTTAACCTGGACTTCAGCAGCTTGACATTGTTTCACTTAGCCTTTTACTGGACAAACTGGTAAGATACAGACTGAATGGGTGGTCTGTAAGATGGGAAATTGGTTAACAGGTTGCATTTGGTAATCAATGGTTTTAACTCAGGCTGCTGTCAGTCTGTCATAAGTGGAGGGCCCTATGTTGCTCAACATCTTTAGAAATTATCTGTATGTAGTGAATGAAACCATTCTCACCAGGTTTTCTGTGACACCACTCTTAGTAGTGAGGTACACATGTCTGAAGAGAGAGAGATCTTACAGAGAGTCCTGGACAGGCTGGAAGAGTGGGCTAGCAAGAGTAGTATGAAGTTTAACAGAGACAAGTGTGAAGTCCTACACCTGGAACAGAATAACTGAAGACCTCAGAATAGGCTAGTACCTGCGTGACTGCAGAGCATCTTTGCTGAAATGGATACAGAGGTCTTGGTGGACAGCAGGTTGAAAACGAGTCAGCAGTGCACTGCTGAAAAAGAAAGGTAAGTCAGTTCCTGGTCTGCATCTGCAGGAGCATTACTAGCAGAAGTAGAATCACGACCCTCCAACTCTACTTAGATCTTGTATGGTGGGTTGATCTTGGCTGGATGCCAGGTGTCCACCAAGCTGGTCAATCACTCCTTTCCTCAGCAGGATGGGTGTGAGTAACAGAGATGTAAAAGAAATCTTGTGGGAGAAGATAAATGCAATTTAGCAATGAAAAACAGAAAGCCATACATAGAAGCAAAGGAAAACTGAAGACTTATTGTCCCATCAGCATGTATTGTCCTGCCATTTCCCAGAAGCAGGACTTCAGTATGTGTAGTGGTTGCTCCATAAGATAGATGCCATAAATAACAGACACCCCTTCCTCCTCTTTTCCTGTAGCTTTCATTGCTGAGGAGACACAATAAGATGTGGGATATTCTTTTGGTCAGTTTGGGACAGCTGTCCCAACTGTGTCCTCTCCCAACCCCCACTCACTGTGGAGTGGAGATGTTGGAGAGACAGCCCTGGTGCTGTGCCAGTTCTGCTCATCAGTAGGAAAAACAATGGTATGTTATCAACACTTTGCTACCTACCAATATGCAAGACAACACTATGAGGACTGCTGTGGGGAAAATTAACTCCAATTCAGACAGACCCCATACATCTTGTCATGCTACACCTGGAGTAGTGTGTCTAGTTCTGGGCCCCACAGTTCAGGAAAGATATGGACAGAAGCTGATCAAAGGGCTGGAGAGCCTGCCTTTTGAGTAAATACTGAAATGGTTAAGATAACTCCATGGAGGACTGGAACTGAGAGACATTGTGATTTACTACTGCCCTCCATAACAGTGATCCACAGTGGGGCAGCTGAACGAAAACATAAAGCCCTGGGGGAAGAGACTCATATTGGAGAAGTTTGTGGGGGACTGTCTTCCGTGGGTGGGACCCCACTGTGCAGCAGGGGGAGGGTGTAGAATGAATGCCCCTGCCCGGCCCCAGCTGAGAAGGAAACAAACTTGCAAGGGACTGAACAAAGCCCCCACCTCCAGGTCCCTAACCCCTTGTGCTGCGATGAGGGGGAAGAAGGGAGTGAAATCATGACTAGAGTGAAGTCTGCTAAGAAGGGAGCTGGGGGCGGAGGGGGAGGTTAGAGGTGTTTTAAGATCTAGAAAAGGAAAACAGCTCATGAAGAAGTAACTGAGAACCCCATTTTCCCCAGTCCCTGCCCCCCTGTGCTGTGAATGAGGGGGAAAAAGGGAGCAAAATTGTGACTAAAGTTTGCTGAGAAGTGAGTGGCGAGGGGAAAGAGTTTTGAGATCTGCATTTGTTTCAAGATTTGGTTGCACTCCTAACTCCAGTTTCACTGTTCTTTATAGACTTGTAATTAGTTTTCTTTCTTCACACTGTGTTGAGTCTGTTTTGCCCATGCTGTGGATGACAGAATGATCTCTCCTTGTCCTTGTCTTGACTCCTAAGCCTCTCGATACATATTTTCTCCCCTGTCCAACTAAGAAGGGGAGTAATAGACTGACTTTGGTGGGCATCTGGCCTCCAGACAGGGCTAAACCCCTGGAGAAGGGGCAGAAGGACCCTCTTTACAGTATCCCAGAAGTTAAAGGGTGACTACAAAGAGGACAGAGGCTTTCTCTTCATTAGGAGCTTCATGGAGAACACATGGCAATGAGTACAAGTTGCACCAGGAGAGGTTTCATCTTCATAGAAGAAAGAAATTTTGTACAGTGAGAAAATTCACTGAAATAACCTCCACAGGGGCATGGTAGAGCCCTTATTACTGTTGGTTTGCAAGATACAGTTGGAAAGGGTGCTAAATAATCTCATCTAAGCTCTCTTCCCCATGAAAAGTTGTACTGGATGATCTTTTGAGGTGTCTTCAAACCTGGTCTGTTCTATGATTTTACGATTCATATCACCCACAGATTGTATTCTTGCTGTTATATATATGATTGGTCTTTATCATCCCAAGAATGTCTGATGATTCATACTCATCATACTGTCCTTTTCTGGAGACAATCAAAGATAAATATTCCAAATAAATGTTTCATAGCTGCTTACCAGTGACAGGAATAAAATCAAGAAAATAGAGTGAATTGTTCTGCATGTGTGTTTGGCATGGGTTTCAAGGACTTAAAACTCAATCACACAGACAGTGAGAGCTACAGGAAATCAAGACATCATGGAATAAGACTTTGACCACTCCTCTTCACCAGCAACCTCAAATAGGAAAATTATTCTAATTAAACAACAAAGAACTGCTACAGTCACTAAATGTAGAATTTAATTTACCCTCTAATATATAAATACATTTAGATCCAAGGTGAAGGTCATTGACTGTTGTGTAAACTGTTCATGCTTCATTGATTCCAGTGAAGTGATGGTACTTATCATTAAGCTGTGGAGGCAGCACAGGCTTTTCAATCTAGTGCATAAAACTAGACTTTTGGTTTTTGCTGCTGAAATGTTTGCATTTTTTTGCCTGTGGGTAGACCAAGGACTATAAGTCTATTTTAGTTATGTCTTTTTTTTTTGTATAAAGTTGAAGTTGTACTTGGTATACTAAGGAGATACTGAATACCTGGAGCTTAGAGGTTGGATCTGTCTGTCATTTCTCTGTTAAAAGCATAGTAATATTCCTCACTTCATCTGAACAAGACACCTACATGACCAGAGCAAGACCTTATAAATCCATCTGCAAAGTCAGATGGCAATCTGAACTTTTTGATCACTAGGAACTGGAAGGTGTTATTGATAAACCAAGAGTACAGCAGAATCTTAGTGCCAAAAAAGAGTTTCTTATTCAACACTTTAATTAAAATTTCTTACTTTTTTTTACTTTAATGACTGTTCCATAATTATATAAAATAAATATGCTTAAAAGTGTTTTACATAGAAATCCAGCTTCAGAGATTATACTACATATCGGTCAAATCAAGTACTGATGGAAGATGAAGTCCACACCCTCAAGTCATTTTTCTTCTGCTTCACCATAAATAATCTTATCAAGACTTTTCTTCCATATATACCATATCCATGCAGACAAACAGAACATCCACTAAGACTTTTTTCCCATCAATGTGATTAGTTCTAAAAGCAATGGTCACTCAGAGAATATAAAATCATATAATCTTTTAGGTTTGAACCAGCCTTTAAGATCATCAAGTCCAACCATTAACCTGGCACTGCGACATCCACCGCTGACCCATGACCCTAAGTACCACATCTATACATTTTTCAAATACCTCTAGGGATGGTGACTCTATCACTTCCCTGGGCAGCATGCTGCAGTGCTTCACAACCTCTTTGATGAAGAATTTTTTCCCACTATACAATCTAAACTTTTCCTGGTACAACTAGAGACCATTTCCCCTTGTCTTTTGATGTGTTACTTGGGAGAAGAGGCCAAGACCCACCTGGCCACACCCTCCTTTCAGGTAGATATAGAGAGCAATAAGATGCCCCCTCAGCCTCCTTTTCTCCAGGCTAAACTGCCCCAGTTCCCTATGCTTATCCTTTCATTGTACATTTTGAGTTACCTAGATGCTTTTCCTCCCATATGGAGTAGCAGTAGAAAATAATTGCAATTGTGACATACTCTGAAATTTGTATCACTTTATTCTAAGAGGAATTTACGGTAATTGTGGAGTAGAACCCCTAATTCACTTTCTAAATTAAGAGTAAATTAAAAAGCAAAACCAATGTTAAGATCCTAAAATTATTTTGTAGCTTATTAATTGTGACTCACTTTGTCACTTCCTAGGAGCTGATGGTTTCCAGAGTGCTCATATTTTTTATGTAACAACATACATTTGACTTCTGATGTTGGAACAATTTAATTAATTATTCTTTCTGAACTTGAATAGATGCCAGAGATATAACACTATATCTGAAATGTAAGTTATGACAGTTCTTAATATTGTGCTTTTTTCTTTATTTGATACAACTATAATGCTTATTCAGACACTCAAGTATTAACAAATCTTACCATTATTAAGAAAAGAGAAAAAAATTGAAAAAAGAGACATTTAGTATGTGCCTAAGGCATATTTAATCAAAGTATAACCAATGTAACCCAAGAATGAAAATATTTATTGACATACTTTTAAAGGAGTGGGTTTTTTCCCTTTATAACTGATCCTTTCTAGTGATTGTATGAGATAATTGTGAAGCCAAATGTTATCACCACTGAAAAAAGACAGTCAAAATCCCCAAAAGTGCTAATACAGTTTTATTGTTTCACAGCATGGTCAATTAAAATTAAAAGTAATCCTAAGCACATGAATGTCTACTTTTCATTTATACATATGCTTATCCAAGATACATTTTAATCTTTGAGAACAAAATTCCCAAAGAAAACTTCCTTACTTGATTTATTACATGCATATACACATCCTATTAGTAACACTAGAGAACTACAAACAATGAAGAGACCAGTACCCAACTCAATCTACCTCAGTCTAGCAAGCAGTTGTTACTAGCACGTACCTTGCACAGGTGGTCAGGAGACTGAGGTGCAGTCTTTGCAGTAGAAGTCATGCTCCTCCATCCAACAGTGACAATGCCAAATGTGGGGTTCTGTGTCCAGATTAGGGATGTCCCAATTAATTTGCTACATGTAAGTTGTTTCCTGGTCCCAGGTAAGGATGTAATTTTAAAAATTAAACAAAGCTTGGTGGAGTGAGTGAAATGCCCTCTCTCCTGTACCCTTTGCAAAGCCCCAATGTGATGTAGAGGAATTTATCACTGATGATTAAGCGATTGGAAAAGAGGAAGCAATATCTGAAAAGCAAAAAGAAAACACCTGTTTCTGCATGGCTATAGCTGTAAGGAAGTTGATCTATGAGAAGCGCTTTTCCTCTTACAATTCTCATTTTAGGGCGAAAACAGAATGATTCTCATCTCCAGATGCTGTTTGTGTAGCACACTCTGTCAAGCTGGAACAAATCCCTGCAACTTTCTTCAGTGTGCCCTAATGATACCTAACAATTGCTGTTTTATAAAAACTTAATTACAATTCTGGGTTACTTAACAGACATTCAAACTTGAAGAAATTTAAATCATTGTAATAATTAGGAAAAAATAGATGTATGCTATTGGATAGTGTTAACCATAGACATACTGTATCTTCTAAAACAAAGAAAAGGTGATCCTGGATCTTTCCTAATATTTCTGCTAACATGTTTGCTGACTCCTTTACTCCAGCACACATAATTTCCTCCCATTATTTCCTCCCAAGGTCCACCTGAATAACCATGGCTATATCCCGAGTGATTGTTAAAGTTTTCTGCCTCTTTTCATGCTTGCCCTTCTCTTCCCTAAGATTATGGGTTTCCCAGATCCATCCCATGGTCTAATAAAAGATGTAACCTTGGTTGTGGACTTTGCCCTTCTTGTACATTATGACTTCATCTTGACTATAGCCCTTTAGGTGCAATTTTCTTGCAAAAATCACACCTGTGAAGACTCCATAATGATGATCAGAAGTGTTTCTTTATTTTAAACAAAGACTATATAGAACGATCTATAGGATTTTCCCTACAAAATGCTCTTTTTGCTATGCATACAGACGGAGATGAGACACTAGAAGCCAGCCATGCTGAGAGGCGTTTGGGGGTCTTGGTTGACAGCAAGTTAAACATGAGCCAGCAGTGTGCCCAAGCAGCCAGGAGGGCCAACCATATCCTGGAGTGAATCAAGCACAGCATTGCCAGATGGTCCAGGGAGGGGACTGTCCTGCTCTGCACTGTGCTGGTGCAGCCTCACCTTGAGTACTGTGTGCAGTTTTGGGTGCCACAGTAAAGAGGGACACAAAACTACTGGAGAGTGTCCAGAGGAGGGCAAAAAGAATGAGGAAGAGTCTGGAGGGGAAGGCTTACAATGAGAGGCAGAAGTCCCTTGGTTGGTTCAGCTTGCTGGAAAGGAGGCTAAGGGGACACCTCATTGTAGTCTGTGGCATTCTTATCAGGGGGAGTGAAGGGGCAGGCACTGTTCTCCTCTCTTTGGTGACCAATGATAGAACCCAATGGAACAGCATTGAAGCTGTGACAGAGGAGTTTTAGGTTGAATATTAGGAAGAGGTTCTTTACAGAGAAGGGAGTTAGGACACTGGAACAGGCTCCCCAGGGAAGTGGTCACATCACCATGTTTGACTGAGTTCAAGAAGCCACTGGATGATGTGCTCAGTCCCTTGCTCTGACTTGGCTGGCCCTGTGTGGAGCCAGGAGTTGGACTCCATGATCCTTATGGGTCCCTTCCAACTCAGGCTATGATTCTATGATTCTATGATACCCTGTCACTGATAGTAAGGCCACTATTGTGATGTAATTCCATGAGTCCCTCTGGTACTGCATAATCTGTAACCCAAGTTTCAGCAGAGACCAAAGCAAGTGAAAAGTTTTAGTATGGAAATTTGGAAAGTTTTCACTGGCACAAGTGATTCTTGCTACTAGCCCATCCCTCTGGGCAGCCACTTTCCTGTCATACCTGAAAACTAAACAATAAGCACCTCCAACATCCTGCTTTCTTGTTACACTAGGGCACCATGTGAGTTTATTTTCAAACATTCCATTTTAAATCAGAACTAGAAACAATTATATCAATTCACTTATAACAATAAAAGTGAGACAAATTATGGCAGTAATTAGAGGATTAAAATATCTATGTTCAATTTATAAGCTTGGAAAACAGTAGAGAAAAGATGTAATCTAGATGGAAGTAGCATCTTAAATCTTCTATTTTTCAGAATTAATTTTTAAAAGAAAGGTTTTTGGGGCCTGTGATATATTTTAGTGATTTACTACTCCACAGATTGCAAACTTCTCCAAGGCAGAAGTATAAGTGATAAAGAAACTGAGGATCCATATTATCAATCCCTGTAAAATTCCAAAAGCTTGAAAATAGGATCAGCTTAGAAAATCTTCAACCTCTTCCGTATCAAGAATAAATTCTACTTTCTTAGTCTTTTCTTATAGGCTAAATGAAGGAATATTCTTCTGAATATTCTTCAAGAAATATTCCTGACTCTTTTCTTCATTGCAGCTGACAGTCTGATATTTTTTACTACAGTGTTTTCCTACACTTTCCTAGAAATCTATTTCCTTTTTGGTTTATTACCATGTATTACTATTTATGTCATATCTTGTGGTCCTTTACTCTAGAATTTACTAACGTATTTGAATCTGCAGTGAACTCCATTTGCACTCTATTAGGTAGGTACATAAATGACTGCAGTCATTCTGAATCTGATTACATTTTACATTGTCCTTTATTATTTAATGAGGCTTCCAGTTCAGTATCATCAAAAACCTTGCCTGTGACAGTAGCTGCTGGAGTTTTTCTCTGTTCTGCCCTTTCTGTGTAAATTGCTCAGACTAAATGTCTTCTCAAGTTCAAGAACCTCCTGTCTTCCCAGAAATAATTTCCAGAAAAACAAAGAAACAAAATATAAGTAGAATTCCAATCTAAAAAGATGGAACATGAGAGGAGAAGAGTTTGCCTGGTCCAAATTTTGATACCTGGAAATATCACACTTCCTAGAGCATTATGAAAGATAATGTGTGATGGAAATGAGAGAATTTAAGTGGGATCAGATCAGGAATTCTAAATAACACTGCAAATATAGCCTAATGAATCGCAAAGGACTGCTCACTGGCATGGAGATTCGAGGCGACATTCTTGTTTCTCTGGTGGCACGTGTTCTTATCCTCAGAGCTACAGTCTCCAGCTAAAATTTTTAGTGTCAACTGTAAGGGAGGAGAGAGAGAGAAAAAAATAAATTGTAAAACTAAGTTCTTTAATCCTGAGGTTAAAAATTAATTTATGTGAAATTTAAAGTCTAGCTAAATATCAAAAATTTATGCAAATTAAAACACTATTACATTTGAAGGTAAAAGTGTTCCTATATTACCCAGATAATCCAGTTTTGCAGTTCCCCCTTAGCATGGCTGCAAACAAACCTTGTCTTAGCAAGGTTTGGCTAGCTGGCAATGTGGAATGTTCAAAAACAACAGCAAAAACAAAGGTAAGAGACAACATATGTTACCAATCTGTTGTCCATCAACATTGCAGACCGGTGTTAGAACACTAAACATTAGGAAATACAGTCAGGGAATTCAGGGCATGTAGGATGAATGACCAATTTATTGAATATCTAAATTGCTGAGACCTGGATTGTTTTGTTTCTTTCACGATGGTTGACAAACAAACATTTCCTAAACTAATCCTCAAACTTCCTTCCCCAGTAAACTTGAGTTACTGGAATGAACCAGAAGTCATCAGAACTGGTGTGAGACAGAATCCTCCCCCTCTCTGCCAAAAATAACATGAGCCCACCTGTATAAACAGTGGGTATATTCACTATATTGTGGCAACCTTTTCTGAGAAGCTGTTATTGTGAGATTCCAGTGATAAATACACTTTTTCACTTTCTTGTGATATTTCAGTAGGGTTACTGTGTTAAGTAGTTTTTGTGGTGTTTTCTGTAATATCTGCTGATTATAAAATCAGAAATCCTGAAGGCAAGAATATTTGCACCTCTAAGAAAGTTCAAGGGAAAGAAGATACATTGTCTTCCTGCCCTCAAAGCCTGGGATTGTTCTAGACTCTAGAATTACCTCAACTGAATGAGCCAATCCAAAAAACAGCAGCTGCCCACTTATTTCCTCAGTACTTTAGCTGCTGAGTTGTTCTGTATGAACTGCTTTTTTATATATATTTCCTCTTTTCATCACAAATATACTCATGGATTAAAAACTTGCTGCTAGTGCTTAGGTAATGAAAATAGGTCAGTTTAAGTGTAACTTAATCAGGTGCAAGATAGCACTTCCTGTGAACCCAAAGAAGGATCATACATGACAAAGTTAATGCTTTCTTAGTATAGTGTAGTTCTATTTTTGTAGGCTATCTGTGTTTAAGTTTCTGGCTTCAGGAGATTTGAGTAGATTGGAACTACCAAAAAGTTGGGAACTGTTTTGTAACCAGATTTTTATTTTCTGTCTCACTGTCCTCTCTCTCCTTATGGTCAGATAGCTAAGTGTCAAATGACTTAAATGAAGAATATTAATTAAGAAAATTAAACACCTGCTCACATCCTGTGGGCCCAAGTGAAACTTAGTACTGCAATTTAAGCATACATTTGTTTTCATAAATATGCATGAAATTAAGTGTATTATATATAATACATAGTCTTCTAAAAGAAGAACATTCATGTCTCAAAGGAAAAACGTCATGCTGGACTTTACTTCTAACACTAGTTTATTCTGGTGACTAAAGAAGCCCTGGGCCCTTCTCAGGACAGATATATGGGGCTGACAATACTAGATAAAGGCTAGGCAGTTGTTACTATTTTTCTTAAATATCTTTAGCACTGTTGTGTAAATGCATGGTTAATTATACTGCATATATTAAAATTGAAACTTTTCCTAATATATCATTGACTTCATCCACCTGCTTTGGCAGGAGGGTTGAACCTGATGGTCTCTTCCAACCCCAATGATTCTATGATTCTATGATTATGAGAAAAGTAATAGTGCAGAGGTTATTTTAGTAATGTATCTGAAAAAAAAAAATATGGATTATGAATTATGAGTTGTGGAATTTTGCACAGAAACTATAATGTGATGTTTGAAAATGAATTTTGATTACTTCAAAATGCTTGAACATCACCTTGTTCTAAACTCTTAAATCAAAAGTGCACTACACCATAGCCTAAAGTCTATGTAGAGTACTCCCTTGCTTTCTCTCTCTTCTAGCGAGTGGTGACATTTAGCCAACAGAAATATCTCTGCCTGTATCATCTTATCAGGCTGCAAAAATACAACTGGGACCTATTCAGACCTCCTTGTCCATTTTGGTGTCAATATGTCCTGTTGGGAAAAGACACCCAGATATGCAGAAACCTAACTCTTATTTTGTCTGCTACTTGATGGGTAACACCTCTCTCTCTTTCTGATATGTAATACAAAAAGTAATTTTTGTATTTATACAGATTATATTTCTCCATGATATTTGAGGTAGTGAGTTTGTGTTTTAGAAGTAATTCACACTTATCTTACCTGGAACGGATCACAGTGTTGAAAGACTATTTTCAGAACATCTTGAAAACGCTGAAGTAATTTTCAGGCTTTGTAAAACACGAATGTTAATATTTTCTGCTGACCAAAGAAAGGATTTGTGTGTGTGTGTGTGTAGAGGGAACTAAATAAAACAAAAGCTAAAAAGATCTGAAAAAGAAAAGCTGTAAAAAATACAGAAGTATTTCCAATCTAAGCAAATGGTAACAGTATGGTTCAAAAAAGACTTGCACAAATCTGAGCCTCCTGGTGGTAGTTCTTGGACAAAATTGCTGACAACTTCTGTCAGTTGTTCTGGGTTCATTTTTTAGTTTCTGATCTTATCCAGTTGTGTTTGGAAAGAGCCTCAGACACCCATCTCTCTCAGCCGGCTCATGAGCAAATAACTGTGCATTGCCTGATTCAGCAGAAAGGAAAGCAGTTATTGGAGGCTGCTTCACTGCTGTCCTGAAGGAATTCTGCACATTTCAACAGTGAAAGCAGAATCCAGTGTCACCAGCCAAACAAACCAGCACATACAAATCATCTGACCTTTCCAAGGAACCTTAGCCTTGCCACTGGTGCTGCTCTGCAGTCTCCTTTCCTGCAGTAAATACCCAACTTCTGGTAGAGGAAAGAAGGTCCCGCTGGTTGTCCCTGAGTCCAGGGACATGCTGAGGTGGCACTCCAGCTGCAGAGAGGAGCCATAGCTTGTGCAGCGTGTTTGGAAGGCTGCTCCTTCTGCCACACTGCTGGCAGCTAACTCGGAGCCCCAGGGCTCAGCAAAGGGTTATGTAGTCTCAAAGGATGAAAAGGTCTTCGAGTCCTCATTTCTGTCAGCTACAGAGTATATATTGGGTAACTGAGAAAGGTGGTGGAGTCATGCTATTAAAACTCAGACTTCCCAATGCTTACAAAACAACAGTGATATTCCTTTGCTTTGCCTTTTCAGTCCCATTGCTTTGTTCTGATTTTACCTTGTGTGGAAAGGTTACCCACAGCAGAACACAATAAAGTGGAATGACATAAATCTCAGATGTGTTAAACAAACAAGTTATATGGCCAATCATTTACCTTTTTTTCTGCTTCACCACACTTGAACTTTTTCCAAGCATCCACTCTGAAAAAAACCCACAACACTCCGTTTTTCCAGGGAGAATGTTCAGAGCCTTGGAACAGTCACAATGAAATTTCATGGAAACTATCACCCAGGGTTTTTTTGTAGCAATAGCTGCAAAACCTAGACAACAGCCCCTGTATCAAGAGCACAGGAATTTGGGGATTAGTCCTAAGGGCCTATCCTAAGTAAGCACACTAGGGAATTCCACAAAATATGTGATTTTAAAGCAGTTTTAAAAATTTGATCTTAATTTATTATATCAAAACTTGAATAGAGATTTCAAGTTACAAATAGGTACAGTTTCTTATTATGGGAGAGTAAATTCAAATCCAGGGATCTAACTTCAGTACCATTTAAAATAAGTTCCAAGCCAAAAAAAGCCCCCAAAAAAGCAGCAATGGATAAATGGCTAAAAACCAAATTCCGTAAAATTTAGTGACATCTCCTTTCTTGTGAACAGTATCATACTGAAAAAAAATACCCAGCACCTTCAAGTATCCAGACAAGAATCTGTGCTGAGCAGTATTATAAGATATTATAATAAGTATTATTAAGATATTGTCCGTGATACATGTTGATGATCAACATGTTATCAAGCCTTCTGTCATTTTAATTGCATTTTATTGACATATTTATATTACTTCAGTAGGGTTTTTTTCCCCATCATAACTGTGGTTACTTAGAAAAAGTTATTATGAATACCCTATTTAATCAGACACCCTAACATTTTTCTAAACATGTCTTCACAAAAAATGGAAAAGTTTGTATTGATACATTTGACCATCTGCTAGATATTTTAACTGTTAAGATAAGGATGGATAGACAAAGACATTGTCAGTGACTCAGCTTATTTTATAAAGATGATCCCATAGGATACATATGAATAAAGAACACTGCCTGCTCTTGGTACCACATTTTTTATATTTTGCCTGCTTTTATCTTCAATAGTTTTGCAATTTCTTAAAGATATCCATTCTGGAAAGGAACTTGGCCTTTGATTTCATTAGTAACCTGAAGTCACCCACTATCATTATAGCAAATGCACTTACAGTTAAATCAATTGCATTAGATCATAATCAAATAACTGCCAGTGGACTGAGACTTAAATCAGACAATGCTGTAGAATTCATCAATCGCATTTGTTTAAGGAATAAACTTCTACAGGAACAGATGAACATTTTTCACATTTACAGGTTGGGTTTTTTGGTTTGTTGAGTTTAGTTGAGGAAATTTATTTTTTTTTGTAGTGAGGGTGTGAACTTCTTAAAGCACATTAAATCATAAGAATGCTGTGCTGTCACTCTTATCTGTTTTTCATACACTGTTTTTAAATAGTGAATAGATGTTTATAACCCCCTGTTCTTGACGTTTGATTAAAGAATATGTCAGTAATTTGTAGCAGAGTTCAACAATGGAGGAGTCTTACAAAAGCCTCATCTGCCTTTGAGTGGTCTGTCTACATTTCTTGGTCATAATGGTTTGCCATATATATGATTAAAAATAAGAGAAAAGCACACTCTTCCCATGTGCACTGGAGCTCAGACACAACAAATGTACCATGCTCAGTGTCACAGGACTGCGACTGTAGAAACTGGTAAACTGATGTTGACTCCTTAATCTCCTAACTCCACGATCCACCCCCCGCCCTCTTTTTTTAACGTTGTTTGCTGTGGGCATACCGAGATAGCTGACTAGTGTTTAAAAGCTGCTTCTTACCATGTGATCTGAAAGCTCATAAGAGACAGGGACAATTAAACACAGCCTGAGAGCTCATCCTGCTGCAAGAAATCGACTCTATGTGACACTGCCATAGCTGTACATCTTGTCCCACTTAATTTGTAATCACAGAAACGAGAAATTGCTTCTCATTAAAATTTTAAGGGAAACAATAAAATCATGTAAAGAAAAAGTCCCACACATATAATGAAATCCTCACTACTGGAGGTGAATAACACAACATAGAAGTCAACTTTATCCTTACTTATAGCCTATTTCACAAAGTGTGTTATTTTAAAATAGATTTTTAATCAGTCTGCTTTTCCGTTTTGAAGTTTATGAATACAGTGTTGCAAAACTGCAACTGTCCAACAAGAGGGCAGTTCTCCAAAATGTTCTTCCGAAGCCCACTATACCCTATGTTTCTTCTCAAAAAAACCCCAGCATAACCTCATCCCAAAAAACCCCACCCCAAAACAAAACCAACAAAACCTCACAAAATAAAACAAACAAAAAAAACCCAAACCACAAATAAAAACCCATGAACTTCTCCCCTGTAAAAATGAAAGCAGGTGAATTGACATACTTTCCAGTTTCCAGTTTACTCAAGCTCTGGCATTCTTCTCAATGCAGGCAAGTGAAAATTAAAGGACTGTCCTAGATGCTATTTTTCCTTCAAATGGTGCTGCAAATTTGTTCCTTGAAAAGATAGTCATATATTCTTTGTTAAGATTTTTCCATAATAGAAACTGTAAAAATACAGAATGCTTCTGTTGTCTTTGGTTTAATAAAGCCTTTAATTCAAATTTTGAAGAGGTGTCTCTTACATTCTTTTCCTTTGTCTCAGCACAAAGATCTACAAGAATGTAGGGTACAATGATGGTCTGCACATGTACCAACTGAGGAATGTTTTCTTGCCATATATCAATCATTTTTTGCTTTTTGGGGTTATGCAGAAAGGAAATGTTCTCGTGTTCATGAACTCCTTAGTGACAATTACTCTGGAGCAAATGGTCATTCAGGCACTTTAGTCAGCAGCAATGGTAGATATCCCGAATTAGGGAATTAGTTTATCTGCATGAACAAGGTTTAGATCAGTTCTTCAAAAAAGTTTCCACGTTCTTGGGAATGAGATGGGGTGAAGAGAGAAGAAACATCTGCTGCATTTGAAAAAAAACTTGTGGGCTATGGCATCAATGAAGCCAGCCCGCAGTTCATGGGCTCTGCCCTCACCAACAGATGTCACTGCAAGCAAAAGGAATTAATTTGTGAGGTTACTGGGCTCAAGGAGCAACAAAACTCTTGGAAATCCAAATGTGAAAGAGCCTCTCTTTTGGAGCATATGTTCATGTCTCAGTTCCTCTGCCACAAGCTGAGAATTAGCAGCAGGCAGATTGGTAAAAATACAGAAAAAAAAAGTGTTTAAACTTAAAACCATGTGAAACAACTGAAACGCATCAAAGCAAAAAGCAGTACCCTGCTTTTAATTTTATGAATGATTTAGCTGAGAAAACAAAATCTGTTCATTCATTGTGTGTATTCCCCCAAGGCACATTCAGAAAAGTAGACATTTGCAGTCACCTGATTCTGTGGGTAAAGATGGGAAAGTGTTTGTGTAGCAGCTACTAAGCAGTTCTGTATTTTTTTCTGATTTCAAATACACATATGCCAGAGCACACAAAACCTGAGCCGAAACTGTTAAAGTTGCAGAATAAGGATACTAAAAGCTAAAGACTCCAACATTTAAGGTTATTCACATGCAATCATCATTTCCCATTTTTGTATGCATCCTTTGGTATAAGTTTTAATTGCACAATCTATGCCTGTTTAATGTATCTGAAGGCTGCCTTAGATTACAAAGACATACAAGTATGAAAAAGAAACTCTTTTGTGAAAAAAAATTCTTTTGTGAAGAACACTTTTGACACCTCGGTCAGCATGCTGAAATCCTTTTGACCAGATGCATATCACAACCTTCTTCTGTGTATTCTAGCACCAGCATTGGCAGCTAGAAGATCCCAGGAGTTCTGATACACCTTTTTTAAACCTACCTGGGAGCTGTATGGGAATAAAAAACTATGTAGATTTTGGGACGTCACCCAATGCTCTGAGGTAAGAAAGAAATCTTTTGCCATAGCACAAATCCTGCCCTGGCACCTCTGAGCCTGATATCCGTCTCCTGCCTCTGCCTCCCTGCAATACCTCCCAGTACTCCTGTTGCCTCCCCAGTCCATTATCCTGTTCCCATTTGCTGGGCTTGCTTTCCCTCTCTGTGGATTTGTGATTTCCCACTTCAGGCTCCCACTTGTTAGGAAGGATTGTGTAGAATTTTTTTTTTCCCTTCTCACAATTAATCTCTCTTGGCTGCCAGTTAGAAAAAATGGAAGGTTGTCTTGCTAAGCCCCCAGTGCCCTACTCTGGCACAGCTATGCTGCAGCAGGAATCTCTGGCAAATTTAACTGCCAACCTCTAACAAACCTCTGCTGAGTACTTCCAATGTAGAGGTTTGTTACTTACAAAGCCTTGCAACTCAGCTGACATTTAGTTCACCTTTTTTGTTTATTCCCCGACCCCCCTAAGAAAACTAACAACAAAATGTCAGTCCTTTGCTTGAAAATATGGGAATGCTTTCATGAAACCAATATACAATACAGTAATTAATGCCCATAGACAAAACAGCTTTTTATCTCTCTCCTCTGATCTGAGATTCTCTGGTTGATGATGAAAGCTTTCAGAAGAGAGAAATATCCATTATGCAATACCACAGTAAAAATACGGTGTGATATGGCATGCAAACAATCTCACCTTATCTGCTAAATTAAATGTGCCAGAAAGGTAATTTTTAAAAATTGAAACCAAAATGTGACTAATGAATAGCTGGTTTCCAAAACCCTAAAATCTGTATTAGTGTTCCTAATGGCTGCCTGAGAGTTCAAAATTCTTTCTTCTTTAGAAAAAAATTATCACCACCCACATAAAACCCTATATTTAACTCAGATAGGATCCTTTTGGTTTAATGGGACTACACACAAAATAATAGTATAGGAAGTTCCATGTCAGGTCTGGAGACCGTTTGTTCAAAAACTTGGTCTATCCACATCAAAGCCTGACATGTGTGCCTTCTCATGCACACTTTCTGCTTTGTTCGGATTACAGTAAAAGATCACTTTCTTACTAAACAGTTGCTTTGTATCTTGTGATACAGAAAAATAGTTCAATAGGAGAGGGTAATCTCATTTCATATTCCTACATACTTCCCAGATTAGAATTGGTCTTTGACAAAAAGGTGGATGATTATTTCCTACTTTGATTTATTTTTATGTCTTGACTTCTTTTTCTCTCTCACTCTTTCCCACTACATTTCTCCTCCCAGCTAACAGCTAAAAGCAGTCAAACAAGGCAGTGCCTAGCCTCTGCTTTCTCCTTTCCAACTTGTTTTTGTCTTCCCAGATACATAGAAAAATTTATCAGCTAGCCCTCTGGAATATATACAGTCACAGATACCTTTTAGCAACTCATTCTTTCCTCATATCAGAAAACATAAAGCGGTAGTTCAGTAGAAGAAAATAATCTTCTTATTGTAGCCAACATAAAGAAATAATTTTAAGAAAGGTCTGTACCTTTTTTCAAACAATGGCTGCTTCTGTCATATAAAGAAAGGTCTCTCCTCCCCCGTGTGCAATGGGAGGAAATAGAACAGAAATAGTGGATGGAAATCAGCAATACAAACAAGCTCGCAGTTTTCCTAGAGTTCAAAGGAAATGATCATACATCAAAGAATCCAGCCACTTTGAAAGATCCATAAAAATATATAAGCAATCAGCCACCAGCAGGGCTGTAGTCAAATATCTTTGTTCTCCCATGGAGGTGGGGAAATGCAGTGTTTGTTTCAACATATTTGCTTTCCACTTAACATGGGAAATCTGGCTGTACTCCATAGAGGCCAACATTTTCAAAGGTTTGGAGGCTGACATTAGCAGTTTGGGTGGCTACACATCTTTTGCCTTTGGATTTTTGTCCCTGTGTTCTGAAAACATTTTCAGTGTTGAATATTAGTGGCGGAAACTCCGTTCTATCAGATAATGACTGAAACAGAGACAAAAATCCTTTCCTACCTCTCTCTGGGTCTTGTGCAAGTGTCCCAACTCAGCATTGAGCCTCAGTGCATTGAAAAAGAAACTACATGCTGTGTTACAGGTAGGATAGAAATGATAGAAGTGATAAAAGATATATTTCATACACTACATTATAATTGAAGCTCCAATTTGCTAAACTTCTACTTACATCCTTTTTTTTAAGGAATCTCTCAAAGTCAGATTGGACAGATCATTAAAGTTACAGCTTGGGAAGTCTGGGAGCTAACCAACAAAATTGGTCTTAATATTAATTTCTCACATTTAATAGCAGTCAATTTTTATCTCAACTGGAGCACATATTAGCCAAGCAGATGTTTGCTTTGAATGCTGCTTTAGGTACTATTACTACTTATCAGATTATACTTGCAATTTGCTATTCTTTTGGGGTCACATTAGGTACATGCTGCACGCAAATTTAAAAAAATATGTGAATTTGAACTGGCTAGAAATGTCAGTTATTTCTTACCAAAAACGTTTGCCATCTCATAATGTAGGTGGAATTTTCTTTCATTTTCACCACTGGGAAATAGGTACAAACTCACTTAGCCTCATGCTGTTTAACATCACAGTCATGGTTACAACATTCTTGTGACTGAAATTATCACAACTGCCAGTTTTTCACTGAATATCATTTCACAGCACCATTACGGTTTACAGCAACAACAACAATAAAAGAAAACAAAACAAAAAGCAAAGAAAAGCAATACAGGATATATTAATCTCAATTCATATAAGAAACAATTGACTTTTCTGACCTCCATGAACAGAAAGATTTGCAAATGTCCAGTTTCTGTATGCGAATTCACGGTATCTAGCAACACCAGCTGTTTTCGTCACTGTTTACACATAGAATACACAGTGAAGGATCCCTCCAAAAACAATCAATAGCCATTATCATTGTTATTTACCATCATCATAATCCATCATCTGCTGTTGTTTCACACCACATTTTCCATGCCAACTGTGGGTGTGCATTACTGTGCTGATGAATAGCTGAAAATTGCCATGACAGGATTGCTGAGTTTCTGCTGGCTGGCAGAGTAAAAACCGAATGATTCTTTACAGCAACATACATTAATACATGCTACAAAGATAAGCTTTCAGCTGAGAGTTTCCCAGTTTTGACGTGTTCTTGTTGTAAAACACCAGTATAGTTAGCCTCGAGATACAGTAAAAGAAATCTTTACACTATGAATAACATTTTGGAATAGGATAATAACATCTTTCTTTTAGAAGCATGAATCTCTCTTCACACTTTGGTCTCTTGGTTATGATAACAAACAGTAAGACAGAAAGATTAATATACAAGAAAGTACCTATTGATGGTTAAGGAAGAAAAAAAGATAAATTTGGGACACTCTTCAGCCTTATCTTAAACATCCATTTGCATGGTTATGTAAATGCTGTGGAATCTCATTACTAGCACTCATTTGTAACCAGTGTATTGCTCTAGTCCTTATCAATATCTTCTGGTGTATGGAGAATCTTTCAGAGGCTTGGGGGAGTTAGCTATCTCCACAGCTGGGCTGGATAGATCACAGAATCACAGCATCACAGAATGTTAGGGGTTGGAAGGGTCCTCAAAAGATCACCTAGTCCAACCCCCCTGCTAGAGAAGGATCACTTAAATTAGGTTAGACAGGAACACATCCAGGTGGGGTTTTAATGTCTCTGGAGAAATGAGACTCCACAATCTCTCAGGGCAGCCTGTTTTAGTGCTCTGCCATACTCACAGAGTGGAAAAGACTTTCCGTATGTTTACATGGAACCTCCAATGTTGCAGCTTGTACCTTGTCCTTTCACTGGACACCACTGAAAAGAGCCTGGCTCCATCCTCCTGACACTCACTCTTTACATATTTATAGACATTAATGAGGTCACCCCTCAGTCTCCTCTTCTCCAAGCTCCCCCAGCCTTTCCTTATAAGGAAGATGTTCCATTCCTTTCATCATCTTAGTGGCCCTGCACTGGACTCTTTCAAGTAGTTCCCTGTCCTTCTTGAACTAAAGGGGCCCAGAACTGGACACAATATTCTAGATGTATGTATGAAGGGATTCCTAAAAAGAAATTATTGTTATCTTAGTCTGTCATCTGTTTTTATTTCGTATGTGTGCCAAAAATCAGTACCAAAAAATTTTTTAGGGAGACCAACATCCCCAGAGCTCCCCAGGCTTGCCTAAGTAAAATTTCTTAGACATTAACAGCGTCACCTCTTGACATTCTACTCTTTCCTTTGCCTCAACAATTGACCACCTGGACGTGCCTGATCCAACTAATGAGAAGGCTTGGTACTTGCATACAACTGATTTATCTAGTGTGCAGATGTGGACAAGTGTGAAAAAGATAAAACAAGATACCAGTCTAATTTGAACACATTCCTTGGGCAGAGAATAATGTTGACTTTTTAAAAGAAAATGCACTTTGGCACAGTAGGGCTGTGTGTTCTGGAAATGTAGTGAAGTGATAGTACAGTATATCTCAAAAGCAGACAGGTAGTTTCAGCTTGTCCTAATCTGTCCTGGTTTCATCTGGGACAAAGTTACTTTCCTTTCTAGTATCTGGTATAGTGCTGTGGTTTGGATTTAGGATGAGAATAATGTTGTTTCCACACTGATGGCTTTAGTTGTTGCTAGGTAGTTGTAGTGTCTACACCAAGTCCAGGACTTTTCAGCTTCTCGCTCCGTATCAGGTACACAAGGAGCTTGGTAAACGCAGCAGGACAGCTGACCCAGGCTGGCCAAAGGGATATTCCCAACCACAGAATGTCATGCTGTGGGTATAACTGGGGACACTAGACAGGAGGCGGAATAACTGCTTGGAAGCAGACTGGACTCTATTCTTTTATTTCCCCTTCCATATGTGGATCACTTGCTTTTGGTTTAGGTAGCCAAAGTCCTTGCCTGCTAGGCAGAGGGACTGCAGGAGTGTATGCTGGGCAGGAAATCTGCTAGCCATGGTGAGCATTTGAATGCATCTCCAGTATTTTCTGTTGTTGCCTCTCCCTGCACTGTTTCCCTTCTTGCTGTGTAGAGGTTGTCCTGGTACCTCTGAGATTCCTAACTTTTCCCATGTATTATGTAGGGCTTTGACACTTAACACTGAGCTTTAGAAAAAAAATACAAGTAATACAGTATCAGCAATATGAGTGGATCTCCATCAGTAAGGGGAAAAGGGATCAGGTTCCAGTTTATGTGAGTAGACCTATGGTAGAAGAAGACATGCCTTGAGGCATGCGAACAACCTGATTTCAAGTAAATGTGAATTGGAAAACGATAACTTAGTGTGGTCCGGACATATGCTTGAAGTTGAACACAGGACTTAACACTTTCCTGAAAAGTGGCATAAATTACAACATGGTTCATAGATGAAAAGATACTGTGAGATTCCCACTTTACCTAAAGCAAAAAGAAACATTCTAAGCTTTCAAAGGATTATAGTCCAAAGATATATATTCTAACTTTCTGTAGTTTATCATTAATAAGGATACAAACTGCTTTTCAGAGAATGCTGAGAGGAAAAACAAAGTATAGAGAAAATGTATAGAGACAATGGCAGCAGGGTTTGTTTATATTATGCTCACACTGCATTAAGAATTACATTTCTTTCATAGAGCAGGCCACATTCAGGTGTTCAGGATTGCTTTCTGTGAAATACTTTTCCCCCCAAAATTATGCCTGTTACTGTATGTGCACTGAATGCCCTGGTTCCATAATATGCATTTTAACCAAGAATTTGGGGAATTTAGAGTGGTTCATAATTTTTCGCTTTCTAAGTAGAGTAAATAATGGCTAGCAGAGTAACTATAAAGAATAAAATGCAGTTCAATATCTATGTTAATCTAATCTGTGGCAGTCAGCTGTTCGTAGCAGAGCAGGTACAGTGCAGAAATTATACTAACGTGCTGAGATAAGAAAATAAATTTTCATTTGTTATTTTTAGGTACCGGATACATTTGTACTGAAAAATAAAACCACAATACATGACACTGCTAGCCCTCTGCCTCCCTGGCTCTCTCCTTCCTCAACAAGATTTCCAAGTATGAAATTATAATGAAGTTTCAGTCAGTGGGTATATGAATTTGGAGCAATAATTATAATTGTTCCAACCATAACCAGAGCAAACATATAAACCAGTGTCTGTAGACCAGATTTGCACTTAGGTATATGTGTTATAGTCTGCCATCTATTTCCACAAAGGTCCCAAACCTTCCAGGTTTTCTGCCTCCTGCATCAATTCACATACTCTTCCTCAGACCAGGGTGATTACTTAAGATCCCTGCATGCCCAGATTTCTTTAAAAAGTAACAACAGAGTTAAGAAAAAGGGTCGTGGGCACTAAAGGCTTTCTCTAGTGGGTAGCTGAGAAGTGGTGGTGCCTGTACCAGCCAGGGCAGATTGAAACTGACTTACTGGAGAGTGGCGAGCCTAAGCAGCCCATCTCTATGGTCAGCTCACAAGAGGTGATGCTTACCCTCCTTGTTTTGTCTATGTCCCAGGTCTCCTTAAAACCCTTAGTTTTCCTCCAAGAAAATCTGATATATTCTTAGATGCTCTTTGACTTTGAACACGAACACAGTGGAGGGTATGCAGAACCACTAGCACTGCTTTTTGAGGAACAGGACAGCTAATTGCTCCTCTGATAGCTTCATTCAACTTCCTTGACTTTTTACTGGTAAGGAGGAAAATGGAGTGTTAGTGTGATAACCCATTCTACACTACACCACAGAGGGGTAACCCCACTTCGAGTACTGTGTGCATTTTGGGCACCTCAATACAAGAAGGACATCAGACTTTTAGACTGTCTCCAAAGGAGGGTGTCAAAATGGTGAAAGGCCTTGAGAGCAAGGATTATTGGGAATGGTGTCACTTAGTACAGCTTGCAGAATAGAAGGCTGAGGGGAGACCTCATCAAAGCCTACAACTTCTTCAATGGGACCCACAAAGGAAGATGTGTTGACCTTCTTTCTCTCGTGACCAGTGAGAGGAGATGAGGAAACAGAATGAAGCTGCAGCTGGGGAAGTACAGATTGGATAGTGGGCAAAGGTTCTTCACTAGGAGGGTAGTCGGTCACTGGAACATGCTTCCCAGGGCAGGGTAATGGCAACAAGCCTGTCAGAGTTTAAAGACCATCTAGATGATGGTCTTAGTCATATGGTTTAGTATTATGTAGTCCTGCAAGGAGCAGGGAGTTAGACTTAATGATCCTTATGGGTCCTTTCCAAATTGAGATATTCTATGATTTTACTGACACAAGTCTTGTCTGAAATGTCTACTAGCTGGTGTACCTTACCCTCAATTTTTAAATTGAATTCCATGTGTGTTACAAAACAGGGACTGGCATCAGAAGGAAGTATCTAATTACCAAAAATACTACCATTTCAAATCCTACAGAAGAACAAGAAAAAAATCTATTGCACAGTGATGTCCTACAAAGCTATGGCAATGCAAACTCTGAAGACAAAAATACATTCTGGTTAGACACAAAGTAGTATTCTATATCTTAATTGCTCACAAATTTTGTTTATATGCCATTACTTTTCATGCTTGACCACATACCTCTTTGGACAAGGGAAGACATAGAAGAGTCTGTTATATCTCAGACTGAAGCTAATTGGAAGGCTATATGTGAAAAGGTTACATATTTTTTCTTGTCAAAACTGTTAGTTTAGCTTAATGAACTATCTTCTTAATGACTGTAAATCCATCAACTTCACTAGGGCTACCCTGTTTATTTTATCAGAAGGACTGACTTTAATGCAGTCATAGAAGAAAGTACAATGTCTGCTAAGATGTTTACTACTTTTGTTCTCAGGTCAGCAAATCAAATTCAGAATATTTATTTTACAGTATGGTTAATTGCTGCTTTTGCAGGTTACACTGGGCATTCCCTTATCTACATTTTCAAACAAAGCTTCTAAGATGAATAGGAAGGGGAACAAAGGTCCATTCTGACAGGAAAACTGTACTGTTTAGGTATTCATACATGTATGTTTGAATGCAATCCTTGAACATATAAGCATTCTTCTTTTTTTTTCAGCTGAACTGCTCATTTTTTATGGAAGGACAGAGAAAAGAAATTAGGAGAGGATGGCAACTTGAGAAATGAAGGTAAAGATCACTTCCCTTGGAAGGGGCAGTGTAGAAACTTTATAACTATCCACAATTCAGATAACTGAACTTTGCCTAAATGTTTTCCTTCACTCCTTCTGCTGAACCTATTTGAAATAAATATAATTTTCTCTTTAATCCTGTTGAAAGTATTTAGGTCCAGTATTCTTCTGTTACATTATCTGAAACCATCTACACATTTCATTCCTAATTTGCATACCAAAGTTACTGAATAGGACATGTCTTCATCAATTTTCTGCTATCTTTAAAAAATTGTAAGTTTTTAACTTCTTTATTACTCATTACTACATTATTGCTTAAGATTCTCAGTGCCTGATGAACAAGTTGCCAGTCTCAGAGAAAATGGAGGTTGAGAAAAGTATTTTATCTGCAAAATAAATAAATTAAAAAAAAAAGTAAGGAAAAGGTAAAACCAAGGAATTAAAATCCAGGGACTGGTGCATCCACATACAATGTAGAAAATATAAATTCAATAGTTTGCTTTCCTGTTAGAAGAAGATACATGAAGTAGGTCTTCCAATATCTTTCCCTCTGTGTTGAACCTGATGAACATTGCTTGTTTATTTTTACATTGAAGGTAACCCAGAAGGCTGAACCAACACAATGTTAAAGTATAATATATATGTTCTAACTATATGTGAAACTAAAACAGGAACTTCCCATGAATAAAGGGATGAATTAGACCATCCGTTTACTACATTATTGGAGAAATTCCAAACTGAATCTTTTTTTTAAAACATGTTTATATTGCTGATTTTAAACAACAGCAATCAAATCCAATTGTTTTATAAAACATCGTTCCCCTCTAGCTTGAAAATATTCTATATCTATATAATCCTAGTATATTAAATATTTTTCTTTTGTCATGAAAAAGATGAATGCAATGGATTTAGACTCTATGCATGGCTACAGATAAATTTTACATATGTACAGGATTTGCACATGCATAGCAGCTACTCAAAGCTTTTGAGTGACACTGGCAAAGATTTCTCTGGTTTTTTGAGAATCTGATTTTGTTCAAAAATCAATATGGGAATCAATTACGAATATTTCCCCCATGTAGATAACACACAGTGAAGCTTTTACCATTAGAAAAGCCAGTAGGTGTGAGTGAGAAATGTTGGAACACAGTCCACACACTGCCAGTCATGTCAATAGTGTTATCTGAATTCTATATATCTGATGAAAACATAGCTGAACATTAACTCTTCTAGAATTGAACACCAACCCTCTTTTCTTATTTTTGCAATAAATAAAATAGATTAAATGGGAGAAATAAAACATATCATATTAGAATAACATGCATTATTCGACTTCATGTGAGTTCTGTAGTAAAAACCTGTTGATCACATTATTTATTTTATCTCTGTATCTACATATATTGTGCTCCTTGTAACTTTTATATGTCTTCAGTGGCAAAAAGTCACTGAGGGTTTTGTGAATTAACAAGATAGTTGTTCTTCGTGTCAGTTTTGGGGACTCTCTGACTCTAATGTCCCTCCATTTCTACAAGCTATTCCAGTAGCAACAGAGCCTCAGAAAGGCAGAAGGAGAAATTACATGAAGAGAGCAAGAGACTAAGTAGACGGTCTTGCAATCTTTTTTTCCCTGAAAAGAATACAATTCCTGTCTGTCAGCCTGACAGCTCAGCCCTGTTAGGGCACAATCTCTGTGAGAAAGCTCTGAGGCTTTAAACCTTCAGTTGCAGCTGTCACAAGCTGATGTACAAAAAAGTGATAATTAATGCCTGGCACAGAAAGTCACTGCATCTAACTAACCTAATGGGTCATTCATTCTATGAACTGTGTCATTTAATTTCAGTAGAGGTTTCTTTTTTCATACAAGCAGAAATACTGCACACATTATAGAAATGGACAAACAGGACTGTTAGCAAGTGTATCTTTAATAAAAAATGCAAAAAAGTAATATTGTTTAGTCTGCTGCAAAAAGATTTGGATAACTTTATTATCTGAACTGGAAATGGATAGGAAATATCACTCAATCAGGTAAAGGCAGATGATGGGTCTGATAAGGGGGATTCTGGAGTGATAATGCATCTTAAATGCAAAAGACCTATTGTCTATTGACCCAGAAAGAAAAATAAAAGTTATGTCTCAAAATGTCTTAAATTCCCAGACTAATCAGGAGCTGTTCTGAGAGAACACAAAAGGTGCCAGTTTGCTTTGCTATGAGAATAAAATAAGAAGACAGTATGTAGAAGAGAAAAATGACTGAAGGGAACAATGCACCTAATAAAGTCACCTTGTTAAGGAAAAAAAGTACCTTGTGCTTTCATGCCGTTACCTAGAAGGTCCCAAATTATTTTTTTATAGAACATCATTCTTGAAAACCATCACTCTACTCAAGCAGGGAAGAATCACCCACTTTATAGAGAAAGTCTTGAGAAGCAGAGGTTAGATGGGAGAAATGTAACGGAGCCCAGTTGTTTCAGTTTTGTCTTTTATACCTTACTTAGTCAATCTGAAATTTTGCTACTAACTACAAAATTAAAACATTCTTCAAGGAATAAGACAGTCAGAACAGAGGAAATTTTTTTCCATTTGGAAGTCAGGAAGATATTCTAGGAGCTTTTCCATTGATCTTAGCCAGGCATGTTGATAGGAAGCTGGAAACGCCAGTGCTATTTCTATCCAGAAGGATTGTGGCAGGTCTAGTGAACCAGTGCATCATGCATTTCAATGTGCCCTAGCATAATACCTTTTTATCACCATTGCTGTTGTAATGCATGTATGTGTCCAACATCTTCCACAATTTCTATTGCTTTTGTAGTTTCTTCCAGCCTTTTTGGAGCCCAAATTGTTTATCTTCTTGCCCCAATTTCAGATCTCCAGACTTTTTCTTTCTTCTCATGTTATTCAGCCAGTCTACTTGAATTTTGTGAACTGGAGACACCTTTGTTAGAGAAAGTTATTTTGTGCATGCACTGAATTACAAATGTGAAGTAGTTTTGATATACAAGGTAAAACATAGATTCTGAACCACGCAAATTAAAGGGAAAGGGCTTGTTGAGATGACATACAGCCAAAGCAATACGTAGTTTAGTATGAAAAGGGAGTGGGACTGGAGATTTCTCAGATTGAGAAAGTGTGGTGCTAATGGAAAGAATAGAGTATTTCTCCTAACTGATTCAAATTTTAAATAGTCTTATGGTCACTGGAGATAAAATACTGATTTTGGATCTATTTATCTTTTAATTCACTGGTTTTAACCAGTCATAACTGTTTGATAGCTGAATGAGGTGTGTAACCTAGGAGATAGATATTAAAAAATTAAGGAATAAACATTTTTCATTCCTGCTCAACTTATTAATACTTCAGATAAAAATAACCCTTTTTATTGAGATAGGAACTAAATCAATAGTGTTGGACTAAACATTTGTCCTGTTTACTGGTTTGTGGGTTTGGTTTCATTGTTTTTCTTTAAAAATATTTATACGCAGTTGGTCTTAGCCCAGTATAAAATTATAGGAACAGGAAAATAAAATAAATTATGACAATGATGTAAACGTTATACAATGACAACACTGTTGTATTACTACAGTTTTATATCATAGGCTGCTGCTGGAAATTAACTACATGTGGGGATTTTTTTCTTCAGCTCAACCTTCCTGGGTAGTTGTTGGCTTTTAGTATCAGCTCAGTCTTTCACTGTAGGAAGCAGTCTGACATCATAAATACAGCCAAGAGTACATTAGAGAAAGAAAACAAAAAAGCTGAGATTTGATTTCTTACCAAGGTGAGACCATGCATACTGTTCATGTGCAGATTTTAGAAGAATGAAAAGAAGAATCTATAAGAATGAAAATTTCCTTTACAGTAATTTCAGAGATTTTGATTCCAAATAATTGAAATCCCACCAGTTCTTCTGTTTCCATAAGATTAGAAAAGAAGGCTTGAAAGTTCGGTGAAGTTTCATGGAATCATAGAATCATAGGGGTTGAAAGGGACCTCGAGAGATCATCGGGTCCAGCCCCCCTGCCAAAGCAGCTCCCCAGCTCATATTGCACAGATAGGCATCCAGACGGGTCTTGAATATCTCCAGAGATGGAGACTCCACAACCTCTCTGGGCAGCCTGTCCCAGGGCTCTGTCACCCTCACTGTGAAAAAGTTCTTCCACATGTTGGTGCAGAACTTCATGTGCTCCAACTTGCAGCCATTGCCCCTTGTCCTGTCTCCACAGACCACTGAAAAGGGGCTGACCAATTCCCCCTGCATTCCATGCTTAAGGTATTTGTAAACATTAATTAGGTCCCCCTTAGTCTTCTCTTCTCAAGACACTCAGCCTTTCCTCATAGGGGAGATGTTCCAGGCCCTTAATCATCTTTGTAGCCCTTCTCTGGACTCTCTCCAGGAGATCCCTGTCCTTTTTATACCAAGGAGCCCAGAACTGGACACAATACTCCAGGTGGGGCCTGACCAGGGCAGAGTAGAGGGGGAGGATCACCTCCTTTGACCTGCTGGCCACACTCCTCCTGATGCACCCCAGGATCCCATTGGCTCTCTTAGCCACCGAGGCACACTGCTGGCTCATGGCCATCCTGTCATCAACCAGGACCTCCAGGTCCTTTTCCACAGAGCTCTTCTTCAGCAGGTCACCCCCCAGCCTGTACTGATATGAACAGTTATTCCTTCACAGGTGCAAGACTACACTTGCATTTGTTGAACTTCATCTGGTTTCTCCCTGTCCAGCTTTCCAGCCTGTCCAGGTCTCTCTGGATGGCAGCACAGTGTTCCTGTGTGTCAGCCACTCCTCCCAGCTTTGTGTCATCGGTGTACTCGCTGAGGGTGCATGCTATTCCCTCATCAAGGTCATCTATGAAGAATATAAACAGGACTGGACCCAACACTGAGCCCTAGGGAACACCCCTAGTCACAGGTCTCCAGTCAGATTCTGCTCCACTGATCACCACTCTCTGAGCTGGGTCCAACAGCCATTTCTCAACCCACCTCACTGTCCACTCACCTATCCCTTGCTCTCTCAGCTTTGTTATCAGGATGTGATGGGAGACAGTATCAAAAACCTTGCTGAAGTCAAGGTAGATGACATCCACTGCTCTCCCTCCATCCACCCAGCTGGTGATGAGATCATAGAAGGCTATGGGATTGGTTTAGCACGATTTCCCATTGGTGAATCCATGCTGACTACTCCTCATGACCTTCTTCTCATCCAATTGCTTGGAGATGGCATCCAGAACAAGCTGTTCCATCACCTTTCCTGGGACAGAAGTGAGGCTGACTGGCCTATAGTTGCTGGGATCTTCCTTCTTGCCCTTTGTACAGACTGGAGTGACACTGGCTATCCTCCAGTCTCCAGGCACTTCTCCTGTTCTCCAAGACCTGTTGAAGATGATAGAGAGCGGCTCAGCAATCACCTCTGCCAGCTCCCTCAGCACACATGGATGCATCCCATCTGGGCAAGTTTGGTTTTGAAGTATCAGGTTTGTTTACATTGTTTCCATGTACAAAAATAAGTTTGTAAAGATTTGTACACTTCAGTTAACCGTGAAATGTGGCAAAACATTTCTGTACCAGCTTCTTAGGTATCTCTTTGAGTAAAGAGTATGCACCCAGTTCTTTCCCTCAGAAACAAGGGAACATTTTATTTAGTATGGTCTTGCAAAGTACAATCTTGGCAAGTTGTTGGTTCAATGCACAGAAAAAACTTCTTATCAAAGTGTTGAAAAAAAATCCAATGGAAATTTCAGCGAGTGTTTTCTAACAATGTTCTTTTTAGACAATGAGCCTTAATCTCGTTACAGATTTCACTGTACAAGGCAGAAGTGATGCACTCTCCTATCTCTGAGAGCACTTTTCTTTCTCAGCTTGAAGCTGATCTTTACAGTAAAGTATTACTGTCATGGGGCTGAGGCAGGGAAGCAGTAGTGCAAAGAAACACCTGGGGTCCTAGTGATCAACAAACTGTCCATTAGAAAATTCAACAAACTGTCCATGAGAAGGCCAAGAGCCCCCTGAACTGAACTAGGCAGAGCATTGCCAAAAGATCCAACAAAGTGATATGTCTTCTCTACCCAATAACTGAAGTGCTGAGTAAAGTTCTCAACTCTCCAGTACAAGACAGACTGCTGCAGGTTAGCATGGCAAGGTTTTGGCGGTGGTGGTGGGGCTGCAGGGGTGGCTTCTGCAAGAAGCTGCTAGAAGCTTATTCCAGGTCCTTCAGAGCCAATGGTAACTGGCTCAAGGATGGACCTGATGCTGACCCAGGCTGAGCCAATCAGTGATGGTGATGGTGGTAGTGCCTCCACAATAAGATATTTAAGAAGGATAAATCCCACAAGGGACCACTTTTGCTGCTAGAGAACGGAGTCAATAGATGTAAGAAACTTCACAGACACCAAGGTCAGTGAAGAAATGGGGGAATAGGCACTCCAGGTACCAGAGAAGAGATTCCCCTGCAGTCCATGGAGAAGACCATGGTGGAGCAGGTTGTGCCCCTGCAGCCCATTGAAGAGGATGGGGAGTAGAGATCCCACCTGCAGCCCATAGAGAACCCCGTGCTAGAGCAGGTGGAGATACATGAAGGAATCTGTGACTTGGTGGGAAGCTCATGGAAAGAGGGGCCCACATTGAAACAGGTTTGCTGGGGGTAATTTTGACTCTGGGGGGAGACCTTGATGGACTAGCCTGTGCCTGAAGTTCTGAACTCCGTGGAAGGGACCAATATGTTGGTGAAGAGCGGAAGCCCTGTGGGAAAGGACTCATGTTGGAGAAGTTCATGGAGGATTGTCTCCCATGGACACCTCATGCTGGAGCAAGGTAAGGGTGTGAGGAATCTTCCCTCTAAGAACAAAGACAACTTGTAATGAATTGGATGAAACCCCAATTCCCCGTCTCCCCCTGTTACACCATTGGGGGTGGAATGGAGAGAAGGGAAGAGCCCAGGAAGAAAGGAGGGGTAAGGGGAAGTAATTTAAGATCTGGTTTTACTTCTCATTATCCTAATCTGTTTTCATTGGGTACTTTCTTGGGGTAGTGGTGGTGGTAATGAATTAGTTTTTTAATCCCATGTTGGGTGTCTTTTGCCCGTGACGCTAATTGCAGAATGATCTCTCCCTGTCCTTATCTCCACTCCTAAGCCTCTCAACACATATTTTATCTCCTGTCCAGCTGAAAAGGGGAGTGACTTTGCTGGGCATCTGGACTTCAGCCAGGGTTAAACCACCACTCAGACATATATGGACTTATTCAGCAAACCCCACATAGAGCCACAAGGATGATTAAAGGACTGGAGTATCTTTCCAATGAGGAGAGGCAAAGAGAAATAGGACTCTTCATTCCTGAGAAGAGAAAGCTCAGAAGGATCTCATCCATGAGTATAATTAACTGATGTGAGGTAATGGAGAAGAGGAAACTAGCCTCTTCTCACTAGTGCCTACAGACAGGCAATTAAACCACATGAAAATCCATCTCAACACAAGAAAATTATCTATCTATCTATCTATCTATCTACTTTATTTTTTTCTTTGTTTTGCGTGTTTGTTTATGGTGGGTGGTCAAACACTGGACCAGAGAAGCTGTCAAATGTCTGTTCTTGGTGATACTGAAAAGCAGGATGAATACAATCCTGCACAACATGCTCTAGCTGACCCTGCATGAGCAGGTGATGTTAGGACTAGAAGATCTTAAGAGGCATCTTAATGACTTAATGAGTCTTTCACTCTCTATCAGTAGAGTGAGTTATCTTACAGAATCATAGAATGCGTTAGGTTGGAAAGAACCTTTAAATGTCATCTAGCCCAAACCCCCCGCAGTAAGCAGGGACACCTTTAACTAGATCAGGTTATTCAGATCCCCATCAAACCTGGCCTTGAATATCTACAGGGATGGGCCACCATTACCTCTCTGAGCAACCTGTTCCAGTGATCTACCACCCTTATATTGAACAACATTTTCCTAATATCAAACCTAAATCTAACTTTTTCTAGTTTAAAACAGTTACCACTTTTCCTACTGCTACATGCCCTTATGAACAGTTTTTTCCCAGCTTTCTTACAGGCATGTTTCAGATATTGGAAGGCCTCTGTAAGGTCCCCCAGGAGCCTTCTCTTCTCCAAGCTGAACAAACCCAACTCTCCTCTCTTCATAGAATTCCTACAGTCCTTTGATCATTTTTGTGGCTCTCCTCTGGACACACTCCAACAGGTCCACATCCTTCTTGTGTTGAGGGCTCCAAAGCTGCACACAGTAGTCCAGGTGAGGTCTCACCAGAGCAGAGTAGAGGGGCAGAATCACCTCTCTCAATCTGCTGGCCATACTTCCTTTGATACAGTCCAGGATTTGATTTGCCTTCTGGGCTTCAGGTGCTCATTAGTGGCTCATGTCCAGCTTTTCATCCATAAGTATTCCCAAGTCCTTTTCCTCAGGGCTGCTTTCAACCTGTGTGGATAATGGGGATTGTCCCAACCCATGTGCAGATCCTCGCACTTGGCTTTGTTGAACCTCATGAGGTTCACCCAGGCCTACTTCTCCAGCTTGTCCAGGCCCTCTGGATGTCATCCCATCCTTTTGGCATGTTAACTTCACCACCAAGCTTGGTGTCATCAGCAAACTTGCTGAGGGTGCACTCATTCCCACTCTCAGTATCATTTATAAAGATACTAAACAGCACCGGTCCCAGCACAGACCCTGAGGAACTCCGCTTGTCAACTGTCTTCCATCTGGACTTGAGCCATCGTCTACCACCGTCTGGATGCAACCATTGAGCCAATTCCTTATCCACTGAACAGTCCACTCATGAAATCCATATCTCTCCAACTTAGAGAAAAGTATGTTGTAGAGGATTGTATCAAAAGCCTTGCAAAAATTCATATAGATGACATCCGTAGTTCTTACCTTCTCTACTGGTACAGTTACTCCGTTGTAGAAATCCACTAGATAGGGCAGGCAGGACTTGCCCCAGGTAAAGCCATGCTGGCTGTCTCAAATCACTTCCCTGCCCTCCATGTGCCGTAGCATAGCTTCTAGGAGGAGCTGTTCTGTGATCTTCCCAGGTACAGGGCTGAGGCTGGCATGTCGGTAGTTTCAAGGGGTCTGCTTCCTACCCTTTTTAAAAATGGCTGTGGTGTTTCTTCTCTTCCAGACACTAGGGACTTCACCTGACTGCCATGACTTTTCAAACATCGTGGAGAGTGGCTTGGAAACTACATCAGCCAATTCCTTCAGTACTCTGGGATGCATGTCATCAGGTACAATGGACTTGTATATGTTCAGGTTCCTCAGATGGTCACAAACCTTACCTTCACTTACAGTAGGAGACATTCTATCTCCCTGGTCCCTATCTTGTAGGCTATCAACTCAAGAGTGGCAGTGAAGACTGAGGCAAAAATTTGTTGAGAACCTCATCCTTTTCCTCATCTGTTGTCATCAGTTCACCATTGTTGCTCACCGGTGGGAGGGTGGTGGAGGGTACACTTCCTTTTCTGGTTTATATGTGGGTTGAAGCCCATCATGTTTTTCTTGGCATCCTTTGCCAAATTCAGCTCCAACCACGCCTTGGACTTCCTGACCTTGTCCCTACAAAAGTGGGCAACATTGCCGTACTTTTCCATTTCTTAACATAGAGGGCATTTTAAAGGAATTTAAAATGACATGTGAAAGATGCTAAAAACCTTAAAGAGGTAATTTACTTAGCAGTCTCAGATAATCACTGTAATATATCATCAAAATGTTTAAATTGTATTTCTTCACTAAAATCCACCTTGAGATCTTTGTTTACATCTCCCTATTTTACCTCTAAAAATCTCTTCTTTTTTAGGATACAGTGAAGTAGAAGCAAGACAGAACAACCTGTTTTTAAAATCCGAGTGCTCAAAAGCTATCTACTCTGTCTTTACTAACTTCTTAGTCAGTTTTTCCTCCCATGATGAGTAGTCACTTCAAGAGTAAATTTCAGACAACTTTGTACTTTTAATCTTTTTTTTTTTTTTCCTGGACATGAAATAAAACATTCCTCTCCTTAGACTTTCTCATTTTTATCAGAATTGAAAACAAAGTTAAGTTAAACAGCTGTTGTTTCCTTCCTTTTGCTAGCAGTGTCCTCTACCATTGTCTCCCAAAGCTCCCCCATATATTTCTGTTCTGGTAAATTCTGTCAAGCAAAGCTTTCTTTCCCCCTTCCTCATTGTTCCTTCAAGAAAAATGGAAGGATCTTAAACCCACTGGTTCAAAATTGTGTAACTTCATTTACTTCAGCTTTGTGAAGACAATATCTGTAATGACTGGTATAGATTCTGTCATGCCATGTTTTACATTTTGCAACCAAGGTTGACACAAGAAAAATTACACAATGTACACAGACTAATTTACCTTTAACTCAGTCACTCTATGCCTGACACTGCTGAAAAGAAGTTAGAAGTTCCTACTTATCCATGATGTTTGTGCAAGCCCATTCAAATGAATGAAACTGTGTCAAGGTAGACTTTTGGTTTCATACATGGTAGTTTTCAGCATTTCATTGTGATTTTGTCCTGGCTAAGCAGCTCTACATCTCTCTTTTCATGGTGTGTTTCCTTGTTTGCTTCTGAGTAACAAGAGTCATGCTAAGGCATCCCTTTTATTTTAGTTCTTTAGTCCTGAGTGGTGAGATTCTTTTGAAGTTAATAGCTGCTAGTATGATCCTGCCCTTCAGTTCTGGCCTTTCTATCCTTCCTGCCCACCCAAAACAGAAATCCCTCCCCTCCATGTGACTTGCTCTTCCAGGAAGGCTGATTGAAAGGGTAAGGATATTTACCAGCTGCTTTGTACACAGTGAGCCAAAAGACAAGGTTAAGATAATTTAAAAGCCAGCTACAGCCGTAAGGAACAAATCTGAGTAGAATTGATTTGGGTTTTGCTCACATTCTGAAGGGAGTAGAAAAAGCACTAAAATTGAGGAAAACAAGCCGCTTCACTCTCTCTTCCACAGATTTTTTTATAATTGATCATTTCCGGAGGAAAATAACGTAATGAAATATTTATTTCCCATAACAGAAATTTGGCTCTTCACTGGAAACTCTCACTTGGATTCATTTAAGTTTGAGAGGAGATGGACATAAACATTCTATTTATATTTTCTTCAGCTTCTGCCAGTAAATATTCTTTCCCATTGCTCCAGTGTAACTGCAGTCTTAGCATCTGCAAAACATTTAGTATTGCTACATACATAAAAAAGCAACAAACAACTTAACATTCTAGTAAATTATGCAAAACTTAGCAAGGTAATACTATGTCACATCTGCTTTGATTCTAATAGATTTCAACTTAAGGTTGTTAGATTCATAACATCCCACCACCATTGCTTAGGCCACATCTGGAAACACTTTTTTCATTCTCTCTCTCTCTCTCTTTCTCTGCTGCTTATAACTGACCACTACTGTGGTAGAACGAATACGAAAATCTGCCTTCTTGCCTCCCTCTTTTGGAGTCATGGGTGGAATCTGATCAGTTCAAAGTGTATACAACCCGGGGCATAAAATGGCTAAATTTGCTGGATTACAACTTATCATTTAAGTAGGTTTATGAGATTTTAGCAACAGCTTGCAATGCAACTTCACTTACACATATTTTACAGGATTTAAATGTTTTACTTTTAGTGAAGGGGAAGAACTACATCCTGTGCTTCTTTCGAGTCCTGCAGCCTTAATCTGGAGCTTGCTGACATCAGCAGAAGGATTCCCAGAGGCTTTAGCAGACCTGTATCCCAGCTCACATGCCACAGAGCTTGCTTGACTCTGCTCTGCACTGAGGGGATAGCATTCCGTATGCAAACATTATTGGACAGACATGGCTGTAAATATCATATCATTCCTGTTTTCAATGCTTAGAACACCAAATGCTTGAAACATCAAAATGGAAAAATGTTTTCATCCTGCCAATTTCTTGCTTAAAGAGAGAATTCCAGAAAATATGGGTAACACTTTGCATGCCAACCATTTAATATGCCAGCAAGACAAAGAATAATTCTCCTTAGACATCTCCCTTTCCATTATCAGTTGAAATGACAGTGTGAAATGTTAAGTGAGCATTACTTATTACTTGGCAACAAGTCTAAATCCTCTATCTTTCCATCACTTGCAGTATTCTGGTAAGAGTTTCTTCTGCACCAGCAACTGGGGCACACCAAATTTTATTTTGGTTAATGAAAAGCTCATCTGTGGCTTTACCTTTTGTTTTAGATGTAAAAAATATGAAGAGGCACAGGAGTCTTCATGAATTACCTGCAATCTTCTTACTTTTGCAGCCTGCCCCTCATCTAGCTATATTTTGCCTACTCTTTCTTAGTATATTCACCAAAGAGTGGTAGAAGGCAAAAACCTCTGTAATTGATGATTTTCCCATGGTAAAAATGCTTCCCAGAGTACCCAAAAGATTCTAATTTTATGAAAACACAAAACAATCTTCTAAAGCAACTTTTAAAAGATCTTTGAATATTTTTCTTGGATTATTAAATGAAAACAGTAAGATAGCGTGCAACAAACTTTGTTTTTGAAATAGATCCTTCACAGGCATTCTCCACATTGTCTTATCCTACTGAATCTGTGTCTACCCTATAAAAAAATGTACAAAATACCGTAAATGTGGTAGCACACTTATGTGTTAAATCTTACCTGCTGCTCATTTCTTAATTTATTTTCCCCCTCCTTTGATGTGGTTGACCATTGAAATAAGTCAGAGTCTTTCTTTGGTGCAAAAAGAACCTTTGGAGATTGTTTTGATTTGAAAGAACTTAACACTCATGAGCAGCAGAGAGCTGGTGGGAGATGTGAAGGCCGTAAATGTATCACTGGGAATTAGAAGAATCTTACTTCTTTGTCAGTTCTCTCCAAAGCATAATTATTGTAGCCCTGTGGATTTAGAAAAATTAAATCCTTTCCATATTTTGCTCATCTTTGTCTCTCTTCCCCACCTTTTGCTTTTATTTTCGTTTCCAAAAGTACTCCAGATGTTTTAGTTTTGTTGTTAATTCTGCCAGCTGGCTCAAGCTGGTAAATGTAATTATAAAACAAAGCAGATGGTGAGGCTGGGAAGGGTGGAATTGGACTTTAGAAAATTCTTTCAGGATAGGTAGCTAGTTATGAACTTCGTTTCCTTCCTTTCACACATCTTCAAGTTTTATTCATATTTACTCTTGCAGTACATGATGATGATCTCCACCAAGCAATACAGCTGCGTTACTTTCTGTTCCTCAGTAGAAAAGAAAATGTCTGCAAGGAAAAACAGCAACCCAATAGACCAGTGTGATAGTCATAACAGGGACATAACGGTTTCATATCTGACCAAAGCAAGACTGCAGTAAAGGTTTAAGAGAAGACACCTTTCCTACTCAGGGTCCTTGCTAAGCTCAGATTAAAAAAAAAAAAAAAATCATATCCCTTTTCTGATAATGAATTTATTATATTGAATTATGTGCATCTATGCTAGTGATCATGTTACAAATGTTCTTTTTGGTGTGTGTAGCAACTGGCTCTTTATTATATTTCTGTATTTTTTTGTAACAAACATAGCCATCAAAAGTTAAAAAAAAAATCAGACACCTTATCTCAATTTTTCACTTTTGTGAGAAATTTTTAATCCCCCAGAACCGTATGAATGGAGACACAAACCATTTTCTTTCTAGACCATAGAAAAGAATGGAGATGAAACCAGAGCTCCATCTGTGCTCATGTGATGTGAGACCTAAAATCAGTCTGGATTTGGGGAGTGTGGAGAATGGGGATCCCCCAATATTTTGATGGCAAATATTTAAAACATTTCATTCTTATTAAGAGTTTTAAACTACGTATTTTGGAGCCATTCAGTTATTGCAAAATTTAGGTGTTCAGTTGTCACAGTTTCTTAGTACCCTCAAGCAGCTCAGCATTCTCATAAATGTCACTTAAAATTTACAAAAAGAGTAATAATTATGTACTCCTAAATAAATCATAGCTACTGAAAACTTGGTTCTTCTTATATTTGACTACAGATAGTCTATTATTCAAGAAAATCCATTTTAAATTAGAGCCCTGTGCTTATGTTCTCATGATGTAATTATTCTTTCTGTTTCTGTATTTTCAGGTGATGCAAGCACACATGGTCTGTTGCTCACAAGACACCAGATTTTGATTAAACAGAAAGTATAGGCAATCTACATGTTACGGAGGAACACTTAACACTATTTCAGTTGAAAAAATCAGACTATGAGGTCAGTAAAAATACTGAAATGCTCTAGGAAATGTTTATCAGAACTTTGCCTGGATTTACAAGATCAGTACATTGCTACCAGAATTAATAGCAGCAGAGTGAAGAGGTTTATAGATTTGTTTTGCCAGTTCTAGAGATTTTTTTTTTCCTTTCTGACTAGATGTCTAATGATGGCAACTTATTGATTATTTTCAAGTTTGTATATGCCTTAAAAATCCAATGCCAGATTTGTAAGCAATTCAGGTTCAGCATCTTCTAAGTCAGAAGCAGGTAAGTTGTTTTTTTTTAAATTGTGGAGTAATGCTTCTTCCTTAAATCACCACCTTTAACAAGAGCATCTACAGTTCTACTTAAAGCCAGACAATCCTTGGAATCACACTCAGCCTTTCTGCCATGCTTGGACTTTCAGCTGGCACCAAATATATTAATATCATGTGACCTGGAACAGAACCGCTCAAGTTAATGTTGCATTCTACTTTGAACAAATATCCCTTTTAAGCATGCAAGTGGAAGGATGCTACTTAACATTGCTTCTCATACTCTTGCAGAATCTCTGATGATTCCAAGATGGTGAGATGCTTGATCAGGTCATGCGTATAAAGCAACAGCATGCTAAACTGGGTAAGAATATGGTGCTAATTTCTGTTAGCAGTGGAAAGTCTAATCTTTCAAAAATAAAAATAAAAGTAATAGTTGTTTTCCCTGTCCTAAATGCACTTCGGTGTACTGAAAGAGAGTAGAAGTGGCACATGCATTGCTACAGTGATGAAAAGTGAATTAATAATGCATGCATCTACTGAAGCTATTACAGGTTTTCTGAAGACTAAAAGAACTGTATCTATTCAAAATTTAGTTATGTCTAGAGAATAAAGAAATCTTGTATGAACACACACTCATGAATAAAGTTCCTTATATGTTCCTTCTGCTTTCCCAGTGCCAACAGGTCTGTAGCTGCTTTTTACATCAAATTGCACAGATATCTTTTCTTCCTGGAAACTTGTTTCATCTGACCTGCAAGCCAAGTTTCCTTTATGATTCAGGAGGCCATAAGAAAAAGGCTTAATGCCCTACAGAGGACAAGAACTCAACACTTTCTGACCAGTATTATTACTAAAGCGTTCTTTTATTAAAAAAAAAAAAAAAAAAAAGATAATCCTTTCCTTTAATCGTATGAGATTCTAAAGAAAATTCTAAAACCAATTAATATTAAACCTATCATTTAAGAATAAACAGAGAGGTACTTTTTGCTAAATTATAATAAAGACATGTCTCAGCCCAGTGTGATGAAACTTTCAAATGTGAAAAAGTTAGCACAATTTCAATTGATCTCTGTTGTTTAAATTATTATTATTTCCACTCATCAAACCTGCAGATACTATAAAAAGTTTTTAATAAATCAATCATGGCAAAATTTTCTTTAGAATGTTTAAGTAATTAACTGACACCTTTATTGAATGCTCTGTGGACTAAAAAGAGAAGGCATCAAATGAGAATGGCTTGAATGGAGAAAACAGTAAGAAATACTTCTCTGCCAAGCACTGCTTCCTCTGCAGTTATCCCTTGTGAGAGGGCCTCGCCAGAATAAATATTTTGCTCACATGAGGAATAGATTGAGTAATGATGCTGCTGAATCAGAGTTCTGCTGGGCTTAGTGCTCCAAAACAAAAATCCTCCCCCTCTCCCTTGACATTTTGTGTTTATCACCGACTCTGAATTTTGTTGAATTCATGCCCTCCATGTACAAACCACCAGTCCATAGTTTTCATTGAATGAAACAGCTGCCAATACCACTTACCCTTGAAGATATTTAATGTTTCAGGTGTATTGAAAAGCCTTTTTGTGATGTTTTGCATGGGCTATTGCAAGCATTTCTCTTGGCACTTTAAAGTCTAATCAGGGGAAAAATAAGGTGATATTTGGCCTTCCTGCTTTTGAATGCACTTGACTATAAAGCTTTAAATAGCACTCACGATATGCCAAGAGATGTGAATTAGGTCTTTATACTTCATTCAAATAAGGTCTTTAGAAATTGTGCTTATTTTGAAAAATGAATATAGGCTGTGATCAATGAAGCCAAACTCCAGCATTCTTTCACTTCCAGTTTTGAAAGTCCAGCAGATTCTCCAAAAAACCCCAACAAAAACCACGACCCGAAAACTGTCTAGATTAGGAATATAGAGCCATAATAGTATTTTTGGAGTGATTATGAGGCTGATGATCACTTTAGTATGTTTGTATGCAATTGCTAAATTTAACTGCCTCTGAATGCTACTGCATCTGTGCATTTATACCTCACAATAATTTGCTGCTGTTATTTGAGGGACTGAACATATTGGCAGTGTCCTTCATATTCCTCATTCTCTCCCTGCCACACATGAGTTTGGTGGCTTCTCTTGTTAGTTTTGGGTTTTGGGGTTTTCTGGATGGGTTTTCTTATGTAAAAACTTTAAAATGGTTTTAGAGTACTGAAAAGGGTTTTGTAGGCTTGTGTTCCTTGAAGAGGAAACTTCTGGGATATAGACATTTTCCTATGTATGGAAATTATTCTACAGAGGTTCCAAAATGTTGCTTAGTTCTGTAATCAGAGCAACTTGCTGTATTTATTGATCAGATTAAATGACTAATAACTGTATCAGGTAAAGTAATAAGCAAGAAGATAAGCACTTGGGAATTTGCTCAACACATCAACTAATGTTTTCAAATTCAGGCAAAGTTTTTTTTTATTTTTTCATTCAGAGCAGGACAGAAAGAGTGATAAGTAAGTGCTGCAATGGATTATTGCTTTGCAAATTATTCTGAAGCAGATCAGCAGTGGTTGTTGTCTTAGTCCTGGTCCCAAAATCACCAAGGGAATCAGATCAGCTTCTTTTACCCATGCCACCACTAAGTCATCAATCTGTTCAGAAAACAGGACCCATGATGCAAAGCTTCTAGCAGCTGTAACTAATGAAGAATGGTACTGGGACTTGGCATATACCTAAGAACTCTGTTCTGACCAACTAGTCTTCAGACAAAGGTAGCACAGAAAAAAATACAACTTTTCACTCAATTTTCTTCTGTCGATCAAGAAGCTCGAGGATGGAATGGGTGAGTGATAACTCCATGCCTGTTCCCAGGCCACAACATCCTGGGCAGCCTGAAGAAGAAAACGCAGCAATTTGCCATTAGAAAAGGAGACCAGTAAATTAAAAGATGGGCAAGATAGGAGGACTGTGACTCCAGGGTCTAATTTTAGTGCAGAGTAAGCATCAGTCTTATTCAGTACTGCTCCAAAAATTGACAGACCCTCACAAACGTTTACTTAAAACTAATAAAGTCTATTGTTCTTAATTTCATCTTATGTTTTACTTAATGTGTTTTTAATGTCCAGCATTACTAATAATAAACTGGAAAAACTTCTGCTCATTTCATTAAAGAAAATACATTATTTTTTTCTCTTCTAATACATTAGTTTTGTCTTGTTTCCAAGTTTATTTGCAAGCTGTTTGAATCTGTCCATGACATCTCAACTCTGGAATTATTTGAAATAACCTGTCAGTTGGACAATTGCAACCAATTTAAACACTTAAGCAGTTCCTAGTTTTCTATGTTCCTTGAATGTTGCATGAAACTATTTATGCCAACACTTAGGGATAATAGGATGCTTGGCTTTGCAACTCTGTTTCAGTGTGGATCTTGTTTTCTGTAAGAGTCATCTTGGTAGCCTCTGACTATGGCTCTGGACAAGTACATTATGCATTGTGTTAATATTTCTATTATTATCACATTAGACCTTCAGAGAATCTTTAGATATGTTTATACATGCATATGCACTTTTAAGTCCCATTTAAAGCAGCAGAAAATTGCCAAGAAATTTCTGTACCCATTAAAGAGCTCTCACTGTATTAATATTTTATTTAGTGACCTTTCTAAATCACATCTTCTATTCAAGAAAACACAAAAAGCTTCATTCTTGTGACAAAGTATTGGAAAAGCATGGACAAAAGAGAAGAAAATCATGCATATTTAGAATCATATAATTATTCAGACTTTGTTTATAGATGCATTAACAGTATTGCAGAAAACATACTGTTTGTAGCAGTTGTGCCTGGGAAAAGATATTTAGTGTATCTCTGTAAGTCACAAAATTACAAGCTCTGTAGTTGTGGGCATGCTTTTTTCTTTTTGACCTCTTGCTAACTGTCCTTAGTAAGGTGGAATATCTGCTACAGTCTCATATTCCACAAACAGTTCTTGGACATGTCAAACTCAGCTAAGATTAACTCCTCTTTGATGCTTACATGATACTAAACTATATTTCAGCTCCAGTTTCCTCTTGCAGCTCTCGTTTTCTTGGGCAATGATTACTTGCCTTGTTAGGGAAGACCTGAGAAATCTCTCACTAAAGGCTTTATTGAGACAGATCGTCAGCTTGCATAAATCAGACTAATTCCACCAACGCAATGAAGCTTCAAGGGTTTACACACCTGCAAAATCACACCAAGTTACTCTGTAGGGCCTGACATTCTAAGGATCTCTGTACTCAACTCTAGGATTTACCTAGACCTGGAAGTTGAAAGATTTGCTGGAGTAAAGCTGGACTGTTCCTCAGGAACAAGAACCCACATATATTTCCAATTAACCCATGGCTCATGTCTCTATTCAGAATGTTAAAAATAAATAAATTAAAGCCCCATAGTACAGTAAAATATGCGTAACTCTCTGAACTCTGTGTGACTGTTAAAACAATAACCTGATGTACTTGCTCCATCATTGCACTGGTAGTACATTTATATTGATTATGTATTACCAATGATTAATTTAAAAAGAAAACAACTTCTTTTTGCTGTAGTAGGAGTTTTTGAAGGAAAGGGTAGATCTAAGAGAAATAAGAAACACTGTTGGAAACTGATAACATTTTTACAGATGCCTGTTCTGCCATGTGTTCATGGGTGCTTCCCTCCATTTCATTTATCTTGAGCATGCAATTTATTCTCAGCTACTAGGTCTCATATGGTAGGACCAATCCTTGAAAAAACAAGCAGCACCTGTAAAGGAATTGAATAAATGTAGTTTGTTGAATTATTTTCCCTCAAAGCTCAAATCACTTTTTCTTCAGCCAGTCTCTTAGTACCCAGACTATTTCCTTTAATTCAGTCTTACCTAATAAAGTTTTAAGGATTGTTTTCAGGATGTGTTCCTTCAAGAAAGGAAAGCACATGTTATTTTCTTCCAACACAGTTATGGTAATATATGTTTGTGCTCTCAGTAAATTACTAAGCAGTGTTCTTGTGAAGGCCACCAGTTTAACATTACTCAAGAGCTCTGGGTCATAACTATTTGGCTAAAGTCCAAAAGTGACATTTTTGTGTACACATCCGCACACTCCACATTAGCAAAATATGCTCTAGACTATCGCTCCAGACTGCATACAAAAGCCAGAGGTGGGATCTAGTACCTGAGTCTTCAAGAACTTCCAGTTCAGTGTCCTGATGAACAGCGTCAGAAGCACTGCACCTGGAAAAAGTTCTATGATATAAAATCTTCTGCCTCTCAGCCTAGACGAGACTGCTCCTTCCAGCTAGGAAAAAAGAAGCAGCAAAGGTAACTACCCTCACCATCATATTTTTTGGGACTCCTCACATGACTCACAGGCCTATAGAGCACTATAAGATAAAGCCATTTTACTGGCTAAATCCTGTATCTCATGCCTGTGTTACACAGCCATAAAAAGTAACATTCAGTAATAGAAAAAATGGACAAAAACTATTCAGAGAAGAAAAGGCCTGAATTTATAACCAAACTTCAAACCTCCTGTGAAAACTTCCCATAAACTCAGGTGCAGATTTGTTTGTTTTCTCACACATCTCTGCAATGACTTTCTCACTGAGTCACATTTTTTCATTGAAGACTCAATGTGATAATGCAAGATAGACAGACTTAGTTGTTCATTACAGTGGTGTGTTTGGAAAGCAAGGTAGTGCTGATTCTATTTCCTAGCCGTACCTGCAGAATTACCACACCATGACTGACTGTCTGTAGTTTCTCCAGCTGACCTGTCCCTACCATCAGAGATGTAGTACCTCCATATCAGCAAGATTTTCATTCCACAGATGCTGAATTGGGTTATTCCAAAGAAATAACTTTCTAATTTCTCTTTGTTCCTTTCTCACTAATTTTAATGTCTGCTTAAAAATACAAAATATGGTTATTATCACTGGTGTAAACCATAATCTCACAATCCTCCAACAATGAAAAGATTTCATATTCCACTTAAGATAAAAATAGTCATCGCAGTCCCCATAATGAGATTTGTCAGTAACATGTACACACTTTACTGTCTTATCTTCTGCAGCAGTAGAACAATTACAGCATTAAGTGAGGGAGTTAAATAATTTTTATTTTCTTGTTTTATATTACAAACATAGAGCTGAAAAAAAGAAGACTGAAAATAGTGAAAGAACAGTTCATATTCATCCCTAAAATTTATTGTGCTTGGACTGTATTAGTAAATGCATTACTTGCTCATGTTCTTTCCACAGTTATGTTTTTGTGCTTGTGATAATATATAAAGAATCTTCATCACTTCAGTCCTACTTTTCTATGTGAGTCATATTTCCTCTGATATACTTGACAGTACAATTTTAAGTCCTATACGGTTATTTTTTAAGCTGAAGCGAACAGTGCTGTTTCACATGGATATTATTTTATTCACCAAGCTTTTATTTCATTCTTCATAGTTTTTAGTTTCAGGTAACCTTCCAAGTCCAGCAAAGTTATTCAACAGAACTTCAGGGCTGAGGTAGCTTAATGACAGATTGATCAGTTGAACAAGCAGCACAGTTGACACATATGTCTGAAAAAATTGTCAGGATTCATTAATAAAAAGGAGTAGATCATTTATAATACATCAGATACTGCCTGGCAGGAACAGAATGTGGGTTGGTTTGGTTGTTTTTTTAAATTATGTTTTTGGTGAAATTAGATAGTGAAAGCCAAGTGCTCCTCTCTCAAGCAGGATTTCATTTGGGTCAGTCTTTCCTTACTGTCAGTCTCATATTTATTTTACATGGATTCTTAATAAAATTGTGAATAAATCGTACCTAATGCATACCTGTAGAGTACAGTCTGGAGCAAAGTGAGCAAGAAATACAGCTAGTAATAGTGTCTTACTGTTAAATACATTTTGGAATGCATGAAAAATAAGAAGTCTGCAAAGCTTGTTTTCCAAACCTCAGATCACAAACAGCAGCTTGTAGTTGCTGTACATCAGTTGCACAAAGGATTACTTTAACTCAGAACACAAAGTCCATATTAGCTTGATGCTGTGTAAATGTAATAAGTTACTAGGCTATCGGGAGTTGTAGAGTGGAATAGTTCTGTTTTGGTGCTGCTGCTTCATCTGGTGTTAATAACTTCATCTCTCACTAGGACATCGGTAGGAACATTACATTCTCATCCAGCAGGTCAGGGAGGGCAGATTGTTAGAATATTATGTCTGCCTTACCTCTACATAAGAAAGGTGAAAATGCTATTGCAATTCTGCTCCTAAACTCTGCCAAATAAACAGAAACTTAAAATCACTGATGAGATGACCAAGGCTAACTTTTCTGTACACAACATGCTCACCTGAAATAGTTTACTTCTTTTTGCCTGCTGCTGTGAACAGCCAGGACTATAATACTGCCTTAATTAAGGCATTCCTAATTTCCAACTAGCAAAGAATTGCAGTAGCCAGAATTATGACCACTACTAAGTAATGATCTCTAGTTCCAGCATAAGAAGTAGGTAAAGTCCTTTTCAAACACATTCTCACCAGCCTGAATACTGAGGAAGATTGTACAGCTGCTAGTACTTGGCTTGAACACATCCTTTGAGTAATCCAAACTATAATTAGAATCCAAATATTATCTTCAAACCAGTATTAAATATTAATCTACCTCTAAGGTACTTCTTACTCATGCATCATGTAGTATCATGTAGGTCCCTATTTTAGTGTTTAAAAGTCTAATTCTGTGACTCAAGGCAGTAAAATAATAGATTACTATCACATAAATCTGACAACAAGAATAATAAAATAAAAACTAACTTGATGTAATTAATTTGAGAAATTAATGTAATTTGGAGCTTATAATATTCGTAGTTGATGAGAAAATCGTGGCATTCCAAGACATCATGAGCATGGAAGAGCTTCATGGATAAAGAATAAAATCTATTTCCTTCTCAGAATTAACATTAACGAAACAAGTTTCTGTTCTAGTGATTGGGATATACCAGTGGATATCTGTCTCATGTATTCATGAGACCTATCTGCATACTCTGATGGGCTAACCTCAGCTAACAGTCAAATTCCCACTTGGCTGCTAACTTTGCTCTTCAGCAGGAAACGAAGAAGAGAAAGCCTGTGGACTGAGATAAAGACAGTGGAATCACTTACCAGTTACTGTCTTGGGCAAAACAGATTCAATTTGGGCATAATTAGATTAAATTTATTTACAGTTGAAATAGATACATGTAAATAAAAACAAAAGGACAGGGATTAAAATAACACAACCTTGCCTCACCGTATTTCCCCAGTTCAAATTTCCTATTGTACTCCTGACATAAGCAATGGAAGATTATGGTCCATATGGGATCATTTTGCAGTGTCACTCCTTCATCTTCACACTTTATCTCTGCTCCAGCATGGGCTCTTCACAGACTGCATTTGCTTCAGAAAACATGCAACTGGTCCAGCATGGGGCTTCTCCACAGGCTGCAGTATGGATATCTGTTTCACCATGGAGCATCTCCATCTACTCGACTAAACTTGCTGTTGTCTCTTCTTTTTCACATTCTCTCTCCCTTTTCCCCCTTCTTTTCCTTTCCTTGCCATCTGTCTTCTGGTTTTTGTTCCTTCTTAAATACATATTCACAAAGGTATCACTAGTTTGATTGATGGGCTTAGTAATGTTCTACGGTGGCTCTTTTAGAGCCAGCTGGAATCATTGTGTCTGGCACAGGGCAGCCCTTGACCTCTTCCTGCAGAAGCCACCCCTGCAGCCTGTATATCCAGTAGACATACACTAACACGTGTATGTTTCTCTGTGCATTGCATTACATGCATTTCAAAGTGTACAAGCAAACTTGTTCCAATATTTGCAAGTTCAAAAGCAGAAAAAGGCGGGCCTTTTCCAAATATATTGTTCTTTTAAAAAATACTCTGGTAAATGGAACTAACTAGCTCCTAGAGTCTGTTATTTCTCTAGCGGCATTTGCTGGAGCTGTCACCAGGTGCTAGTGTATTAACTCCAGCCCTGGAATGGCTGCCTGAGTGAAGACTGACACTGTTTCATTCCCTGTGGAATGGTTTTCCCTCAGTCTGGAAATCTCCCTGCATTGGTATTGTGCACAATGAGGGGGTCCATACAGATGGGTTCTTTATGGGGATGGTAGCTGATGGTAGTGAGGAAATAAACACAACACACCCTCAGAAACAAATCTAGAATGTGAGCTGCTGTAGGATGGTTGCAGGGTCCGTGTGGGGGAGCAGCACCTTAATCTTACTTCTGCTCTTTCCAGCTGTGCCGAGGAAGTGGGCAGGTGGTAAAATAGCAGCAGATGTTGAATAAGGAGCTGAAGGATATGCACAACAAACAACATTGAAAGACAGATTTTTACCAGTTAATCAAGACATTAAACTTTCTGGGGTAGGTTTCAAAAATCTTATTTCAGCTTGTCTCCTCGATACCACTATCTCATGTTTCTGTTGTCCTTTCCTTTTACAGATTACCAGTTTTATAAACGGCCTAGGCTAGGAAACAATAAAAAGATTCTTTTCTCATTCTCACAAAACTTGCTATCATTCCTGCAAGTGGATCAATTTGAGATTTCTTTATATTGTCTAAAGCCACTTCTAACAATGGGGAATGCAGCTACATGCCCTTTTCCATCAGAATGACTATATTCTATCAGTATGTAGTTTCTATACAGAGTATGTTCATGAGGTATCAGATTAGAGCATTTATTTTATAGCTGAGGTTCATTCTTTACAATTGTGAAGCTGCTATTCTTCTATGAAAGGGTTTTTAGTTTCCAGGCCATGTTGCCTAAAACTAATCACTGCTGTCCTGATGGTTAAAGGAGAACTATGCCAGGGAAGCAGAGAGGAAGAATAATCTGAGAACCACTGGGAACATTCTTAAAAACATTTTTATATCATATGCACATATGTCAAAAACGTGTGAGGTAGGGGCTGAGGGATTTTTCAGTACTCTTTGTCAGCCTTGGCCAGTCCCTCCATCCCAAACCTACAGGAACAGAATTAAATTACTTATTACATTGCCCTGTATTTTTTCCATGTCTTTTCTGCAAGTATGTACATACACGACTATGGAGGAATTGTGTCTTTCTGTGTACAATGTTTATATGCATTCATGCACTGAATATCATTTCTTTAAGATCAGACAAAAATCAAGAACCTTATCCTCAAGGTTCCTATTATCCGTCCTGCAAAAAACATTACTGGAGATCAAAGGAGAACAGGAAATATTTGGCATATTTGTCAGACCATCTAAAGGACTAATGAAAAAGAAAATTATTATCCAACTGTCAAGAGGAATTATTTCTTAAATTTTTAAAGAGCATTTTATATTTTTCATGGTTTGATTTTAAAGTATGCTTTTAATAAGTAGCTTTAAGATTCCTTATTGTTTTAGAAATCTGGCTGCTTTTCACTGACATGTTTTATCTTTCTGCTGATATTTAGCTAGTGGCTAGGAGAGATTATTTTAGCTCGATTAAGACACAAAGTTAAATGCTGGAAATAAGACTTTGAGCCCCTGGCATTACAACTAGAAGAATCACTTCTCTAAATCACTAACTGCCTCTAAGTGGTTATTTTAGCTCCTTCACAGATACTCAGATTCACATATGGCATTAACTTTGCAATCCAAATCTAAATTCAAGATGATTATGTGAAGTATGATTAATTTTTAATGCAACAACAAAGCAGAAAACACAGGGAGAAAAAGTAGAGTATGTAGCCTGGCCTAACACTTTGAATTATCTTCTTTAAAAGAGAGAAGAATCTGGAAATGTTTGCAGTGGTAAAGAAATGCTTGTGATAGCATTTTTAGAACAACATGTCTTGTGGAAAGCGTAAGAAAAAAAGCAAAAGGCTTTTCTGCCTTTTATGTGTTGAGGGGTACTGATATCATGGTGGTATCAAGGTATATTTTAAAAGAGGTGTTCCTATAGCAAAGAGATATCTCCTTCACAATACATTTCTAAATGATTCTATGGCAGTAGTAGCAGCCAGCATAGTTTGGGCTGATACAACAAGAAAGAATTCTCAGACAGAACTAGGTCCAATCTGTTCGACAAACAGGGCAACTTTCTGTGCATAGAGGCTCTTCCTTATATCTGAAGTGATAGTATTTTTTTATGCAGCTTCTGCTTTAGACGTGAGAAAGCTTTTTTATCCCAAAACTTGTTCTGTTTTTCTATCCATTCTTTGGACTATGAAAACTGAATTACTTCTCTTTTCAAACTGCTACTTGTGAAAAAGTGAAGACTTTTTCTTTATCAGTGTGTATTTTACTATGTATTGTTTCTTCCTGCAAAAAATAATGCAATAGACTCTCTCTGGGTTTACAACTATAGAGTATTTATATATGTAGTAGTGTGTTAGACCTTGACCTCATTTACGCCAATCTAGATCCAAAACAAAATTTAGCTGAGATTTCAAAGAGAAAATATTTGAAGAAATATACAGAAATCCTCAAACAGACATTATTGTGGCATGTCTGGAATAGGCAAATATATGTGCTATTTCCCTTTGGAGGAATTAAAAATAGAAATAATGGAAATAACCACAAACTTCGGACTGGCACAGGCTGTGGTAGCTGAAATACTGCCAATGTACGGTGTACTTAGAGAGCAGTGGACCAGTAAATCCAACACCACATCTTATGTGCATGGAAAAAAAAAGAGAGAATAAGTAAATGTTCTTATGAGAATGAAGAAATGTTCAGTCCACTGGTATCAGGCAGCTTGTTTAGTCTTCCTGTAATTGCTTCCCTTGCATTTCATCCTTGGCTCAGTTTTGGGCTCTGATGCATTCATGTGAAGATGTAGGTGGAGCTTCCTTGGATTGGCTGGTGGGACCAGTCCTCCTCATGTTTCCCCCTGACCCACAGCCCCCAAAAATTGCAGAATGTATTGATTTACTTCTGTGTATCTTCTTGTGAAGTGTAAGACAAATTCATGGATGTGTTGTGGAAAGGGTACACAAAAGGCTAGATTTAGAGTGTGTGAACAAGAATACATATAAGCACCTCATCAAGGTCAGGTCCATGCCATGCTCATGGTGCAGCATAGGTAGACTGCATTAATTCATAGGACAGAGATTGATTAGGGAACAAGTGTTTCAGAAAGGATTTATTTCTTTCTTATGACATCCATTGGTACCTTATCAAGACAATGACTATAGAACTACAAGTCTTTTAGTCGTCTTTTCAAGGTGCTGCAGTATGGGTTGCCCATCCAGTTGTAGATTTGAGCCTGAGGAGGCTGAGGGGAGACCTCATTGTTGTCTGTGGTTTCCTGACAAGGGGGAGCAAAGGGGCAGGCACCGATCTCCTCTCTTTAATGACCAGGGCCCAAGAGAATGGCACGAAGCTGTCACAGGGGAGGTTAGGCTGGATATAAGGAAGAGGTTGTTTACTAACAGGGTAGTCGGGCACTGGAACAGGCTCCCCAGGGAACTGGTCACAACATCAAGTTTGACTGAATTTAAGAAGCATCTGGTTGATGCACTCAGTCCCATGCTCTGACTTGGCTGGTCCTATGTGGAACCAGGAGTTGGACTCCATGATCCTTATAGGTCCCTTCCAACTCAGAAGATTCTATGATTCTATGATCTGTACTTTCATAAAGTTATATTGTGGAGGCAGGAAATAGTTTTAGAAATTTTACATTATCAGGTACATCAGATCTTTCCTCTAAGTCTATGAATAAATACAAAATAAATTAAGACAAACAGAATTTTGAGCCATTTTTACCTCCTTTATTTAAATTTTCAAAGAATATGCTGTGCTCACACTTTCAGCTTTCTTTGCACATCTGAGCTTTATCTGAAAGTACCAAGTTTGTATATGGAAAGAATTCTCCATAGGTGCATCAGCCAAGCCAAAATGAGACTTCCAGCCTATATTGAAAAGGGATGTGTGCCCATTTGAATACAATCAACAGCCTCCTAATGTCTCTGCCATACATGTGAGCTTGCATCATCATTTCAAACAGTCCCACATATATTTTGTTCTCATTCCTGAGTGTGAACATGAACAGGCTTCAAATCAAACTAAAAAGACACTTCCTGGAAGCCAACCAGATGAAGAAAACATGAAATCTAGCATGTTGAAGCAACCTAAAGAAAAAAAAAAGTTATGTTGTAAAAGAAATTTTTTATCTCCTGATTGTTCCAGAGCAAAGTCAGCTCATTAAGGTTAAATATACATTTCTGGGACAGTCTTAATCTCTTTGGTTCCTGCAATAATTTTGCCTCAGTTCTCTTATCCTATAAACATAGAATCCACCCTATTTGCCTTTATTCTTGGAAACAAGATTTGCATCCATTTATTTACATGCTTATGTAGCATATCTATTTTTACTGCCAACAGAGACTGAGTAGAAATAAATTGGGTTATGAATAGAAGACAAAGAAAGATGGGTAGACAGACTCCAGTATTAAACCTTACATATTGCTGATTAGCCCTATAATGAGCAAGAACTATTCTATGAATGCCTTTTAGTATTATCCTCTTTATTTCTAAACAAACAAACAAACAAACAATCAAATTCTAAAATTTCTTAATTTCCACCAATAAAAAGTTGAGAATTTTGAAATGTGGACCAAGTCAATTAATGTATTTTATTTTTTGAACCTTTCTGTGTCAGTCTGTACACTACCAATGACTTTTTGTGACAAAGAGAGTTCTGTTTCAGAGCTCTTCTGTTCTAGAAAAATTTTGAAATACAAAAGCTATGGGAAATAAGGCCAATTATATTTTTCCCAAAACACAGTGTCAGAACCAACAAAAAAACCCCAACAATAAATAAAACCTATAGATAATTCTTAAGAGTCTTTACAGTTTTTGTTTGGTTTGGGGTTTTGTGTGTAACTGCTAACCAGTTACTATTAGCATCCTTTTTGGAATATACTATCTTATAAAGTTATTGTCATGACATTGAATGAAAAATAATAGAATTGCAAAATAGTACCTACAAGATATGTGACGGAGATAGTTAGATACTTTAGTTTTATATTATATGCTACGTAAACATGTAAATAAACCTGATCTGTACTATTAAAGTGAATCCATGTGACAAGAACAAGTTCACAAAGCATTAAGGTATTGCAAATGCCTGTTTTACAGCTGAAACCTTTCTAGGATGTGTGTGATTGGAATATAGATAACATCACAACAGTTAGAAACCTGGAAGCAATGAAAACATTTTTTGTTGTGATGATAATTGCACATTGGAACCAGTTGCCCAGAAAGGCTGTCCAACCTCCATTTTTGGAGGGTTGCCCTGAACAGTGTGGTCTAAATTCAATATTGATATTACTATGAACAGCAGGTTAGACAAGAGATCCCCTGAGGTCCTTTCCCATCTGAATTATTGTGCAATTTTAAGTCACAGGAAATGGATAATGCTAGGAAGTCATAGGTAAAATTTGGTGTATAAAACTAAAATTGAGAACATTTTTCTATGTTTTATAATGCAGGACAAATTTGGGCTGTCCAGTAATGAAATCAAATAGTTGAAGTATGTTTTCTTTCTAAACAGCTGACAAAGAAACTTAATTTGAAGAATTTTGAAGGAGGTTATTTCACTTGAAATTCATGTGATGTGTGAGTCTATCTTGAAATCATTTTTTCCCCTAATCATTTTTATGACACAGAGTACTCACCTTCATATTAAATACCAGAAGCAGATAATCCAGTAATCTTTTAGCCACCAAGGACAACTCTTTCCCAAAATCCTAAGTGTTATTAGGGAAAATGCATTGCTATTAATTTAAAATAATAAGAAAAAAATATACTTTGCCAAATAAAACATATATTAAGAGCTTGCCTTATGCTACTTGCTGCTTTCAGGTGGCCATGACTTTAAAAGGGATGTGCAAAGATTCTAGAGGTGTCCAGTATTGAGAGACCTTAAGAGACAAAAAAAAAGGAAGACTTTTGTTGTATGGCCTTAAGGCCACTTAAAAATTATTAAAGGACACTAGTAGTGGCAAAAGAAAACAAATAGCAAATCAGACAGAGATAACAAATACAAGCTAAGAAACTAAAAATTGAGCAGCATTATATATGCTTTGGGAATTACTGGTGAAAAAACTATGCATGAAAATCTTTCCTCAAAGTACTTTTTTTGTTTAAATAAATGCATTTTCAGCCAGGAAAAAAAAAATCAGATCCTTCCTTTCTCCTATTGGTGAAGATAAAAATATGAGAATTGATGAACCACTCAACAATTTAATGGTGTTACAGTAGACAATCAGGTGTAGAAAAATATGAATGGAAAAGAGGAAATATTAAAAAAGAACAATTGACACTTAATGATACCCTTCTTTCTCATTTGATATTCAGCTACAATCATTCCTTTGAAAAATTCAGACAGCAGCCTGGCTGTGTTAAGAAATGAGTAATTATTTCAGGGGACAATAAATGAGTCTGTCAGTTTACCTAGAAAAATTAAAAAACCCTCCAAAAAAACTCCTACAAAACCCCACACTTAGAAAGATAAACCAAATAAAAACCCCATAGAAAAAACAGAAGGGAGGAAAAAAAGAGAAGAGAAATTGAAGAGATGGCTGTATTGTCAGTCTTACTTTATAATATCAAACAGTTGTCTATATCTCCCATAGCCACTTCAGTTGTGTTGTAAGTGACCAGTTACAATGGGCCTAGAAGTGTAACAGCAGCCTTGTGACACCACAGTCCTGGGACAGTGATTGTTTGTTTCTGACAAACAGAAGACTGCAAAACCATGTTATTACCAGGAGAAAACTTTTTTTCTTATTAGAGGATAAGAGCACATACCTGTATGCAAACTACAGCAGATTTTTAAAATTCACACAAGAGTAGAATCTGCCAAAGACAGGACTGGAAAGTAAAGTGGAAAAAGTATTAAAACAAAAAAAATAGTCTACCTTTATTTGCTTGTATGGTCTACATAGGGCAAACAACAAACCACAGATGTCAGGAAATTCAGGTACCATGGTAGCTTTCAATGTGCTATGGTGCCCTTGCCTGTGGGGTGGCAGCTTGGGGCTGGTACACAGTGTGAGGTGTAGCTCCCTGGGCTCTGTCTGATGCTCACCATCCCCAGCACTGCCCCAGCACACAGGGGAAAGTGCACCACTGTTGATCCATGACCTGTTATTTCCTCTCAGGTGTGACCTTTTCCATCTTAGATTGCTACTGTGATAGACCCCAATTAGCCTCCATATTTCAAGGTTGCATTTTGCTCAAACGTATGTCAGGAAAGTCAGTCCGTACCTATTAAGTGAAAGAGAATCAGTTGCCTAAGGCATTTTCAGATAAGTTTTCAGTGTTTATTTCCTGTCTCAGAATGACTTAATTTCTTAACTGATGGAGTAGATGCAATTCAATTATGGAGTGAAACAAAATTACTTCATTGAAAATGTGCATTTTCACTTCCAAGGTAAAACAAAACATCATAAAACACTCCTTTTAACTTATTAAAGTCTTTGAGGTAATCTGTTCTCTGACTTGCAAATACTTGAGATCATTGTTTCCAGATAAGCTTAATTTGTTACATTTTGATATGCATTGCTGTTGTGTGTATGCTGCATTAGGTCAGTGCTTACATACCTGCTAGATGCAACAGAATGATTGGCAAATTTGAACTGAATATATAACCAAAGATTCAGCTTTGTCTGAAACTAAGACTGTTGTGAGATACTACGCATCAATACAATTAAGATGCCGCAAGATTCTGAGGTAGCATTATGTTAAAAAGATATTAAAATTTATCTGACAATTTGTAAGCAGCTACGTATGCTCTCATTGTAAGGATTTTCAGGATGTTCTTCTACACTGGAATACACTGTTGTCATTATATCCCAGAAAGACTATTGGTACATATATCTAAATATCCAATTAGACACTTCTGCTATAGGCCACCTCTCCAGGAAGAACAAGCAGATCAGACACCTTACAGACACATAGAAGTAGATTCAAGTTTGCAGACCTTGATCTTCATGGGTGTCTTCACCTGTTATCTGCTGGAGCGACAACACAGCACGACAAAGGGAGCCCAAGCATGTTACTTGGTATTCAAGGATGACCTCCTTCAAGCAGTACATCCAAATGAGCAGGAGTTCAGGCAAAACAAGAAGAGGTTTGTGTAGATGAAGAAAGAGCTCCTACTCAAACAATGTCTAAATATCCAGAGATGCCATTTGGTAAGCTAAAACCCAAATGGAATTTAATCTGCCCAAGAACATAAAAGGCAACAAAAAGGGGTTCTGTAAGTACACAAGCAAGAAATGGAAGAGAAAGGTAAATGTGGGTCCATTCAACAAGACTGTGAATGTGGTTATGGAAGACATGGAAAACACTGAGGTATGGAACACTTTCTTTGCTGCAGTCTTTAGTGGTAAGACTGGCCTTCAGGAATCCCAGGTCCCAGAGAATGGGAGAAAGGCTGTAGCAAGGAATACGTACCCTTGATGGCAGAGGATCAGATCAATAATGGGTCCAGTCATGTTTACCATCTTCATTAATAATGTGGATGATGGGGCAATGTGTTCCCTCAGCAAATTTGTGGATGACATAAACCTGAGAGAAGTGGCTGATACACCAAATGGTCATGATGCCATCCAGAGGAATCTTGACAGGCTGGAGAAATGGGCTGACAGGAACTTTGTGAAGTTCAACAAGGGAAAGTGCAGAGTCCTGCAGCTGGGTAGAAAAAAAGCGTGGTCACCAATACATGCTGGGGCCACCCAGCTGGAAAGCAGATTTGCACCTGAAAAGTGCTTGAAGGTACCCTGTAGGAGAGGAAGTTGAACGTGAACCATTGATATGTTCTTGCTGCAAAGAAACTAATGGTATCCAGTGATATATTAAACAACAAATTGCACAGCACATCAAGGGGGATGATTACTGAGCACTGTCGGGACCCACCTGGAGTGTTGTGTTCAGTTGTGGCCTCCTCAGTACAAGAAAGACATAGATATACTGGAGGGATTCCAACAAAAGGACACAAACGTGATTAAGGGACTGAAGGATCTCTGCTATGAGGAAATACTGAAAGATCTGTGACTGTTTCACCTCAAGAAGTTTCGGCCAGATCTTACTAGTGCGTATAAATACCTGAAGGAAATGAATTGGAGCCTGGCTTCTTCAGTGGTGCCCAATGACAAGACAAGGGCACAAACTAAACACAGGAGGTTTCCTCTGAACATGAGGAAACACTTCTCCATTGTGAGAGTGACTGAGCACTGACATAGGTTATCCAGAGAGATTTTGGAGTGTCCACCTTTGGAGATACTCAAAAGCTGCCTGGACATGGTTGTGGGCAACTGGCTCTAGGTGGTCCTACTTTGGCAAAACAGTTGGACCAGATGACCTCTGGAGATCCCTTCCAATCTTAGTCATTTGCTGATACTGTAATACTAAAGTTTTCCCCAGGTATCTGCAAAACTGCCGTATGGAATCAACAGGGGATTTTGGAGCTGTAAATCTTCCCTCATCCCTTTGTGGCACTTGATAGAGTTAGTTAATCAATAGTTTAATAGATTTTACAGACAGAGGGGATCGTTATGATCATATAGGCTCACAACATGGACTGTAGAAAGTCACAAATTTCTTTATCAAAACTATAAATACAGGATACATTTTGGAAAAAAATTCTGTTTTCACTTAGAGACTGGAAGTGATGAAAACACCATCATTTGCCCAAGTAGACTCTTTCAATACGTAATTACCCACATTTTTAAAAACCTGTGACGTAGTCTAGATTTACCCTTCTGTTATTGTGTTTCTCATGACAATTTCTGCTAGAAATTTCTACACTTAGTGGACATGGTCATAAAGAAGGATGAATTATTTCTAGATATCTTGGATTTAACATCTTTCAACAGTAACTGTAAGAGTCCTTTCAAGATCACATGTACAGGTCTAATCATGTGAATAACTCTTTCTTTGAGACATCACATTTTTTAACTAGCATTGCTGAACTCAATATATCAGAGCAAATATTTTGTCAATGGTCTTTCTGACAGAGTATAGCTTCATATCCTGAACCATAAAAGATTTCATAATCAAGGACCATGTTCACTCTCTTAGCTATATACTGTGCCCAGAGTTCCCATGCAGTTGTTCATATGTTAATACACCATTGGAACATCCTAGCAAGAACACAATGCTCCATCTTACAAATCTGATGTACATCCTTTACTCCTAAGCAGATAACCCTCCTGGATCAACTGTGCTTCCATAGTGCTCCATACCTGTCCCAAAACTCACACAGCCCACAAAATGTTACTTTATGCCCCCAAAATATTTTTTTCTTTCTCACACATAAGCTGTAATTCAAGTCCCCTGGAGCACTTCTGTTACCTTCCAGGTGATTTAAATGTCAAGGACAGGAGGTACAGATCCTTTGAGAGAACATACTAGTAACTGAGCTATGCTTCTTGTCTCTGCAAACACCGGTTCAGTGACTCAAGTCTTCATAGGCAGTGAGGTTTGCTTAAAGCCTGTCTCTGAAACTTATTATTGAACTGCTTGCCAACCAAAACTGATCATTCTCTTCAGCTGCTGAGTGACCCAGACACTGGGACTTGTAATTGGCACCTGGGCTCAGCTGCCTGTACAAGTTGCACCAGTGTGCAGCCCAAACCATATTTAGAGCCTGTCCAGGGCTTGCCAACAGGGTTTCACATATATTCTTTTTCCCTCTGTAGGTTTGGCCTTCATTGCACAAGTGTAGAAAAGAATCAGTTGTAACAGAAGGCAAAAAATGTAATATATGTTTGTCTGCACCTGGTGTGGCTTACTGCCTCAAACAATGACAAAAAAAACAGTGAAGGATGGAGTACATAAAAATTTTTCACCTATTGCTCTGAAATGTGGTTTGGCTTCCCCAAAGAGATTGTGGAGGTTCCACCAATCTGAATGCCTGTTGTGGTTTTGCCTCAGCTGAGAGTCAAGCACCACACAGTCACTTGTTCTTTAAAAGCAAGTGGGGGGGGGGGGGAGTTGAGGAGTGGGGCAGGGGGGCTGGGGAAAGGGAAGAGAAAGAGAAAAAACCCCGAAACCAAGGAATCAAAACCTTGTGGGTTGGGATAAGGATAGTTTACTAGAATAGCAGAAAGATAGATATAACAATAACAGGACTTTATAGTAAAAAATATATGAAACTGGTGACACATGGTGCATTTTCTCACCTAACCACCCAACTCATTCTGTACAGCCCAGAGCAGCCCCCAAATAATGGATATTCCCCAAAACCGCATGTTTTGGAGCTGCCTGCTCCTTCCCCCACAATCCCCCCTTTTATGCTGAGCATGACGTAATTGACATGGAATACCCACTTTGCCCAGTTTAGGGTCACCTGTCCTGGCTGTGTCCCCTCCCTTCTCGTTAGTAGGGAAATACGAACAACTGAAAAGTTCTTGATTGCAGGGCAGTAACTACAAAAATCCCTGTGTTATCAGCACTGCTCTCATCCTAACTCCCAAACATGGCATTGCATCCTCTATTAGAAAAGAAATTAACTCCATCCTAGCTGAAACTAGGAGAATATCATATTATTAACTTTGAACTAGAGTCCAAGCTTGTAGTGGCAATTGATAATTACCTCATTGATAACTCAATGCAGAAAAGACTGGACCATGAAAGTTACTGACACGGTACCTCATTAGGCTCCTATCATACAGGAAAAATATAATAGTACTTTCTATACATGTTGATCTCTTAAAAAACTCTTGGGTTTTGAATAGTTATTAGTCTTTTCATTTGTCCTTGAACAAAATACTAGATCATATGCTACAGAAGTAGGCTGAAGTCCACAGTGGTATCAACTTGGATGTTTGGTATTAAATGCTAAGAACAAGGTGGTAGGTGGGAAGGCAGGACGAAAAAAGATACTATCCTTCATTAATTGGCACTTTTTTTTTTCCTCTTTGGATGGGATTTTTTAGAAGCAAATTACACTTCTACATAATGCAAAGGAGCTTTTGTGACATTAATATTTACTACAAGGTAGGATTTTATTCTATAATATTTAATAAAAAATATTTCCTATAGTTACTCTAAAACCCGAACTAGCAGTCTTTCATATGAGTTTTAGAGGCAAGTTTTATATAATGTCCAGTCTCATATCTACAGTTTTGGCAGACCCGCTGCACAAGTTTCTAAAATCAGAACATTTGAGGTACTGCTGATGAAATTATGTCTACTTCACAGAATCATATTTTCTGTACTAGTAAAAGGCCTCAGAACAGAGATTCCCTGCAAAAATAAGAGACAGAAAGAATCAAAACACAATTCTACAAAGTTAAGTTTTTTCTGAGGTGAGTCACTCTTTCCCCATTGAGGAAAGCTTAAGGTTGAAAATAGAAAAAACTGTTAAAGCAGTCAAGGTTTGTGCCTATACCAAGCTCATCTGTGTGTGTAATTAATTATCAGTTGCCCAGGCAATTCAAATGGAAAGGATCCTACCAGAAGCCTGAAAACACCATTCAAGTGTATGAAACACAAAGATCCTTTGTCCTGTGCTTTTTGGCAGTGTTTCCAACACTTTTTGGAAGCCAAATATTAAATATTTCATTTAAAAATAAACTGTGTATGTGCTAATTCAGCTGTATTAAGTTTTCAGAACTCAGTAGATGTCTTGTAGACAAACACCCAGTACCCTTTTCTTTAGGTCTTTAGACATCTCCATATGAAGTAGTGTTTATAGGAAGCAGTTGTTTTATGTTTTCCTCCAGCTTATCTGAGAAGAGTAAAAAAGCTGTAAACAACCTAATCCTGCAGTAATATTTTCTGACTTTTTAAGTTATTAGAAGCTTATATAAAAGTGTATTCAGGGTTAGGGATATTTTTTTTTAAACCTTTATTTCAACATTGCAGAGTGTATGTGAGTTAGGCATAGGGAGGTTGAGAATAATGAAAGTGGCATATGTGTACTGTAAGCCTTTATGTAAATGTTCACTACTACCACATACAATTTTTATGTGCTGCCTAACATACTCAGTGTGGGTATTCTCACCATGGCCTCCTTTTGCAATAGCAGGGTAATGCTGCGCAATGATCTGGCAAACATTCCATCCATGCACATAGAAAGAGAGAGGGGTGACAGCGCGGCCAGTTTGGCTTGGTAACAGCAGCCTTCTGTAAAGCCTTTCAGGAGGCAGGCAACGTTCAGAAGAGGGATTGGGCTTTTCAAGCCATCAATATCACATTATACTCTAACCTCAGATCCCTGAAATATGCAGCCACGTATTACTTTTATGTGGAATGTATAACTTGTGGTAGCATGAAATTATGCAAGTGCAGGCAGTGTTTACATTTATCTGTATAGCTTTAGGACATCCACAGTATTTCAAGGTAAACAAAACAAACCCATTTATTTTTCTCTGCCAGAATGCATTTCCCCTCTTTCTAAACTTGATGGGGAGTAACTGAATGTATTTATTACATTTACTTGAAAAAAATTGCGAACCCAGTTAAAAAGCAAGGAAAAAAATTTAACCAGCGGCATCTATTCATTTGAGTACTATCATTTCCTTGCAGTTTGTCATTCAAACCGTATCTCCCTACTGTTCAGGCTGTCACACCTCTGTGTATCTGGTGATTGATGTAATCATTGTGTAATCAATGGGGTCTCCCTGGCAATTATCTAACCCTCTAGAGCACTTTTTAGGATTGTGTTGTGAAGTAGTTTAACTGTTCCTCTTTCCAAATGATGCTTAAAATCCCCCATTGTATCTCTGAGAACTGACAACACCTACTTCCGGTCCTGGCTGCAATTTCCCAATCTCAGCCAAGATTTATAAATTAAGACAACTTTTTAACCCTTTTTCATTGCACTCCAGAAGCCCAAATCATCCCTGATTCTTGTGGTGTAAAAAAATAAAACATATCTTCTGTCAGCTTTACCACAGAGAAACCTCATTTACATATTGTGGTCCGTGCAAGAGTGATGATTCTTTCCAGCTCTTTTTTATAGCAGATAAAGATGAGTAATATATATGTTTTTAAAGTTCAACTACACACCACTTTACCTTGTTGTCTTTCTTTCCTGTGACTTACAATCTTTATCCAAAGAAAGAATGTAGGTAATTTATGTTGTGGGTTAACCCTGATTGGCAACTAAGCACAACCAAACAGTAAAAAATTTAAAATCCCCATTTATTGTATCTTTGAAGGTTCCCTGGCCAGGAAAAGATACTGTCTCAGGTATGTGCTATCCAGAGGGACACATTACAAAATGCACAAATATTTTTAACAGTAGACATGAGCAAAGTCCTCCTGTTTATGTATCACTAGATGCCATCGTCAGTTAAATTATGTATTTGCAAAATTAGTCCACGTCTGCGCCAAAGCCAGTGGTAGCAGTTTCCAAACTCTCAAAGCCCAAAGCAGAACTTCTGCTAATCTAAAATTCTATTGTGAATTTGGTTAAAGTGCAAATCTCCATTCTTTCAAACAAAATGTCTGGTGGTTTTGTGTTGAAGCAGTATCCTTCTTCAAATTTTGTAAGATCAATTTTTTTTTTCTCACCATTTCTTTACCTAGGTGCCATATTGGACTGGGATTTAAAATTTTAATTTGCTTTTATCAGGTAAGATGAACTGATCTGAGAAATTGGTTTACTTGGAGAGATAATTATGAATGCTATCTCACTTCAGGTCTAGAAGATTCATTAAGCTATCTCACATTAGTAAGAAGGAGCAGATTTATTGCAGTGGCATCACACTCACTGACTTTGTGTGCAATACTACCAGCGAGATGATGCACTGAATCTTTCCACAGTCCTTCATGTCATGAAAAAACACACTGTTAGTGAGAGTCAAATGCCATCAAGTCCATTTCATTCTGTTTAATACCATTATTCTTCTGCAGAAATATATCTTGGCCACTGTGTATATTAATTTAGTCTACTGTGAGTTATGTAAGTAAGGTCTGTATTATGATGACTTCTCAAAGCTTTGGGCGGATTGAAGGGACCACAGTATAGCAGTCCTGACCTGAACATACAAATCATATAAAGAATTATGTGAGGAACTATGACTACCGTAGCTATGTTGTCCAAATCAAAAAACATTCTTCACTTTAGGTGCTTTTTATTGATTTGATCTTTTAGAATTTATAAATTTATTTACCTGAACTTATCACTGTACTTAAAATAAACAGCAAAATTAACTTTTCTCTATCTTTGTCCATTATCTTAATTTCATTACCTGCTATTCTGTTATTCCTTGTATCATCTGTTTTCTTGAAGACTTTTAAATTGCTACTTTCTTAGCCTAATAGAAGATTTCAAGCAATGGAAAATTCATTAGGGCCAGATATGTGGGTTGTAATAGGAAAGCTACTTAAACAGCAGACTGAAATTCCTGACTGCTGTTCTCAAGAGACTTCATGCCCCCCAATCGTTTTCATTTCAGATGCAAATAATGTGTCACAGGGTTCCTTGTGCTATACTGTACTGACTTTTTCCCTCTATTTAAAACATACTTATTGCTTTATCATTGTTGATCCATACTTACCAAGTAATCTAGGTCTTGGTCTGAGAATATTCCATTAACAGAAAAAAATAAATTAAAAGCATGTCACCCAAATCATGGCTCATTTAGTGCCCAACCCAATGAGCTTTGTTAGTATCTTCCAGTTAGTCAAGAAGACGCACCAAAAAAAAGCCTATGAATGAACTGTCGAAGTACCTATGGTACCTGTGGCAATACCCCCAGACTTTCTCCACCATTAAGTTTTAGACTTCAGTTGCTGAAACATTTCATGCCAAGCCTGGAAAGACTCCTCTGAAGATTTTGTGGACTTCTGACTATGAAATTATACCTACAGTTTTAAAGCAGACAGTGCCCAAGAATAGGTCTTACCAAACTGTTAAGGCAGCCCTTGTTTTGCTTTGATCATTTGACATTTTACATCTTTTTGTGGACCTGCCCCATAAAGACACATGTACAATATCTCAAAGCTTAATTACTTGCACTTTTAAACATGATCATAAATGTGGTGTCAATCCATACATGTCTGGCTTTCAAATATGGTGTCATCTTAAGCCTTTGCTGTTCTAACTCTCTAATCAACACATGGTATACTCCGATCAGGAAGTGTTATAATGAGAAAATAGGGCCAAGCAGATTTTTTTTTTTCTTTTTTTCCCTTTTTCCCTTTTTAATTTTTTTTTCCTAGGACCACATTCTGATTTGCAATTCCTTATATAAAAGAATTTTACAATACTAGAAAGCAAGTAAAATATAACTAGTGTATGAATTATTTAGATAATTTACAGTATTCTCATGAAGAGAAAAGAAAGTTGTTTCTTTTCTATTTTTATAGGGACAGCTGATTAACTCTAATTACCTATGATTACACTGAGTGCTACGAGCAGGAGGTACGCATTTTTATTTTTCATAAACATCAACTGTGGATAAATTCAGTGCAGAGTCAAGCAACCTCTTCTACCTTCTCTCTATTTCCATTCCCAAACAGACTACCTTTGGGACTACCACGTTTGGAAGCAAAGACTTTTGAAACAGCAATGAACAGCAGTGTAACACTGTAATAGAGAAAAGATTCAAAAGGTCTGTAAATGTTCCATTTTATACCATGTAATGAGAGCAAAATAGTTTTATTATGCTTTGTAACTCATGGTGAAAATGTCAGAATAACAAATGACAAATTGTGGGAGAAGTAAAACTAATATAAACTATTGATATTAAATCAAGTATCATCTTATTTTTCATTTTGAAAAAAAATGAATTTATGCATCTGATAAATGCAATCAAGTAAAGCAAGTGGCTTTATGTTGTTAACAACTCAGTGTCTTTTACCCCTACTCCTACACAGTTTCCTGCAGACCATTAACATCGTAGACTTAGGGACTGAGAGCAGATATATGGGGCAAGGGGTGAGGGACATTGTACGTTTATCATACTCAAAGACTTGTCACATCTGTGAAAATAAGGAGACTTCAAGTTTGTAGTCTCAACAGAAAAGTTTAAAGAGAATTTTCTATTACTCCATTACCTACTCTTCTGTAGCTGCAACACAGTCTGACTTCATGGTGAGATGCAAAAATTTCTAGCAAGTACATTCGGTAGGTAGATTTCTCTTCTTTAATCATAGCATTTATTTAGAATACTTAATAAACTTGAAAGCACATCTGTGAAGAAACCACTTTTAGGTCATTGAAATTACTTTGAATATTTCAAGCATAATTGAAGGTGAAGACCTGAATGGATGGACTATCTTTCTAACTGTATCACATGTCCTATCCAGCATTTTGGCTGAACTAGTAGCTTTCAGACTTTCAATCCTTGTTTAGGCCTGAAAGACAGTAGTGCTGAGGTATGTAGTCTCTGGGCTTCCCTTCATTCATGGAGCCAGAAAGCCTCAGTTCACCTGTGCCCTAACCATTGTCAACAAATTAGCTTCCCTGCTGGAATTAAAACAAAGGGACCATTTAGGAGACATGTGCAGAAGATCCCTAGGGCCTTTTCTTTCTGCCAGACAAATACAATGATTTTAGTATAAAACCTCCCATTCTGAAACCTCAGGAGGAGATTTCTTCCCTCGCCTCCTGCATTCTCACTGCTGACTCCTTTAGGGCTTTTTGGAGGACTCTCTTATATCTATATTAAAGGGGTGGTGCAGGCTGTTAATTTACTGGACTCAGGGATTTTAAGCGGCTGCTAGCTGTTTTACAATGGTGTATGTTTCAGAATAAGCCAAGAAGGACTGTGAGCAAGGGAGAGAGCTTGGCAGGTTTGCACATTTTTTGTGTTTCATCATGTCTATTTCTGTATTTGCACCACTTACAACAGCAAAAATTTATGGGACCTAGGAGTAAATACAATGGGAACTGTTCAACTTTTAGCCTACCATTGCTGCAAGTGTTCACACAGAAGTGTGGTGCTTTAAAAGGAATAGGTAACAACAGTCCTTTTGCCCCTTTGTGATTAGCCATCATTTTGAGACATCTCTTAGCTACTTGTTTAACTAAAATGGCCTTGTCTATAATCTGCAGGGTGTGCTGGATGATGAACATTTTCAAATTACATGGTTTGCAGTTCCTAGTTCCACTGAATTTACAGCTGCTTTCAGACTCAGTGAACTGCATTTGATAAGGCTGTATTCAATCCAGAACCTTTCTTTAGGTACATAATTGAAACTATTCTACCAAATCTGTTTCACTTAGACTACAATCATATTCTGCCAACCACTCAAAAATCCCCCATCCTGCCATGAGCAGTTAGTGGTGGGTGTATAATGTCGTTTAATCATTTCCCTCTAAAGCTCTGGCACACGTGAATAATACTGTAATGATGATCAGGTATGTGTCCAAGCAGCAGCACAAGGTATTCCAGTGTGTGTGATCTTGCTGTGTGGCAGTTATAAATTCAGAGACACAGATGTCCCATTAAGGGACAGTCCAGACTTCGTGCTGTCATTTAGAGACTGGCAGGTGTCTGGTAAAGGACTCAGTGGAGTCTTCCATCTGTTTGACCAGCTACAGACTGCATCATGGACAGCTCTCCCTTTCTAATTGTAGCATTACAGGGGTTTTTAAGTCTATGTTGTGATATTTTGCTTATAAATCCTCAGAGTGGATTGTTTATTTATTTCTCCCCTCTGTCACTCTGCAGAAATGAGTCCAGCTTTACAGATTACTATGGTGCTATGTAACAGACATATCTATGCTAGGAGATTTTCAGTTCTCTTCCAGCAATCAAGAAAAAAAAATCCACTTATATCCACTGTATTCTAGTGAAATTATAAAAAAATTAAAAAAAAAGTTGATGTTTCATTTTTTCTATGATCTGCTAATTAAGACACATAAAGGGTATTATAACTTTATCATAAAGTAAATGAACGAAGAATGTATGAAGCACTATCTTTAGATGATGGATTTTAGAAATACAGCAGGAAAAGGAACAATCTTCTCAGCTGTAAATGACAGTCCTAGAAGTCCAATTCTACTTTCTATTTTAAGAACACTGCTTTTATTAAATTTTTAACTATGTCTGAGGACTTTCTTTTCGGAAATGATTGGGCAGTGGTGAGCTCACCTGAGGAATAGTTGATCACTTGTGTCCAGCATAGGAGTCTAGATTTGGGATGGATGATGATGCTCTGCTTCCAGAGAAGGATGCACTGCACCTTCTGCTGAAGAACATCAGAAGGCAAGGAATGATCACCTACATGCTGGAAGTTACTGTCTTCAAGAACTCTACAGGAACTCTGGACACATCACCTGGGTCAAAGACAGCACTTTAGGAAATTAGGCACTCAAAAGTAAGACTTTCTGTCACAAATATCCTTTTCTGGATCTATCACCCAGTAGTGGTTTTATTCACTAAAATTGGCAGGACAATATAGTCCATGAACATTGTCTGTGTATTGTCTGTCACTCTTTCTGCTCCTCAGCTGCAGTAAGTAAACAGAGCAGTAAGACCAGCAACTGATGTAACCAAAATTATAATGCTAATTTTGCTTTTAGGAAATGATAAGATATTTGATCATTAAAAAATCCACTGAGCTAATAAATGAAGCCAATTTGTTGTAGCATTTACAGAAAAGTCTGAAAGTGAAGTAAAATGGAAGGGGGGGAGTATTTTTAAAAATGCATGCATGTTTATAGATGAGATCACACAATCACACAATCACAGAAAAGACCTTGGAGATCATCGAGTCAGCCATACCTGTCCTCTACGAAACCATATCCTTGAGCACATCATCTACCCATCTTTTAAATACATCCTGGGTCAGTGGCTCAAACACCTCACTGGACAGCCTGTTCCAGTACCTGATAACCCTTTCAGTGAAGAATTTTTTCCTGTCTATTCTGTACTTTCCCTGTCACAGCTTGATGCCATTCCCACTGGTCCTATCATCTGTTGACCAACACCCATCTCTCTACAACTCCCTTTCAGGTAATTGTAGGGAGAGATAAGGTTTCCCCTCAGCCTCCTCTTCTCCAGGCTAAACACTGTCTGCTCCATTTACTGAGATGTGTAGCGTATTGCTTTTCTCATGAGCTGTACATAGTGAATCAAACTCCACAAATGCCCTTAACAAGTCTGTAAGTCCTATTTTGAACATAGGCAAGGCTCAACATAAAACCTGCTCTAAAGAGAATGTGAGTCTTGGATGTAAAACAGCACACCAGGCCACATGCAAAGGCCGAAATAATGTGCACCTAACAAAAAGATTCTGTGCTGCAGTTGTGCTGCAGTAGAGCAGAGTCAGGATCTACATGTTCAGAAACATCAGTATTTCCTGGGTCTTTTTTGAATTTGGATCAACAGTGTGCCATTGATATAAGAATTAGACAGAAAATTCAGATACAGATAAAAAGATACACGTGTACATTTAATAATACATGTGCAATGTTAAATCTTTTTTGCCTCTTTTTTTTTTATTTTTGCAGTCTTTTATCCTGAAAGTGAACAAACCAGATTAGTCTGATTCTTACTTCTACAGTAGGCAGAAAATCAGTGCTAAGCTACAACCTTTTATATAAATTTCACAAACATTCACAGGCATTCATAAAGATATATAACAGGAATGACATTTGCAGGCTCTGGGCAAGGGTGAAGAGGGTGGCAAAGGGCAAGAGAGACTGATTGAGCACTTAGAAAGCGGGAAGTAGGACTTGATTGTTTTATTAGAGAGAAGGTTAGGGGTTATAAGACAGGGAGAAAAGATAGTTCCTCTGATGGGAAATGAAGAGAGCCATTGGAGTCAATTAAGTGTGTGGAGGACTTTCCAGATGGGGAGGTGTTGGGATGGTAGGTAGCCTGCTGCTAGGAATGGGGAAAGGAGGAGGAAGGGAAGGATGCATCATAAAATCAGGGAAGGGCTGGGGGGATTGATGCTGTAAATCACAGACACTGCCTTGCTCTCATATGGAAAGAGAAGAAGATGAGGTCAGTTGGCTTCACTTGGGCTTACACATGTTGTATTACCTTGGGTTGTCAAATGGATTTAGAAACAAGCAGCTATTAAGAGCAAGCACTTAGGGACAAGGTTGTAATGTCAATATTTACTGTGATGTTTACTGAAAATAGGTTGATCCCAAAAAGAAAGGGGTAATTCATGCAAACATACCTGGAGGCATATTGTAAGTAGACGTGTCCTTGGGCTTTTTTGGTGGTTTTTTTTATTTTATTTTCAAAAAAACCACCCCAATAAACCTTTTCCACACAGATTCTTTTTTAATCCAGTGCATATGTTGACTCACTGGCCTTGAGAGCTTCTAGCTTAATGTTTATAGTCTTCCTTTTATCTTTCAAAAATTGGTCTAGAGGATGCAGTAGGGAGCTATAATAAATTTAAATAACTAAATAAATATAACTGTACAGTCATGATCACTCGTGTGTGTTACTGCCCCATAGGGAGAATACGCATTTCTGGCAGTGCACCTTGTGTCTGCCAGTGTTTCCCCTGTGGAGCAGTAATGTGTTCAGGTAGTCATAACTATGTCTAATAAAAAGTGCAAAATAACAACTTTATTCCTGAAAAAAAAATAATCCTAGCATGTACTCATGCACACCCCCACCCCCCACACCCTCACACTCTCTCTGCCACACTCCTCCACTACACACTGTATTGCTAAATCCATGTCTCTCTGCTACTGGGGAGCCAAGAACTGGACTCAGCATCAGAAGCTGGTTAGAGAAGTAGATCATGTCCCTGGACCTACTCACAATACTCTGCCTAAGGCAGCCCAGGAGACTATTTGCTTTCTCTACTGTGAGGTAACATTCTTGTTTCATGTCAGTCTGCTGTCTACTAGGTACTCAGCTGAAGTGCCTTCTGGGCCATCAGCTACCCGCATTTCCTGGTGCACATGTTATTCTTCCACAGATGCAGAAACTTTTGTGTCTCCTTGTGAATTTCACTGCGTTTCGGAAGGTTCCTGTCCTCCCAGTTCTACAAACTGTTCAGGTTTATCTGAACAGCAGTAAAACCCTCTCATGTAGCAGTGTCTCCTAGTTTTTCGTCTGCAGATATGTCGAGGGTGTAGTTGGTCCCATTGTCCCTTAACGTACATATTAAAATGAGAACGTAATTGAGGAAGATCTTGCTGTTATCCTACAATTAATTCAAACCAAATTCTAGCCACACAGATAGGAAGGACTGTTTAGGAACTGTCACCATTGATTTGTTAAAGGTCATCAAGTCTTGTGATAATGTGATAGGATTTGTGGATGAAGAGAAAGCATTTTCCTCAGTGCTACCAAAGTTTCTGACTGTCTCACAAAATACTTTTGTATCCAAGGCAGGTTGTTATGGTCTGCATAGGTGAACAACCAGATGGATGAAACACTGGCTGGATGATTGGACTCAGGGTTAATGCCCGTATCAAGGGGATTACTGCAAGGGTCTGTACAGGAATATAACCTAATTGTGACTATGTAATTTGGAGGAGAAGTGGGATAACACTTGGGTAAAGATTGCAGTTGACATGAAATCAGTGGGACTGATGGGTGTGTTTGAGGATAGGGCTACTATCCAGAGGAGCCTGGACAGCCAGGAGGAATAGGATGATTGAAATCTAAAATTCAACAAGGACAAATGGAAGCTCCTGAGAGGAATAACACCTCCAGCAATACAGTCTGAGGTCTGCTTGGCTGGGGCCACCCCTCTGGAGGAAAAACTTGGGGATCCTGGTGGGCAGGGAGTTAAGCAGAAGCCTGCAGTGTAAGCTATAATGACAACTGCATTCTGGGCTGCATGAGCTAGCCAGTGAATTAAGGGACAGAATTGTCTGCATTGTTTTGTCACTCATTAGGCTACACTGAGATGCACAGTTTGTGATCTCCAGTACAGGATAGACATCAATAAACCAAGCGAGCTCAGCAGAGGTCCACTGAGGTGGTCACGGATGAAGGACTCACCCTGTGAAGAAAGTCTGAAAGAACAGCGCTAATTGAATCTGGACGGGATGTGACTCATGGGAGCCCTGAAGAGCAGACCTCATGCCTGGCTCTGTCATGATCAGTGCCTTGCACCAGACTTCTCCCTAGTTCAACCCCCACCAGAGTTTTCTTGTCATTCCTAATTCAGGCACTGAATTATGTTCATATGATATTATCTAAAAAATCCTGGCTGATAAAGGTAATTCTTAGACTTCAAATGTCAGGCTTAAAACTGCATGAAATTTTGATAAAATACCCCGTATCAGCACAGTAACAGTACACGGTTTCTGTAAATATTGATCAACAGTCATACACCATTTAACAGGGACAGATAGTAGAACAAACCCAATTTTAACAAAATCCAGGAAAAGACTAATCTAGGGGAAAAAAACACCACTATATCATACAGAATGGGCATCTATATTCTTGAAAGCAGTGAGTGATCTGGAAGGATTTAAAGATCATAGAAATGAAATGATTTTGCATGAACGTCTATGACTTAAAGTCTGAGGTGATATGTATAATCAGGGGAATAAAAAAAATAGAAGAAATAAAAAGGTACATAAACCACTCTATGTGGCATATGACAGTACTGCCCATGAATATTGTTTACAGTTTTTTCCCACAGCTTTAAGAATAGGTGGAAAATCAGAAAAGGCAAATAATCATACTCAAGAACTCAGGAAGTTGTTTTTTTGCAAAGAACATACAGATCTTAATCTATTTACTTCATCATATCACTTAAGAGACAGATTGTTTATGGTGTCTAAGTGATACAGACGGACAAAATGCCTGAAACTAAAGAGATCTTTACCTATAAAGTGCATAACAAGAGAGAATTGGTCCAAGTTAAAGCTGCTCACATTCAAATCACTAATATAGCACATATTTAAATGATTCTGATTATCCAGTAAAATAATCCACCAATAAAAGCAATGGATTCTCTATATTTGAGTGAGGAATTATTACTTTCCTGAAAATGTGTTGTTGGATTTATACATATGACTGCAGGTGTGTGACATAGGACATTCAGAGAAATTATGAGCATTTGGCTGGAAGGTATACTGACACAGAAACTAATCCTGTATGCAGACCAATTTGTTGCAAATGTGCTATAAAATGCTAACCTAAGGTGTTGTAATGGACCAGGATCATAGGCACATTTTAATTGGAGGGATGGTGAGCTAACTCAGTTGAGCTAACTCAAACATCTGCAAGAATGTGAGAATAATCTTAGATATACAAAACTGTAATGACTTCACTTGAGTGGAAATCAGACAAAATGTAACACACAAGCAGACAGATGGTAAAATGTTCATTCCTAGTCTTAAAATTTCTTGAAAATATTTTTGAAAAAACCCCACAAAACCAAACCTATTTTACCTGTACTTTAGTTTACTCAGCTGTAAAAGCATGATATGCCTGAACACAGCAATGTAAGATTTATTTGAAGTATATTAAGTAATTTCAGAACTTTAGATTAAATCTGAATTATAATTATTATGGTTATTACAAATTAAATCTATGCCAAACAAAACTGGGGTTATACCATGAAGTCATGATAGGAGTTTGTTGATTTTTTTTGAGGAGGGTGTTTTTTTTCTGTACAGTCCTATGCCAAAAAGTAAATCTCCTTTGCTATGGCAGCATTTTCAAGGTGGGCTCATGCGAGATCTCAGCAAGCAGGACACATATCAACCATGCTGCTCAAAGAGGCTGTTTGCCTCTCTCCATCCTTGACAGCTGTGGATGTACTTCGTGTCAACATCAGTGTTGCTGGGTTTCAGAGACAATGCTTTTGGCACCCTCTGGCTTTAGGGTCTGCAGCACCAACAGCTGAAACTTGCAGTGAGATGGAGAAAGATTCTTCACAGATTGTGTTTATTGATATAAAAGCCGTAAGTTATTTTTTCATTATTATACATTATTTGTATTAGTTGAGCAGGTTGGTGCATTCACCGACTTACTGTAGGGATGAGATCTGTGCCCCACTTGCAATTTAACAAAGAGGGAGAAAGTCTGGCTGTGACAAAACAGGTAAGGAGTGAGGGGAAGAAGTAATGACACAGTTGCAGGAGTACAAAAATGTTCAGCGCTCCATTAAAGACAACATCTAAGACCGAGGAGGACCCCTCAGCTGGGCTCCTGGACAGCTAACACATTGGTGGTTTTGCCTTCTCTTACATACATTAATTTCCTTTCTACAGTACCTGTTTGGGGCAGTGACATCTTTTGTCCTTTGGAAAAGTGGTAGTGTCTTGCCCCCACACCCACACCCATGTTTCACATCCTCCAACATTTATTTATTTACTGCAAATGGCCCTCACACCAGCACTAAGCTGGCAGGAGGGAGCCTGGTGCTCTCACAGATTTGCAGAGAGCCAGGCATGGTCACGACAAAAACCACTGCTTGATTTACAGCTTCTGCTCAAGATTGCAACAAGTTCTCATTCTGGCTGAGACTCAGCCTCTCCCTGCTAATAGCGTTGAGAGCCTTGGAACTGCAGGCTGTTTCCAACTCTGATCTTTCACTTTGCACACTTGGTAGATGGGTGCGTTCGTCTTTTATGAGAGCTGCTCTGTTCGGGGCATCTAAAATTATTTTTTTTCTTCATACTCTTTGTGCAGATACACACCTGCAAAAATGCAGCATTTGAAAAAGAGCACATAAGCATTTACCTAAGTTCTCATTACAGCTAGAACTAGGTAAATATTCCAGAAGAATTTTACTTATATTTTACCTAAGAGAAGAACTTGGGTGGAGCTGTACTATAGATAGTCTTTCTAGTCCTACACTAAGAAGTCACTGCATAAATATTGGGGAATCAAACAGGATTTAAGAAAACTGTTTTCCACACACTGAATTTTAAATAGGAGGGATATTGGTTTTCCCCTTGACTTCTATTTTCCAGGGCATTATCCCTAACACAGGTTTACAAAAAATAGAGCTGAATGTTTTACTACTAGCAGTGTGATTTTATCACTTTGGCTGAAGGAAAAGAATCAGAGAGGTAAGCCACCTCGGCAATTTTAAGAAATTTAAATTCACATTTTGACCTTTTAGGTACTTTAATGCCTGGTTATCGTGTGACAGTGATTATGTTTCATAGGATGTTAGAAGTAATTCACAAAGGTTATGTAGATAGCACTTTTTAAAGTAACCTAGTGGATAATACCCAGAATATGCGACATTTTAATCAACTTCAGCCTGTCTAATGGCAGTAGAACTGTGTCTGCCCCTTCAGCTATTTGAATTAGCTGGAAAAAGGGGGGAAAGTGCTAGAAGCATTTTACTGTTCGGCTGTTAGCTTCCCTCTATTCTCTGCTAATGCACTTGAACCCTAGCCCGCAGTAATCGCAGGAAGCCTGCTGAGAAGGTAATGGAGTTTCTCTCTGCTCAAGGTCACTGCTCAGCACTTGTGCTACCTGACATGACCTAGAGTTTCAGAGATGCAGGCAGATGATTGTAGAAAGCAAGATGAAGATGAGATGGATTTATTGACTGGAGAAGTAGTTATTGCTTAAAAGAATAAGTTGTGAAGATAATATCATACATTTGAATTTAATCATAGAAGTATTTAAATGCATTGAACTGCTGTTGCAATTATGGGAGTATAAACCTGATCTTTACAGGAACAAGAGGTGGTTTAGATGAAGGTAGTAGGTCATATTCCTGCATCTGCGCAGGAACCAGAATAGAAAAGAAGAAACAAACTGCAAAACAAACAAAAAAAACCCCTAGACCAGCAATGTTCACTTTAACGAAAAAAAAATTAAAATACTAGGTCATAGGGATGAAATCGAACAAATTGCTAATGAAACAGTTTAGCAAATTTATCTACAAACATGCAAATTAAATTCTATATTTTTCCTCCTCTTTATTTCTAGAGCATATCACAGCTTGAAACAGCTACACCCTGAAAATGGCACAGAGCCTTAGCAGTGACATTTTAACAAGCCTAAATGATTTAGAGTCTGTACTGATCTTGTTATTTGATTGGACACAATTATTACGAGAGATGCATGCTTGAGTGCACTGAGTTGTGCACTAATGGTCTGACCCATTAAGGGACTTCGCTAGGAACTATGTGTTGCTGTACTGCGGGCAAATAGGGCAGTCAGCAATTTCAGTCATATCACTGAAAAGGTGAGAGGTACTCAGGTGATGCTGGCTTTCCCTTTCCCCACAGTGACTTTATCTTTTCTGACTATTCATGCAACATCCATGAGCAAAGAGATGGCAAATAACATGGCTGTAGTCAGAATCAATAGGCTGCAGTCAGAAAAGGATGAAAAGTGAGAGTTTACAGAAAATTGTAACATGCAGCAGATAGGAATAGGAAGCCAGTTGGGTACTAGCAGGAATCTTACCCCTCGACCTCCTTCTAGTCAGTGACTTCCAATGCCTTTTTTTTGCATTTTTTTTTCTTTTGAAAGTATGAAATGAAGGACAGTCTGTTTTCTTTGCATTCGACCTCAAGTGCCAGAAAAATCAGACTTAATGAACACAATTAATCTTATGAGATTTCCCAGCCCAATTCTCTGGGTTTCAAAGTGCATTTTTTTTTTTCAATTGAAAAATGACTATTACACTTAAAACAGTTGCCTGCTCACTGAAACCCATTCTTCTCATAAGCCTGGGTTATGGTTTCATATGAACATGAGAGGCATTTGGAGCAAAGTGTTGTTTTCAGTATTTGAAGTATCTAGCCAAGACATGATTCTTTCCCATTAATATGATTTCTACATTTTTTGCCTCAAAAGTTAATATAAACAATGAATAAACATTAGGCCAAATCTGCAAGTACAGTCACAGGTTGTGTTACAAAGATTCTTTTTCTGTTTGCACCCAAGAGAACTCCGGTGAACAACCAAGTCCCAGTTGATTTCCATTTCTTGGCATAAGAGTGGAATCATGCTTACTGGGTTTGCTCCACAATCACCCTTGGAGATGGTGGTTTTGCTCTGTGTGTGTGTACTAAGCTATGGCTGTATGAGGCATTGACTACAACTTTCCAAAAGCATCTAACTGAAATAGTCACAGTAGCTCCAAGGACAGGGAGAAACTGTCATGACTTGGGTACTGTTTGGTCACTGATTTACATAACTGAAGCTTGTGGCTGATTCCTTAGTCAAGAAATCAGAAAGCTAGGAGGTACAGAGAAGGAGGGAAAAGGCCGGAGAGAAAAAAATCCTTGAACCACAGCTGATTTCATGATAGTGTGAAGAATGAACCAACACAGTTTCAAATACTGACATCTGCAAGAGCCAGAATTAAATCCCAACAAAGCAGTTAGTCTTCCAGTGAAATGTCAATCAGCATGAACAGGGTTTTCTGGAAGGTGACTATTGTAACACTGATTAAGATGACGTTCCAAAATGCTGCAAGAAAGGTAACTCACTGAAGACAGCAGAGAAGCAGAGTTTGAGGTTGAATTTTATATGGAAAAAAGATACAGAGCAGTGTAATAAAAAAAATTCTATCTTCTTTGAAAAAAATGGAGAAGATCTGAGGAGTTAGGGTAATTTGCAAGCATCTCCTGAAGCTGGCAGACCACAGACAGAGAGGGCATACAAAGCAGGCAGGTGTGATGAGCTCTCCATAGAGCAATAGAAAAGATTACAACCAAAGGAAATCAGAGATACAGCCTGAAAACAAGTGTGGCATTTATTAATTTTAAGCTGGCACAATTCAGTGTGTTGCTGGTGACAGTTATTGGTACTGGTGGGAAAGACATTATATTGGAGGACAAACATTTGAGGCTAAGTGAACTAAATGCAGGTTAGAAAGGTTTCAGTATGTTAGAGAAACAGAAGAATATGTGGATGGGAGAAAAAAAATTATTTAGGGCTTAAAACCTGTCTTCTGTCCTTCCCCTTGTAAGACTGTAGGAAGAGTGGGGAATGAAGACCACTCAGCAAGGGCTGGAAGACACCATCTGGCAATGGGCTGGTCCTTGGATGGGCATTGCTGGGATGTTCTGTTATCCAAGTATTGCAGAACTTGTAGTGTGGGTTGTGTTCACATGAGTCATTTATGTGGCTTGTGTTAATAGATTTTATCTTGGGCAGTATGATAACAGGGACTGTAAATTTAATGAGCACTCTAGACAGTGTCTGGCAAGGCCCAATGTATTATTCCTGTGGTCCTGTCCAACCAGCTGGGATAGGGGCTGTTGAGAGGTTGATCCCTGCCAGGGCTCCTACGAACTGAAGTACACCCTCTTCCCAGGCCAGCAAGGGACCAATGGGCAGGGCACCCACCAGCAGACCCTCACAGATGTCTTCCTAACTGACCCAGAAACTATGAGGAGACATTCAAGCTCTTAACCAGGATACACGAATATCTCAAAACTCACCTCTTGTTACACTGTCAGGAAAGAAGCACAGCAGACAGATGGAGCAGCAGGAAAATATCCATTACACAAAAGTGAAATGAGACAAAATGAAAGGTCTGTGTACATGAAAGAATAATAAAATAAATACAACAAAGCTGGCAATTAAAGAAAAGAAATGTGCAAAAGTCAATATATCATGGCAGGTAAGTAGTATTGAGAAAATGTGCCAAAGTCTGAAGAGACTGTTTGAGAAATAAGTGAGAAACTGAAGGGACTGATTTCTGAACCTGATGAGCTTGAAAGTGTTAACACATTTCCATTTCATTTGTAGAATTCTTTAACACTTAAACAAAAAAATCTGTAGGGGCTTGCCCAACGGAGAATGATATAATTTAAGAATTTACTTTGGCAAGACTACAGTTATTGCTTGAAGGATTTCTGTGGAAGATCTGGAGGGGAATCAGTTTTAATAAGATATTCTAATTACCACAAACATATTGTGAGAATCTGGGCCATGGGTCTAAGCAGACCTGTGTACCCCATAGAACTTAATGTTTTCCATTATTTGAGGGATAAGTATCATTTTGCTTTGCTTTTGTTAAATTTTGTAATTACTTAAGTAGCTTTGCAGTAGGGAACCTTTATGGATGATGACTCATTTGGATCCAGCAAGTCTCCCTAGATCCTTTGAGACACATAAGAGAGCACGAGTATCTCATCAGCTGTGTTATTAATATTTGATTTTTCTCTATAAAATTGGTAATGCTGCCTTGTGTGATTTATATGAATACACAAGTCCTCAGAAGAACATAAAGTGATAAACCTAGGTAAGTTGCTGTATGTGAGTTAGAAGACATTTTCTCCTTTAAAACCAAGCAGTTCATCAAACAGTTTATTGTAAACATAATCTCCTAGCCCCCTGTACTTCTCTTTATATAGCACCTAAAATAACTCTTTTTGTATAATGAATCATAGATGAGTAAAAAGTAAATGCATTTCAGCAAAGTTCCAATTCAAAGTCCCAATTCAAAGTCCCTATTCACCCTGTTTTGGGATCAGGCTCTTGGGATTCATCCCCAGTTGAAAAAGAAGACCTGTGTGTTGAAAAATGGTATATTTTGAACAAATTCCATGTGGCAAATTTAATACCTTTCTGTCAATGCATTAACCAGTTATGTGTTATCTCTTTACCCATTTCCTGCAAATTCTTCTCTGGTAATTTGTGATATAGATCATACAGCTTATTTTTAACAGGGGAAAACCCAGTACTTTTATAAGGTGGAAATGGAAAGTAGATCACCATGCAGCAGGGTGTCTCTTTAGCAGGATACCTCTTTTATTCCAATCAGCTGACAAGATGCTGATAGTAACTGAAGGTGCACCTTTCCTAATGTTCCTGCATATCCCATACACGTCTGCAGAATACGTGTACTTGTTTTGTGCCAGTGGACCTACTTCACCAGAAAGGAGATTTTCACTAAAATATTCATACACTGAAATATTATTCTCCCTAGCGGTTCTGAAAAGCCCTGAAGCAATTACAATTCTAGTATGTGCTGTCATCATGGTATATGTAAAAACACTTTTAAACTTGATAGTCTGTATCACAGACATCTTTTCTAGGGCAAAGCAATGTTGTTATGGCAAGGAGAATTATGTAAGAGATTACCTTCCAAATAGCTACCATGTTGACCTATTAATTTCCTCTTTGAAAGGGAAATAAAGCCTTTATATATTCTCTATTTTCACACTATGGGCCTTCTTCTCTCATAAGTCAAACAAGGTCAGAGTCTCTCTTTTAAGTGGGCAAAGACTCAGCAGATAATATCAGTAAATATCATCTAGAACCATTGCAGGTGAAATAAAAGTTATCAAAGTCATGCCATATGAGCGATTATGGCTGCTTTCTCCCAGCACAGACATCCGTCTCACACATGTTTTGACAGTTGCTACAGGTCAACTGCCTTTGAAGTCTAATATCAACTATTTTGTTAATCATCTCCAGGGTGTGAATACATGCTGTTGTGTCCACCACAACTTTCTTCTGTTTGACACTCTTGATAAATCTAAGACAGAAAGTAATATCCCTTCATTTTTCAGACAAGGCTTAGCATCACTGTTTAGACAGGAAAATCACAGTGTTGCTAAGTCCATTATAAAACATTTCCTGTGGAAGGACTCTAGTCTGTGTGTGCTAAACAAATACAAAATAGGTTGAAACATTAGAAAATTTGTTTCAAAACCACATTATTACTTTACACTAAACAGTCAATAAGGACACAGCCCACAAGGTTTAATTATCCGTACTTGAGTGTAAAACCTGCTAGAAGATAAAGAATGAAGTTTCTTGCAAGTTAGGGTGTTTGGTTTGTTTTTTTTCCTGCAACCCAGCTTTGCCTGTTGCCACAGTATATTTCAAATATTCCTTCTTCTCATTTGGCCCAGAAAGTATTTTTTGTAGTATTTAAATCAGACAAAGAGGAAGTAGTGATTCAAGTGTCCATGAAGGACAGGCATAAAAGGAATAAATGATGTGATTTAAAAAGAGAGAGATACCTCACAGTGTATGCTGCAGGTGTATCATAGCGTAAGAATTTGTCATTATTTCCCACCAGGGCAGGTTTGACAGTCTGCAGTCCGCTCAAAAGCTGTCTCACAGCCTGCTTTGCAAATGAACATCAAACACTGAGAAAAATCTCTCTTACTTCACATGATCCTGGACCTTTAGGCGGACTTTTTAATGAACTTGAATCCAATCTGTCAGGTACTCCAGAGTACACAGCTCTCCTGTACTTCTGAGCTTTGTGCAGTCATTAGAAATTCTATGGAAACATTTTAAAGGAGGAATGATCCAAAAATCCAGGTTCAACAAAAGCAAGTGTAGAGTCTTGCACCTGGAAAAGAATAACCGCTTGAATCAGTACAGGCTGGGGGATGAGCTGCTGGAGAAGAGCTCTGTGGAGAAGCACCCAGGGGTCCTGGTTGATGACAGGTTGGCCATGAGCCAGCAGTGTGCCCTGGTGGCTAAGAGAGCCAATGGGATCCTGGGGTGCATCAGGACGAGTGTGGCCAGCAGGTCGAAGGAGGTGATCCTCTCCCTCTACTCTGCCCTGGTCAGGCCCCACCTGGAGTGTTCTGTCCAGTTCTGGGCTCCCTGGTAGAAAAAAGACAGGGATGTCCTGGAGAGAGTCCAAAGGAGGGCTACAAAGATTATTGAGGACCTGGAGCATCTCCCCTATGAGGAAAGGCTGAGTAAGCTGGGACTGTTCAGGCTTGAGAAAAGAAGACTAAGGGGGGTCCTTATTAATGTTTATAAATATCTTAAGTATGGGATGCAGGGGTGAATGGCCAGCCCCTTTTCAGTGATCTGTGGTGACAGGACAAGGGGCAATGGCTGCAAGTTTGAGCATAGGAAGTTCCACACCAACATACAGAAGAACATCTTCACAGTGAGGGTGACAGAGCCCTGGGACAGTCTGCCCAGGGAGGTGGTGGAGTCTCCATCTCTGGAGATATTCAAGACCCGTCTGGACGCCTGTCTATGCAATATGAGCTGGGGAGCTGCTTTGGCAGGGGGGTTGGACCTGATGATCTCTTGAGGTCCCTTCTAACCCCTATGATTCTGTGATTCTGTGATTCTAATGTGATCGGAATCTGCCCTGGTTCATAAGAGCTATAGTCAATTGGTAATGTTCACATACTAGTCATATACTTAGTGAAATACAACATACTGCTGTTCCTAACTGCTGAAACCATGTTTAAAGCACATCTCAGAAGTTTTCTTTGCCACTCGTGCTGGAGTTTATCACCCTGTCTGCAAGATGTGCTAAAAAGACATGCCTTGAACATTCCCATCTTTGAGTTCTGGCCACAGTATGCTGTGGAACAAAATTGAACGTTTTTAGCAATTGCTGTCCTGTTGCTCTAAACCATACCATGATTCACCAAGTTGTCCCTGCCCTGACATCCTTTTAAGGTGTCACAGTTTTGCATAGCTGGGTGCTGGCAGAGAAGGGGAGGCTAATGGCTGCTGCAAGAAGCAGCCAGAAGCTCTCCAAAGGCCCCAGAAAGTAAACATCAGCCAATTGAAGGCCAGAGTCATTGCTGACCAAGGACGAGCCAATCACCAATAGTCACAGCGCCTCTGTGAATCGCATTTAGGAGAAAAAAACCACAAGGAGTGGCATTTTGCCACTGGAGAAGGGAGTGAGAAAATGTAAGGAGTTGTGCAGGCACCAAGGCCAGGAAGGCAGGGGAAGATGTGCCCCAGGTGCCGGAGAGAAAGATGCCCCTGCAGCCTGTGGAGAAACCCGTGGTGTAGCAGGTGTGCCCCGCAGCCCATGGAAAAGGATGAGACCCCACCTGCAGCCTGTGGAGAGACCCCACACTGAAGTGGAGACATACAGGAGATGTTGTGACCCATGTTGGAGCAAGCCCCTGCCAGCACTCGCAGCCCATGGAGAGAGACAGACACAGAGACATGAGTGAGTGAGAGACTCATACTGGAACAGGTTTTCTGGGGGGAGGCTTGTGACCCCATGGAGGACTGGGACTGAGAGACATTGTGATTTATTACTGTCCGCCATAGCAGTGACCCACACTGGAACAGCTGGTAATGAGCTAAAGCCCTGTGGGAAAGGACTCATGTTGGAGAAGTTTGTGAAGGACTGTCTCCCACGGGTGGGACCCCATGGGGCAGCAGGTGAAGGGTGTGTGGAATGAATGCTCCCCACCCTGACCCAGCCAAGAAGGAAACCAACTTGTGAGGAACTGACTGAAGCCCCCATTTTCCCAGTCTCTGCCCCTCCCTGTGCCACAATGAGGGGGAAAGAAGGGAGTAAAATCATGAGTAAAGTGAAGTCTGCTAAGAAAGGGGAGAATGGTGGGGCAGGAGGTAGAGGTGTTTTAAAATCTGGAAAAGGAAAACAGCTCATGAGGAACTGACAGAGAACCCCATGTGCCCAGTCCCTGCCCCTCCCTGTGCCACAACGGGGGGAAGAAGGGAGCAAAATCGTGACTAAAGGGAGGTCTGCTAAATGAGGGGTGGAGAGATAAGGTTCTTTAATATGTGGTCGTGCTTCTCATTATCTGACTCTGGTGACACTGTGTGTGGTGTAGTGTAATAAATTAGAGAGTTTTCTTTCCTTCACTCTGTGTAGAGTCTGTTTTGTCCATGATGTTGATTATAGAATGATCTCTCCCTCTCCTTCTCTTGATTCCTAAGCCTCTCAATATATATTTTCTCCCCTGTCCAGCTGAAAAGAGGAGTGATAGACTGACTGTGGAGGGCATCTCGCCTCCAGCCAAGCCTAAATTGGCACATAAGGGAATAGGACAGTTTTCTGATTTTAATACAAGGGATCTTCAAGAGCTTATCCAGCAGAGTCTAAAAGCCAGCACAATTAATAAATGAATTAGAATGAAACATAACTTGTCTTGAATCCAATTTGAATTATCTAGTGTAGACCTAAAACTTAAGAGTGCACGGAGAACTTCTGTGGATCAACCAAGATGCAGTAGCTCATTACTTAACAGTAAGCACTCTATGTGTGTGTAAAACATTCATTCCTATCTTTGTGTAATATTCAAGCCTTCAATTTGACCCAGCCTGCAGCATGGGACCCTGGGAAGTTTAGTGCCCTACGAGCTTGCCTGCAAGTTTCCAAAAAACTGCTGCTGCCTATGAAACTTTACTTGCTCTCCTATTTTTACTTCCTAAGAGAAAAAATATTTTCTATTAATCATATTCCATTCTATTTTAACCAGGTCAATATAGACCAAAAGGCATAAAACCAAAATTAATCAAAAGAAGAGCATCACTGAAGCAGCTCAGCACTTCTGTAACCACAGAAGTTGGGAAGAGAACAACTGAAAAGCACCTTCAGATTTTCCAGGAAATATACTATATGAATAATAGTGATGAAAACCAACTTTATATTTGGTAGTTCATCATATTTAACCCATGTCATCTGCAATTAGGCCCAGAGTAATACTTATATACTTACCAGTGGTACCTGGCTTAGAAATGAATAGGGTTGACATTTGGCCTTAGTTGTGATTTTTAAATAGACATGTATTTGTGAGTATTTTAAACTATTTTAGTAGAAATTATAAATAGATCAATTACTTTTTATATTCAGTGAGATTGTTTATAGTTCAATTTATAAACTGATTCTTCATCTCTACATCAAAATATAAATGTATAACATATTTTAGAAATGTGGCTTCTTTAAGAAGTAAATTTAATGGCAATGTATGTATTATTAGTAGACCTTGAATGACCTCATAAAGTAGAAGGCTATTCTTTGTCTTCATGTTCCTCTGAGAGCTTTCACCAAGTAGCAAAAAAAGGCTGCAAATCTTGCTTTATACAGCTAACCCTGTCATCACCTTATGGACATTGTCATGAAAGCCACACATGAGCAGGTTATTACAGCGTGTGAAGAAACAAATAGAAAGGACAAGAAATCCCTCAGAGCTTTGGTTACACAGCTCCTATTGTCCTGCAAAGCCTGTGAGAAGCATTTGGGTACTCAGAACATTAAACAGACTTTCTAGCAGGCCCACAATGCTCTCTTTTAGTGTGGTTTTGCAGAGAAGTGTACTACCCATGAAAGCAGGGAAAGGAAAAGACACAGAAAGTGACTCTAGGCATTACCATTGTTTATGTTTAATGTGACTGCACAAAGCACTCCTAACATCCACTGGTTTTATTAAATTAATTCTAATTCCATCAGAGAAATACCCGCAATTTGTTTAACTTCATATACATGAATAGAATATCAGATCTTCTTGGGTAACTTGAATGTCATCTGCAAAACATAGATATATGGTGATCAGGTTGCTTCTTTGCAAACAGAACATTTGCAAGAGGCAAGAAAAGGAATGACAATATACTTGTATATTGTTATTTTAGAACAGGTTTCATTGATTTATTTTTAATTATTTTTCATTTATTTATTTTTCATTTCTAGATTACTAGGTATTCCTTGCTCCCACCGTCCAAGAAGGGAATTTTGCCTTCTCAGAAGTTCTTATTCAATAAAGATCTTTTGAATAATGTCTGTCCCACCGATATAATAGGTATTGATGCTAATTGAAGAGCCACTCAAAAATATGATTTAGTAAATGGATCTGTGAAATCATACTACTCTTTCCTTCTTCTGGTACTAGGTGACCATTCTTTTTGATGTATGTGAGTGCATGTGCACTTTTTGCTGGACCCAAACCAATTCCTAGCAGCAAATCAATTTCCAGCAGCTGAGGTGACAGTCCTTTTTTCTATCTTTTAATACAAGTCACATCATTTGGCCATTCAATAATGCAAATAGAAGAGCTATCGCCAAAAAGCATAACCAGGTATTTGATGTGGATGACTATGCTAAGAATTCCAGATTAACAACTTGTTTTCTCTTGAATATAAGCACAAAGAGCAATTTTCCTACATGAAAACTTTGAAGGTCATTTACTTTTTTAAAGCATTTAATGCCTGAATAAATAAGACCTTTAGTACTTCAGTAATACTTTAATTTCTATTTGTTTCCTAAGAAATAGGCATACAGCAAAATAAGAATAAATTTTCAGAGTTGTCCGTAATTTATTTATCAAACAACAACCAGCTGAAATGGTTGACAAGGATTAATAAAATCCCGCTATATATTAGTGTAGTCTTACAGTTAAGGGAAAAGGAGATGCTGACACACTTATATCAATCCTGTTTGCCTCAGTATTATTACAGCTATGAAATTTCATTTTGGTTGAAACATGGTTTGTGAGGATTTACAAGTCAGTTAAAAATTGAGATCTGAATTTTTAAGCATGTTGTTGCAGTGGTCTAGTGATAAATTCTGAAACTGCCTTTGAAAAGCTTAAGTGATGATGATCCCAGGTCAGACAGGACAGCATCAGGTAGCAATCCCACTTCTACAGTGTTACGGACTTTTTTCCTATTAGATGAAAAATCTGCATCTCTGCGGAGTACCTGTGAAGGCTGCAGGTCTCTGCATAACAGGAAATTTGATAGGAATCATGGAAAATATGTAGGAGATTGCTAGAAGAGGAAGGTGCTCACATCAAGAAAGAATCATAGAATCATACCATCCTGAGTTAGAAGGGACCCATTAGGCTCGTTGAGTCCAATTCCTGGCTCCACGCAGGAACAGCTAAGTCAGAGCATGTGACTGGGTGCTCCATCCAGGCGTTTCTTGAACTCAGCCAAGCTCAGTGCTGTGACCCCTTCCCCAGGAAGCCTGTTCCTCTGCCCGACCACCCTCTCAGTAAAGAACTTCTTCCAAATATCCAACCTAAACCTTCCCTGCCGCAGCTTCATGCCGTACCGTGGGGTTCTATTACTGGTCACCAAAAAGACGAGATCGGCGCCTGCCCCTTTGCTCCCCCTCCTCAGGAAGCTACAGACTATGATGAGGTCTCTTCTCAGTCTCCTCTTCTCTCTCCAGGCTGTACAAACAAAGGGACTTCAGCCTCTCCTCACAAACTTCCCCCTCCAGCCCCTTCCCCATCCTCATTGCCCTTCTCTGGACACTGTAATATTTTTATGTCCCATTTGTCCTGTGGTGCACAAAAGTGCACCCAGTACTGAAGGTAAGGCCTCACCAGCACAGGAGTGGGAAAATCACTTCCCTAAAGGATCAATCACGTCCCTGGAGCATCAAGGGCTCTGTTGGGTCTCCATTCTATTGACCAAGGCCACTGTGCCAATCACTTGGCAGCCTTACACAGTTACTATGGTTTCCACTAGGCTGTGAAAACAAAAAAAAAAAATAAAGCAGAAAAGTGAAGAGATGAGGAGTTGTGATAGCTTCCTTAAAAGATGCTGCATTCCTGAAATATGTGCACGTATGTATATGGAATTTTTTCAGCTATATGCCTTAAACATATGGAAAAATAGATCTTAACAATTACTGATCTTACTGAGATTATATATACTTTTTGACTTTTCTTAATGTTAATTTCATAAAATGTTTAATGGTTGAACATGATGCTAATATGCAGAAGCTCTTTTACATTATGGCACATCATGCCCTTACTTATAATCTGTGTCTCTGCATCTGAAAAGCTCACTGAGACACATGTATATGCAAGCAATAGAGTTGTTTTAGTCTTCTGGGCAAAGCAGTGAAAAAGATCCTCACTACTGCTGAAGTACAAGGGATGGGAATTTCATTCTGATAGATTAAAAATAGATTATTTTTTTTTATGAACAGAATTTAATCCCATTTCAGCTGTCTCAAAAGAATATTATTTTCCATTTGTAGATATTTGAGGAGAAAATATTAATATCTAAATGGTATTGCACTTTCTGAGTTGTTATATTGGTTTATCATAAAACACAAGATTGTTGTTCCAAATGTTATATTTAAAATTTTGAGTTAGTGGGTTTTTTTCCCAAGTTATTTGGCTACCTTTGACATGTTCACAGATCCTGAATTATATTGGGAGTTTGAGAAATCCCAAACATTGGTGAAATTGTATTTGGTTTGAGGGAGGTTTTAGTTGGTTTCACTTTCTGATTGAAAATTTTCTCATTGAGTCAAGTTTTAAATAGATAGATAGATAGATAGATAGATAGACAGATAGATAGATAGAATAATGAAACATTTCTAAGTGACCCAAATGAAATCGCTTTGCTTACTTATATTTAAGAGGTCTGGCTATGATGAAACAATTGTAAGTTAGCAAACTTACTTGTCTAGTAAAATTTTTGGTTTTGTTTATTTGTTATTTGCTTCAGTATTATTATTATTATTATATTCTTTTTTTCATGTCACTATCTCAGATTATTGTTAAACAAAAGAAATATACTTCCTAGCTTTCTGTTACCACTACTCTATTATGTCTCAACATCAAGGTAGATACAACTACTTTATTAAAAGAAAAACCCCAACAAGCGGTTGTTCATGTTTTGTTAAGTTTCTTTGGCAAGTTACTCTTAAGAAAATGCTATCAAGCTGTGATAGCAGCACAGGGTTTCTCTTGTGAGCTTTAACCCTAAGAGGATGCTGCTCCTGGGTGGTCTCAAGCGTGATTGTATAGTCAGCAGAAGCAGATAAAGTTGGTTTATTATCTGTGAGAAAAATAAAGATAGTGTTTACTTACAGTTACTAGCAAATTGGCACACACTTTCAAATACTGTATGTGATAAAAAGTGAGGATTTGAAACTGGTACTAGGTAGCTGCCCATTATGTGAAATATTTGGACTATCTACTTGTTCTACTGATTATTATGCAGGAATAGCTACTAATAATAGTGGTCTAGACAAAGGAACACTGTCTAGTTCAACTCCAGACAGCTTACACAGTTTTTACAGAGACATTAATTCAATATGATCAGTCACCAAAAAAGAAAAAAAAAAAAAAAAAGCAGACTTTCTTATGGAAATAAAAAACCCGTTTACAAAATACTTTATTGTAAGGCTTATCTCTGCCTGAAGCTCAGTGTGAGATTCCAAAAGCTGACAATTTTTTGAACCTGATTTAAAACAGCATCTTTCATTACCTTATATATTTTAATAAGTTTTGTTTCAGTCAATTTTCAAAGACTAAAGACCCAGCTGGAGGTTTAACTACATATTAATAAAGCCCCTGGAATACTATATTATCAAAAAAGTTTACTTGTAAGTATTTTATCCTTTTAACACTGTTTTTAAAATATGCTTTTCTAGCTGTTGCAAAGTCCAGGAAGCTATTGCGTTGGTTGGTTTATTTTAAAATAGTATGTAGTCCTTTTTATAACCTTGCTTTCTCCTGAAAGTTACAACTGCAGCTCAAGTAAATCAACAGAACTAGTCAATTGTAATGAACTCAGTTACACTCCTTCAGAAGCTGTGCCTGGCTATCTGAAACACTGTTCTCACTCGTCCAAAAGTCTGTAAAGCCTGAACAGCTCTTATCACTAAACAAAAGAAAAAAACCCATATGAAAACACCCCAACCAAACAAAAAAACACAGCTGTGGCTCAGACTGCAGGATGTGGGGTCTAAACCACACACGTCTGTGTTAGCTGCTAGCCTGTATAATTGGACGTGGAAAAGTTTCACAGCCTTATGAGACTTTCTTCACTGATGAAAAGGAGGATAAATTAATAGCAGCATAAAATTTTCCCATGAATAATCAAAGTTGAAAAATAACAAGTTTAAACTTAATTTATCAGTGGATTAATAAAGTAAGAAAAATATGAGAATGGATTTTTTTCAGCATCTGTCCCATTGAATGTATACATAGTCATGCAAATAGAGCAATGTGTGGCATTGAAGAAGGAAATATCTGATTTGTTTGCCTTGCAAAGATGATGACAATAGGGAAAGCTGTACTGGAAGGGACAATCTTCCTTGTTTATAGCTAAGTTGAGTAAGCTTTCACGTTAATTGTGTTCATGTTTTTGCCCTTCGGAAGGCAGCAAACAGAACATACATATTCTCACTTTTTTAGGCTTGTGTTTATAAATAGATTGTACCTGCAGAATGCATCCAGTGGTGTTTTCAGAGCTGGCCAATTCACTGTAAAGCTACTTTCTAGCATCTTTGAACTGTTGTTTATCAGCAGAAACCCAAATAAGTGGAACAAGTCAAATGTTAGAGAAGAATATAGAAAACACAAGCCAGACAGTCTCAGTTTAACCTCTGTTCCTCAGAAAACCAGGAAATAAATCCTCACAGAAGCTGTCTCCAAACACAAAAGGAGAAAGTGGCTATTGAGAACAGCTAGATTGAATTTACCAAAGGTGTGTAGTACTGTCAACCTAGTTCTAACAATTAATTTACTATGGTTTTATGAAAAAATAAAAAGAATATAATTTACCTTAATTCTACCAAATGTTTCAATACAGTATTATGACAGTCATTTCAAAGAAGTACAGTATTCTAAGTGAGTAAATAAAATTGCTAAACATCTGAGCTTATAACTAGCAGCTGTTTGTGAGCAGTGTTTCTCAGGGTCTCAAACTGTTGAGTATATTCTTCAAAGACTTTGACAGGAATGTGATCTCATCAAATTGATGACAAGTTATGGTAGAGGGAAAGTGTAGATAACACAAGACATAAAGCAATGTACCTATAGGATCCAGATAAGTTAAAGGAATGAGCAAAGAGGGACCATGTAAAGTTCATGAACTCATAGAGAAGTTCTGGACCTGGGATGGAGCAAGTCCATGCACTAGTACAGGTTGTGGAAATTATTATTCCTCTCTCTTCGACACTGATGATGTTGTTTATGGAATATTTGTGTTCAGTTTAAGACTTCCCAGTGAAGACAAACTGGAGTGAGACTGTGGAAGCATCACAGATTTGGCTAGGAGTCTGGGGCAGATGACAGTTGAGAAATTAATGGAACTGAATTTGTTTGGCCCAGAAAGAAAAATGCCAAAAGCATGCTAATTATCGCCTTTCTCTACAGAAAGTTGGGGCAAGTGGGGCATGGAGAAGACAGAACCAGATTCTCAGAGCTACACAGTAAATGGACCAGAAGCAACAGATACTGTTTACAGCAGAGGAAATTCTGACTGTAAATAAGGAAAATCCATGCACAATGAAAGTGGATAAACCCAAGTATATGTTGCCAGAGAGGCTTGTAATACCTTCATCCACGAAGACCTCCTAAACTTGATGTGACATAGTCCCAAGGAGCCTGATGTAATTCTAATACTAACCTTGCTCTTGAGAGAGTTTAGCTGAACTCTAGAGACTCTTTTCAACCTAAATTTTATTGTAGTCTTATTGACTCAATGGTAATATGTGTATATGACATATATTACTCTAATCAATGAGTATGAAAAAAGACTTAGTCTAGGTAATAAGGATCTAAGATAGCTTACTAGTGTAGGTAGGATCCAGCCCAGAGATGCTACACCATAGGGTGGGCAAGGGAAAGACAAGGGAATCCAACATGCATAAAACTCCGTGAAGTCGTTAGTGTAGACTTTGATTTACTTACTCTCACTAGCTGTGTGGCTGAAGTAGAACATCTGACATCAGACACATTGAAATGCAACTCTTTCCAAAACACCTGAAAACAGTCAAAATACCTTTTTCTTACTAATACTAGAAACTCTATTTAACACCAATCTTTTTCTTACAAGTATTTTATCAATATTTGAAAAGGGAGGACGGGGCAATTAAGTAATATATCTGCACTAATTATTGACAAAAGGCTACCTTTATACAGGCCACCCTGACCAAGGAGTTTCTAGGAGGGTTTTTTTCCTGTTTTTTATTAAGTACTTGAAAAAACAGTCATGGTGTTATGGTTTTCTTGTTTTCTAATGCTGGTACATGCTTTTTTTAATTATATACTAGCTTGATGCACCTTTCCAACAGAAAGGACTCCAGACAAAGTGACCATAGTTTTGATTTTGAAGCAATAATTCTAAACTATAAACCAGATCCCATTGTATAACATGTCTTTAATACTGTGAACTTCAACAAATTATTTAAAAAGCTTATGCCTTCATTTCACAATGATTAATAAAAAATGCTGTATGTATAAATTTGAAAGTGAGAAAGATAATATTTTAAGTTGAGGCTTTGGGGAATAAACACCTAGCAAGGTTCAGGTCATAATGAAGTAGGTCACCAAATCAAGACACTGTGTATGACAAAGATGTCATGACCTCTAAAGTCATTAAATCTCATTTCTTGCTATTTGAGATTGAGATGAGAAAACCAAGCTGAAATAAACTAATGATCTTTGAAAGTTTCTCTGGAGGCTTAATGAACTCAAGGAGAGGAAAGGACATTTCACAATTTTTATAGCTCAAATATTAAAGTTTATATTTCATACAGTTACTCTTTTAACCAGAAAGCCCAATAAAGACTCCCAATGCACAGCAGAATTGTATTTCTATTATACAGATAACCTCAAATAGTATAATTTCAATGATAAATGGGTACTTCAGCAGACTAGCCATACTAGAGAACCTCCTTATGAAGAACACAGATGCTACAGAATTCTTACCTGAATTGCTTCTTTAGGGTTGTGTTCCCATCCCAGACCCTCAGCTGGGTAATCCCCAGTGTCAAAAGACTTATCCAGCCTGCATTAGCCACTTAAAGTCTAGATGGAACTCAGATTCTTCTCCAAGCCTGGGGTGGATACACAGGTTGTTTAAAATAGTTGTTAGCAATTGCTTTTCTAAGCCTTGCAGCTTCTTCCAGTCCTTTATCTGCCCTGAGTTCCCAGGGTCCTAGGCAAGCATCAGACCTTGCCTCCTCTCCAGTTGATAGATCCACAAGCTAGCTTAGATCCAGCATACACTTAAAATTACTTTTCATCCCCCTAAACATCTCCAGTGCTAGAGTTTTCCAGCACCCTCAGGATGTGACAACGAGAAATGTCTAACCAAAGGATACAATAGGAAAGGCTTATTGCAGCACTGGACTTGTAAGGTTTTATTATGGATGGAACTTTCTATCTTCAAAATCTATTTAATCAATATGCAAAAGGATTGTGTTTGACTTCAGAAAATTTCGGATAATTTTCACAAAACTTACTTTTTCCATTCAGTGTAGCTGATGTCTAATGATGGCATTTAGATTATAAACTTGTTTGAATCTGTTATGAGGACTAACAAATGTAGCAGAGAAGACATTGCATTCATTGCAAAGACTTTCAGCAAGAATGCTGCCTTTACTCTGCTTCTTTTGTTGTTTTCACCTTGATTATGATGACAATACTTGCTCTTGTTTCTATTGTAACAAAATTTATTCCAGATTTTCACACAAACATACAATTGTGAATGTTGGAAAAGACTTTCACTATAACCAAGTCCAACCATTAACCTGGCACTTCCAGTCCAACACTAAATCATGTCCCAAAGTGCCATATTTACCTGTCTTTCAAATACCTCCAGGGACAGTGACTTAGCCACTTCCGTGGACAGACTGTTCCAATTCTTTAAAGCCCTTTTGCTGAAGAATATTTTCTTAATATTCAAACTAACCCTCACCTGGTGCAATTGGAGGCCAATTATTCTTGTCCTATTGCTTATTACTTGAAAGAATAGACCAACAACTGTCTGGTTACAACTTCCTTTGAGGAAGTTGTAGGGAGTGATATGTTTTCCCCTCAGTCTCCTTTTCTCCAGGCTAAAGAACCCCAGTTTCCTCAGCCACTTCTCACAGGACTTGTTCCCTAGATCTTACACTCATTTACATTTGCTCTTGCCCCGTCTTGCAAATAGTGTAAGAGCTTTAAAATTGTATTCAGCTTCTTCCACTCTGATCACAGCACCTCCTCAACCTCTTCTTTTAGCAGGTGTGATTGTAATGCACCTGTATTTACCTGCTTCTGTTACCTTTTCCTATGTCTCCATCAATCTAATCTCATGTTTTCCTCAAACATAACATTTGCAGAAACTTAGGAGAGTGGCAAAGAGGTGAGAGATTTTTTCTCTGCTTCACTCTGCTTCCTAATTTGAGTATCATGTCTATAGCAAAAATTATATAATTTTTAAAGTGGAAAATATAAAAGTTTGTGGGAACAACCCCTTACCCCTTTGCTTTTATATATGATTTCAGCTTTTGCTTCAGAATTCCTGAAACACATTTTAGTATGTTAATGGAAAATGAGTTTTTAAGCTTTTTTGGAAAAGTTATTCCCAAGAGTCAGTCTAAAATTTTTCAGAAACATTTCAAGAAACTTTAATTTTAATTACGTCTTTAATTCCTACTGACATAATTTCTTATTTGTCATCATGTGACCCAATAGAATCATGAAGTTAAGTAGTCATATATGACAACAAAAATTCAACCCATAATTTTCAATAGAAATAATGAAAGCAAATTAAAATTAACCATATTCAGCCATTTCTGAATTCTATTATGCCCAGAAAAACACTACGGGATTAATGGGGTTGAACAGATAATAAAAAAGAACAAGAATTGGTCCTATATATTTAATTATAATATGTCACCTCTTACTAAACACCTGTCATGATGCTAGGAAATGTGAATTAACTGAGAAGAAAAACCTGTAGGGTTCCTGTCTGCTACAGATCTATTTAGCCTTTGTAGTAATTTTATATCACAAGAAAAAAAAAGAAAAAAAAAAAAGTCTAACATGCCTTCAAGCCATTGCTCATAAAATAAAGATCTTCTGTGTCATAGATTTGTGCCAAAGAGCATTCTATCATTGCTGAAACAGTTCTTTAAAAATATGGCTCATATAAAATAGGTTTACGGGGGCAAATTTTGCTTATAATGTGATTTCACCAGAACTGAAGTTAATTGAATCTGAGAAGTGCCAGACACCACTAAATATAGTCAAAACAAAGCATTGAGGGCTTTTCAAGCTAAAAATCAGCCCAAAGTTTCAGCAAATACAGTTTACAAGTACCAGGATTTCGACTTGCAGTATTAAAAAAAACAAGGAAAAGCAGAAAAAACACTTTGATCAGCAGATGGTTTAATGATTTTATAGGCACCCATTGCACTAAACTTTAAATTATAAAAACAATACTGCTGTCTGTTGCTTAGAGAATGCTATGGGAAAGGACTTCATAACTAGCGTAATAAAAAAACCCTAATCCTAAACCAAAACTCAAGACTGTTAAGTACTGCAGAATTTTCTGAATCTTGTAGGTTTATAAAATAGATTTTCAATGGTTTTGACTTGTGATTTTTCAGGAAATCAGTTGAAATTGCTTGCAGCCTTCAAGATAAAACAAGTAATCAGGAAAATAAGTCTAGTCAGACCCTGAATAAACCATTTTTTCTCACATTATTTTTTGCCTTCCATCTGAGGCCATGTGAAGGTACCTAGACATTAGTTAAAAGTTACCAGAAACAAGGAGTATTCAACTGGAACAAACACCATGTTACTTCCTCTTTTTTGTATTAGTTTACCTGTAATACTTCAGTCACTCATTTGTGCTACATGGTTTTTATAAAACATAGTGCTGAATTTGAAACAAGAGTTGAATGAACCAGAAAGATTTAATGTAATTTTTACAGTGATGGAAAATTACAGCTTATATTGCTGCACTCTGTGTGGTTTTGATTCCCTATTATTACAAAAGTATTCACCACAATCAGCATTTTACTCTCCTAAATATTATATAGCTTTAAAACAAGATGTAAATTTACCAGAAAACTGTCTAATTCAATATTCATAATCTGTTTTCCTTCTGGAATCATATCTTTTAGTAGAACCTTATTCCTGTAGGTTAACAACCCAAGCATCAACTAACATCTGGATCTCAGGGGCATTGTTAGAAACCTACCAAGTCACTCTCTGTGAGTCATTTTCACCATTGTGCCTGGAATGGGTGGGAGGCAAAAATGTTTCTGGATTATCTGAAAAAAAACCCACCTTAATCTTTTGTCAAGTGTGAGAGAAAATTATTACTATATGGTAAGATGTATTGTAAAACCCTACAGATAGATGAAAGTGATTAAACATAGGTTGAAAGCATTTTTCTAACTATAGTGATTCACAAGAGCTCAGACCTTCAATTCACATAAATCTGACTACTATCGTGCTTTTTCAGCCTTGACCTAATTTTAGCAGAACTTGACTTGTCTTGCAGGGGGTGGGCTAACGGCAGTGCTCCCTCCCATCTTACAGATAGAAATTGCTCACTCTTACATACATAGGCTGGAGAGCTAACCATTTGAATATTTATTAAGTAATGTGACCATCTATGAAAACCCTTGTAAGAAAACACCTGAAGAGAAAAGAATAATCTATTTTGCTTAAATCAGATACATATCTACATAAAAAAGAGCAAAAGACCAGATCAAAGTGTTATATTTGTTGCTGAAACAAATGCTTCACACAATTTGAATATATGTTTGCAATAATGCAACAGCAATCTAGTGATAACACCTAACTTCGGCTTTCATCACTTATGACCTAATCAGACAAATTCTTGCCCTTGCCTATATCCTTGAATCCTGACTGAATGGTTTAGCTAGCTCTGTACTTGCACAGCTATTTGTAGCTGGTTACTCAATGATACATGATATTAGAGGAAGTACAAGAGGAAGAGTGTTTGTACCTTTTGAATCTGACCTCATATATAATAAAACCCTTTTGACCTCATATATAATAAAGGCCTGTTCCAGAATAAAATAAAAAGAAGGGAGGGGAGGATAAAAAAAAAGTCATTTAAGTGTATCCCCTTCGTATAAGAATCTGAGTTAAGGTACCAAAACCATGATGGCCTGCAGATGTACACCAAGCATTTGGCCAAGGACTTCTCAGAGCTAAATGAGCTGCAAAGGAACTTCCATAAATTTGTGATGCTCAGGGACTTTTGAACCCTTTATATCTTTGCTATTTTCTCTATAGTGACTGTAAAACTCTGCCAACTATTCTATAGGAAACATTGACAGCTGAGAGGATCTTTAACCTAACCTGAGAGTCTTTAATCTAGTAATATCATGAGACCTAATCCTGTTAACACTGCGGCTTAAATCCTATGAAGGATGACTACCACACGTAAAAGCTCTTTCTCTAAAGGATGAGGATGACTTTGAATCTGAACTTTTAACTCTAATTTTGTGGGAATACAGAAAAGACTCATTGTTAATTCGTTCCCTTCTCTGTAATGGGCAAAAACTACAGGGTCTTGAGAAGATTCTACTCTGTAATAAAACTGTCTTAGCAGCAGTATGTAAATATGGAACAAACACACAACAGGTTTTGTAGAAGTATCTTCTTCACTCAAAACTATTTCAGTATTAAGATTGTGGAGTCTACGTTGGTACAGACTTCCAACAGCTTGCAATCATTCTGAAATATCTTTGGTATATAACATATATTTCACTATTCAAAAAGCCAACATAAACTTGCCAGTGTAATAAATCAAGGTGGAAAACCTTAATTGTCTGGGCATATCCTTCATTACTTTGCCAAATTCCTTTGTGAAGTACTTTTAGAAGTGTTTGTGTAGATGAGGAGCTTGATCCGTAATGGCTTCAGCTCTGTCACCTGGAAACAAATCTATTTTTTGTGTGCAATTAACCTTCTCATTCTTGCATGGCAGTAGTTTGAAATGGAGTGTCCATTCCAACATATGGGATCGAAGAATTTGTAGCTGATAATCCATAAATTAAGCATAACAACAGCATGGTAACTAAACACCCATGTTTTTTCAAGCAATCACAGAGATCAAGACATGAAGATGAATCATCTCAGCCAGTTTTATGTGACCTCTAAAATGCCTCATTAGAACTAGGAAGCATGCAAGTGAACAGAAATACACTCGAAAAATTGCTACCCAAGTACAATTTGACTAAAGACTGCTTTTAACTCGTCAAAAATCGTAGCCACTTGATGATTCTGTACTAATGTAAAAAAAAACTATGGGAATATTCTTTTGATGGGGGAACATACGCAATTCAGAAACTTCAGGTGTGAGCATAGCTTATTTTCTGATCATACTTTTTTCTAGATCTAGACAATTTGTCTTCAACATACCTTTTGAAAAAGCCAAAACATTATGTTCAAACTTTTGGAAATTTAATGAAAAAGCAGGCTTCATTTTTTTCTCTGAGTTTCTCTTTTACTCTACATTACAACTAGTTTACAGGACACTGAAAGTACCTAAAAGTTTGTTGCTGATGACCAAACCTGGTCTTCACTTTCAAATCTGCCTTCCTAAATCTCAGTGTTACTGACCTTTTCTCTCTCCTAAATAATCCAGGTTAATGTTCTATTATTACCTTTGCTGATGGTGAAGACGATTTTCCAAATTGACAAAGATGCAGGTAAAAGCAGCTTTGGAAAACTGCTTCTAACTCAGATTTTATCTTGCATGATTATCAGACCCTTAAAGCACATAGCAGTTTCTAAAAGTGAAATTTATGATTTCATTTGCTTTCTCTTTAAACAAATGGCATGGTTTCGCTTCACAGGTAAACTACAGGGAAGGTGCTGACTGCCATTTGCTACCTGTGCCTCACAGACTGTTCATTGAACAAGAGATGGAAGTAAAGGATGTCAAAGAGGGCAAAAAAACCACAAATGGGTTTATATTACTTCCAGTACTATCACCAAGCTACTTTGCAGCACACCAGTGAAAGGCAAGATGAATTCCATGGGCAGGTCCTCCTCCAGCTTCTCCTCTGACCATTGAGCTCAGTATCATTTCTACACTCAGAATTTGATCCTGGGTCACAGGATGAACTTTGACAGGTGATGTGATCACAGAGCAGGGTCAGAGTATGCAACACACTGAAGGGCTTCTCAAAAAGTTTTCTAGATCATAGATGGAAGAATAAGAGAACAACAAATGTTCAATGTTTCTTCTTTAATTTCTGTGTGATCTGGGTAACTTGAAGTACTCCAATGCATTATCAGACAACTGAGTCCTAAACCTCTAGTTAAACGGAGGTCACCTCTTTAAATCTATGTGTACAAAATAGGCATGCCAATAATCCAAATCCTTTAACTGCAGTAACCTTAGGTTTATTTCAAATGCAAGAATAAAAAAACAAAAATTGTTTTTTCTGGACATTAGCATTAAAGGGTAGTCAAAGAATGTAATTCGTTTGAAGTTCATGTGAATAACAATTACAGCACCAAGTTTAATCTTTTTTTAAACCCATTTGCATGGAAAATGAATTTATAACAAGCTGTTAAGTCCCATAGGATGTAATAAATTATTGTTTTCTCTACAGTTTTGGATGTTTTCTCACCCTTCATTGCCTTCCATATATAAAACTCATAATGTAAAGCTCTTAATAAGTTACAGAAAGTATAATTCTATGAAAACAAAATATTAAGTGGTGTGTCATACATGGATATCAAAGGGAAATATTTTTGTCAAAAATTGTCTTCATCTTTTAGAAGAAGAACAAAGAATAGTCCTAATAATTCACGGAAATGTCCCCTCAAAGCACATGCTCCTTTTAGACATCCAAATGGATGCTGAGATCAAAAGGTGAGTTGCATGCATTACAGGCAGATGTTGAGTCGGCAGCTCTCGTTCAGTTTAACAAAGACGTATTCATGAGCATGGGATGAAAAGACCATTTTGCACATGATTACAATCAGCAGTGGTGGAGAGTTCTCATAAATAAGGCCTTCCCCTCAGGCTGCATGGCAAACAGCTGGACCTGTACAAAAAAAAGATGAAAATCTTTACAAGATGCTGGAATGCTACCCTGAATTAAGGTTTCTGCATATACTGCCTTTCACTCCTTGCTTTCTGTTTAATTAGCCCTACTGAGATGCAGAATACATTAAGAAAGGCAGAACACAATGTTAATATGCTGCCTTGTGTTATGCAGCATAGCACTGAGGATAGAAAGTTTTTCTTCTCTCCCTAAAACCGAATTCTCTGAGTTATTCATGTTCCACCATGAATTATAACTAGGGATGACCAAGAAAAGTAATACACTTAGAAGAAGAGTAAAGTCTTTTGGCAGAAGCAGGGACAGAAGCATTGCCCTATTCCCTAAATCTAAAAGGTCATTTATAGGGGAAAAGGGTGACCATGCAGTTCATTTCATTGAAAGATCACATTTATGCTTTTTTTACTCCTATTTGTGCTTGAAAATGCTGATTTACAGACATCTGTTAAACCAGGAGATGGTTGTTTATCTATATATGGCAGCTGTAAGGAGCACAGCAGGTCAGAGCCCCATTCAGCTAAGCACTATTTAAACAGATAGCAAACGACATTCCCCTCCCTGAAGTCGTTAGAGTCTAAAATAAATGTTAATAGAATAACCTTCTAAATACAATTTATGTGAAGCAACTCAAAGCATTCTATTTTAAGAGAGACATATGGGAAGGACGAGATTGCTAATAAGGTTACTTCTACACAGAAGGTTGCAGGAAGAGATGCATTTTCCCACTGTTGGTCTCAGCTGGATGTTAGCCAGCTCTGGCCTGGTGTAACCAGGACAAGCCAGCCTAGCATTGTGGTGGTGGTAAAATCCTTCAACTCTCAGCAAAACTTGGTGCTGAAGCTACTGGGTTTATACAATGCAATGACTGAAGCAAGGCCACTCAGAATTAGAAAATTTAAATGGGAGTTATGGATATGATAGGAAAAGTGTTAGCTCAATACTGCTTTAACAGGAACATTCTTAATGATGTAGGAACCCTGAGCTTTCTGACTGCTCGCCCCAAATCTGTATACTTTTGTCTTCTTGGTTGTCTTTAGTCAAATGACAATATTCTTCTGTAGACAAGGATTTAGAAAAGGATGTCAAGATATTCTTCTCTCATTTGGCTTAGATGAGTTGTGATTTTGGACTAGGATCTGTCTTTGCATTTACCGTATTTTATTGACTAGATACACATAAATTGTTATCATTGTCATAAATATCACAGTAAATAAACTTGGGATTGTGCAGCAAACATGCTTTTCTTTTATAGTAGATATGAAAATGGATGTGATGCTCATTAAGGGCAAGGTGCAGTGTCTCAGCTCTCCATTACTGTTTATCTTCCTCCAATTTTGATTACAGAAAAAACAAACCAAAAAGTCTAGGAAACGTTCAACATCTAGAATGAAGTAATTGGACTCACTATAGGTGATGGTGTCCCATGGAGATCAAACACTCAAGAAATTTGCTACAAAGAAATATGCTCTCATGAGGTCAGTAGTGCAGTATCATTATATGATTATTATGGAAATAAGTAGTGAACTGAAATCTAGGCAATACTGGGGTACCTTTGCTTAATTAAAATCCTATTTGAATATCTTTAAGATCAAAGATAATCCTAGCTTTGCAGTATGTTGAATTTGCATTCTTCTTAGGTTATGAGAAAATAGAAGGATGGGGCCTTGCAGGGGGAGTGAAGGCATTGTAAAAAGGAAAGGAATAATTATGATGGATGACAGTATATACAGATCAGATACTTCCTCTTTTCTTCTTTCACTCCTGGAAAGTCTATACTTCATGCACAGACAGAAGTGGAGGAGCAATCTTGACTGAAAAGCATAGAGGAAGCTGGAAAGCAAAGCACAAACAAATGGATTGTCCCTGTCTTTCCAGGTTCTTTCTCTACTTAACTCATCAACTTTGTCTGAAATTCTTCCTTTGGAAAAAGACAAATCTCATTACTTTAGGGAGTATCTTTGCTGTCATTTATCCACTTGTTTTCCTCTTAAACGTCCTATTACTCTTGTGATACCTTTGAATTTTAGGCATCTGCAAAGTTGAATGTTAGCCTCAACACTGGGTTAAAGTTGACTAAGAGATATTTTATATCTGCCAAGCTGTGACAGACTGTTTTCTGTGACCTGAGTATCCCTGCTCCCCTGAGCTGCAAGCACAGAGAAGTCTTGGATGGGTCCTAAAAGTTATATATCAAAAGCAAAGCATTTAATCCTGATTTAGGAGCAGAGAGGCAGATGGTTACATTTCAGTTAAATCAGCAGTAGAATGTTGACCATTAATTTATAAATAAGGAGACCTTCACCTGTCTGTGTGAGTGGTGACCACTCTTCTGGGAAGTCATCTAAATCCTACTAGAAACCATGGGAAAATGTCACCAATTACTTAGGTGAGATTTGTATCAGGCAACCAAATTCAGACATGTTTTTTCACACACTAAAAGGTATCATTATTTTTCAGACATTGCTTTGTTGGGTATACTTCCAAACACTAGGATACATGCTATAGAATCATAGAATCACAAAATAGTTTGAATTGGAGGACACCTTAAAAAGAATCTAATTCCAACCTGCCTACCATGTGCAGAGACACCCTCCACTAGACAAGGTTGCCCAGGGCCCCATCCAACCTGGCCTTGAACATTTTCAGGGAAGGGGCATCCAGAACATGTCTGGGCAATGTGTTCTAGAGTGTGACCACTCTCACTGTAAAAAAATGTCTTAATTTCTTCCTTAGATCTAATCTAATTCTACCCTCTCCTCGTTTAAAAACATTACCCCTTGTCCGGTCACTACATGCCCCTGTAAACAGTCCTTTCTATAAACAGAAAATCCAGGTTCACCAAGTGTATCAACAAAAGAGAAGTCTTGGTACATTTTCACTGTTGTATGAAATCACCACTATAATTGCTACCTCAAAGATAGTTTTCAGGTATCTATCTATATTTTTCTGCTGAGGCAGATGTGGCTGTATCCATAGGCTTATATAAATCTTCAGGGGCTTAGACAAAACAGGCTTTTCCCTATTTTTCAAAAATCTGGGGTCAAACCCATGCAACTAATAATTTATATGCATATGGTCACATAATTTGGTCATGTAATCATAAGATTATTTTTTCTCATACATAAAATTGCTTAAGATCTAAGGCCAGCAATTTCAGTTAGTCAAGGGAGGCCTTGCGGTTACAAATTATGATTAAAAAAGACATATCCTCTTTAAAAATTATATCATGAACTCCACTTTCATATAACTACAAGAGAGGAGTCCAAAGAAGCTATAAAGCCTTTTAGGAACACTAACCTTTTGGCCACTTTTGTTATTTATAACAGATTCATGTTAACTTTGCATCTTTCAGGCTGCCAGATAATTCCACCCTCAATCATCAAAAATACGAAAATGGGTTAAAGCAGTAACATAAAGTAACAGCAATCCATAATTAATTCAAATGGCCACATTCCATTTGAATTGTTTGCAGCAATGGTATGGAATCAAGAGACTTCAATTAAACTGTTATGCATCATTTTAATTTCCAACATGGTACATCAAAAAGCAACAAAGTAGAAGATACTGAACAAGGGAAATAATTACCTAGCTGCTTGAAACCCAATGTGAAAAAAAAGCCCAAAACCAAACAAAAAAGCCTAATGCTGGCACTTCATAGTAACTATCTACCTAGGTAAGAAAAGACAAACCACCATGACATACACAGAATACACAAAACAGTGCAAGTTTAATTGGGCTGAGTTTCTTAAAAATACAGGGATAGATGGATTTTAAAAGAAAATACATCTGATTTACTATAATATGCTTCTTGTGGATGTAACCCTCAAAAAAATATCTACTTTCTTTTCCATGAGCACTTTCAAAAAAATGGAGACAAACCCTGAAATATCTTCCCCAGAACTTATGTCTTTCAGGATCTTTCTTGTTATGCTTCACAAAATAAACCATTTTACCCCTTTCTATCACCATGCGCAGAAATACGTGCATTAGTGGCTTCAAGAAAACTGTCTTTACTATCCTGCACACAATAGTCAGGTCCCCTGTTGTAACATTCTTTAGCTGACTTGCTCTTCTGCAATCTGTGATCCAACTTCTGAAGCTTTCAGCTATTTTGTACAGTATGTTCAGAGCAGGGCTTTTTCAAGGCCAGATACATTAGTTAGACTGCCATACTTCTCGCTGTTGGTGTGTCGCATTTTTTTTCCTATAATACTTCTAATTCACTAAGACAGTTATGACAGGAGGCTTGTTGTCAGCATCAAGGACAGAAACACAAACTTGACCCTAAACTTCCCATTAGAATAGATTCTGATATCACAGAATACACACACACAGAGAAATAACACACACACATGTGCATACATAGGTACGTAGGTACATTTATGTTGTATAATGCAGCTTCTGACCTATGTCTTACTGTGCGCTCCAGGCCTTGACCCAGTACTATATTTGTGAACAGCGATGATCCACAACAGTGAGAGTGTTTAACATTGAGTTCATTAAGTGATCTCAGGTACTGAAATTAAGCACATGGAGAAATTGTTTACTTAGCTGACACTGCAGGTTTGATTAAATGTCTTGTCTTTGAATGATTCAGAGTTAGTATATAAGTAAAACTAATTAAAATTACATTTTAAAAGACTTTCTGGCAGCTTGTTTTGCTTCAGTTTTATGAGAATAAATAATATATTAAATAATTTATAATCTGTTTTGCAAGTATTATGCCACTGACCTTTGACTGTCCATTTGCAAGGCAGATAAGTAGGTATCATCAGCTAAAGTATTGAACTGCTTTAAGAAGGTTTAAGAATAAACACATCATACTCTGTTGCACAAAGTTAGGTATCTAAAGTATTTCTCTATGTAATACACTCCTTTGACTGGTAATAGTTACTAGCCCAACTCAGTGATGCACACTTTCATAATTAACTGCTTTTTGTGATGAGAGAAAAAGGTAGATTAAGATGCTGAACTTTAGGCCACTTATTGCCAGGTTGTTTATTCCAAGCCAGAGCAGAAAGTGACAGTGCCAAATTGTTGGGTCAATCCTCATTACCAGTACAGGCTGGGGATGATGCGATAGAGAGCAGTCCTGCAGGAAAGGGCTTGAACGTACTGAAGGACAAAAATCTGGACATGAGCTAACAACATGCACTCACAGCCCAGAAAGCCAACCACATCCTGGGTTGTATCAAAAGAAGATCGAGGGAGGTGATGTTCCCCATCTGGAGTACTGCATCCAGGCCTGGAGCCCTCAGCACAAGAAGGACAAAGACCTCTTGGAGTGGGTCTACAGGAGGGCTATGAGAATGATGAGAGGGCTGGAGCACCTCTCCTACAAAGGCAGACTGAGAGAATTGGGGTTGCTTATCCTGGAGAAGAGAAGGCTCCGGGAAGACATTATAGGGGCTACAGGAAAGCTTTTTAGAAGGGCATGTAGTGATAGGATGAGGGGCAATAGTTTTAAACTAAAGCAGGGGAGGTTTAGATTAGACATTAGAAAGATGTTTTTCACTCTGAGGATGATGAGACACTGGAGCAGGTTACCCAGAGAGGTACTGCAGGCCCCATTCCTGGAGACATCCAAGGTCAGGCTTGATGGGCTATGAGCAACCTGATCTAGTGAAGATGTCCCTGCTTCCTGCAGGGGGTTGACTAGATGACCTTAAAAGGTCCCTTCCAACCTAACACATTCTATGATTCTGTGATTCTATGAAATGAGAACACCGTAAAGAAACAGCAGGATTGCCACAACACTGTTACTTTCATTACACCAAATTTTCTCTCCTGGTCTCTAACAAACAGAATTGCAGCTACTTACCCATTTTAAAACTATGAGAAAGGAAAATTAATGTCTATTTGCAAGTTAAATGTGGGTGAATATTTTAGAGGCTATGTCTGTGATGAAAAGGCTTTATTAACATTTCTGTAATATACACACACGGGGAGAAAGTCACCTTCAGAAATACAACTTGTGATTTGCTTAAATTCATACTGGCTTTCACACTATGAAAATTATTTCTATTTCTCAGTAGTTTATTTCTCTATCTTGTTCTGGTTTGGTTTTATATGGAAATCAGATTATAATAAAATAGGCAATGGCGTTTTCACAGTCACATTGAGGGGAATGTGTTTGAAGCATACACAAAAAAGTTCACAGGCGCTCAAAGTACAGCAATATCTTGATATCAAGATAGTGAAAATAGGCTTTTTTGTTACATCTGCTATGGGGATTTTTGGAAGTGCCGTAGCAAGTTACTAGACTATCAAAGTCTTCTAAGTCTTTGCTGCTGGGCTATTGACTTGGTTCAGAAACTGAGCAGTCCCAAACTATACCTTTCTTATCATTCACTGTACACATCTGGAAATGAGGACTCATAGCCATCGCTTTCCAACTACTCAAAACTTTTTAACTGTCTCTTGAAATAAACAACACTCAAGAAACAAATTTCTCTGACATGATGTGGCAAATGTTTATCTTGGTATTTTTCTCTGCTTTGTCCTCATATTTCAAATCAACTCAAACAGGATTAAAATCATATATCACAATTTTAAACATCACAATCTTGAAACAGAATAGACTTCATTACTTCAGGTATCAAATAGGATTTCTAAAGTGATTTCACTGTAGGCCTATGAAGGAAGAAAATGTGCTTAAAAGGAATTTTTTTCAACTCCCTTTTCCCTTCAATGACAATGTTTCAGCACTAGTAAATATAAATTACTATTTATGTAATTCTCTTCACCCAAATATTCAGACATTTATAAAATTGATACCATTAATCTATTTGTTTTAAGGATTAGAAGGGTGAAATAATTTTCAAGTGATGCTGTATGAAGCTGATGCTATTTCTGCTTCCATCTCTTTGAGCACACTGTCTTCTGTGTTCAAAGGGGCTCCTGGAGTTAATGCTGCAGATTTCACCACATTGCACTGCCATTCTTTGCACAAATCCAGAGCTCATACATCTTCTGCCCCTTTTATTGACTCCTGTATATGCATATAACATCAGTGCTGCATGTCTCTGCTGGAGTCTCAACAGTAACAAGACTATTCTCTGACAATGCAGCACTGTCTTGGTGACAAAAATAAGTGAAGTGAGCATTACTGGGAAATGGTCTATCTATAGCACATGTAGCCAGTAGGATATGTAAGATACCTGCATGAACCTAGTCCTAACCCAGAGTTTTATCATTGCTGTTAACATCAAAGAGGTTTTTCACATTTTTGTGTGCTACATACGTAATGCAATTCTGGTTTAATTGTTGCAATTACTCCTTGAAAAATGACACAATGAAATGCAACTATTCCTGTGCTTTTTGTCAGTTTTATATCATCAGACTAATATATTTATTTCCTTTTCTAATTATCACTGAAACACTGAGAGTTAAAATGAAAAACGTTAACATTGGAGTTTCCAAACTATGTAAAAAATGACATTTCTCAAGTGCCATTGAGGGCATAATTGCAAAGTAACAGGATTGCATAAGTGAGAATTAGTCTGCTGACTTGTTACAGCAGTAAAAAAACCACACTGTTTTCCATTCCAAACTGGTTTTCAGATTGACAAAAATGAGCATTTGTGTACTTGGAAGGTAGCATAGCTATGTATCACCTGCAAATAACACAGCACTAACAAGTGCCATACTTTATTTGCAAGATTGCATTTGCTAACATCAATGAAAGATATTTATGTTGGTGCAGGACTGTTTTTCCCCCATTTTGTGCTCCTGAAAATTTGCTTAGATATATTTCTCCCTTATATAGAAAGCCATTTCTGAAAGAATGTTTCGTTATATTATTATTACATGTTTTTCCTGCTTCTTATTAGGAATTGTTTGAATTTTTTAATATTTTTGATACCTGTAACTTTTTAGAAAGGCAATTACAGCTCAGAGTCTCAGAAGCTTTCTTCTTTGTTATTGGGCATTTTGTCAGTGGTCTGGGCAGTTACTTGACCTGAACAGAAAGGAGGGTAACCAACAGGTAATAAGACCTTCACCCAGAAGACTCTCAGGAAAAGCAAGAATAATTCTTCCAGTTTAACAGAAGTTTATGTACATATACATTGACTAGAGAAAGTTCTTTGTTAGTAAGTACAAAAACTCAGAGAGGGCCTTTTTTTCCCCTTAGAGGCCTACCAGAATGACATCTGCCTTCTACACAAAACAAAGTAACTTGTAAGAAAGGAACAAGAACACTAATTCGGTATTTGTCATTTTTCACCTTCCACATAGAACATGGAGGATTTGAAACCCATGTCAGCATTACATCCTTAATTTCACCTTTTGATTATGCCATGGGGTGGCAACCCAAGCATCTTTCTTGAGTGCTTTTACAGGCCCAGTTTCAGGGCATTACACCAGTTTTATTTACACTTCTTATCATAAGGACAATTTCCTTAACTTAAAACATTACTGGGAGTCCCTAAAGATGACTTTTTTTGTTCACTAACAGGGGTGGCTCTCCTGGTCTTTCAATGGAAGCCATGAGAGGCACTGACCTGTGAGTTGGTGATTGGTTCAGTTGAGTGCAATCATAAATCAGGTCTGAAAACAGGCCCTAGCTCAGTGAGATTTAAATGAGATTCACTAAAGAGAAAGATAATGATAGATAGATAGATAGATGGAAGAGAAAGATAATAATAGTTTTCCAACAATGTTACAAAAGGACTTAGAAACCATTAAGGTGATCGTTTCTAAAGTGGTTTGCACAAAGCACACATCTGTGTTACATCTGCTCATTGCAACACAAATTGCTTATAAAGCTAATACTTTGCATTTTGATATCTTGCTAATTGAAGAATCCCTTCATCCTTTAAGAATATAAATTACAGCCTGATGCTGTGCCTTGCTAAATGACAGGTGTTCAGAGGACAGTTACTTAAACAGAAGCACTTTTTTATTCTCACCTTACTCATACATTAGAAAGCTTATGATCTTACTGTGCTCAAACACTAAAATTCTATGAAAGTCCTTCATCTGCTACTATAATAAATTGTTAATCAGCACATAATAATAATTTTAGTCTAAGCATAAACTAAGCCAGCTTGTTGACTGCTTTGACTCAGTATGTCTAATCATACAATTTCTTAGAAGGTTTTAGTTTTCACAATGTGGCACTAATTGTTCTGAAATCACTTTGTTTTAATTGCTGGCATTTCTTTTCTAACTTTAAAAAAACCTATGTTTCCATTAATAAAAATTAGCAACAGGGGGAAGGCAGAGGGTTATTTCACCTTAGATAGGCAAAAAAAATTAATCCAGGGACAGATGATATGAGAAAACAGACTTTATGAGGTACTTTTATTTATTATTATGCCATACAAGTTGTGCCTGATTTAATGTGCCAGCTAAGTTTTTATTATTTTCTTAAATTACTGACATAAATTGGACAAAATTCTAAGTGTACATTGATCATACTGACCAATTCCTTCATGCAGAGCTGAACAAAATATATGATCAAAAGCCATAAATTTTAATAACTAAAGACTATTATGATTGTTTTGATTTCTATGTTGTTGCCTGATTGAATTATGATTTCTCCTTGTAGGTAATGTGGAAATTAAACCATGTTTCCCACCTGTCTTGTAATGAAGGAGTCAGTTCTATAGGAAAGAAATGGAAGTGAGATCCTCCACACAGACAGTTCTTGGTCTTGATCTCTGGAGTAAAAATATTGAACATTTGGCAGTGTTCTATACTTCACACAGTGAGAACTTCCCCTTAGGATTCATATTTTAGCTGTATTTTATTTCATACTATGTTTAATGCGTTTATATATATTTATAGTAAGTATTATAGTTAGGTCATATTTTGGCTATTTTAGCTAATATTTTTGATATTTTCCCATCAGATGATACAGAATTACAAGGTTGGAAAAGACCTTTAAGATCATTGAGTCCAACCGTTCCTGTCCTATGCTAAAACATATCCCTTTTTTTAAACACATCCAGGGAAGGTGACTCAACCACATCCCTGGGCAGCCTGTTCCAGGCCCTGACAACTCTTTCAGTAAAAATTGTTTTCTAATATCCAATCTAAACCTGCCCTGGCACAGCTTCATGCCATTTCCCCTTATCCTATCTCCTGTCACCTGGCTGAAGAGACCATCTCCTACCTCTCTACAACTTCCCTTCAGGTAATTGTAGACAGCGACAAGGTCTCCCGTCGGCCTTCTCTTCTCCAGGCTAAACGTCCACCACTCCCTCAAGCCACTCCTCCTATGATTTGCCCTCCAGCCCCTTCACCAGCCTGGTTGCCCTTCTCTGCACTTGCTCAAGGACCTCAATGTCCTTCTTATGGTGGGGAGCCCAGAACTGGACACAGTAGTCAAGGTGTGGCCTCACCAATGCCGAGTACAGGAACAGAACAACCTCCCTAGACCTACTTGCCACACTATTTTTGATATAAGACAGGATGCATTTGGCATCCTGGCCACCTGGGCACACTGCTGGCTTATATTCAGTCAGCAGTTAACCAATACCTCCAGGTCCTCTCCACCTGACAACTCTCCAGCCAGTCTTCCCCAAGCCTGTAGTGCTGCACGCGGTTGTTATGTCCCATGTGTAGGACACTGCACTTGGCCTTGTTGAACTGCATCCCATTGGTTTCAATCCGTCAGCCCAGTCTGTTCAGGTCTCTTTGAAGAGCCTCCCTACCCTTAAGCAGATCAACACTTCCTCCCAGCTTTGTGTTATCTGCAAACTTACTGAGGGAACATTCAATCCCTTCAGTACAATACTATCACAAGCAAAATTTTCTGTGGGATATTATTCAAATTAAATACATTACAAAGTAATTTAAAAAAGGAAACAAGGCAATTCAGAGAAATCAACTTTATTCAACCTTGATGCAGAGAGATGCTCTGGCTTTTTTCCACTTTCTGCATTTGTATCAAGGTTTCCACATTAAATTATTCCAAGTAAGTTGGCACTGGTGACACTGGTGATTAATAAGATTTTTGGTTTTGTTGTTGTAAACTGCATTTAAATGAAAATTAGCAAAAGTTTTGTGTGGTTCTATTACAGATGAAAGTGATTTTTTATGTTTTAAAGTAATCTGTGAAATAGGGTTGAGAGCTTCAGCATGGATCCAATGATAAGAAAGATCATTGAAATTAAGTGCATTTTGGGGGCAATAACGTAAGAGAAACATTGTGGGAGGAGTGCATATATAGATCCTACATATAGAGGTGTGGTGTTTGTGTGGTGTTTTAACCCTGGCTGGAGGCCAGATGCCCACTAAAGTCACTCTATCACTACCCTTTTCAGGTGAACTAAGGAAAAAAATATGTATTGAGAGGCTTAGGAGTTGAAATAAGGACCAGGAGAGATCATTCAGTAATTAATGTCACAGGCAAAACAGACTTACATGGAATAGAAAAAACTCGTCTAACTTATTACACACACACAATGAAAACAGAGTAGGATAATGAGAAACAAAACCACATCTTAAAACACCTTCCCCCACCCTTCCCTTCTTCCTGTCTTCCACTTTATTCATGTTTGATCTCCATTCCCTCCCCGCTGAAGGTAGCACAGGAGCTTGCTTCAACATGGGTCACAGTGCCTTCCATATGTCACCACCAACTTCTGCATGGAGTCCTCCACAGGCTGTAAGTGGGATCTCTACTGCTCATCATCTTCCATGGGCTGCAGGGGGACAATCTGCTCCACCATGGTCTTCTGCATGGGCTGCAGGGAAATCTCTTCTCCAGCACCTGGAGCACCTCCTCCTCCCCCACTTTCTTCAGGCACCCCTTGGTGCCTGCAAAATTTCTTAGATCTTACTCCCTTCTCTGACAGCAAAAAGTTCCAACTTGTGTTTTTGGGTTTTTTTCTTCTTAAATATGGTATCACAGAAGTTCTATGACTCGGTGATGGGCTCAGCCTTGGTCAGCTGGGCATCCGTTCTTGAGCTGCTTCTTGCAGAAGCCACTGCTGCTGCCGCAGCACCCCCACCAAAACATCTCCATGCAAACATACAAGAGGTCAGAGTGTCATCTTTGGTATTCACACAGTTTTCATCCCCCTTTAAAAAAAGCCTCTGGTTGTTCTGATGTGAACCATACAGAGTATGGACTTTGGGTTTATAGTACTGCAAATGGAATTAAAAATTAATAGGGCTGAACAGCAGTGACTTCTAATCTTCGCATAGAAGATACATGAGTTTGTTCTCGTTTCTGTGATAGTCCTCCCTATTCCTGTCTCACTTCAGTCACATGCATGTGAAGCAATGTAGAGGGCCCTCCTGCAAACAACAGGCCTAAAAGCGTCTGCATTTCAACTCACAGAAATCCAGGGCTTTTCTAGCACATTATACTCCTCTCCATACAGCATAGAAGTAGGATACATGTGGGCATCCTATCTGCAGGTTTCTGGATGTAGCCTGCTATCTATGTCACGTGGGGAAAGAAATATCCAAGACTCTGACACACAAGAAATTTCACTGTTGTTTCACTGATATGAATCAATATAAAAGCTGGAGAAATATTGCAGAAGGAGGGAATTTCCCCATTTTAGAGCTAAGCCAGAATGAATTGTAAATATTAGTATGCTTTACTTATAGTGATTCAGAATGGAAGGCATATAAATCTGAAGGCAGAATAACAGATTTATTTTTTCATTCTTTTACACAACAGTTCACATAAAAAAGCCCCTCACCATGCTTCAATATCTGGTTTCTTGCATTAAAAATGAATGTTCTCTCACTTTGGGGGCCAAGGGGATAAATCAGAGGGATGAATGCAATGCTATACATAAACAGATTCCTAACCTCCACTTGGAAAGTGGCTTCCTGTGTAGAGGGGAACTAAAGCAATGTAAAACTTTAATGTGCACATGCTGATGTCTTTCAGAAAAAGTGCAGGTGGGAGCTGCCTAGCTAAGAATAATAGAAGGATGAGGGTTCAGAAGTCATGTTTAATCAAAATTAATGTCAGTGTATGCTTTTAGCACGAAGGACATCCAAAAGATGGGGCTTCAAAGTTCAAGATATTTCTGTTTTGTTTGGGGGAGAAAAAAGTAATTGCACTTTAGGTGTAAGGAAAGTTTTATATGTTTGAGTTATCTATTGAACACATACCAACCAAAACCAGGTTAGACTCCTGCTACTGTTTCCAAAAAGGAAGTCTATCAGAATACCACATTAAGAAAGCAAGGACAATGTAGCTGGAAATGCAATATAAATGTCAATACTACAGCACATAATGATGCTATAAAGTTTCTTTTTTAAAAAATATTGATTTAAAAATATGAACTCATGAACAAAAAATAGAAGAGAATAAAAAATCTTTGCTGTGTTAATTATAGCAAATGCCATTATGGAGCTGAGTGAACTAATTATGTATATTCTTAGGTTCCACTAAGGGAGAGTATATTGATGAGAGTGCTCCATTTGTCAATCAAAATTATGACTCAAATAATTTATGAGCATCTACTTGATTTTTCAACTGCTGTACCTTTGTCATAGAGAAGGCAAACTTTAAGTAACATGCTTAACTTTTTCATTACTCATCTGCTTACACATAAACAAATGGAAAATTGAAATGTCCAGACATAGTCAATAGCAATTTGTGCAGCTCTCTAGTATTACATTCAAATTTTCCTAATACTGCCATTTCACATGGGGTCCTATGAAAGTGTTTGATGACTGATGTCAGGGTTTGCTTTCCTGAACTAGTGAAATACAGGTATGGGAAAGAATGAAGAGTGCTGAATTTTTCAGTTTATTTCAGATATGAAAAATTTTATTCCCCTTTTCAGTCATATGATGCAATTATTTTTTAATCTGTAGTAATTTTAGCTGTAGCTTTATAGCACACAGCTCTATTATATCAGTACAAAGGTGCATATTGCCTAGTTTCCTGCCTCCAGCTGCATTTTTGAGCAAATGGCTTTGAAAGAATGATAAAGGGCAAACCATGTGATTTTTCTTCCTAAGTTAACTCACTTCGAATTTCCACAATGTTCAGCACAGAGGACTGCCTAAGTCATTAGGAGTACATATATTTTGTAACCATATTCAGATAATAAAACTGTAAATGGATTTTTTCTTTGAAGAACTTTTCCAGTCTGCATTTTCATTCCTTCATGCAAACTTTCAGTCCTCAAAACAAACTTGGCAGTGAGCACAGCTTGCTATCTGGAGCTACCTTCTTCAGTTGTTTTAACTACTAGAATGTCCTGGAGATGGTGAGAAAATCAATTCACTTCCTCCATGGCATGATGATTTGTGGACCTGTCTCCTGAAATCCTTCTAATCCCAGCTGGATAGTCCAAGTTTACTCAGCCAGACACAATACAGAATCTGGTTGGTATCTTTGATCTTCCTTGTTGTCCCTTTCCGAAGTTTTCTCATTTGTACTATATTTTCTATTGTTTGTTTTTAAGATGAGGAACTCCATACACTATTGAAGAGACAGCTGGCAAAATGAAGTCCTGTGTTTCACTTTAATTCTTCCCCAACAATTCCCAAACATTAATTTTATTTTGTTTTTATCACAAATCTGACATTTTCATGAGAATGCATAGTATTTAGCATCTGTAAATACACATTTTGAAAATCATATCCATGCTATGGTAAAGTTTAAACTTGGATTGAACATTCTATTGTTCTATATTAGACAACATGTAATAAGACTGTCACAACATTTGAGCACTGCTTTATCCTTACTAATCTCTCTCAAATGGAGAACAAAAGCATGTATATAATAGGTGAGTCACACATAGTATTTGCAGTGACACACAAGATCAACACCAGATCTCTATTCTATTGTCAAATGGATTAGCCATTTTCTTTCTTATCCCTTATAGAACCTCATCAGGTTTGACTATGTTTAGAAGCTGAATGGATATGGGGGGGGTGTTATTAATTTTTATGGAATTATGCAAATTATGTGTTGTTTTGTCCACTTCCTCCAAAAAAACTAAGTGTCTGGGAAGCCTATGAGGCCCACAAAACATAATCAGACTCTAATGTGATTTTACCCAATATTTCAGTGTTTATAACAACACACAATCATGTCATAAATTGGGAATTTTCTCCATCCAATATCAGAGACTGCATACCCACCCACCCTCAGCAATTGAGGGAAATTAGCAAGATACAATGGACAGAATATGCTTCAGAGACTGCATATGAGCAAATCCCACCAGCATATTGTTGATACAATATTACTCTATCCTCATATAGACTCTTAATACATCATGCCAGGAGCAAGCAACTGGTGAAATGTTGAGACATTGCTACATTTTTAAGGCTTAGAGGAAGCTTCTTCCCCAGTTTTCCCTGTGTTTCTTTCTCCTCATCATCCTTGCAAGAATCTATATAAAGTTGAGTTTATCAGCCTTAGCTCTTATAAATCAAGTACAAACACTTATTTCTTGCCACATTCATTAGTTTTTATCATTTTATCCAGGCATTTTCAAGCAGGCAAAGGAGTTGTTACTCACCTTCTTGTTACTTCAAGATAAAGCTTATTTCAGAGGTTTCATAGTATGTTTGTTTTTCAAACATCTAATGCTAAAGATTAACTGACATTGCTAGAGCCATTCTGACATGAAGCTTTTATCTGATGTGATGTAGCAAAAGAATTTAATCTATTTTTAATCACCTGTTGTTCTTGTAAGTAATCATAATTTAATTAGTCTTGATTTCAGACAGGGGATGTTGCCACATGAAATCCTATGGTTACATTTCTAATTAATAACATTTTCTCCAGAAGCCCTGAAATGCAACATTTCACTATTCACTATTCAAAACTCTAAACCATTTAAATTTCTCTCTAGAGCTGTATCAATCTAATAATTCTTCATGTTAATTATATTAATTATTGTTCATAAGAATTTTTTCCCTATGACATCTTAAGATATCATTCAAGTGTTAATATCAGCATATATTTAAAATTGGCTTGCAGATCAACAAATAAAATATTTTTATGGAGAGTCAGTGGTTGCTGTCTCAAATTCCTTTTCTTTTATGTAATTTTTAATTCCCCTGTAGTGCTTTCTTATGCAAGATTTCTCTTTTCTAATCTACTGAACTGTCGTTTATGATTAATCTTAAATTAATTTTATTATATGCATCTCATGCTCTTGACAGAAGAGCAGTTCAGTATTTCACAGAATCATTGACAGTTTGTACTCAGCTCTATGCCTTCTCAAATTAAGTCCTCTCCTTTTTTTATTGGGGAGACAAAATTTAAAAAGCTTCTCTGTTAGATGAGTTTTAATGCATATTAACGCTTTTAATGTTCTATCTGATTGCTTAATTGCTTAGAAACTCTCCTGAGCTGAGCAAGCAATCTACAGTGAACACAAGTTTCATATTCTTAACATATATGAAGTAATAGCTTGACACACTAGTGATTAAGTAAAAGGAGTTGAAATGATGTGGGATGCAAAACGGGACCTTCGTCATTTTCATTTGGCAGATGTCTTACGGGCAACAGTGATCCAGAGGCCTGAAAATCAAAAGCAGAAAACCTGAAATTTTTGTTGAGAGCTGAGGTAGCATTCCCCACCTCACACGGTTCTCCCATCATTAAGAAAGCCATTAGAACCCAAGACAGCTGGTCTTCCTACTTCTGGGATCCAACAGATTAGGAAAAAGCATCTCATCTGCAGGGTAGCATTCATGTTAAATCTTCACCAAGGTATCACCTTTCTCTCTGTGACAAAATTAAATTTTTAAAAAACTGACATGGATGTTTTGCTTCCTATATTTACTCAGGCTAAATAACACCATATGCTAATAGGATAGGAAATGTTCTGAACTGAGGTAAAAAAAGGCTCTGAAAACAAGTTCTGGTATTTGCCTCTGCATATCAAACCTGTTGATTAAATGAAGCCAAACACACATCACCTCAGGTAATTTCAGTTCTAAAAACCAGAATCCACAAGCCAGTGATTTCCTTAATGGAAGAGTTTTAACATTTCTTGTGGGAATATCAGGCACTTGAGCGCTATTGAAACAGAATGCCACTTATAGTTTAAGAAAAATTACTGTCAAACGAATAATGGCTGCTCAAGGCACATGTTATCTATTTCTGCAATTAGCAGAGAAATCCTGTTGTAAGACTTGTTTAAAGCATCAATTTTACTGCCACAGGAAAGCGACAATGTGTGTTAGTTGCATTTGGCAGCACTGCTGTGATGTAGTTAAAGGTCTGTCAGACTTACTGTTACAAGGCTTTATTTTGAAACTCTTGCAACTGAGACACAAATTTTCTCCAGACAAAGTCTGCATTCAAGATTTTCCCCTGGGAAATGAGCTGCTTCTTACAGAAAAAAGGAATATGTGAAAGGGGATATTTCTTTCTTAATGTTAAAGACATTAAAATCCTAAGCTTAGGATGCAATAAATTAAGCAAATGTATATATTCTTTGTAAAGCAGTGGATATGAGACATAATGACCAGACTCTGTCCCCCTCACAGTTGTGTCCTGCACAGGTCACATCCTAAAAGTGCTATATATCTTAAAAGTCTGCTGAGAAGTCTTTGCAAAGAGAAATGGGAATATCTGTACTTCTCAGTCAAGTATAGACACATGTCCCTGAAAGTAATTTCCAGAACTATCTTCTTTCTGAAATAGTGGCAATTAAAAAAAAAAAAAAGTGTACAGAAATATATATATGTATGTATGTGTATATATATGAGAATACAGTCATAAAACGTCTCAAGTCTCAGGGCATTTGCTAGAAATTTAACGTAGAAATGGGAATTGCCAGTATGTATTCATAACATTCACATGCTGACAACTCCAGCATTTACCGTGCACTTGAAATTGTATTTGGGTTGAAAATCTCCAACCTATTACAAACCTATGTGTAGGAAAAAAAGAAAACTTTGAGTGCAACAGACCTCACAACCTCAATAGACAGGACATGGGGAAAAAGCACTGGTCAGGTACATGATGGGCAATGCAGCTGCTAATCCAATATTCCACAGTTGTCTGTAGTACTGTGTCTACATTTCTGGATCCTGACACAAGCTATAACACCCCCATCCCCTCCTCCTCCTCCATGCTGTCTCCAGATCTATGCCCACAGGACAGATGTCAGTATTTTTCCACCACTTCCCTCATCTGGATGACATAAAGACCAGAAGGCCAGGACATGCTCTTGCCACATCAAGTCAAAGCCACAAGGAGAATCTGATCGACTAATCTAAAGATTCAACCTGAAAATCAGGCTTTCCCTAAATGGAAAATTTGAAAGATCTTGCTGTGATTTGTGTGTGTACATGTGTTTAGAGACTTCCTGAGTATAAAGAAGTCTCTTTTGCCTTTACAATAAATTAGGACACAAATGTTAGCTTTGTATACACTACCTTTTGAACCTTTAATTGTATTTATATGTCTGCAACATGCATTCCAAACACCTTGCACTATCAGGGAACACTATCAAGACTGCAATGTCTCCTGTGACATAGTCCTGATGGAATAGGAATGCATTTACTTGACATTAAGTGTAATAAATAAGCTTTATTAATGTACAGAGAACACAAAATTGATGGTAGGTAAAGATTTCCCACTGTCTGGGACAAAAGAAGTTCTCTCCAAACTGTACTTCTTGTGTAATCCGGCTGGCCCTTTAATTTGGAGTCAGCGAGTTACACACACTTCTAATTTTGTTGCTGGAGTGGGTGATTTGGTGCTAGCTAGTACACGTTGTTCATCAGGTTGATCTGAAAGAATGTGTTTATGGGAGGCAAAGTATGACCCAGGCACGGAAAAGAGTATGCAGCTGCATGGTCGTGCAACATCCTCTTAGACGTTAATAAAACATGATATGACTTACCCTGGGAGAAATTCTAACACAATGCAATGTTCCCATCTTACTAACTGACATTATATAGTATTAGATGTTCATAAAATTATGCTCACTGGTCTGGCATCAGCAAACATTGTCTCATGTTAACTTTGATAAAAATCAGATATATAGTAAAAAGAAAATCTACAATTGTCTATTTCGTTCTCTTTCTAGCTTACTCATTTCATATTTCCTGTTCAAGGGTTTTACAGCATATTCCAAAGGAACACATAAGTTAAAATCAATAGCAAAATCTTTGTTTGTATGTCATGCATACATTTTTTTGGTATTCTTTCTCTGCCCCACAGAACAAAGTATGTGTTTGCTGTTATATTAATAGTTTCCCTTAGAAAATCTTGTTTGCAGAGTCCAATATAATTTTAAAATTTAAAACATTCTATCACTTAGTTTATGACTTGCAAATCTGTGTCCAATACTTGTTAGTCGAATCTGGCACATCGTCATGGTGAGAGAAGGTGTATCAGAAGTGGGATTCAGTTCTGAGGTACAGAGACAGACATTAAGTGTAAATTTAAGTGCTCTGACATGCTTTACTTCATATAATTGGGGCTGGGAAGAGAACAGGGGGATGGAAGCAACCATAATTTTCTTTTAACCATTCCATATCTGCAGGGATTATGAAATCTAAACTATCTTTTCTCTCATGTCATGAATACCCTGATTCCAGCTTTGTTTATGTATTCCCTATAAGAGCCATTTAATAAATTGTCTAAAAAGTGAATCTGAAGTCACTTTTCTCATTCTACCCTGTGGATGGAAATCCTTGCTGTTTTCTGTGTTCCAGTGAAGTGTGGGGGTGTCTAATGCATAAATTTGAATTCTCCAGTGTATCCTAAATGTTGCCCTAACCAACATTATTTTCCCCTTCATTCCTGCTATAGCTAATTTAAGACTATGAGCTGTAATAACAAACACAGAGCTCTGCACAAATTGCACGTAAGTTGAAGATACTCAGTCTATTTAATCCCTAAGAACATACTTCTTTCTCTAAGTTCCATTCTTCCACTGCAACCTTTTGCTCCAGCACCCGGCAGCCAGTGAAGTTCTGCATCTGGAAGCATCCAGTAGAGAGACTCTCCAGGGGAAGATAGACCTCACAGGAGTCCTTTTCCCCATGCAGATGGCAAAATCTGCATATCAGCACAGAGGAAGGCCCTGAGTACGTACGCATGCTTCCTCTTTCAGGGTCATGGTGTTACAACTTTGACAAGAAAGCAAAGTCAGTATAGACAGAAAATGAGAGTGTTTGACAGGGAGGCTGATGTCTCTCTAGAGCCACAGATGATTTGTTGAAATTCCTTGACTGTGTACAGTTGCAGATATTAAAGTCACTTGAACCCAGTTTTTTGTGGGTTAGTAAGAGTGGGTGTCTTTTCTGATTGTGTTCTTTTATTTTTTTTTCCTTACAGGATTGTTTCTTAATGCTCTCCTCCCCGAGAACTAAATTGATAAATGCTGACAGAATTAGCTTCACACTCAGTCAGAAGACTAAATTGCTGGATTTAATATGTGCTTGTTTCAAAGATATTAATTTATTTTGTCATTGAATAAGGTAAAACTAACTGTTGTAACTACAATGTTAGTAAAATATTTGACCCTGAGTATAGGTTTTGATTTGCATTAAGGTCACAAGCTTATCAGAAAAACAAGGTTACTGAAGTGTGAATTTGAAGACATATGAAAGTGACACCTGGTTGTGTTACACCCCTCCAAGGCTCCCCATTCTTTTACTCTGTGAAGCTTTTCCAGTTCAGCAGCTTCCAAGAGCGTTTAAAAATGTATTCTTCCTCGACAAGTGCTTCTGTTTACAATACAGCTTTCAAGAGCTGACAGGTATGCCTTAGTGCACTAATTTATTTATCCTATTCACATGCAAAGCTGCACACAGCTTCTTGGTACTGTCTCAGGTTGAGAAGTGAAAGCACACTATAGCCAGTTAGTTACTGAATTTTGACATGGAGCCATCCATGTTGACTCAGTTTAAAAATGAGTCTCTCCAAGTAACCCTCCTGCTAAGTGCAGAAAAGGGCTTGCGTGATTTGTACACTCCTGTACCAAGAGCAGTACCCAGCTTGGCTTTTACTAAACTCTATTTCTTGTAAAAGTGAATTTCAGAACAAACCCTCAAAACACTTGTTTTACTCCTTGGTGCTTGAAGTTTGCAAATCCCATAGGTAATTTTATACTGTATTTCACAAATTAGACAAAATTACAATTTTTTAAATAAATTAATAGAATAGAAAATACCATTTAAATTACATTGGTTTTTCTTTAAATCATCACTGAACATAAAAGAGAATATAAATAATTCCATTAAAAGCAAGAACTTAAACATGGGCTTTTCTGGTTTTAATCCAATGGAAATTAAGTTCTCTCAGTCTTAGGTGCAACCATTTCACCTTTTGTCACAGTTATCCTGCCATTACTTGTCTCCATTTGTCCTTCACTTATGCGTTCACAGCCCTGCCTGGTATTTATTCTGACAGTCTCTGTGTTACTAATAAAACTGTCATAAATATTAGAAATCTCGATTGACATGTAGGCATAGATATTTCAGAAAATGTCCACCATGTATTAGTGCTCCCATTCCAGATATTTCTTCTTCCTCAAATAAAAGAAATCCCAAACAACCACAATTCAATCTTCTCAAGAGGGTTTTATATAGAACATTCATAAGTAAAGGTATATTCACAGTCAGGATACAGTGTTTTGAAATGCTTTTTTCCTTGTTGTGTCTGTAATAGCTCATGAAAAGGCTTACTCTCTAAAGGAGCTTAAAAACTCTGCAAAAAGCCAGTGAGACCCCCTGCTAAGATACAAAGCAACACTCATGGAAAGTAAAACCGCTTATTTTATCTTTCTGTCTCCCCGCCCCATTTCACCCAGTAAAAGCAAGTGAAATGAAACAGGACACAGAGAGAGCAAGGCACCCAGTGCAGAGAACAAAGAAAAGCAAGCAGAGAAACATCTGAAGGAAGAGCTGACAAAAAAATAACATGCCTTTCCTGAAATACCTCTGTCCAATTATTTCTGTCCAGTGTGTTCAAGGAGGTATGTTCATTTGTTTTTAATGCTTTAGGTATAAATTTGTGCTGTAAGCACTGTAACAATGGGCAAGCTGTTATTTTCTTTTACTGATCATGGTTTCAGCTGTACTACATCTGATGACTAGGAATCCATATTCAAGGGAATCTGGAGCTGCAGTATGTCCTTGTAAGCAAAATGATGCTGTGCTGCATAAAGCAGAGATAGAATGGAGGACAGTCTGCAGTGGATTCTGTACTAACACACTGAGGTACTATATTATGGTAACTAAACCTATACAAATAAAAACTCACTTAATATTTAGGTAGAATCACTGATGGAACAAGAAAATCTACTAAATCTATTTCCTTTCCCACTACCCCATAAACTGAACGTCTGAAAAATAATTGTAGAATTTAATATCAGTATGGGATATTTGGTTCAATGTGGAGCAAGCCAACTTAATTTTTTTCAGGGTAAGACAGAAGAGTCTGTTTACTACGTTCATTTTTAATTAACGACTAGTCATATGTAAGCCTGACATGATTCTAATTAAAACAAATTCAGTTATATATATATATATAACCCCCTTTCTTCTGGTTAACAGCATAAATTTTGTAGGGAGTGAGAAACACTTGTCTCTATGGTGAAACTGGAGCTTGAGAGAGCAACCTCTAGCTGTATTTCCATGCAAGCCAGACAAGCATCCTCAGGGTGCAGACTGAGTCTACACTGTCTTGCTTCTACCAGCTGTCTCTGTCTGCTATACTAATAGGCAACTAGCCAAGCTCAAGTCAGCCTGAGATAGGCAAGTTCCCACTCAGTGTATACTGTCCGCTGAGTCCATACACAACTTCTTCAGCCCATAATATGTGCCTTTTTCTTGGCAGGGATCAGAAATAGAGGAAATATAATACAACATATTTCTTCAGCGTCTTTCAAAAAAAAAAAAACTGTCACAGTTTACACATAATAATTCACCTTGTGAAAGGCAGGCAGATTTGTTCACGAACTCTGCTCTTGCTCAACAGCTTATTGCTGCAGTAGCTATGACATGAACATAATATCCAATGATACTGATATTTGGTGCCTATAACTCAGGAGGAGGATGTCGTTTTTCTCTAAAGAATCAGGGGTCATTGACCACTCCTGTGGCCACTTGTTCTCCCCAAGAAATGAAAGACTGATCTTCGAGAATAACCAAGATTACTAAACTGATAGTTACAGCTCTCATTTTTTTTTTTAAATCTTCCTGGTCCTCTTATGTACTCCACTGTAAGTTTTCACTTGTCATTTCTCGTGCTCTTCTACTTTCTCTGCTTTTTTCAGCCAGTAAGAAAGATACTGAGCAGAAAGCATGTTTTACTGCTAGCAAGCAGCCTTGGATGGATTGTAGGGTGTACTGGTTTCCACAGGGATAGTGTTAATTTCCATCCTAGCAGCTGACATAGTGCTTGTTTAGGATTTAGGATTAATAATGTGGATAACACAGGGGTGGTTTCAGTTTTTGCCAGGCAGCCATGGACTTCTCAGCTTCTCAGACTGCCCTGCCAACAAGAAGGTGGGGGGCATCCAAGAAGCTGGGAGGGAACACACCAAGGACAACTGACCCATAGGGCTATTCCATACTGTGTTGTCATGCTCAGTATATAACTTGAGTGTTGGCTGGGAGGCAGGATAGCTTGGGAACTAGGTGAGCATTTACTTCACATAGTGTGTTATGCTGTGCATCACTTGTTTCTGTATTTTCTATTATTGTTGCTATTCTCATCCTTTTCTGTCCTCTTAAATTGTCTTTGTCTCAACACATGAATTTGACCTTTTTTTTTTTTAGCTTCTCCATTCTCTCCCCCATCCCACTGTGACAGGAGTGTATGAGACAATAGCTGTGTTGTTGTTTTAGCCACCAGGCAGGTTAAATCACAACATAGGGCCAAACCCCAAAATTTTTTGTCTCAGTGTTGATGTACATTGCTGTGGGCACCCTTGCCTGAGATTCACTGCATAAACGTTAACATCAGTTTAAGACATGAGACCTCAAGATATTTGCGAAGGGGCCACACCACACACCCTAGCAAAGGATTCCCTCTTCTGTTTTCTAAAGGCAATCAATTACATTTTAGAAAAATACCTCCCATCTTTCCTGAATTTTACCCTTTGTAGAATATATTAGTTAAATCTTCTACTTTGACAGCCAAAGGGAAATCTCAGGCTGAAATGGTGTGCCCAATTGAAACACAAATTTGTCATACCCTTTTAATCCTCTAATGCTTATCTCCTTTACCACCTTTGGGGTATACAGACTTTCCCTATCATCAAAGTCCCAAGCCCTCTCTCCTCCATTTCCCCATTATAATCCTATAAATAAATATCTGAAGAACAAAAAGGACTAGTTTCTGTGTGGGTGGGGGAATGAGTTCCTGGGTCATATTTGAAAGGACACCACTAAGCTAATCACTTGCCTTGCAGACGTGTACCCATCATTTTGGGCTTGCCAAAACTTTCTTTCATTTTTGTGATTTCATTTTGTGTCAGATTAACTCAACGAAGTGACTTGACAGCCAGATTCAGATCCAAAATGGGCTTGCTTCATAGCCTGCAAGCTCAAATTATTTCCAAGCTTTTTCATATGTCAACTGCTGTAAACATGCATGGAGATAACAGCAAGTATCAGAGGTTTGACTGAGCTGGCATTGCAGCTCTCAGCACTGCTTCTTGAAATTTTAGAAGATATCTTAATAACACAACTTCTCCATCTTTTTCCTAAAAAAAATAAGAAATGGTTTAAAGCTTCACAGAGTATTGAAACATCAGAAAGAAAATACTTCCCTCCATGATCACTGGCATGAATCTGCTTTAAATATGAAATGCTGATGGAGTCTATTTAACAAATCATGTGAATCATAGTAAATTTCAAGTAACAGAGAATGTTTTAAAATTTTTCTGTACACGTAATTTTTCACATATATTTACTCAAAAATCCTGGTTCAGACTTAGTAAATTCAGACTAAATGTGCACACTGTGAAAGCTAACCAGACATCTAGGTCACATACTAGTATTTGGGAGCTCATCTTTTTCCGTTCACACAAAATATTGACCAAAAATAACTAATTTTTGTGTCATAAACCGGGAAGAAGTAAGAAAGTTTACTCTCAAAAAAACCCCAAAACTCTCATTGGCTTCAGTGACCTCTAGATTAGGCCCCAGATTTTTTCTGAGACACCAATCATGTGTTAGAGATGATACTACACGTACAGTTAAACTGCCATAAACATCCGAATCCTATTTGTCGTTCTTAGACTCTGTAATGCAGCAGACCTGAACTAAGAATTAAAACAACAGTGCCAGCTGATTCTTTAAATGCCCATTTGGGTTGATAGAAAGGTCTGTGTCTGAAAAGTCTTGCTTAACAAGCCATGACTTTAAGTTCTATCAGAGTTCTACACAGACTGTTCACTTTCAGACACACATGCACATACATGCACAGCATCACCTGTGGTTATTTGTGCCTGAGTCCAACTAAGAGCCAGGAAAACCAGGGCTAGTTCTGCACACTGCAATACCAGGTTAAGCCTGCATTACATTAACCTGCAGTACCTTTTGGGAAGAAGGGCAACCCAAACCCTTGGCTTCAAATACCTCTTGTAATTTTGTATTTTTTTCTTTACTATGAATCCTCAACAAAATCAATACCAGAAAAGAAGAGAAACAAATAGTAATTTATTATACGATCTATCAAATTTCCAAACATATTCTTTTCCAGCAAAGCTAGGAGTTTGCTGATGAGCCATCATTGAAGAAAACCGTGTTAGTCAGACTAAGCTGAACTTCTTCATACATATTTTTCATTGACTGAATGGAAAGAAATGAGAGATGGTATTATGTTTGCATTCAGCACTTTTCTATAAAAACCTAAAAGGACATTCAGGCAAGGTCACTGATCTATCAACTATAATGCATAAAATTCCACGGAAAGCATTGAAGCTGTGAAAGTTTTCCATTTTCCTGAGTATATTTTAATCATTTCTGAAATTATCAAAGTAAGAGATATTACCTATTTTTATTAGAGAATTCTACATCTGAAATTCTGTTTCTGCTCAAAATATTTATCAACCCATCAAACAGTGAAGTATTAGCAAAATCCAGAAACAATGCCACAATGAACCTCTGCTTGAATAAGAGTGCTTCAGCTACAATGTCAGTTTAATTAAATGTATAAACAGGATGGTGGGTCAAGATCTAAATTAGTCTCTAATTTCCAAAATGTTTACTTTTAGTGAGGTTAAATCTATTTCAAATAAAGGTAGCACTTACTTCTTAATAGTCAAGGGCTATAATAAATGTATAGACAGAAGTGGAATGTATATAGAGTAAAGCTGAATTTGTATTCTTTCTCTAAATGCTTCTGTCTTCAGCACTTATCTCCATTTGAATGACATTAAATTGGAATATGGTGTGTCAGACCAGATGTGTGTGGTGATTCTTTTATTTTGAAGTGAAATGATTGGAAGAGGTTTTGAAAAGGTTGTTCCTTTTCATTTAAGAAATCAATGATTAAAAATGGGTGCAAATTTAGAATTCTTGCAAATACAGAAGTAGAGAGGAAAGATCATTAGGCTTAGGAACTTACTCATTCCCAAATTGAGTTTTTTCCTTGGTATTTGGAAATGTTACCATCTGAATAAGTTAAAATATGTACAGTGGAAAAAGCATGAGCATTTATAGTTATCCCTATTTAGCCCTGTGAATCTCTAATTTTCTACTCACTTTAATAGAAATGAACAGCATCACAATAAACTCAGACTATGTCCATGCAAAGCCAGAGAGGTGACAGACTATATTAGTGTCAACAGGACACCTTCATAGTTTAGTGAGGGTTGTGTGTGACGGCAGTACAGTCCAAATAGCACTGAGAAATTATATAAATTTCCCTCTTTGAGGATAATTTTGCAATGATTTCAGTGTATCATAATGTTCGTGTTTGTATTTCACTAAGGTTAGAAAGCCTTGTGATGTTAGACTCAAAGTGAAGTATCTTCCAGGCTGGTCCTTTAGTAAGCTTTTGTTGTTCTCAAACATACTAAAATAAAAATTGAGGATTCAGCACCAGTTGAAGAAAGCTGACTGGAGCACATAAAGAAGTAATGTATCAAATTGTAAAATGACTCCCCTGTGTGGTGAAACCATCATGGTTCTTAGGGTGTCTCTAAGAACTCACTTATTTGAGACCTTATTTACCATGGCCACAGCGTTTTGGCACCTAGAAGGTTGATTCACAGACTTTACAGTAACACTGAACTCAGGAAGCACTTGCTTTATGGATTACAAGCCTTAAATTCAAGGCTATGCCAAAACCTCTGGTCATGTGCTTTGAATCGGTCTCCTGGGTCTGTGTACTACTGCGGTCCCTGCAACAGCAATAGTCTGGGGACTCTTGGAAAAAGTTTACTTGTTTTTTACAGTCCATCACATCATAGCAGAAGTAAAGTCAAGGTTGGACTTGTGTGTTCAAGGGAGAGACATACAGGTAGTGGAGACATACAAATAACATTGACCAGCTGCATATACCATTACTCAATATTGCTCTCACCAAAATTGTATTTAAGAGATATTGCTTAAGCAGCCTAAATCTATATAATCTATGTTTTGGTATAATACCTTAAATGTGGGCTTGATTTCTTTATTGAGGTTATTTCCAAAATTATATTATTTTTAAACTGACTGAAAATATTTTTTTTTAGTTTGATACTCACTAAAAACACTCCAGAAAGGACAGATCATGTTTTTTTTTGTCTGTGGATTGTTTTTTGTTTCCCATCCCCTAAATGAAGATGTGACACAGAAACAAACTGAGTGCACATAATCAGGAACAAAGTACAATTTTTAGTAATTTCTCTACCTTAACCACATCTTCTAAAGATCCATAAGAAAATTACACCTCTAGTAGATGTACTTGTCTGTGTTGACAAGTATATAGAGTAAAGTTGAATTTGTATTCTCCCACTAAATCCTTGTGTCTTCAGCACATATTTCCAATTGAATGACATTAAATAGGAATCTGGTATCACAGACCTGACAAAACCTTAGTAGATGTTTCATTTAGTCTCCAGGGTCATAAAGACCAAGCATGTCTTTGCCAAGATTTGCAGCAGGCAATCAGGTCCCACCATTTGAACTGCATGGTAAAGAAAGAAAGACAACAAGTCTAATTTTTCAGGTTTTATTCTGCTGTATACTTTGTGCATTTTGTACTTCTTAAGATACCTGTGTCCTAATTTGTAGTAGTATCACCTTGATGCCAATTACCTGACCTTCTATCAGTTATTTGGCCTACTATATACATCCTAAAAATGCCAAAACGCTGCCAAGTATTTAATCATAAGGTTGGTATCCAGGAATTCTAGTGAAAGAGTAGTCTGGAAAAGTGTGTGACTCTTCCTTCTTGTAACAAATCTCATCTTTACAATGTTGCCAGACAATCCTTTCTAGCAAAAATACAAAGGACCTACCATTGCCTCCTGAAGTAACCAGTGATGTTATGCTACTTTTTAGTTTGTTATGTTTGTGAATTCTCTGTTCTTTTTCAAAATATACATTTTTTAACTAATTGTCATCACTTTGGTAATAGTTTGGTTTTTTTTGCTTTGTTTTGTGGTTTGGTTTTTTTTCTCCTCCATTTTCTTACGCAAAAATGAGTACTATAGTATCTTAAATTAACACTAACCCAACTCAAAACAGTCTATCCCAGTGCTTACAAGCCAGGACATGTTGAAGTAATCAAGTAGTCCTGCTTCACATCCTTGTTCACAACAGTCAAATGGAGTAATAAGAATACACTCAGTTCCACTCTTCCTAAAAGGCGTCTTAGAGTAAAGTCATATTGCAGATGGAACAGGGGGAACAGGTTTAACTGTCTAAGTTTTTTCAACAGCCTATTCAAAATAAATTGACTATTGATTAACTGAAGTCAGAAGAATTTTTCTGTCCCTCCTTCAGTACACACTGCATGAAGAAGGAACACTCCAAATTCAAGGTCAAACCATCTCTTGAAATTACACCATATAATTATTACCAGTTCCACATTCATCAGTGCATCTTTTTTAAAAATAATTCTGAGACTCTATTTTGATTGGTTGGTCCTACTTATGTATGACATTTTATATGCTGAATCAGGAAGAGGATCTATGTCTGATGATTACTGTGGAGAGTAAAACACTTTCCTATAGCTAATTCACAGGAAGGGCTTTAAAGCCATGATAATTCATATTCTTGTACACTTCCACTTAATTAAGATCTTAAAAATATATATCTTTACATAAATCAAACATCAAAAACATGTTAAAACTATCTGTGATATACTAGGCATTATAAAATTTTGACCTGAAAAACAGAGCCTTCTATAAAGATCTGTCAACTATCCATCCCACCCTACTCTTGCACAGATTACAAAGAAATACCAGTCTACCTTAGTCAGCATTTGCTGGGAAGATACTTTTCAGCCTTGTTTTGCTAAGAACTTCTCCAAATGGTTCATATTAACCACCAGAACTGCTCTGAACTTTGTGTGTTTATTTATTCAAGCTCAAGTTAATTTGTTCACTGAAAGTACTGGCTGAAAGACAGGTATTATGGTGGGTTTGCAGTTAGGCAGCCACATGAAAGAATTTATTTCTCTGTTTGGTATTGGAGGTCCTCCACTGTATCCTCAGAAATAAACAATCATCAAATGTGAACAAAAGAAGTAGGACTGAGCCACAATAGTAGTAAATTTAAAAGAAAACTCTCTGTATTGTGTTCTGTAGGCTGACAGATGCAACTAGATTTACCTTTCAGAAGTTGAATTTTTGTTCATTTCTCCTCTTCTTCACCTCTTCCCTGCACCCTACCCCAAATTCACTCATAGAGTATCAACAGCTCTAGAAGACTGTAAAGTCTGTCGGTATGCATTCTCCTAGGAACCTGTTGTACAAAGTACCTCATATGCAGTGTGTAGATCCTGTCTTTCTTTCCAAAGCAACACAGCTAAAAGGGATTGTCTTCAGATCAAGATGCTTTATCATTCAAACTGTTTAAACATGTCAAAAAAAAAAACAGTAAAACTTGTAGAAATTGTATCTAAGCATAACTAAGAAAAGTCTGCCCGAAATCTGGCCTATGGAAGACAGATAGAGAAAAATATTTAAGACTCCCAACTGTTTTTTCTACAGATTGACAATAAAGAAATTACCTTTGAAGTTTAATATTTATGGTCAGAGGTTAACAGGTTTCATTTTGTTTCCTGAAACAACACTCTGTTGTTCTATGAATTCAACAGAGATTGAAAAATAAAAGCAACTAAAAACAAAGGTGATATTCCCCAGCTATGTTCATGATTCAAGGGTAGTCAAATTTCTTAATACTAGAAAAGGTTGGCATCCTTGAAGAAACACCTCTGTTGTGGAGAGAAATATTTCACTACTAATTGCACCCTATTAGTTTGCCTCAGGGGAAACACTGGGATGTAGACTGAAAAATAACACATAGGGTCACAAATTTCATCTCTGTGCACCAGCATAATCAGTGGGTTTGGTCTGCAGTCTTTTACCCACAGAATAATCCAGATCCAGACCATAAAGATTTAGGGGAATCGAAAACACAAACAGTGCCAAATAAGGCACCAGCAGAAACTCTGCACACAGCCCTCTGAAAACTCATAGAACCATAGAATATCCTGAATTGGAAAGGACCCGTAAGGATCATTAAGTCCAGCTTTGGCTCCACACAGGACCAGCCAAATCAGAGCATGTGACTGAGTCATCTTAGAGCACAGCTGCACTGACACAGTCTATTTATAACCCCACTTGTATGTGCTGCAGTTGTCAAAGGAATGTAACAGCAGATCATATAATCATCTAAGTCATATCAAAGTAGTAAAGCAGTGTAAAATCACCTTTTTTTGTCTTCCCCATAGGGTGTATCCTCCATGCAAACCATCTTCTTGAATCCCTACTGCCTCCAGGAGTGCTGACATGAATGCTTGCAGCTGTGTACAAATCAGTAGGAATGGCTTATGCTCACGGAAGATTCCAGAATTTGCAATATGACTCATATACTTCAATAATTTAAAAAAATCCCCACTTCATTATTTCTAGCTTATTCCATTCTGAGCTACTATACATAAAGTATCTAGAACATGAGACATCACTTCTAAAAAGATTACTGGCACAAAAAATACATTTGAGATAGCACAATCTTTAGTGGGATTGATCACAGAAAAGAACTGTTTATTCAGAACTGATTAGCTGCTATATGTAGTACCTTGGAAGTATTTTTTTCCCTTTACACCAAACTGACAAAAATAGGTTTATAGTTTAAATTTATTGTAGAAGCAGATAATTGTAAATGTCAGGGCAATATATTTAAAACATTTTTCACAGAATCATAGTATGTGCTACATTGGAAGGTCATCTAGTCCAACAGCCCTGCAGGAAGCAGGGACATCTTCACTAGACCAGGTTGCTCAGAACTTCATCAAACTTGACCTTGAATGTCTCCAGGGATGGAACCTCCACCACCTCTTTGGGCAACTTGTTCCAGTGTCTCTCTGCCACCATAGTGAAGAATTTCATCTGAATATCTATTCTAAACCTACCCTGGTCTACTTTAAAACTACTGCCCCTCATCCTATCACTACATGCCCTTACAAACAATCCCTCCCCAGCTTTCCTGTAGGTTTTGCTTGAGGAAATGATTTGGTTCCAACAAACCAGTTTTTTGTGCACGCAAGATGAAATGAACTCTAATATAAAATTAAATAAACTTACTAAATAACAGTGAAACTAACAAACAAAAAAAGAAATAACAATACAAAATTTTCTTTCTTCCAGGCTAATTTTAGGTGATCTTCACAAAGGAATCTACAGGTAAAACATATTTCAAACACAACAGTGACTGGAGAAAATGCCATCTTCAGACAGGTATATTAAAATATATTAAGCCATTGACTGTATGGAAGAGGCACCACTGAATTTTACAAATAATTTTATTCTAGGAATTCATTTTATGTCTCTCTCAAACTTCTAAGATCTTGAAGTTTCTTTGTTTTTAATCTAACTGGAATGTTTGGCTAAATTTTTCTAAATTTCTGTCATTTCAGTTCAGAGCCCTTGAAGGACTTATTATAATTTCTATCAGGATCATCACAGTGAATGTTTTCCTTGTTAGTACTTGGTATGACAAAAGTTTTAACCGATTTCTTCAATCTCACTTTGAAACACAGAGGCATATTAGAACATAGATCTAATGAAATGAGTATTCTTGTCTTTAAAGTTTCCAAACTGAGATTTTTGTCCTATTATTATGTGCTACAGCATATACTCCCACTGAAAGGGCATAAAGCCCAGCAATTTCTCTTTTACTGAATGTGTTTGAAACACATCTAGCTCTGTATATATTTATAGCTGCAAATGAACTGGTAATGGTGAAGAAAATGAAACCCTTGTATACTAATCACAGGTAATGGACAGTTCTTAAGGTGACTATTCCTGATTACAACTTTGTAAGCTTGGGAATGATACTGGATGTCACCCAGAGCTGGTCAGATGCATTTGCTACTGAACAGATTTTAACAAGGAACAAAACCAAAGGATGTTTTGAAATGCAAATTCACATCTCATACTTTCCTTCTATAGTAACTATTTAATCTTTCCAAAATGTCTAAATAAAACCTCAAAACATCACAGCCTTGCTTAATTTCAAAGCATCAAAATCCTTTAATTTAAAAAGCAGCTCAATTGTTATTTGCTTATGGGGAAGCTACAAAGACGTACATTATAACTGCTCACTGATTAAGTTCCAAGCATATAATTTTGTTTCTATACTTCAAAATGATGAGTAGTTCTTTCTGGCTATACAGAATGCAGTGAATATTCTGCTTGTTCAGTATTCCCTTTTCTAGTATTTACTCAATAACAGCTAGTTAGATTTAGATTAGTTGTGGGTTGCATTTTTTATGATTATTACTGCTCAATTCCATGCCAAAGTGTAGCAAATATGCTCATATAGCATAGATAATTACGTGTGATTTTCTCCCTTAATGAAAGATAAATAATTTGGCAGTCCTGCTTCATGTGTTTTTCTATTTCAATACAACTCATTGTTTGGATTAAGCTCTTTTTTTTTTCTTAGATGGCTTTGCAAGCAGAATAAAATATATTTCTTAGATCAATTACTTAGCTTTTAACATAAGGTACTGTTATTTGTATTAGAGATTTGCATACGATCATTAAGTACTAATATTCCATTAAGATTTGATCATAATGATATAGTTCTTTGTTTACATACTAAATAATTTGCTATATAGGCAGAACATTTTCAAAAGAAGGAACAGAAAGTACATTTATAGCAACCAAATGGAATAAAACACACTAGTCAGTCCTAATTTCCATTAGACCTTATTTCTTCTTGTCAACAGCTCTTAATACAAAGAGACACAAGTCAGGGCAGGACAGGATTGAACAAGGACAGAATTATTTGTCTAACAATTTCTATCTTCAAACCAGATTGTACTTCAAAGTTTTGGTCTTACAAATCTCAGGTAGTTATGATTTCACACAATATGTAGGAGTGTTCAAAAGGAAAGGACAATTCTAACAAACTGCTACTTGCATTTAAAACTGCAGTCACAAGAGTAATCTTCTAATGTTTTAGTTGCTAGGAGGAAATTTAATAATCTGCCAGAAAAGCCAGGCAGCTCCAGTTCAGTGTTCTCCAGTGACCATGAATGCTGTATGAAGATGCTGAGCACCACCCAGAATGTCCAGAGAAAAAAAATAAGAAATTAAGAAATTTAAAAAAATTGGCTTGACAGTTTTGGTTTATGTGCTCCAGCAATTTTCTATAAAAGTGGAACACCAAACAACAGGGGCAGAGTCACTTAGGCAGGTCAGAAGACTGGTTTGCCATCCTACGTTTCTTTGGCTGCTAGAAGAGATACAGGAAAACAAGTACTGAAAGAAGTGGGGGCAGAGAGAAGGGAAAAAAATGAACTTCCAATTCATCTTTTGCTTAATAATCCTTTCTAAGATAAATTCAATAAGGACAATATTGGTTTCCAATCAAAAATGAAATTATTACAGCTAAGGAGCAGTATGAAAAAAACATAAAGCTAAACCCAAGACATTAACTGTCTGCAAGTAAAATCTAGTTGTGAGGAAATGCAAAAATTTAAGATAAAAATTCACCAGTGTGGAAACCTCTCTCAGACCAGTATATTTTGTTTTGATGGTGGCTTTTCTTTGGTCTGCACCAGCTGAAGCAGGTATCAGCATAATTCTGGCAGTAAAAGAAACAAGTCTACAGGTGACAGAGTGGATGTGCAGCTGAATAAACCATTGGATTAAAGCACTGTTGTGCAACAGTTTTTATACATTAAATCAAGCTGTGTTCCTCAGACTTGCAAAAGGAAATTCCAGACATGCAGCTGCCAGGGGCCACAACTGGAGAAAAACATTTAGGCATAAGAAGGTCAAGGAAGACTCAGGGAAACAAAAGGAAGAAATAACAGTTAAGTACTTGACCAACTAATGTCATACCAGTCTAAAACTCCTTGGCCAAGTTTAAAGCCAGATTTCCCACAGTGGAAAATAGTGAGAGTGGGATGGACAAGGGAGAAAGGAATTAGGCCTGCAAACTGAATTAGGATTATAGTAAGCATTTCGATGCCAACAGTCAAAATTAGCTTTGTTTTTGAAAGAATCTCTGTCTATTATAACTATGCTTCATAAGCAAGACATAGCTGCAAAACATGTTGTACAGGAGAATGGAGAGTATGTGAAATGGTTAACAGTTCCTGAGTCAGGCACCTAGCATAGCAATGCACAGACTGCATCTCACATGGTGCTGAAGAATTAGTGCAGCACTGCAGGTAGAGTTCCCTCTGTTCCAACCCTGAAGTAACTTATTCCAGTAAAATAAATACAGACTCCTTATTCTAACATAGATTCTGGAAAATTATATGCACCCAGAATAGCAGACATGATAAATTCACTACTCAAATACTATAGGAATGTTTAAGTACTAGACTTTGGGACTAGACTTATAGATGAACCCAGAGAATAATGACTCATTGCACATTTCAGTCTGTGCAAGTCTAATGTGGACAAATATGCTGCCCATCCACAATTTATGGAGCATACATGCCCTTTAAAGGCAAGTATTTAGAGCAATTGCCCAACAAATGTCCGATTTGTTGGAAAATTATTGGAGAAAAGAGAAATCTAGTAGCTACAGCTCTCTTGAGCTCCCAGAAGATCACCAAAACACAGGGTTATTACAGAACTCATTAGTATTACCTGAACCTCTTGAAAAGCAGATTAAACACTGATGAACCAGACAGCTAAGAAAGAAAAAGGGGATGGGATGAGGAGGAGAAAGTCAGAATAGGCTTACTTTTGGGGTCTTTGTTCTGTTTGTATATAACAAAAAATTACCACATTTCCTTTTGCTGCGTAAGTAAGGGCCTCAAAATCATTGAAAAACTTAATACATCTGAGGCTGAAATGAGGACTGAGGATTGTAGGAAAACAACTCAGAATCAGTGCATTCAAATAACAGTCTGATGCAATAACGCCTTGGGATATTCAAAGCAATCTGTGTCTTCACTGTGAACCAGAGAGTACAGATGAGCTTAGACTGTTTCTGTCATGTCAGTGAAATGAGCAGGTGGATTAGCTGTTTTCAAAGGTGGTATTGTAAAAGGCAAATAAAATGTGATGTGTCCCTGTTCCATACAGTGTCACCACTTGTTCCTTCTAGCCTGTCTGTCTGATGCAATCCTGCAGCTCTCCAACCCCTACTTTTTTTGGAAAAGGTTTCCCACCTGCCTTTCTCCTTTATCTTTTATCCAACATACCAGAAGACATGATGTTCCTGCAATATTTCACAACAGTAGGTCTTAAGAGCCCTAGATGGATGCTAATCCCTTTGCCACAGCTGACAAAAGCTGCATGGCGCCTGAAGCAGCTGAGCACTGATTTTGGCTGAAGCATCACACTGCAACAGCAGCTGCAAGAGCTTGTCTACCTCCAGTCCTCATTCAACATGAACCATGGGACAAAAACAGCATTAAGGACGCTGACATTTTCTGTGATGAGCTAAAGGCACCATAGATGCTAGTGGGCAATAACTAGGGAAGAACACTCATGCTTTCAGGCAATATTTAAGAGACTACTTGGATGTTGTGCCAGTTCTCTGCACAAAAGCAAATTTCACCTGCAATGAATATGAAAAAACCTGGGAAATGGGCAGAAATGCAAATTTTCTATTATCACTGTGAGACACAGCTTTTAATTTACTTTAAAAAAAAAAAGTGAAGGTTCAAAAAAACACAAATGTATGCTTTTTCTGATATACAACTTTTATTTTCACACTTAAAAGAAGGAGAATGTGAAACGTCATTTTCTGTATCAGAATGAACCATTTATGCTCTTCAATTCTTAAATACTTGGGGTATCATATTTTAAATTCTGAAAATCATCTTGCACATTGTGGGTTGTAATCTACCTAATAATATAGAGGGTATCTACTCCTTGTCAGAGCCAGCTTTGATGCTACAGGGAAACATGAACAAGGAAAGAAAAAGAAATCCGAAACACAGTGAACACAGCCAGTTTTACAAAACTGTGGTAGGAAAGCACATTGGCATATACCCTGCAGGCTTGAAAAGTATAGATGATCTGCTGTGTTTTCACATAAACCAACTAGATTTAAAGGAACCAAACTGTGACATTCAATAACAGGCAGGTATGCTGTTTAAGAACACTCCAGAAAGTGCATCAGGAAAACCAGGCACTTTTTGACACCCCGTTCTTTGTCCATTTCTGTGGGTAGGTTTTTCTCTTACACACTGTTATTCTTCACAGGAAGCTTTAATTTCAGACAACCAGGAAGGGAAAACAGCCATGTCTTTGTCCCCCTACTGCTCCCATGGCATCAAGAACGAGCTCTGCAAGGTGTATTATTAAAGGAATACGGTTCTATCCCATAAACTATGACTCATTATTGAGTCAGAGCTCTGAACACGTAATGTTTGTAACATTGGAAACAGGTCAAATTGACTTTGCTCACAGGGAAAACCTGGCACCAAATCATTGCCATTGAACAAGTTTCCTTCCATTATTTGTATCTTGTACACCCTGATTTTTTTAATGTAATTTTCCACCTACTATTCAGAAGGTTTTGTATCACTGAGGACTCTGTGTTCTTACAACACATTTCAAGTTCAAAGACTTTTGAGCAAGTTTTACTGTACTGAAAATGCCTTTCTTTAAAGATTTTCATGTCATTGTTAGCAAGTGACAACATGACCTCGGGAAGTTTCATATGGCAGAAAAAGGTACTTCTCTGAAGATTTATGAGACGATAGAATGGAGTTCTTGTACCGATATCATAATGTTGCTTTTCATACTCCCAGGCATGGAGAATACAAAACTCAACATCAACACTTCCTTTTCACAGTCCACGTTTTTATGATCATATAATTTTGCTGAGTTTCCAAAAAATGCTTAGTTTTGTATGTGCTGAATTATTTTAAGACTGTGTTCTGTACAAAGGGGAACAAGTGTAAGAAAAAGGCACATCTATGCACTTGCGCTTGACAGAAACAATGGCAATTACTTGGTATGCTTGCAGGACTGCTAACCACTCCTGTAGAGATCAAGAAATACTTGGGAGAAACGCATTCACCATTTCAGCTACAGCAAGCCAGTGAATCCCAATCTGCATGGGCAACTCCTCTCGCAATGAGCCTTTGTAGCCAAGCACATTGAAAAAGTCCTGTGGTGTTTCATTTCATAAGCCAGAGAAAAAAGGAAATTTTAGTCTCTAAAGACTGCAAAAATTCCCTTTTTCATATTGTAATGGTAGTCAAACTGTGGCACAAAACTTTATTATTTTACAGCATATTCTTAACTATACTACTAATTAATTCAGCAATTTACCCCGTGTCTTTCTACATGTACTCACTCTATATTGTTTCAAGTGTTGAGCCCCTCAAGTATTCTTTTTTATTTAGTCATGCCCCTATGCCTTTCCTAAACATTGAGGAAGAAAATTCTCATGTATCCACTTAAAATGTAGATTTTCAATTAAATAATTCAGCCAAATCAGACTTTCTCACAACAGTGCAATACGTGGTATGTCACTAATTGCTATTTGTCTGCCAGATTCTAATTTTCAGTATAAGCTGTTTTATCTGAATGAGAATTTAGGGGAGAGGGGGAAAGGGGAAAAAAAAAATAAAAAAGAAGAAAAGGAAGATATTATATCTCAGAAGCAAATGGAAATGAGATAAATGTTACATTCTCTGATCTGTCAACTCAGCAAAAAAATCCAAACTCTTTTTGCTCAAACAGATACGAAGGATAACTTTTTTGTTTCAGATCGTGAGCAATTAGAGGAAATACACAGTAATCAAATCAAAATTCTGTCAACAAAATTGTCTCTTTATTCCATACAATTAAAGCAGTCTCACGTTACCATGCAGGCTGTAAAGGAAGAATTTAGTTGCATGATTCTTTTTATTTCTTATAAACATCACACATAACTAAAATGATTGTTTTACTCCTGCTTTTTAAAACAATAGTTTTACTTTTTCAGTTTGGCATATACCACAAATAACTCAAATGATAACCACTTAACACAGAGAAACAATGTACCCAAAATGAGATGGAATACAAAATCTGCTTTGGGAAGCACCTGGCTCTAAAATCTTTCATAATATCTTTTATTTGGGTCAGGGGCTTCATGGAAGTCAGGGAAAGTTTAAAGAGAAATCCTATGGTTTTTCTATTTACCTTATTCAGTATAGAGCAATGACAGTAAAGATTTAGCCACAACCAGTTATTCCATAAACATTTAGGCTTAGCATAAGTGAGTTGAAGTAAGCAGGGTAAACTCATCCTTTTCAGGAAAACACATTTTTACATACAATGTTTAAGCTACATTTACAACAGAGTAAAAAACTCCCATAAATTATAGTTCCCCATGAATCTGATACATTGAGAAGCTAAATGATGCAAGATTATTTTGCAGGTGGTTGTTTACTGATCCATTATTTATATTTTTTTTTTCATCTAGGATACTTCATCAGTCCGAAAAGAAACTGTTGTGTCCTTTTCTGTGACTAACCTTTATTCTTTAAGCTGGGCAACTCCTCTGTCACGTAAGTCAGAGAAACTCTGGGTTTCCAGTATAAGGAAATAGTTTCTCTCTTCTACCAATTGGGACCTCCAACTGGCAGAGGAATGAGGTAGTGGACCCCCAGACTAAAAAAAAGTCTTTTTGGAGGAAGCACAGTTGAGTTGGAGAAAGACAGCCAGTGTGCTAAACTCTGGTAATTCCCAGGCAATGATTAGCAGCCAACATATGTTACAAGAGCTGCAAAAATGCTTACGCTACACTATATCAAGCACTGGTGACAAAATAAACCAAACAAACCCAAAGCAAACAAGACCAACAAACTTAGGAAATTGGAAGGAGCTTCTCTGTGGAGATTTTCCGCCTTTACCCAGGAGGCCCCTTTTACCATTATTCCATGAAAGCTACACCTTTGACCTCAATGGGAGGAAAAGAAGATCTAATTCCCCATGAAAATTTCCTCTTGTTTAAAATTTAAGTGTTCAAATAACACTACTGTTCAGGATGTAAATAAACACAGCAATTTCCCTCCATGCGTTTCTCTGACAGATTTAGTGAATTGGTATGTATTTTGTGTGCTTCAGTGCAGTTTACATGTGAGGAGATCCTGAATCTCATATCCTCACAATAAAATTACTAATCAGTATACGCACTTCAGTGACATTTACATGTGTAATGGAGTAAAACATAGATACATTTCTGATCCATTGTATCTTCTCCCATCCCCATCAGGAACAGAAAGCATTTTGCAGGGCTGGAATTTCATGCCTCCTAGGAAAGGACTCTGGTTAGAGAAGTAGAAGATCAAGAGTCGGAAAAGTCAGTTATCTCCTCAATAACAGCATTGGTTTTGCAGATAAGGCAGTGAACCTACAGGAACCAATTTCATTTATGCAACTTTAAAGAGGAAATTATTTTATGTTTCTTTATTAAATTCTTGAACTATAAAGAAAGCTGCCTTATATACACACACGCATTGTGTGCATAGACAGAATGTGGTCATATTATTTTCTAAGTCAATGATATAATGACAGCACGTTTTCATAGAAATATTAGTGAATTATGTCTTTCCTTCACAAAATCCATCCGACCAGTGTTTTGCATGCAAATATCTTCAATGTTAAGACAGTTATAGATGAATAGAAAACGATTAAAAAAACAAGAAAAAAAACCCAAACAAGCAGGTTAGTGTTATTTGCATTTATACTATGAAGTTTTCTGAGCACTTTCTGACTACTTAGAGTTTTCATGAGAAGAATCTTCAACATTTCTAAATGGGTTTTTCAATAGTATGGATTAAACTGTCCAGAATTTATAGGTCTTTTTCTTTGAATTTATAGGAATTCACCTACTTTCAAGAGAAATATGTTTCCCACACAAGCTCAGATGAGTGCAGTATACTAAACTTTAAGGATTAATAAGCTGTATGAATGCAAAACACAGACCGAAGTTTTAGGCGTAAGCATGTCTGAATGCATATCAAACATTACATAAATCAAGGCTTTTCTCTTCTCCATGACAAAGCACTTCAGTGTAGGAAATTTTGTAATACAAGATATTATTGAACACACTAATAAAACCACAAGTAAATCTTTCTGCAGTTTGTGGTTTTCTAATGAATGTTTCTTGCTTAGGAAAGCATTTTTAATGTAAAAGTTGCTCCAGAAAATAAAAAACATAAATTGTTCTTATCTATTAGCCATCCACCATGCTTAAAATCTAAACTATGTGTATTCCATTAACATCTAGTTTCCAGGTGGTGAGCTACAAGGAAACAGCAAAGGCTCTTACTAATTACGTGCTGGGTTTTTGTCAAGTGTTTCAGCCTAGAAGAAGGTTTCTTTCTATCCAACTAGAGGTCGAACGGAGGTGAAGTTTTAATATAGATAAAGCAGAAACAAGTTGGTTTAGTTCTCAAGTAATATTAATAGACAACTTGACCAATGTATTCTTACTGTTGAGAACAAATGTAAGCCTCTCAGTTTCCATGGGCCAGGTTATACAATATTCCTACTGTTCTCATCCATTCATAAAATGCAGTAATAAAAGACCCAGCCTAAAACACAGGCACAAACCAACACACTGATATGAAACTATATCTATATCTGCCACTTAATCATTACAAATCAACCAAAGACGGAAAAATCATGGCAGGAAATAGGCAAAAATATTTAGCCCTATGCCATGAAAAAGAATAGTTGTTTAAAAATTCAAAAGATGGTAATGTGCTTATGAGGCAACATTAATTTGTTCCATTATAAAGTAAAAGGAATTTTCCATATTTGAACTCAATTCGTGTACACAGCTATATTCTTCAGTACCATTTAAAACATTTTATGCTTTGCAAATAATTAATGAACATAAATTTTATAAAAATAATGTTTCTTAAAGGACTGAAAAGATGTAAGTTTCACTAGTATGTGTAGGCCTAAAAATCCTCCTTATTTGGGACATTAGCACATTTTTATAATGAAGGCTATGTAGGCTCTGAGTTAGCTTTAACCTCAGTAACCTGAGTACAGGCAGCTACATTGCTATATCAGTAAAGGTTGTAAAATCTGCAGAAGATTGTAGAACTGTCATTTAGCACCATATAACTATGGTCATAGTAAAAGCAATATCAAGTCTAGCAACAGAAGTACAGTCCTACGTGATTGTTTCAAATCATATACCGATTTCTCAGACAAAATACTACACACAATAATTATCATTTATTCATAACAGATCAGCTTGAGAAAAACAAAGAAATTAAATGGTAGAAAGAGGAATTCTTTATTTCCCCCATTCTTTTTGTCTTATGTTGAATTTATAATCTCTTCAGCTTCCTCACAGAACTGTTCAATGTGAACACAAAATTTTATAACAAGATTGCTTAAATGTTTGTAATACTGGAAGTTAATTCTCAAACAGATAAACACCAACATTTTCTTTACAAGGGTGTTGTTATCCAATGTGTTGTAATAATACCCTCAGTAGAAATATCTGCTATTCCAGAAGATCTGATAGACACTGAAACTATGATTAGTTTCACACATTACACAAATAGTTTGGACTTGAAATGCAAGCTTCATAATGAAGAATAGGCAATTACAGTTTCTAAACTATGCTCATAGGCAGAAGCATGTTATCACAGTAGTTTGCTGTTATCACAAACAGAAATATAAAACCAGTATAAAGCAGCAGAGTACAGGTAAATATAAATGAATAATTTAAATGTTCCCTGTTTAATAATAATAATAATAACAACAATAATAACAACAACAATAATAATGTTAATAATTATTTTTAAAGACATGAAAAGTATGCTTAGTTTCTGTTGCAAAAAGAAAGCAAACATCCTGCTCTGAGAATATGAAAGAATAAAAGGTCAAAAACTAAAAAGAGGAAAATCTGAAAGGTATATGAAGAAAATGCAGGGGAAAACAAACCTTCCTTGTTCACATGTTCTTGTGTCTTGCTATATGTATGTTTTTCAACCTTTCATCATTGATACTAGAAATTTTAAATTTTACATCATTTTACTCTTGTTCGTTTAAACAAATACGACTGACCTTATGCTGGACTACCCCATTGCTTGCCCTGTCACAACACCTTCAAAACTGAGTAAATGAAACTAAATTTCTAACTAGAAATTGAAGTTAGTATTAAGATGTTTCCCTGAAATACTTGAAGACCCTGAGGCCAGATGAAGCAAACAACTCAAGGTGATACTATATTAGTCTATAGCAATATTAATTTTCTACTGTTGGCTGTATTGAAAAGTTGATAGCATTTTGCTGAATTTCCTACTCCAGCTTTTTTTTAATTCTCTTAATAGTATCTTTATTCCCCTCTTATCTCTCTGGCACTAATACAATTATTCCGTTTTCCATAACATTTCATGACAAACATGGTAAAAATTGGCTTAATTGTTGAAAAATATGCAACATAATATTCTATATTAACAGTATCTTTTATCATATTTTATAACCATGTTTCCCATGAATACTGTGGAAATGGCTTTCTCTTAAGACACACCATGGAACCACATAGAGAAAATAGAATCAACATTAGTGGAAAAGAAGTGAAGAAATCACTGGATTTGACAAGATGGCTTAAATTTAGTTGTACCTTCAAGTAAAAATGTGTTTCATCTTAACTGTTCAATATATATGTCTGTTAATGAATTAGGCACAGTATACTTTTGACAGTCTTGAATCCTGTAAACTGAATGAAAATGCTAAGAGGACTAGTGTCTGTGATCCCTGACACTCTCAAACCCTGCTTGATATCTCTGGGGAAGGTAAGTGACTGAGCACTGTAGAAGATAGTCTGACATCTTACATCGTAAATTAAATTCTGAAAAGATTCTTTAAAGGGAAAGCGAATAATGATTCAGTGGTGTCTGTGATCCTCTATGACTAAGGGGAAAACAACCAGAGAGGTGCAAGAGCTTGTATTTGCTAGCTGCCATTTAATGCTCTTTGGAAAGCAAGTAGTGTTCGGACTGATGATTTCTAATGTCAAACTGATCTCCCCGGAGTTTCCTGTTAATGCACACACAATGAAAACACTTTTCCCTATCACAGACAAAATAATTAAATGTATTCATGGGTTTAAAAGACTAGCAAGGCTCGTAAGTCTGCTCCTTGACTACCTGGACACCACAGATATTCAATGAATAGACAATGCAGAGAAGCAAAGTAGAGCAGTGGCAATGTGTTGGTTGGAAGAAAAGGAAAATGGTTTGAATTTCTCTTCTCAGAACTCTCAGTTCTGGTGTCCTGTTTTGAGACTGCCTAGGGACTGAGAGCTGAGATTCCCAGCCACCTCTCACTATACATAAAGTTACGGAGCAATCATCACAGAGGACTGAGAATTTGGGAGTGCAGTGCAACAGAAGCACTCTCAGCTACAAGCAAAGCACTACTCAGAATTTCCCATCTCTGGCAAAAACCACTGACATTAGAAATGCACAGATACCATAAGCAAAAGGTACAATAGCTTCTCTTTCTATTCCAATAGAATTTTCAACTGACTGTACCTTAAAATTTCAGATCAGTCTCCTAGCCTGTATCTTATAATTTGACTTTTCACAGCAGTTGGCTTAAATAGATGTAAGTACATCATAAGCTAGAAAACATTTCTAACTGTTGAGAAAATACTATGCTTAAAGCTGAAGAAATCTGATATCACTATTTAGTAAATAGATTGGAATTGCTATAGAACTGTACTGGTAATTAAATGGATAATACAAACACTTTAAAAAGATGTCTAGGCAGCTATATAACTAGAGTTTTTCCAGTGTCTCAGTAATAGACAGGAATTCTGCAAACAACCTTCAAAAAAAATAAAAGCATTTAGGATGTATAATATAATTCTAAAAGAAACCCCCTAACTCTAAATCTTTGTCTGGGAGAATAAAAATAAGCTCAGTAGGAGCTAGCTGGTTAGTAACTTTCCCTCTTTAAAAAAAAATTAAAAAAAGGAAAGTAAAAAAAGAAAAATCTGCCTTGCTGCATCTGTTTGAAAGGAAAGAAAAGCCTCTTCTCAGCATCTATCCACTTTAAAATACTGATGTTCAATGAAGTATAAATGTCAGCCTGTTTCACTTAGGTATAGCCAAAGCCTAATAAGATGCACCCAAAGTATATGTTGCATCTCAAAATAAAATTTGTAGGACACAAAAAGGCTGAGTTTTGCCTGGGGAAAAAATCTTATATTTAATTTCTAGTAAATAAACACATGATTAATGTAGAATAAAAGAGAGCCCTCAATTACCCACACAGTTTAGGAGTGACATAGCTATGACCAGTTAAGGTAAGTGAAAACTATGGGAAGTACAACAGTCAAACAGAGCTTTCTCAGCTGCTACACCCAGATTATGGAATCTGGACATCATCATATCACTGCCAAAATCACATATATTCTCTGGATGAAAACACTTCTCTGACCTTGTGTTCTGTAGTGCAGCAGATATCTAGTAGTTTCGACACAGAAATAAATATACTATTTAGCTCCATTCAAAGGTAACAAGATTCAACAGTAATGTAGATACTGTAAGAATTTTGAGACCAGAAAAAAACTACATGGGAACTAGCGTAATTTTTGGACTATTTTTCAACAATAAGCTTTTCACTCTGAAGCCAATATTCTATATGCAAATAAGTGCATAAGGTGAACTGCAGGGTTCCTCTTCAAAGGAACATTAAATTTTACAAAAAAAAAAAGACAAAATTGCTCATAGAAAGATTTTTCATCAGTTTGATGTATAATAATACCCAGCTTTTTTGTAGTTTGTCAACAGTAGATTGATATATAGTTCCTTTCAATTGAGAAAACGTGCACTAATGTAAAATGCAAAACTATATAAATCCTACATTTGATTTAAGAAGATGAAGTTTTAATTGAGTTCAAAGGTAAAAAGTTCTTGATATATTACATTATATAGTTGCTGATATATTACTTCCTCTATATTAAAATTGTATGTAAATTGCAGTGATATGACTGAGATGTGAAAGATATTAAAAACATATGAATAAAGTCCAAGCACTAACCTAGGAATGGTCCAGTGAATACATTCACTAATAAGGAAAAAAAGCTTGAAAATATAAGGATCATGTCAAGTAGCATATTTAGTCAAATGAAATGTTCAAGGGAGACAATATGTATTTGTACCTGCCACATATATCTTACAAAAGGAAAGAAATTTAGAAGGCTTTTATGTTAGTAAGTTACCTTTCTGTTTATTTTACATGTTGTTAAAAATTCAGTTAAGAACCAGACTATAAAGGAATATTCTGAACAGCAGGAAGTCTGTCATCGTCAGTCCTTATAAGAACTTAACTCTATATTAGAAGACCTGGAAGATGTATCACAGCTACGAGTCTTTAGATTCAGACTTGGGAAGAACATGAAGTAGAAAACTAAGTACATAAACCAGCACCTCAGTGACATCATCCTTTAAATATTTTACTGTTAAACTTCTGAAAGCAGGAAATAAATAAAGAGATAGTGGTTTGGAAGGAAATAAAAATTCGCAGAAGCAAGCTGAAGACAAGGACAAGGACTCTCACTGGCTACCATCTCACTAACCAATGAAATTGAAATTCTGAAAGAGAATTCTGTAATTTATGATATATAATTTTAAGATAATTGACAGGTTTAGGTGTTCCAGATCTCAAATATTGACCTAATATTGAATTGGTTTTTGACATGGTTAATAGAAAAAAAAACCCTTTTCTTAGAATTCAATATTCCTGATGATTTCCTTCATGTGCCCAGATTAGTTGCTTTATCATCATCCCACTGAGGGAGGTGAGGCTGACTGGCCTGTAGTTCCTTAGGTCATTCTCCTTGCCCTTCTTGAAGACAGGATTTACCATGATCAATCAAAGATTCTTGAGAGTCTTTCAACGACATCTGTTATCTCCTTCAACAAATGTGGTTGCATGCCATTAGGGCCCATGGATTTACATGTATCCAGATTTCTTAAGTGTTCCCTGACTTGATCCTCTTCCACCAAGGGTACACCTTCCTTGCTTCAGATCTTCTCCCATTCTCTGGGACCTGGGATTCCTGAAGGACAGTCTTGATAATAATGGCTGAGGTGACGAAGGTGTTCAGTACAACAGCCTTTTACATGCCTTGTGTAACCAGCTCCCCCATCATCTTGAACAATACGCCCACATTTTCCATTGTCTTCCATTTGTTGCCTATTTACTTACAGAAGCCCTTCTTGTTGTCTTTCACATCCTTGGCCAGTTTCAATTCCAGATTTCCTAATGCTATCCCTGGATGTTTGGACATTGAGTTTGAGTAGGAGTTCTTTGTTAATCCATACAGGCCTCCTGTGGTTTTGTTCATTGGGATGTACTGCACTTGAGCTTGGAGAAGGTAATTCTTGAATACTAACCAATTTTCCTTAGTGCCATTTCTCTCCAGGGTATTATCCCATGAGAATCATCCAAGAAGATCTTTGAAGAAGACAAAGTCTGCTCTCCTGAAGTCCAGAGTTGTGAGATTTATTGTCACCCTTCTTCATGACCTCAGATTCCTGTTCTCCACCATCTCATCATCACAGTAGCCAAGACTGCTTTTTGTCTGTATATACTTCTTGTTAGTGTGTGAGTATGAGGTCCACAGACCACCTGTCCTTGTTGGCTCCTCTATGTAGCCAGCTTGGAGGAGGAAGTGATGATAAATGTACTCCAGGAACATTGTGGAATGCCTGTGTTCTGCTGTGTTTTCTCTCTAGTAGATATTGGGGTCATTGAAGACAGTCATGAGGATCAGGGGCTGCAAACATGAGGGTACAGCTCTCTGTCTGCAGGGGGTCTGATCTACTTGTTCTTCTTGGTCAGGTGGAATATAGCAGGTAACTCTATACTATCCACTATAGTGTTACCTTTGCCTGCCCTCTCTTTAATCATAACCCATAAACTCTACTTCAGCATTTCAACTACGACCAGGTAGAGGTTCCATGTTCTCCAGCTTCTCTTTCATATAAAGTGCAACTCCCTCTCCTTATCTTTCCTTCCTTTCCAAGAGCATGTAAAACTCCATTGCAACACTGCAGTCATGGGAGCCATCCCACCATGTTTCCATGATCCCAACAAGATTGTAACCCTGCAACTGCAATAGATTTGAATGTGTCTCTGTGTGTGTGTCTGTATAAATGCACACCCTACACTTTTGCTTTTCCTCTTGCATTTTCACTACCACTGCTGGTCACTTCATGACCCTCTATGGAAGCCTTATCAGCTAAGACTTGTTTCAGACAGATCCCTCCTGTGCTACCACTGATGGAAGAGAACAGCAAGGGAACTGCTGGAAAACCACTACAAGGGGAAACAGAAAAATGGCAGAGAGCTACACTGCTGCTTTAAGAGAAGCAGTAAGCCATAACATGTGCAGAAGTCTTGGGAAACTCACAAAGGAATCAGTTTCTTTTTCTTTTCCTGCACTTATTTCTGCACAACCCGTTTTAAAGATGGTGCAGCAGGAAATAATGAAAAGGGATGTGGGGATGCTGACAGTGTAGGGGTAGGAAGGTTTCATAAGGTTGCAGAGGCTGAAGTCTATATCTGCTTCCATAGTGGGTGCTGTGGTTCTGGTCTGAGCTCACTGAGTGCAGGAAGGTATGCCTAATGTCACCTCCTTGTGTGAAGCCATTAATTTATAATGCAAATACTCCTAAAGACTCATCATATAGACTTAACTGTGAATATTAATTTCTTGACTTTTTCATGATTCATTATATCACAGCAATTAACTTCATGCAAAAATTTCAGAATTAAGAGTCAAATTGAACAGATACTGTATGTCCAATACTTTTACATTACAGGGCTGCAGAGATATTCACAGCTCTGGTCATAAAGCCATGGCAAGTTTCCATTGCAGCAACATGAAAATTGTTTCAAGAGAATTGAAACACTGCATTTGGCTGGATGTTCTTTCCATATTGAGGAAAATTCTGGGAGCTGAGCTGCAGTCGTCAGTTGACTCAACACTTAGCTTCTGTCCACATGACAAAATGAAAATGAGCTGCCATATCTGGGATATTAATACAGCTTTCAATGCATTGGTTAGTAAATCTTTTTCACACTTTTTCCAAATCTGCATATGCCATTTCAGGACAAGGAATAGAAAAGTAGGCAGTCATATAAAGCACTCATGATTTTACTGTAAGTTTTATTATGTTCACTTTTAGATAAATTATGTTAAAATTAAATAACTTTTATATTGATGTACAAAGAAAAGACTTCAAAAATTATTAGATAATTTATCATGTCTTATAAACTTCAGTTGCTGAAAATTGCCAGAAGTGCCCAAAATATTGAAATGCAAAGTTAGTAAAGGGAAAAAAAAAACAGTTAGCTGGACCTTTCTTCGTCTGTCGTTTAAAATCAATGTTAGCATTAAGTTTCACCAAGAAATTAAATGGCTTTGTTTAAATAGATGAATGAAGCCCAGAGGCAAATCTCATTTCTTCCAGATAACTGATCCAGCATTATCAGAGGATTTCAGCTTAGGCTGTTACATTTCTTCATGCTTCACACCATTCAGAATTTCCTTGTTTCTTTTACCAACCTGTGAGTCAGCTGTAGGACAGCCAAAACCCCTGGCCCTGAGTGCACACCCTTACTATGATCAGGTTCTGTTCCCTCTCTTTTCCTGTTGAAGGAAACATGCATCTGCAGGCAAGGAGCTGTGAAGGTACTGTAGGTCATTCCAATGGGTTCTGGTCTGCATTTTCAAGGGTGGAAGGACTGGACAAAGTGTCAGAGACCAAATTCTTCCCCATGTACAGGTATTCTTAAAGACATCTCTGCCACCTGTTTCCCATGTGCAGTCTTTTTTGGCTAAAATATGACAGCAAATTAGTTGATATACCTCTAATTGTGGCTAGTTTATCAACTTTTACAGACAGCAAATTTTAGACTCTTTTGGCATTCCTTGTTTGGCAATATAAAGTGGAGTAGAGCTAAGTGTGATGCTGAATATAAGCTATCTCCTACTACTCAGATAAGTAATAATGCACAGCATGATGTTACTACAATATTTAAAGTACTAGATTTTTATTTGTGAAGACAAAGATAAAATCTATCTTGTCTTGTCATCTTACCAGGTAGACTTGCATATTGTGGCTATGATCTGGCTTACTGTGGTGAGACTGGTTTTATATATAATTTTAAATACTTAAGTACTGAATTAACTTTTGAGTAGGTGAAATTGTAATGTCTGTCTTTCTAGATTAAGAGCTGATAGCACTGCTGGAGGGACAAACCCCACACCAATTGTGGTGGAAATGGACTTGAACTCAGGAAGTCATTAAATGAAAGAGTAAATGGAAGTGATTCAGTAGCTGAGCTACTAAAAATTAAAGGAAAAGAAGAGTTATTTTTCTCTCCTCTTGTGACTGGCTGAGTAACTTCTTTAAGGAAAATATATAAACATAGGAGGAGGGTCAGCTCCTTTTTACTTATGAAATACAGCATCCTCTAGAACAGAGGAAACAAAGCATGATGTATACATATGGAACATTTAATGACAACAGGCGTGAAGAGAGGGAAAGCATCAAAGACTTAATATAGGAATTTTAGGTAATTTTTCACACTGTAAGATTAAGATTCTTTCATATTGGTGGCATCTCAGCATTATTATAATAATTTTCTTTATATAGTCTTCTGGAATAAGTTGTAACATCAACACAGACCAAAACTGTTATTGCTATTATTCAGGTCTGTATCAACCAACTTTTACGTATTAACCAATTTAAATTGTATTTTTACATTTACAGAGCTGTCCTTTCTCCCTCTGTTTTGTTTTGGTTGATTTGTTTGTTTTTTAAAATAAGTCTAACCTATAGACAATTTGAGTATTAGTTTACCTAGTTTGTGAAGGGTTTATTCCCTATTCCTTTTGCATCAGGTCAAAATCCATGACTTCTTTGTGTGAAGAGATTGTTGCAGCTAATGGCCTTGACTATCCATAGACACTAAGGAAAACAGCTACTGGCATCCAGCAAAGAATTTAGGAGAGATGGAACTGCAGAATGAAAACAGAAACTTTTCTGTGTGAGGCTGTCTTAGTGTCTTCAGTGATGTTTATTATTACTGTCTATTTGATTTGGTTGTCTTATGGTGTTTATATAAATTTTGCATTTTAGGGTATGGTCAGTGATTTTGGAACAGGTTCATCAACTTTCCCTTAGTTGAGATGAAGAGAAGCAATTATTCTCCAGTGAGATGGATAACTCAGATTTGTATTTAGAGAATGATCTTCATCCAGTGTAAATAACAAAGCAGCTGGCAAAATGAAAATTGTAAGTATTTTGGTTTCTTTTTCCTCAAAAATGGTGCATTGTTTTTTCTTTCTTTTTAACTGATAAAAATATTTAGTTAAAAATACATCCTGTTGAATATAAAGGATAATAAAACAAATGAATTTCATTGAAGATACAATAAACACTGACAATGTGGTTGAATATTGCTGGCCTCGGAGGACTGATGTTTTTATAACTTCAGCAATATTTTAAAAAAATAGCAATTCCAAAAGTGTTTTAAATAATTTTGTTCCCTGTTCTTTAAAAAATTTGGGAAAGTAGCTTTAATTTAAAGATGGAGTTAAGAGAGCTAAACAAGACAGTAGAATTGAAATTAACTGTGACATAGCCTTAAAAAAAGAGCTTAATTTAGAGCTCCACAATTGCTACTTTCCTTGAAAAAAGCTCTTCTTCATTTAGGACACATTTTAAAAGGAAATATTTATTGTTATTCAGTGTGGAGATGCCAAACACAGACACATTCTCATACATCTGAACATAAACCAACACAGTGTGTATCAAGGGGCCTCTCAGTTTTCCACAGCAGTAAATGTGTAATAAATGGTAATAAACGGCCAACCAAAGAGGGTTCTTGTGATTTTTCATTTACTGCTTTCATCCTTCCTGACTTTGCTACTTTCTGCGACAAATTAATTCACTCCTCACAGACTTAAACTACTTCTTTTCTGTCTTCTACCCACTTTATTAAAGCACAGTACTATGATAGAATTCTTTGCCATTTTTATGTATGGATTTTTTTGTATGTTTTTCCTATAAATCATACATGCTATGCATCTTTTTAACACTTGATAACTGTTTTCTCTTGTCTCAGATAACTATGTTGGTGTAAAAGAGAGATCTAATTAATGCCTCCTGTTCTCTCATAAAGTCCCCAGAGGACGGATCAGCGAGAGATCCTATTTTCATGGCACAAAACAGTAAAATCCCTTTTCATTAATGCCTTTAATGTTCCATAATCACAACTGTCTACTGCATGACATATGGATGTTCCTTCTAGCCCTATGGACATCCTTCTAGCCCTTTGTACCTTCCCAGGTGATCATGTTCTCATGGAAGCAGTTTAAAGTGCTCCAAGAAGGACCTACCACTGGCCAAAGATGAGCCCATCAGTGGTGGTGGTAGTGGATCTGAGATAAATTGTTTAAGGAGAGAAATAAACTGGTCAGCAGCAATTGCTGCAGGAGAGATGAGTGACAAGATGTGAGAGGAACAGCCTTGTAGACACCAAGGTCAGTGCAGAAGGAAGGGGAGGATGTGCACCAGGTGCTACAGAAGAGATTCCCCTGCAGTCCCCAGAGAAGACCCTGATGAGTAAAGCTGGCCCCCTGCAGCCCATGGAGGTCAATGGTAGAGCAGGTATCCACCTGTAGCCTGTAGAGAACACCACGCCAAAGCAGGTGGATGTCCGGAGGATGCTGTGTAACTGTGGGAAGCCCATGCTGGAGCAAGGTCCTGGCAGCATCTGTGGACCTGTTGACAGAGGACATTGCAGTGGTTTTTCTGGCAGGATTTGTGACCCCATGGGGGAACCACATTGGAGCGATCTGTTCCTGCACCTTATGGAAGAGACCCACGCTGGGGCAGCTGATGAAGAACTGCAGCACATGGGAAGGACTCACATTGGAGAAGTTTGTGGAGGACTGTCTCCTGTGGGAGGGGAAGTGTGTGACTAGTCCTCCCTGTGAGGAAGGAGGAACCACAGAGACATGTGATGAACTGACCCCAACCCCCATTCCCAGTCTCCTCTTCTGCTGCTGAGGGGAGGAGGGAGAGAAATGAGGATTGAAGTTGAGTCCAGGAAGAAGGGAGGGGTGGGGGGAAGGGGTTTTAGATTTGGATTTATTTCTCATTATCCTACTTTTATTTAATGGGTAATAAATTCACTTCCCTGATAGAGTCCATTTTGTTGTTGAGGGATCTCTCCCTGCCCTTATCTCAACTCAGAAGCCTTTCATTATAGATTCTCTCCCCTTCCCAGTTGAGGAGAGCTGTGATAGAGCAGACAGGGTCAACCCACAATAATTATCCAAACTGCTATTTACTACTGTTGAAAAACAAAATTTAAACCTTGTAGAAATATCACTTTTTACAAGTTCTTATGAACACACTTTACAGTTACAACAGACTGCCAAAATGACATTTTGTGCCATATTCAAATATGAGCCCTGAACTTTTCAATTGCCAGAGGCAGAGGGAAGAGACTTCTAATGTTCTTTTTCCTACTTGCCTTGATTAGCATCAGCTTTTATATAAAGTCAGACAAATTAAATGATCTGTGGCAGTGTTTGTTATTGAACATCCAAAGGGATTAAATTTCATATATTCAGGAATGGATTGAATGTGCCTGAAGAAAAATGTGAAACCAATAAACTACTAGATTATAGTTTATGATACCATATGTAATGTCATCAAAGGGGGTGAACAGCATCTGAAATGCACAGTCTTAGCACAGCAAATGCACTATGTTTATATGTTCAAGATGAAATGCTGGCTTTAGCATTTTGCACAAGCTAAATTGGAATTAGAATTAGAGTTTAGCACATTCTAACCTGAAATTAGCCCTGTAAACCTTTCCTGATTAAATGGATACAACAAAGATGACTTAACATAAACCTGCTTAGTCACTTGTACAAATAACTAAGATAATGATGACATCACCTTGGAAACAATGAAGTATAATTTCAAATAACAAATATTTTCATTTGGATGAAGACCACCTTCCCATATACAAGTTACACCAAACAACACAAAATCTTCAACTCTCCTAAATTGCAAGCAATTCAGTTGGTTGTAGGAAACAGTTCAACACCAAAGCATAGGCAACAACTGTCCATCTTCTGCTACAAACAACCGTACCTTGTCATTTGTTAGAGACATGACAATTTCATTCTATCTGTTCATTACATACAGTTCTTTATTATACACATAAGAATGTTTTGCATGCAACATTTGAAATTTTAATTTGTCACATTTTCTATATGTAATAGTCTTGTCTATTACAGAGTCATTTTGTGACAACAGGGAATGAAAATGTCAGCAGCAAAACCTGTGTGAGGGAACTGGATTAAAAGGTCCATAGCTTTTGAAGTTGAAATCATTCTCTCACTTCTTATTTGCAACACCTTTGTTAGCTACTACTTTACATTATAAACTGTTTTCTTCTAAACAAAAAGGTCACTTTTTCAAAATGCTTTTTTTTTCCTTAGTGGGATTTAAGTGCAACACTGACCCACATACTCCTTTTGTCTGCTAGTTTAGCACCACAACCACACCACGGCAGGATTAGGTTTATCTGCCCTAAACCTGAACTTCTTGTTCCAGTGAATAGAAGGCCAACCCATACTCAGGGATTTTACAGAACTATCCTGTCTACAACCCATTTAGTCTGTTTGCTTATGCCTCTACTTTATCGCTCCCGAATATATTTTCACTCCCTGTGGCATTCTAGTCATAGGCAAAAAAATTAAATGTAAGACTTACTGAAGGAAAGTATTTATATATCTGGAAGAGCTAGTCCTAATCTTTCTCTTACTTTCTTACTATACTGTACTTGTAGGGATGAGCCCATGGCAGCACTTCAGATTATTTCCTTAAAAGTTAGTGCTGAAAAACAGATAATGCAATGATAGTTGTGGTATCACTCAGATTCTGGACTTCCTTTTGAATACTTTTAGTAGGCACTGAAAATAAAACCTTTAGGAAAGGTACTGCTGGGCAATGAACTTCTAATCTGAATGGCTCTACACTACACAAATAATAAATATTTGTAGGAAAAATATCACCTAAGTATTGAATATAGAATCATAGAATGGCATGGGTTGGAAGGGACCCCAAGTATCATAGACCTCCAACCCCCCTGCCACAGGCAGGGACACCAACCTCAGGCATGGATCTACACAAGGTTCTCCAGGGCCCCATCCAACCTGGCCTTGAACACCTCCAGGGATGGGACATCCACCACCTCTCTGGGCAGCCTGTTCCAGCACCTCACCACTCTCTCTGTAAAAAACTTCCCCCTAACATCTAATCTAAACCTTCCCTCCTTTAGCTTTAATCCATTCCCCCTTGTCCTGCCAGTGTCTACCCTTTTAAAAAGCTGATTCCCCTCCTGTTTGTATGTTCCCTTCAGGTACTGGAAGTCTGCAATGAGGTTCCCCCACAGCCTTCTCTTCTCCAGGCTGAACAAGCCCAGCTCCCCCAGCCTCTCTTCATAGGGGAGGTGCTCCAGCCCTCTAATCATCTTTGTGGCCTCCTCTGAACCCTCTCCAACAGTTCCACATCTTTCTTGTATTGCAGGCCTCAGACCTGGACACAGTACTCCAGATGGGGCCTCATCAGGGCAGAGTAGAGAGGGACAATCACCTCCCTGTCCCTGCTGGCAACCTTCTTCTGATGGAGCCCATGATACCATTGGCCTTGCGAGTGCAAGAGCACACTGCTGGCTCATGTTTCTCACCCCAAGTCCTTCTCATCAGGGCTACTCTCAAGCAGCTCTTCTCCCAGTCTGTATCTATGTCTGAGATTCTTCTGGCCCAAGTGCAAGACCTTACACTTGGCAATGTTGAACCTCACTAGGTTCACCTGGTCCAACCTTTCCAGCCTGTCAAGATCCTTCTGGATGGCTTCCTTTCCTTCTGGGGTGTCACCACATCACTCAGCTTGGTGTCATCCGCAAACTTGCTGAGGGTGCACTCAATTCCATCATCGATGTCATTGATAAAGATGTTAAAGAGCACCAGTCCCAAGATAGACCCCTGGGGGATCCCACTTGTCACCGGCCTCCACCTGGACATAGACCCATTGACCACCACCCTTTGTCTACATTTGTCTACATTCTGTCAACCAGTTTCTTATTCACTGGAAGGTCCACCCATCAAATCCACATCTCTCCAATTTAGAGATAAGGATGTGGTGGGGCACTGTGTCAAAGGCCTTGCACAAGTCCAAGTAGATGACATTGGTCATCCCTTTATCTACCGATGCTGTCACTCCATCATAGAAGGTCACCAGATTGGTGAGGCACGACCTTCCCTTGGTGAAGCCATGCTGGCTGTCCCAGATCACACACTCAAACCTCATGTGCTTCAACATGTCATCCAGGAGGATCTGTTCCATGATCTTCCCAGGCACAGAGGTGAGGCTCACCGGCCTGTAATTCCCTGGGTCTTCCTTGCTCCCTTTCTTACAAATGGGAGTGACATGACCTTTTTCCAGTCCCCAGGGACCTCGCCTGACAGCCACGACTTTTCCAATATGATGGAGAGCAGCTTGGCAACCACATCAGCCAGCTCCTTCAGGACCCTGGGATGCATGTCGTACGGCCCTGTAGACTTGTAGACATTCAGTCTCATGAGGCGGTCTCACATATATTTATATATATTAATATATATATCTTAATATATTAAGATCTTGCTGCTTGATAAGTTTTCATGCTCAGAATCATTGCCATGTGACTGTACCTTTTTTTGCCTTATATTAGGACATTACTTAATTGATGGAGATAATAAACTTTTTTACTAGAAGTATTTTTTACATATTGCCTAAAAATAATGTAAATTCTTACAGAGAAATAACAGAAATATGCCATTACATTATTTCCCTGCTTTAATATAGGTACCCTAAATGCACAAGATGCCAAGTGGTGGGGAATGCATCAAGCACATTTGAAGTAATATCTCAAGTACAGCACATGACAAAACAAAACTGATGCAGAAGCAAACCCTTTAACTCTTAAATTTTAGCTGCTAACTCTAAGAGAGGCGAAATCTTCATTGGACATATTTTATGTGTAACAATTTTCTCCCCTCCTGGCAACTCCTGTTTGAAGTACTTCTTGCCTTCTTGACTCAGATCACGTTCAGTAACAGTTTAATACTTCATACATTTTCTGTCAAGAATATATCCTGCACTTTGATAGAGTCAATTATCTAATAGGACTTTTCTACCTCAATCTTCTGTGTCTTAGAATAATACAATTTGAAAAGGATAAGCTATTAAACCTGGATATCAGGGTTCTCAGAAAGTGTAATCTCCAACTTTCAATATATTGGCTGTCTTCACAATTTATCCATGAAAATAGAAGAGGGCACCATTGAAAACTACATTCACTAGTCCTACTGATGATTTCTTTCTGAAAACAGATTTTGCTAGAACAGAAAATTATGTTTACTTACTTTATGAACTGCAACTTTCCCCCTCATTTAAACAATAAATTTAAACAAAGTTACTCTTATTATCAAAGCTGGATTTGATGTAAGCTGCTGAAAAGCATCTTAAAGCAAATGTTCAAAAATAATGCTATTTTTCTCATAAGAATATTCCAAATGAATTCTTATGGTTTATGCTGGTATAATTTTACAACCAAAGGAAAAATCCCTTCATCCATATCTTTGTTCAACAGAACTCAGAACACTACAAAAATTAATAGGCAGATTTTACCCAAATTCCATTTAGAAATGTACAGTCTCTTTATGGAAAGGAACATCTAATTACCAAATCATGGAAAAACACTCACAGGTAATTACTATTTAAGAAAAAAAGTTAAAACATACAATGAATTTACAATGAATTATCAAATAATGACTAAAGATGAGTTACTATTTTATTCTCTTATGACAGGTATGCAAGAAGTGTGTTTATAACAGTGATGACCCTTTAAGCATAAGAAAAAAGTATGCAGGACGCATTTCAAATCAGTTGGATTAGACTTGTAAATAGGAAATACTAGTAGGGTGATATTTTAAATATACTATAGTCTTTTTTAATAAAATAAGGATTTGGGTCCACAAAGCTTAACACATACATATAAAATATGTAAAGTCAAATATAATACAGCAAAAATATTATTCTGTGCTTGTTTTAACTGGGATATAATTAATTTTCTTCATAGTAGGTAGTATAGGGCTGTTTCACAAGTGGTATCCCCCAGGGCTCAGGCTTGTGTCCACTTCTGTTCAACATTTTCATCGGTTACCTCAACAAAGGGATTGAATGTTCCCTCAGTATGTTTGCTGATAACACTAAGCTGGGAGGGTGTGCTGATCTGCTTGAGGATAGGGAGGCTCTTCAAAGAGACCTGAACAAGCTGGACTGATGGGCTGAGGTCAATGGGATGTGATTCAACAAGGCCAAGTGCAGTGTCCTTCACATGGGACATAACAACCCCATGTAGCAATACAGGCTTGGGGAAGACTGGTTAGACAGCTGCCAGGCAGAGAAGGACCTGAGGGTGTTCATTGACCGCCATCTGAATATGAGTCATCAGTGTGCCAGATTGCCAAGAAGGTTAATGGCATCCTGACTTGTATCAGTGTGGCCAGTAGGTCTAGGGAGGTGACTGTGCCCCTGTACTTGGCATTGGTGAGGTTGCACCTCGATTGCAGATTCCAGTTCTGGGCACCTCACTACAAGAAGGACATCAAGTCTTCAAGCAAGTTCAGAGAAGGGCAACCAGTCTGGTGAAAGGGCTGGAGGGCAAATCATGTGAGGAGTGGCTGAGGGAGCTGGGGGACATTTAGCCTGGAGAAGAGAAGGCTGAGGGGAGACCTTATCGTTGCCTACATTTACCTGAAAGGAGGTTGTAGCAGGGTGGGAGATGGTTTCTTCAGCCAATGGACAGGTGACAAGAGGGACTGGTCTTCAGCTATGCCAGGGCAGGTTCTGTTTAGATGTTAGGAAAATGTTATTCACGTAAATAGTTGTCGGGGCCTGGAACAGGCTGCCCAGGAAAATGGTTGAGTCACCAGCCCTGCAAGTGTTTAAAAGATGGCTAGATGAGATACTTAAAAATACAGTTTAGCATAGGACAGGAACAGTTGGACTCCATGATCTTAAAGGTCTTTTCCAACCTAGTCATTCTGTGATTCTGTCTCAGATCTGTGCTGAAAACAGTATTGATCTGAACTCACAGAATCACAAGGTTGGAAGAGACCTTTGAAGATTATCAAGTCCAACCATTTCCTTCCTATGCTAAACCATATCCCTAAGTACCTCATGTACACTTTTTTTAGACACATCCAGGGAAGGTGACTCAACCACATCCCTGGGCAGCCTGTTCCAGGATCTGACAACTCTTTCAGTAAAAATTTTTTTCTAATATCCAATCTAAACCTGCTCTGGCACAACTTCATGCCATTTCCCCTTGTCCTATCTCCTGTCACCTGGCTGAAGAGACCATTGCCCACCTCTCTACAACCTCCCTTCATGTAGTTGTAGGTGGTGATAAGGTCTCCCCTCAGCCTCCTCTTCTCCAAGAGAAACCAAGGTACTTAAAGGTATTCCAGAGGAACAAAGGTATTCCAAAGGAATACCTTTAAGTTGTTGAAACCCATGATTTGAGTTGCTTGTTACAGAAATTACTGTAGCAAGAACCACCTGAATGAATGGAGGACAAGTGTCACCAGAAGCAATACAAGTGCTGCAGTGATCTGACTTGAGCTGACTTTGGTGCCCAGTAAGTCCATGCATCACACCATCTCTCCTGTTTTGAGTGCTTACCATAACAGAGCCCAAAGCCATGAACTAAATTAACTCAATGGATATTTTATAAGGGTGGTCGGACTAGAATACTCCTTTTCTTTTCCAATTTACCGATGTCTGGTCTATTTACAGATTTTTGTAAAATGAGAGCTTGTTATAAGAAGATAAGAGATTAAACACAAATTTCACAGTGTTTAAAATGTAAAGGAGAAAATGCACTTCCAATTCTCACAGAAAAAATCTCATTTATCTATATAAAAAGAAGACATAAAGAAAGGAAAGAAAAAGTGAAGGCATAGAGATTAAAAGGACTAAATCCATCAAAATATCACATTTGAATAGTTGAAGGATTAAAAGCACAATTAGGCTGTTAGTATTTCCTAAGACCAGTACATTCTTTTCTCACATGGTCAGGTATTAAAAGGATGAAGAGTACAATAAGACCATATTTACAAATAGATGAATGTAAAATATGATATTTCAGTGGATATCTATCTTTTCTTGCAGATGCCATGTGATACTTTTTAGTATGACTGCTGTGATTTTTTGGTGTTAGACTCAGGAGAAAAGCTAACTAGAACTGCTAAATGGTAGCCAGTCGGTTGATAAGAGAGCATACCAGGGGATGTGCCTCACTTGACCTGCTGTTTACAGTGAAAGACTGGTAGGAGATGTAGAGGTTGTAGGCCATCTTGGGCTCAGTGACCATGAAATGATGTTTTCAATTCATCATGAAGTAAGGAGGGGAGTCCACAAGACTACTACAATAGACTTCCATAGGGCAGACTTTGGCTTGCTCAGGACTGTCCTGGTTTCAGTTAGGATAGAGTTAGTTTTCACAAGGAGCCATCACAGGTGACCTGAGCTGGCGTAGGCTGTTTGGCATTGCGTGTAACAGCATGCTGATGGTGAAAGGGGGCTAGTTTGGGAGGGATAAATCCATGTGGCTCTGAGACAGTCTGAGTGCATGCTGAACATTCAGTCCATCATCAGGTTGGTAAAGTGCTTTGTGTTATTACTGCTCATGTATTCTGTTATGAGTTCTGTTGTTGTTTCCCTCTCCTTGTGCTTTGTCAGTAAACTGTCCTTATCCCAGCCTTGTGGTTTGGTTTTGTCCATTTCCAAGAGACTTCTGGTGAGAGGAGCTAAATCCAGTTGGCAGTCAGTCACAGGTGGTGTCCCCCAGGGCTCAGTCTTGTGGTCAGTCTTATTTAATATTCTTGTCAATGACCTGGATGAGGAGATTGAGTGCATCCTCAGTAAATTTGCAGATGACACCGAATAGGGTGAGAGCGTCAATCTGCTCGAGACTAGGAAGCCTCTGCAGAGAGATCTGGATAGGATGGATTGATGGGCTGAGGCCAATTGTATGATGTTTAACAAGGATAATTCCTGCACTTTGGTCATAACAACCCCAGACAACACTACACGCTTGAAGAAGAGTGGCTGGAGAACTGCCTGGTAGAAAAGGACTTGGAGGTGTTGGTTGACAGCTGGCTGAACATGAGCCAGCTGTGTGCCCAGGTGTCCAAAAAGGACAACTCTATGGTGGCTTGTATCAGGAATAGTGTGGCTGGCAGAACCAGGGAAGTGATCACAAGCCCGGTATTCAGCACTGGTGAGGCTGCACCTCAAATACTCACTCTCGGGCCCCTCACTGCAAGAAGGACACTGAAGTGCTCAAGTGTGCCCAGAGAAAGGCAATGAAGTTGATAAAGGGTTTTTAGTACAAATCTGAAAAGGAGTGGCTGGAGGAATTGAGCTTGTTTAGCCTGGAGAACAGGAGGCTGAGGGGAGATCTTATCATTCTATAAATACCAGAAAGGAGGTTGTAGTGAGGTGGAGGTTGATCCCTTCTCCCAAGTAACTAGCAAAGAGACAAGAGAAAATGCTCTCAAGTTGCTTCAAGGGAGGTTTAGATTTGAAATTAGAAAAAAATTCTTTGCTGAAAGAGTGGTCAGGTATTGGAACAGGCTGTTGTCCAAAAAATGTGTAGACCTGGTACTCCAAGACACGGTTTAAATGATGTGGTGGTGTTGGACTGATAATTGGATTTGATGATCTTAGAGGTCCTTCCCAACCTTAAAGATTCTATGATTCTGTGACTCAATAGTGGTCCTTCCACGAAATTTCAGTCCATGCAGTTCTGTAAAAGCAGATGTGCATATAAGTAGATCAGAAGAGCTCTAAAGATCCCACCAGTTAAGTGAATCTGAACATTACTTTCATAAAGTACATTTGGTAATTGTAGTAAGAAAATACACTATGACCATTATTATCCAGCTGAAATGAGAAACATCTCCCTACATTTTCTTTACTACCTACAGCATTAAGAACAGAATGAAATCTCTCCCTTTTAATACACATAAAACTCTTTTGGATATTTAGGGGCTTTTTGCTACATAAAGAAGGATTTGTATTTGTATCTGTAATTGTTGAACTTGCAGGTCAGATTATGTCTTTTTTCTTCTTAAATGAAGTAGAGTAATATGAGACTTTTCTTGTGCTTTTGAAGAGTGGTGTGATTTTTCCCATCTCCCAAACTGTTACATCACGACAATTGTATTTTATATTTTTCTGTCACCAACCAAAGAAACTACCTTCACTTTTAGAAAATGAGGGAGTATGAATAACAATGCAATATCAGCTTCAAAATTAAATTTATTACGGTACTAAGTTCTTTTCTCAGGGTATTCATTTGTAAAATTCTGAAATTTTTGGCAGAGGTGGATACAGAACTTCCTGGTTCTCCGTGACTCCATCTTATGCTTTTCTTAGCCATAGCAGTATCTCTCAAGAGGAATTGAAATAATAAGAACAACAGCTCAGCCAAAACAAATCAAGCAATCCAACACTTTCTTGGATCATCTTTTCCTACCTGTTTTATGATGTAGCCCCACTAATATTTGGGTTGGCAGATGTGGGGGTTGGTTGCACTGGAGCAGTTCCAAGAGTTACAGGAATTATTAAAGCAGTTTCATCATTGAAAACACTATCCCATGATGAATTAACCTCCTCTGGTCTAGAAGTCCTTTTTTTTTTTTCCCAATTACCCCATTAATTCTAATGAGGCTGCTCAGCAAGACCATGGGTTGCCAAAGGTGTGTTTGAATTATACTCTTACTGAGAGACAATATGTTTCAGCAATATGACTTTTAACAAGAGTAGCAGTCGGAATACCTTTTTGTTTTGTTTTGTTTTTTTTTTCTCCTTTAACTAGATATACTCTCAGGGACTGCTTTTTAATATTATGTTTTTAAAAAAAACCCTAATAAAATAAACAACTGCAAAGTAGCAATTATTTTAATTCATTCAGACATAGTCACAGTTCCCATGTCTTGTTGAATACCATTTCATGTGTTCACAGGTTTATGTGGATATATAGTAAAAATATAGACATAAACCATTATTTAAGAATAATGCACAAACAAGAACACTTCTTTTGATACTGAACACTCCTGCATCTTAAAAACAATGGTTTTCAGGGCTAATTTCAAAAAGCAGAACCTTGAAGTATGATAATAAAGTCATAATTTCTAGACTGATGCATTTATATTCCAGGAAAGCACACTCAACATACAAAATTTCTGTATAAATTGTGTGATATGTTGTATCTGCAGCACTGCAGAAATGGCAAAGGCCCAGGTTACTGATTCTTTGCTTCACTGCTTTTAATACAAGTCATCTAACAAGGTAATGAGGTAGACGACAGGAAATTTAATATTAATTTTGCATGGCCTATTCAAACCTTTTCTTTTTTTTTTCTATAAGAGTTTTTTGTGATTTACCTAAACAGATATCATCTAGTCAGAGACATCATCACTATCTGGATCTATTTATGCAGAACAGTATAACTTAATGCAACATAGAATTTACCATTGCCAACATTATCCCTTGCCTACAGCAAGACAATAAAATCTTGGCTTTCCAAAGAAAGAGTCTTTTTATGCAATGCTGCAGTTGATTTCCTTTTCTACAATTGATTTTTATTATATTCCACAGTCAAGCACTTTCAGCAAATTTAAAGATTATCTGCAATATGTATTCTTGGAATAAACCTGCTGTAGTCATACAAGGAGTTCTGTAAACTATTCCTGTAAATGTATTTTACATTTTAATATCCTCAGATTAAAGAGAACATCACAGCATTTTATGTGCTGAGGGAGGCAAAAAATTTATAATGGGCAAATCACTGATAAACATTAAATTGAGGTCTGAGCATCTACCCCACGTACAGGAAATTGTACTGAATCAAATTAAGCTTTTTTCTGGAAAACATTTTCATTTTGACCCAGTATTATCATAAAAACAATATTTCTGGTGACCCTTTTTTTCTGTCTACAGTAGTGAAAAATAGAGTATGTGTGAATGAGGATAAACAGGCAGTATTGACAGTACACAGTTTCCTGTTCCCTGGGACTACAATAGATAAAGAAATTCTCATGGCAACTTTTCTGAACAATGGAATATTGACTGAAGTTTATTTTAGTGTTCTGTTCAAGCAGTCATTGAAATGAAAGCATTTCTAGATAAGTATCCTTCAATCTAGGCTGACAGCTAGTTGCCACATGAGTGAATTGCACCATTGATTAAAAATCACAAATGTTGAGGAGAGTTGGATAACTATACAGAGGACTTGCTCGCTATAGTGTAACTTTTTCAACATACTGCCTTCTGTGGCATTTATTTTTATCTCCCTACAAATCTAGAGATGGAAATGTCAAGGGGGGTATCGGCCGCAGGGGCTATATCTTACCCCTGTTTGCTATGTTTGCTTGGCACAAGAACAGCAAGGACTTGCCCTTGGACAGACTGTCCTCATGCTTAAGACACTGGTGTGTTTTTAGAGTTCTTTGTGATTACAAATGTGTGTAAAGGACTGTGAACCTAGAACTATTTCAGCTGTGTCACCTGAGATAATAGAACATCCTAATTTGCCCCACAAATCTGTTTCTTTTTTTTTTTATCCATCAGCTGTCACAGTTGTAAGCATACACTTAGCTGAAGAATGAGGCATTGGAGTTGGACTCTATGAGCCTCATGTGTCCCTTCCAACTCATTACATTCTATGATTTTATGATTTACATCTGGCAAAGTTCCTGCTGTTGCACAGGGTTAAGACACTGTTTTGCTCTCTATCAATAGTACCTCATAGCTTGTGGTTGCTTTGAGTATCTTGAGCTAAAAAAATCCTAGAGTTTGCCATTTTTGATCTGGAAATGGGTATTTTTGTCCATTTTTCTGGATGAGAGAAGGGCATCCAATGAATGTATTCACAAAGACATGCTAAGATGTACTTCAAGTGCATGCTTCAAGTCTTCTATCCACTGAGAAAAAGTTACATTAATTTTTTGTATAGTTGTTAGCAGTGATGATTGCTTCTTTGCAGGACAGAATTACTTAGAAAACTTATATTTTTTTAGGAAGTTTATTTAGGTATTACATTAATAATTTAGAAAGTTTCCCTCATTGTTCTCTCTTTTTTTCCAGAAAGCCAAGAGTTTGCATTTATATTAATTGCAGAGGTGCTGTTTTCTCAGTTACTCAGTTCATTAGCAGTGCAAAAGACCTGAAGCTCTGCTGGTATAAATTTTTTAGAGAGGTTCACCTTTCTCAAGAAGCAATGAAAAGGGCAAAGTCATGACATAATTTCTCATTTTATAATGGGGAATTTATTCAAGCGTATTTTTGTTACCATTTATCACTGAGGACACCTTACAATTAAATGCTTTCATTTGCACATAAGTAGCCCAGAAACCTTTTAAATTCCCATGGAAGACACACTGGATTTTCTTTTTTTTTATTATGTTTTCTTCATTTCCATTTAGTCTCTCAACTCACTGCTGCAACCAGATATATTCATGCCAACATAGTTAACAGTGTTATGCTTGTATATTTGAAAAAAAGTTTTTAAGTAAAATAACAAAAGGCTTGGCAAAAGTGCAAAATAAAAATAGTTTACTTTAAAGATGTATTTCAGAACAACTGCCCAAAACAATTTTGCAGGATGGAAAGTATCTGTATTTTTTCTCTTGAATTTTCAACAATTGTTTTCCATTGCATGATGCACAGATCAGACACCCATTAGAGACATGAAGATTTTTTAATAGGTAATATAGTCCATTTTCAGATGAACCTGACAAGTTAATTCCCAGAAAGCCAGACAGACTCCATAGCGTGCAAACTCATCCTCACATCACTGATTGTCATTTAAGGCCACTCTCATAATGGTGTTTCAATGCACAAACGGTCTCATGAAAGTATTTTCCATTGTTTTATGCATAATTTCTCTGTTCATAGATCCTTTCTTAATAATTGGGTTAAAACAAAAAAAAAAAAACCCAAACAAACCAAAACAAAAATGAGACACATAAATTGAAATTGATCCCTGTAGCAATTACTTTCCTTCTGCAGTGGTTTGGAAGAAAAAAGTTGTCCACACTGAGAAGTGAATTATTTGCAAATTTATTATAACATAAGTTGTAGAATCTTACAATTGTCTTGATTGTAAAGGACCTTTCAGATCATCAAGTCCAACCATCAACTTAACCTGCAAAAACCACCACTAAACCACATCCCTCAGCATCACATATAACTGTGTTTTAAATACCTCCAGGAAAGGAGATTGCACCATCTCCCTGGGCAGGACATTGTAATGCCTAACAACCCTCTCTGAAGAAATTTTCCTTACATCCAATATAAACCTCCCACAGTGTAACTTGTCTTGTTCTATTGCTTGTTAACAGGCACAAGAGGTCAGCCTCCACCTCTGTACAACTTCTTGTCAGGTAGCTGTAAAGAGCAATTAGGTCTCCCCTCAACTTCCTCTTCTACAGACTAAACAACACCAGTTGCCTCAGACACCTCATAGCATTTGTCTTCCAGTCTCCTCACCAGCCTCTTTGTCCTTCTCTGGACATGTGAAGTGCTCTGAAGAGCACTGATATATTTTCTTTGAGCAACTGGGGAAGAATGTAGACTTGCAACATAGAGGCATATCAGCTGGGACCTTAGTGAAAAAAAGTGACATTACCACGGTCCACACCTCTGCAGTCCCTGCCATCCAGACACCTACACCATAGACAGGAATTTATCTGAATTTTGGTTTATCAAACAGGTGCTGGGATCCAAAGACTAGCAATAGATTTCATCTTTCCCCAGGGCCACCTTTACTGCGTGTAACTAGTATCATGCATGGGTCTCTTTGCTTCTCTTGAATTACTTGTCTCCACCTTCTACTTTCTGTATGATATTCCAGCCCTTTTATTTTTTTGTACCTCTTTCTACCACTTCCCATCTACTTTCACTTCAAAACTTATGATTCACGTTATGCATTTGTGTCACCTCACGGATTTTACCCTATGAACTGAGGAGATGTTGTTCTTCTGCATTCAAGAGAAACATCAGGAGATCCCACAACCCAGAATGACCCTGGACAGCAGTGAGGCAAACACATTCATAAGTACTGACAGCATTTTACACACCAGGCCACAGGTTTATTGGCTCCAGAAAAACTGTAATTTTCAAACCTGTAGATGTGTTTCATTTTACAACAAGATGCCTTTTGAAGCATATGCTACCTGTGCACATAGTTCAAGACTATTTCTAAGCATGGATGGCTTTGCAATGCAAGAAAAAAGCCTAATCTGCTCCTCAACTCTGAAATTAATAAAAAATATAAATTCATAGGAACATTACTGAAGTAAACACCAAATCACCTACTTCAGAAGCCTAGGCACTGTGGGGAGATGCTAGATGATACAGCAAGTAGAATTTATCCATTTAAACTAATCTACTTCAATCATCAATATACAGTGGACTTCTACTTATTCAGATTTATGTCCTACTTCATATAGGGATCATCATATGCTTTTGTAAATACTGTAGTATAAAACATTTTATTCTACATTATTAAATAGCTGGAGAACCTAATGAATAAAAATCCATAGATTGGCAAGCAGACTACTAAGGAAACTAAACCACATGGACTGCCAGGAAAATGGGAGAAGGAAGTCTTTGCACCCTGAGTAGCAGCACAGGCATTGCAAGTTCACACCATAAAGCAGAAGATTTTCCTTGGGAATGTGGAGAGGCCTTTATAACAAATTTTCCTGACCAGATGCATATTGTTCTGCATATCCCAGTCACTCCTGCTCTGCAGCTGCTGCCCTGGAGCAGTAGGATGCTTCATACCCTTCTTGTGCTGTGGCTGCAGGAAGCACAGAAACCAAGTATCTCCCACACAAACCCAGAGTTACGTGGGGGGGCTCAGCCCAGATGCTTCTCCCAGGAAATCCAACAGAATAATAAAGTCACCTCTGCTTGCCCTTCTTCTTCCTTTGTGTTGTCCTCCCACATACACATTTCCTGACTTTCTCCCACGCTCTTCCCCTAGCAAGAATGGCATTTTACTTTCCTACTACAATACATAACTTTTGTTAAATCTGTCTTCAATATCCACATATTTTAGAGCATTTACAGCAGAAAGACATGTCCATTCACAAAACTGCAAAGCAAAGCATTTTTCATGAACTACAACAGCCTGGTATTTGCATGATGAAACTTAGATCTTATTATGCTTAGCACATAATACCTGAAGATATCCGATGTAATTTCTATCACACACGATATTGATTGCATAGTGCAAAGGCAAGTCCTTCTGCATTTACATGTGAAAAAATATGTTGCATATAAAAATAGTATTCTGTCTCCAGTAAAATTAAACTTGGACACTTAGCTTTTAAAATAAAATTATTTTCATATTTCATGTGATAACTCAAAGTGAATTTATTTTCTTGTTAGGTGCTGCACATAGTTCAAATTTACAGATCCAAACATTCATTTTGATCTGCTTAAATATGATCAACATGTATCTGTGTCCTTCCTCAGAGTTTTTGTAGTTTGTGGTTCTTTTTTAGTCCTTATGTGAAGAAAAGAGTATTTAGTTGGCTGGATGGTCAACTGCCCCTTACCCTTTTGTTCTAGACCTAGATGAAAATAAACATCCTCCTTTATTATTCTGGTGTACCTTAAGTTATGGAATCATTTATAGTATCCCACAGCTCCCTAACAGATATACTGAAATCATATCAACTTGCCTTGCCCATCTTTGTGAAGTTTATTGTATTGTTTGTCTGAAAAACACTCCAGGTTATTCAGATAAATATATAAAATGATTTTTTTTAATGCAACCTTCCTTAGAGTTGATAGGATTATTTTTTGTAGTTGTGAAAGAAAAAGTATAAAGTAAGTAAGAGAAAAAAACATCAGTAAGAAAAATAAACTTCAACAAGGAGCACGGAGTTTTCAGCTGTGGAGTGTAATGTAATATTTTAATTCAAACAAAAAAGGAAAGGAATTTCCATGTAGGTGTAGGCAAACAGTAGCAATGCCATGACCTGGTCTTTTTTGTTTCACATGGGAAAGCAGTACCAGTAGAGCGTATACAGGCATCTGAGTCTAGTTACTAACATAAATAAACACAAGCTATAAAGAAAAAGGTCTATTCCCTACATTGTTTTTCACAGAAAACAGTAACTGCTCTGTTAACATTAACTTTTAAAATTCTGTTTTAAGCTTTATATTCTAAGTACAAGTAAAGCATTATATTACAGAGTTCATTAACAACACTAGAAAGAGATCAATTCTGAATTGACATTTGCCTGAATGTAAGGATCCAAACTAAAGCAACCTTTGCATATGAACTATTTGTAATTCTTTCCTCTCAGAAGGACAGCTAGATATAAATGTCCTTATTACATCAAATTTGAGCAAAAAATGCATAGAAATTTGCTTTAGCTTGAAAGGGGAGACCAGTTTAGAAGGGAGAAAATACAGTTCAAAATATGGTTCATGAAAACCCCATTCAGAAGGCTAGACTGGAACTTAAAAAAAAAAACCAACCCAAAACCCAATAAAAATGGACAATCAGTAGTGTATAAATTTTTTGTTCTCCATGGTAAACTGTGTGTCTGGGTCTCATTTAAGGTCCCCATGTGCAAAATCTTTCATTTTTTACAGCTTCTTTTGAAGACAATGTCATAGCAGTACTGATGGAACTGTTACTCTTTCTTAGAAATGAAATTTGTCTCTGTTTTTGTTGCCCTTCCTCTCTCCATTAGATACCAAATATTTCCCTTTTGTGTTAGAAAAACACTGATTAATTAAAAAATGTTCTGCTTTTTTGCCTTTTTCTTTTATTGACTGACTTTCAGGCATTGTCCCTCAGAGACTACTGTAGCCTGTCCATTCCCACAACAAGGTCAGAAGACCATTTGGCCCCTCATGTCTCAATCTCTAACCGATCTTTGTTTCCGAAGGATGACCCATTGTGTCTCAGTCAAGCTCAAATAATAACCACAAAATCTGATAATCATAGAGGCAGATAACTGCTAGTATGAAACAATCCACACACAAATATTTGCTAGTGTCTTTGTATCCTTTCCATCATTTTAAACAGACTCCCTGATACAGACACACAACTACCTTTACCAATTTAACACTTCAACAAAATGTCACAACACATGAGCAATACTCAGAGACTATAGCAGAGGCTTCACTGTACTCTTCAGTGACAGAATCACTTAAGGTCACCTGTAGCAAGGTCTAAAACTGACATTTCTGAAATGGCACTGCATGAATAAGTATTATGAAAAAATAAACAGAAAAGGCAAAATGGAAAAAGAGTGAGGGACTATGAGAAGCATATAAGAAAGATGAAAAAATTTGAAAGAAGGAACACACTGCATGTTAATACCTCTCCAAGTATGGGGGAGAGTTGCTTGACCATTCAGTTCCCAGCTTTTCATGCAGAGATCTCTGCTCCTACCTGCTAAAGCCTCCCATCAAACTGAGAAAAGTGCAGGAACTTGTTTTTTTTTTATGGTATTCAGTCCCCATCAGTCTTTGACTAGCATTCAGAAACTCTAAATATTGTGGCTTCTTCAGATCATGGTTTACAATTTAGTCATCAAGAAACACTGAAAAGGTTAAAGATCTTATACCTGACATGGCTTTATGCATCAACAAAGAATCATTAATGATTTCTATTTTATTTATTTTTTACTTTAGTAAAAAAGAGTTATTCAGCTTTAACTCTCAAGATAGAGCTTTTGACTTGTTAAAGACTTAGTTGTAAAACCAGAATAAAAAAATATATTGCTATGGCAGATGCTTTTATATGTCTGCTGCTGCTAAAACCTATCACATTCACCCCCACAAAGGATGAAGAGCTGCCTATTTTCTACAGAAGCATTCACCAGGTTGCATTTGTAGCCATTTGGAAAGAAAAAAAAAGTTTTAGAAAGTGTTTAAAGCACTGTGAATGTCCTGCAATCATGTAAGGCACTTTTAGAGCTGACATCTAACACCCAAGTGTATCTTGAAGAACAACAAGATTACATTCTTATGCTACAGTTTCTACTTATTATTTACTCCTAGGATATTTTTTTTCTAGAAAAAACTTCTTCAACACAGATGACACAGGTATTGTGTAACACATGTAAGGGTATTTCAGCTTCAAGTATAGTGATTTTGTGCAGGTGTTGGTATGCCATAGCTCTATATTTGGTTTTGGTGAGTCAGAGAATATTGCCTTGGTTTTATGAGTATATGTTTTGCATATACACATATATAAATGTATACACAACTTCCTGCTGTGCCATTGAATACAAAACACGTCCAAGGACATTCATGACTCCAAAGCAACACTCTAGTTCCTATTTTGTCTTTAAAACTTTGTGATGTTTGCAAGAATTTTCTATCTAACTTTCTCATACTGGTTTGAACTAGGTTTTGGGATTAGTTTTTGGAGGGTAAACAAGAAAAAAGTTTTAATCATCTCTCTTTACTTAGGAAGCTGGGACCTTCATTGTATCTTTTCTATTGCACCAGATACACAGACTCTCTTCTATCGAACTTTAGTGCAAGAAGTAATCCTTGTAAATACAACTACTATTTACTACTGTAAAAGAGTACAGGAGTTCTACAGTATTGCTGTAGAAAGAATATTAACCAAGCTTTAAGTGAGTATTACCACGTGCTTAACTCTGCCTCTTACAGACACCTTTCAGCTCTGCTGCAGTTTCTCATTCTGCTTTCATTCTCTATAAATGATTAAAAAGTATCTCTTAGGCTGCCTACAAAACTAAGCTAGTTCAGATTTTCTCTTATTCTTTTCTGTGCTAATTTTATTGTGTAAAATGTGATTTAGGGTAGAACTTGGAGGGGAGGAAGAGATAAATGTAAATAGATAAAAAGTCTAGTGGAAGAAAAGTTGCTTTCATAAGTTTTTAAGACTGTTTATAGAGTGGAATGAAATATTGGAGCTTGTCCTGAGAAAGTCGAAGATTATTGCTAGGGAATAGTGTATCTATACAGCTGTCATGCATGTTTTGGAACAGATGTGAAGTCTGTGTATGAAGAGAAAAAGAACAGGAGAAAGGAGATTAAGTACTTTCCATGCTCCCGTGACTTAAGTTTTCTCTTGGGAGACAGAGACATATAGCATGGCATTTGCCATTTAACCTTTTCTGAGCTGTGATAACAATAATAGACCACAGCTTCATCATACTATTCCATTTGCACTAACTAATGAAGCGTCATGTAGACCTACTGATGTGGCAGTAAAGTGTGTTAGTAAAGTTGGTGCTGGAATGGCAGAAATCTTCCTGATGTCACTTTTTCCTTTTCCACTGTATGGGCTCTGTAAAAACTTGCTGTTCTTATGAAATAAATCCATACACTGTGGGCACCTGGCCACTTTTCCATTCTGGCAAAACTTACCTCTGCAGCATAACTCTTACTGTGCACAAAACACTGTCCTACTACACCCAGGGGAGCTACTCACATGAGTAAAGGCCATGACATTGAGTTACTAATATAAAAGCTTCAGAGCTCTTAGAGCTCATGCTGTGGGGCTGTCTAGGTGCACAGAGCACAGGGAAGTAAAAGATCTCTCTCAAATTCCCAAAATGAGAAGTGCCTTTTGAAGGAAAGTGTGATTCTTTTGCCACCAAATAAAATGTAAAAGTGAAAGCTACTCATTGATTTCTGTGCCAAAATCCTTTGAGACACCGTGTACCAAATAAGTGGCTTTAAACCATTGTCCTCTATGCTCAGTTTATGTCAAAGTAAGACCTAGACAGATAAGGTATCTGACAAGAGTACATATTATTCAAGAAAAGAGGAATGGAGCTTCAGGTCTGAAAAAAAAGAATTAAACTCTTTCTTCAGGGAGCAGTCTGAGTTCATATTATCTAATTTCAGTGATTTTAGAATAATATGCCTATAGACCCAGATTTTAAAAGTAATTTGCATGTCTGAAGGTTTGCACTGTTATTTAACTTGGTTTTCAGCAGCACCTGATGTCTGAATCTTAGTTACAGATAAACTTTTGAAAAATTGTCAGCAGGCGTTCATCTTCATCCTATTTAAAAGCCTGGACCCAATTTTGCATTTGAAAGATTTAATACTGTGTTAGGATAATTTTTAAATCCTCTTTGTGATCTTGAGCCCAGTCTATGAGCTTAGTTTTTTTTCTCTTCAGATGTACTTCTAAAGGCATTGCTTACATGTGTTTTTCTTTTGCAAGTAATCTACTGTGTCTGAAGTCTGAGAATAGCTCTGCAAGTAATTTTCCATAACTACACAATCACTTTCCCATTTAAAACAACAGGGAGTGAAATGCTGCTATTTCAAATTGAAATCTAACTACCCTGAGCAGCCATGAAGAGCAATGATGAAATCCTCCTGACCTCCACCACCAGAACCATTATTTGCTAACATTAATTTTGCCATGAATTCTGGCTGCAGAATACCCAATTCCCTGTCCTTCTCTGTCCTGTTCTACCCCCTGCCCCTCCTCGCCCCACCCCCAGCAGATCCACATACCGTATGGATATTCTCTTCTGAGCTTACTGGAAGGAGAAATATGTCAGGAAAAATGTCAAGTGAATGATGCTGCATAAAGTCAGTACTGCCACAGGCTGCCATGTGCTCTTCACAAAGAAGTTTCATAGGCATAGCTCTCCCCTTTATGTTTAATTCTGTACTGAGACAACCCAATGAAAACACATGAGTAGTCTGGGTTTCTGCATTAAATAAATGTACCTGCTATCTGAAAGAAACACATACATAAAAACTGAAATGTTTTAATTTCTAATAATATTTGTGACATATAAATAAAAGAAAACAGAAATGGCTTTTTATAATTTCTATCCAAAGCTACATTCAGGTTTTCAGTTGTATTTTTATTGCACTGCTAAAGTATTGAAATCCTTTTAACATTACAGAACAGTGAGATGACCCAGAACAAGGTATTTTCCTTTGCAGTATCTTACTTGAAGCTGTGACATGCGCAGGCTGTACATTCCTCTCTGCAAGTTTCTCAGGCAAATAATCATTAGGCAAACTAAATTTATTATTTAATTTCAAGACAAGTCAATTGAACATCAATACTCCTGAATACTCCTGCAGTGTTATGGTAGGTTTAACACTGGTGTCTATGTCATTATTCTCTTTTAGGAGCCAACCTCCTAGTCTAGACTTCAAATCTTACGAGGCATTGCAGAAACTCAGTCACATGCAAGTTGATACCCAGAAGATGTGGGTAAGTACTTCATGTTTGTCCATCAAACCTCACTGAAATGTTTTAATTTGCAAATGTTAAATCTTCTGCTGATTTTTTTGTTTCTATGAAAAATTTCCTTTGAAGTTTCTTGATAATACTCGATTCTGTGTAAAATGCTATTTCAAATTTTCGATCATGGAAAACCCTATAATAAAGCCACTTTAAACAATCAGAAATAAACCCAGGCTTCAGTACAGTCCTTCCTAAATCAGTTACCCAGTGTCATTGACATCTAACAGGAAACTATTTAAACACATGCTATATTCTTTAAGGACCTACCATAATTTCCACATATCTCTCATGCACTTAGCATGTAGCATTTTTTATTGCTCATCTCAAGCCTCATCAAACCTACTGACATAGAACACTTCCATACTGCAAAATTATTTTTGTCTCCTTTTTGCTGTGTGAAATTAAAAATTTTAAAAAAAGAATTATTGCAGTGCTGTTCATGCTCTCCAAGATCTGTGAACACCTATCAGTGCGACTATATTCTGGAATGACAAATGTTCTCAGTTCCTTCCGACTTAGGAGCTTCAAACAGGAGAGCCTTCTTGTTCTAGTAATGCTAATGACGATTTGTCCTGGTACTAATAAGTCTCATCCCTTTAAGCTAATGTCAGGATTTTTTCTGTTATCTGATGAATTTGGTGAAGGATATTACAAATCAGGATATTTGCATCTTCAAAAGACTTGGTTTGCAAGTCAGCTATATTTCTTGTTCTTGTCTGGTTGTTTTGAAAATTATGAGTTCCAGATTAAGGTAATGTGTATAGAGAAAGTCAGTTACAGCACATAACACAGCCGTAGAAAGAGTTCACTCACAAATACCATGTATGCCTTTTATTGTTCTGTTGAGCATTCACCAAGCAGGGAGCATCAACTCTGAGTTTGTAGTGCATATACTCGCCTGCTGAAACAATGCCCACAGCCTCCCATTCACATCACTTTGTCAGAGATTCTTTGAGAATTAGATTATCAGTATTTCTGCTTTGCGAGAAACCAAAATCCTGGAGGTGACAGTTTGGTTTTCCATGCTAGAATAGTTTTCTGACCTAGAAAACCAAATGCATTTTGAGAATGAGATTCTACAAATTTTAAAATTGTATTGCACTTTGGCAATATCAAAGTATGTGTCTTATTTAGTCAATGATAGGAAGTAAATTATTTTAACCAGATTCCTAGAAACATTTGTAATTTCCAGGTGACTTCTCCCAAATTATATGTGTTCTTTTTTCATAAAGTATTTTTTTCTGTATCTGTCTGAAAATTCTAGAGATCTGGAATTGAGTCATTAGTGTTACAAAACACACAAGTATGAATATAAATCCTCCCCTAATGAAAAAAGTACTTAAAAAAATAAAACTACGCAATCTGTTACAGCATCTTCTTGTCATATTGCTATATTGAGGAACTAGGCAAAACTTTCTTCACAGTAATGAAAACATATTTCTTTTCATTTATTCAAATGATGGATGAATGAGGAAAAAGTATTCATTACGTCACTACAGCTAGCTGTAAGACATGTATTGAAACACATAGACTGTTCTGTATTTGCCAGCATATGCACGGCTGTATTTGTGCTGCTGTATTAAGTATGTCCTGGGGTAGGACCAGTTAGAAGTCAGAAAACACATCCTAACAGTTATTTTGAAAGAAAACTGACACCAGAACTGTACCAAGATAACAATATGTGCTACAAAAATTATATTTTACTTTAAACTACCATTGACATTCACAGCTTCAGACTTTACAGAAAGAAGTACCACACAGTTATGAATAGAATCAGCAATACTGTTTCTTTCTCTCATTGTCTTAACATTAGACTAATGTTGGCCCCTAATTTTCTTCTGAAATTAATTAGCAATAACAAATCTTCAGACATTGGTTTCTCTTCAGATAATCAACAAAAATTCAGTGTAATATATACTCCTGTTTAAGAGATGTCCAAATGTATGCTATAAGGTGAAGTCTTATAAATCTATTTCCAAAGAACCATTATCAGCTATGCAACTGCAGAATACCAAGTGGAATTAAGTAATTTAAATATATTTTCTTTGTGTCTCAAAGCCTTCTTAGATTTGTATTGGAAATTTAAAACTACACTGCTTGTAGTGTACACTTGATCAATCCTTTCCATTTTGGGAACTTAATCTATTAGTAAACAGTTAAAAGAAGTACTTGAAAAGATCACAGAATCACAGAATCATAGGGGTAGGAAGGGACCTTGAGAAATCATCAGGCCCAACCCCCCTGCCAAAGCAGGCTCCCTAGCTCATATTGCAGAGATAAGCATCCAGACAGGTCTTGAATGTCTCCAGAGATGGAGACTCTACAACACCTCTGGACAGACCTTTCCAGTGCTCTGGCACCCTCACTGTGAAAAAGTTCTTCCGCATGTTGGTGCAGAAATTTCTGTACTCTAACTTGCAGCCATTGTCCCTTGTCCTGTCTCCACAGACCAAAATAAGATAAAGTTACATGTCATATCTCAAAATGCTAATTAATTTGTGCAAAATTTCAAACCATATATTTTTCCTGTATAAAGCATGCTGATAAAATCTGAAGTTTTTGATGCAATAACAATCCATCAAGTTTCCTGATCTAAGTTGCTTGCTTGAACTCAAAGGCCTAAGGACACACTCTTGTGAAATGTTTCTTAAACTTGAATAGTATTTAAATATTCTGACTATGTTGATATATAGGATAAAATTTATAAACCTCAATGTAAGTCAAAAATACCTCACAGATAAAATGTGTCCCATTAGTCTTTTAAAAATACTTGTGACTATACTATAGACTAGACAAGTAATCTATAAACGTAAAAGTAGAACACGCTGAAAATAAATAATTTTTTAACATCTTTCTGGATTATCTTTCTTTCTAATTCTCTGTTCTGCTTAACAAAAAGAGATGAACAGACTGCAACATACCCTAAATTGTATATCTCATACTGAAGCAAACAGCTACATCTCCATATTAAAATAGATTACCAGAACTGGGAAAAAATGTATCTTACGCATTGATTTTACTAAGTTACACAATTAATTTAAAAACAGAATGCATGTGAAATTTTGTCCAGGTTGGCTGGCTATCTAGAGGAAATAAAAGTTGTGGGTTAAAGCGACAAGAATAATGAGAAGAAAAATTGCAGATAAATCAAGTCAGATGTGTATGACCATAGCTGGAAAACATTAGTAAAGAGAAGTTTAGTGGAGAATTGAGAAGAACTGTAAGGTTTATATACTTTTGGTACATACATTTTCTTCATATGCTTTTGGTCAAAAAGTCTACATATTGCTGGAAAAAAGTAATTAATAAAAAGATGAAGCCAAAAATTCATGAGCAAAATTTCAAATTTGCATCAAAATATTCAATTCAGGTGTTTGGAATATGAATAAAGAAGGATAGAATCTATATAAAAAAAACTAAAAAAAGACATAAAAAAGACATCTTTGCCCTCCCAAGTGTCCTTGCATAAAAGGTTTGCTGCTCTGGAACTTGAGGGGCAGGAAAATGAGGATGTGGATTACAGTACACCCAGAGGGTCACCAAGGGTAAATTAGTCATCTCCACACCTGAAAAAAAAACCCAAAAGAAGGGTAATTGCCATAGGCAACTCTCTTCTCATAGGGAACCCTGGGCTGATACCACAGAATCACAGAATTACTAGGTTGGAAAAGACCTTTGAGATCATGGCCAACCGTACCTATCCTCTACTCAACTAAATCCCTAAGTGCCTCATCTACCCATCTTTTAAATACATCCAGGGTTGGTGATTCAACCACCAACCTGCGCAGCCTGTTCCAGTGCTTGATAACCCAGTGCCTACCCACAGGTAAGTCTGCTGCCTCCCTGGTGCCCAGGTCAAGGACATTACTAGGCAGCTCCCTAAACTGGTACAGCCTGCTGATTACTACCCATTATTGGTATTTCTGTTTAGGCCTGGCTGGAGGCCAGACGCCCACCAAAGTCGCTCTATCACTCCCCTTTTTAATTGGACAGGGGAGAAAATATATATTGAGAGTCTTAGGAGTCAAGATAAGGACAGGAACAGATTATCCTGTAATCATCATGGGCAAAACAGACTCAACACATAATGAAGGAAAAAAAATTCTCTACTTTATTATGCTGCACCACACACACAGTGAAACCAGAGTCGGATAATGAGAAGCGTGACCAGATCTTAAACCACCTTCCTCCCACATCTCCCTTCTTAGTAGACTTCCCTTTAGTCATGATTTTGCTCCCTTCTTCCACCACGTTGTGGCATGCACAGCACAGGGACTGGGGAAAAGAAGTTCTCAGTCATTTCCTCATGAGCTGTTTTCCTTTTCCTGATCTTAAAACACATCTGCCTCCCACGCCCACTTCCTTCTTAGTAGACTTCACTTTAGTAATGAGTTCACTCCCTTTTTCTCCCCCACATTGTGGCACAGGGAGGGGTAGGAACTGGGAAAATGGGGGCTTTGGTCAGTTCCTCACAAGTTGGTTTCCTTCTTGACCAGGGGGAAGGCATTCATTCCACACCCTCCCCTGCTGCCTCGTGGGGTCCCACCCATGGGAGACAGTCCTTCACAAACTTCTCCAACGTGAGTCCTTTCCCACAGAGCTTTAGCTCATTACTGGCTGTCCCAGCGTGGGTCACTGCTATGGCGGGCAGTCATAAATCACAATGTCTCTCAGTCCCAGTCCTACATGGGGTCACAAGCTTCCCACCAGCAAACCTGTTCTGGTGCAAATCTCTCTCTTGCTCATCTCTGTGTCTCTGTCTCTCTCCATGGCCTGCAAGTGCTGGCAGGGGCTTGCTCCAACATGGGTCACAACATCTCCTGTATGTCTCGACCTGCTCCAGTGTGGGGCCTCTCCACAGGCTGCAGGGGAATCTTTCTTTCTGGCATCTGGGATGCTTCCTCCCTCCCTCCCTCCCTCCCTCCCCATCCTTGGTGCCTGCACAGCTCCTTACATCTTCTCACTCCCTTGTCCAGTGGCAAAATGCAGCTGCTTGCGGGGTTTTTTTGTGATTCCCAGAGGTGCTGTGAGCATCGCTGATAGGCCCAGCCTTGGTCAGCAGCAGCTCTGGCCTTGAATATGGGGCCTGCAGAGAGCTTCTAGCTGCTTCTTACAGAAGCCATTTTTCCAGCCCCCCTTTCTCTGCCAGTACCCAGCTACACAGAACTGTGACATTATTCCAGGATGACATCAGTGAAGTGGAAGAGAGAAGCCCGAAGGCTATCAAAAGGGACTTTAGTGCATTGGGGCAATTGGTTACAGGTGCAGGAGCACAGACAGTGTTTTCTTCCATCCCTTTAGAAGAAGGGAAAAACACCAAGTGGAGCAGAAAAACACACCTGATCAACTTGTGGTTAAGATGCTGGTTCCATCAGAGGAATTTGGGATTTTCGATCATAGAATGGTTTAATAGGCCCCAGGATTGCTGGCAGCAGATGGGATCCACCTGTAATAAAGGAGGAAAAGGATTCTAGCCCAGGAGCTGGCAGGGCTTTTGGAGAGAGCTTTGAGCTAGATTTGAAGGGAGAAGGGGTAAAACCTGGAGGGAGAGAAATGAGCTGAAGGACAGTGTGTCAGAGTTGTGGGTGGGACCAAAATTCCAGATGAATTGCAACTACACAACTGATGACAAAATATGGAATGGCATGCTACAATCTGAAGTGCTGTGTATTAATGAGTTCCTTAAGTCTGCTCCAAGAAGTGCAGGTTACATTGAAGCACATCTGAAGATCTTCTACACCAATTAACATACTACAAGCAACAAGCAAGAAGAGCTAGAAGTCCTGGCTTGGTCCCAGAGGTATGGTGTCATTGGCTTAAGCAAAGCCTGGTGTGAAAAGTCCTGTGACTGATGTGAGGTAAGGATGGCGATGACATGGTGGGAGTCTACTGTAGACCACCTGCCCACAATGACAATATTGATAAGTTATTCTTCAAGAAACTAAAACACACCTCTAGATTGACTGCTCTAATCTTTATGGATTACTTCAACTTGCCAGACATTAACTAGGAAAACCACACAGCTAATACAAACCGGTCCAGGAGATGTCTAAAGCAAATGGATGATAACTTTCTTGTTCAGGTATGAAGGGAGCCAATGAATAAATGTGCCCTCTTCAATCTGTTGCTTGTTAACAGAGAAGGTCTCATGGGGGGAGTGATGGTAGGTGGCCATCTTGGCCTCAGTGACCATGAAGTAGTGGAATTTAAAATCTCTAGTGAGAGGAGGAAAACTGCCTCCTAATCATTAACACTAGATATGGGGAGAGCAGAATTTTGGCTTCTCAGGGAACTAGTTGGTAAGATCCCCTGGGAAAATGTTTTTGAAGGCATTGTGGTCCATCAATGCTGGTCAGCAGATGAAGTCCACCTGTCACTTTGGAGTACCACCTTCTAAAACCACACACAACAGGCCATTCCAAAATGGAACTTAAGTGGGCAGGGCAGAAGGCCAGCTTGGCTGAACAGGGACCTTCTTCTAGAGCTTAGGTGGAAAAAGAAAACTTATAACCAATGGTATCAAGGTCAGGTAATGTGGGAGGATTACAGTGATGCTGCTAGACTTGAGGCTGGCCAATACTGTGGCAGGCAATAAAAAGGGTTTATTTCAAATAAATTAACAACAAGAGGAGGACCAGAGAGAACACTGGTTCTTAAGTCAATGAGAACAATCACCTTACTAACAGGGACAGAAACAAAGCAGAGATGTTTAAAACCTTCTTTACTTCTGTTTTCAACACTATCAATGTGCTCTGGGACTCCAGATACCCTGAGATGGAGGACTGTGACTGCAGTAATGGTAAATTCCTAGTGAACCCTGAGCTTGTGGGCAATTTGCTACTCCAGCTGTATCCATATAAGTCCATTGGCCCCTATGGGATTTATCCCAGGGTACTAAGGTAGCTGGCAGATGTTATTGCAAGACCACTCTCAATTATTTTTCAACAGTCTTGGGAAACTGGAGAGGTGTCAGTGGACTGGGAGCTGGCAAACGTGCCAATTTTCAAGAAGGATAAGAAAGAAGACCCTGGTAATTGCAGGCCTGTCAGTCTCACCTCATTGCCTGGAAAATTGTGGAGAAAATCATGCTTGGAACTACTGAAATAAGTATAACACAATTATTAGTTGCAGCCAACATGAGTTTAGCAGAGGAAGATCTTGTCTATCCAATCTGATTTCCTTTTATGACAAGGTCACCTAGCGAGTTGATCAAGGGAAACCAGTTGATGTTATTTTTATTTATTTATTTCAGCAAGGTTTTTGATACTATGTCTCACAGTATCTTGCTGCACAAAATATCCAGTATACAACTAGACAATGCCATAATGCATTGAGGGGGCAATTGGCTGACAGGTTGGGCCCAGAGGGTGATAGTAAATGGGGTTACATCTGGCTGGCAGCCAGGCACTAATGGGATTCCCCAGGGCTCCATTTCAGGCCCAGTTCTTTTTAACGTTTTCATAAATGACCTGGACACAGGATTAGAAAGTGTCTTGTGTAAGTTTGCAGATGACACCGACTTGGGAGGAGCTGTTGACTGTGTTGAGGGTGGAGAAGCCTTGCAGAGAGATCAGGACAGATTAGAGAGCTGGGCAATCACCAACCACATGGAGTTTGACAAGGGCCAGATTCTGCACATGGGAGGGGACAATCCTGGCTGCACATACAGACTAGGCGATGAGGTGCTGGAGGCCAGCCATGCTGAGAGGCATTTGGGGGTCTTGGTCAACAGCAAGTTCAACATGAGCCAGCAGTGTGCCTGGGCAGCCAGGAGGGCCAACCATATCCTGGAGTGCATCAAGCATAGCATTTCCAGCTGGTCCAGGGACTCTGACCTGACTGGTCCAGTGTGGAGCCAGTATTTGGGCTTGATGATCGAGTCTTCTCCAACTCAGGAGAGTCTATGATTCAATGATTCAAAGAAATAATGGTGCATGCTAAATCAAAGTATAAATCTGCTTCCACCATGCATTGCTGAAGGTCTCTGAATATTGAAAAAGGAATAAATATGACATTGTTATGATAGGGCTTTCTTGAAGGAATCCATATTTAGAAAGACCAGTAGAGTAAGACTTCTTGATAGTAACAAGCAGAGTGGCCAGGAACTCTGAAATTTTAATTCATTAACTACTCCATTAGGAAAAAAATAAAGTAGGATAAACATTGTCCAGAAAAGTCTTGGAATAAGTAGATGACTTCTATGATTTAAGGCAGAATGAGTTTTTTAGGCCTGTTATTTTAAAAGATAATAAAGCAAATGCCTTTGTATAACACCAATGAATAAAACACTCTGTTTTCCATACCCTCTCAATAAAAAAACCCAGCAAACCTAACCTAAACAATATAGACATAGTGTGTATTAGAAATCTAATGTGATTATGAACTTACCTGAATACAAGCATCTGTTAATTGTGGAAATATTATATTTACACTTGACATACTTTGAACTAGAACACCCTATATTTCCATTTCTAATTGGGAACTGATGGCAGGCTGTGCTGTACTTCTGAGAGGAAAGGATGGTGAGCTTGTATTTAGAAAGAACCTGGAAATGTTACACTCTGCTGTATTTTATCCTTGTCATTCACTGAACAGGGACTAGGAAAGAATTGAACAAGTACACTCCTAAACAAGGGGGAGTTACCACATTAATCAGTTAGACAAATAACCCGACTTTGATTTCTTCTTCTCCATATTTTTAATGTCAGATGAGGATTATCCATTTCACAGCTATTCTGAAAGTTGTTATGTTTGGTTATTCTGTGGACACTTGCTAGACCTGTCACACATGAAAGCACATTAAGTGTCTTTCTAGACTGCAAATACAGATACAAAAGATCTAACACAGATTTGTGTTAGAGACACATAAATCTCTTTGTGTACGAATAAATAACACTACTTTCACATAGTTTAAGCAGAACTCTTTGCTGTTAGAAATAGATTCACAGAGTCACAGAATCACAAGATTGGAAAAGATCTTTGAAGATCATCAAGTCCAACCATTTCCATCCTTAGCTAAACCATATCCCTAAGTACCACATCTACACTTTTTTTAAACACATCCAGGGAAGGTGACTCAACCACATCCCTGAGCAGCCTGTTCCAGGCATTGACAACTCTTTCAGTAAAATTTTTTTTCTTAATATCTAATCTGACCCTGCCCTGGCACAGCTTCATGCCATTTCCCCTTGTCCTACCACCTGTGACCTGGCTGAAGAGACCATCTCCCCCTGCTGTACATCCTCCCTTCAGGTAGTTGTAGGTGGTGATAAGGTCTCCCCTCAGCCTCCCCTTCTCCAAGAGAAACAGACCCAGCTCCCTCAGCTGCTCCTCATAGGATTTGCCCTCCAGCCCCTTCACCAACCTGGTTGCCCTTCTCTGGTCTCGCTCGATGACCTCAATGTCCTTCTTATGGTGGGGAGCCCAGAACTGCACACAGTACTCAAGGTGTGGCCTCACCAATGCTGAGTACAGGGGAACAATCACTTCCCTAGACCTACTGGCCACCCTGTTTTTGATACAAGCCAAGATGCCCTTGGCCTTCTTGGCTGCCCAGGCACACTGCTGGCTCATATTCAGCCTGCAGTCAACCAACACCCCCAGGTCCTTCTCTGCCTGACAGCTCTCCAGCCAACCTCCCCCAAGCCTGTAGCGCTGCATGGGGTTGTTCTGTCCCATGTGCAGCACTCTACAGTTGGCCTTGTTAAACTTCATCCCACTGGTCTCAGCCCATCAATCCAATCTGTTCAGATCCCTCTGAAGAGCCTCCCTACCCTCAGGCAGATCAACACTTCCTCCTAGTTTAGTGTCGTCTGCAAACTTACTGAGGGAGCATTCAATCCCTTCATCAAGGTCATTGATAAAGATGTTGAACAAGACTGGACCCAGGACTGAGCCCTGGGGGACGCCACTCATGACCGGCCTCCGCATGGATTTGGTTCCGTTCACCACCACCCTTTGGGCCCGGCCATACAGCCAGTTTTTAACCCAGCTGAGGGTTCACCTGTCCAGGCCAGTGGTAGCCAGTTTCTCAGTGAGAATGCTGTGAGAAACCGTGTCAAAGGCTTTACTGAAGTCCAGGTAGATCACATCCACAGCCTTCCCCTTGTCCATTAAGCAGGTCACCTTGTCATAGAAGGTGATCAGGTTAGTTTGACAGGATCTACCTTTTGTAAACCTATGTTGACTGGGCCTGATCCCCTGGCCATCACGCATGTGCTGCATGACAGCTCCCAAAATGACCCTCTCCATGATCTTCCCTGGGACTCAGGTCAGACTGACAGGCCTGTAGTTCCCCAGTCTCTAACTGGCCAAATAAGTTGCTAATCATTTCCTCCTTAACCATAGGAATTTTGCTATTCTTCCCCTCCCTGTCAGCCAGTTCCTGAGGATGAGTACTCAGGGAATATTCATCTTTACTATTGTAGACTGAGGTAAAGAAGAAATTAAGGACCTCAACCTTGTCCTCATCTCTTGTCACTAATGTTCCCTCAGCATCCCATAAGGGCTGGAGATTCTCCTTCACCCTCCTCTTACTGTTAATGTACCTATAGAAGGACTTTTTATTATCTTTCACAGAACTGGCCAGTCTGAGTTCCAGTTCAGCTGTAGCCCTTCTGACTTTCTCCCTACATGATCTCACTACATTCCTATAGTCAGCCCAAGACACCTGCCCCTTCTTCCAAAGCTCTTATTTTTCCCTCTGTCCCAAAAATCTTCCTGGATCTTTCTACTCAGCCAATCTGGCTTCCTTCCTCACTGACTCCTCTTCTGACAGACTGGGACAGCCTGTTCTTGTGCCGTCAAGATTTCCTTCCTAAGGAGCAACCAACACTCTTGGGCTCCTCTGCCCTCAAAGGCTGCCTCCCAAGGAATCTTACTGAGCAGCTTTCTGAACAGACCAAAGTCAGCCCTATGGAAGTCCAAGGTGCTTGTTCTGCTGTCTCCCTTTCTTACTTCTCCCAGTACAAAGAATTCTATCAGCTCATGATCACTATGCCCCAGGTGTCTTCCAACCTTCACATACCCCACTAGGCCTTCTCTGTTTACAAACAACAAGTCCAGCAGGGCACCTTCCCTGGGGGGTTCATTCACCAGCTGGGTCAAGAAGTTGTCTTCCAAACAGTCCAGGAACCTGCTAGACTGCTTCCTTCCTGCTGTATTGTATCTCCATGAGACATTTGGTAAGTTGAAGTCCCCAATAAGGACGAGGGCTGGTGATTGTGAGACTTCTCCCAGTTGTTTGAAAAACAACTCATCAGCTTCCTCCTCCTAGTCAGGTGGTCTATAGTAGACTCCCATCACTGTATCTCCCTGATTTCGTTCTCCTCTGATTTTTACCCAGAGACACTCAACCTTGTCTTCACCATACTCCAGCTCCAGGCTGTCAAAGCATTCTCTGACATACAGGGCTACCTCACTTCCTCTCCTACCCAGCCTGTCACGCCTGTACAGTTTGTAACCAGCAATTGCAGCACTCCAGTCATGTGAATTATCCCACAGCATTTCTGTGCTGGCAATCACATCATCGTCTCCTTTAGTAACAAGGACTTCTAATTCCTCCTGTTTATTGCCCATGCTGCGTGCATTGGTGTAGATGCACTTCATCTGGTCTATTGATCTTGATATGCTCCTTAGGGAAGCCTTGCTTCCCGAGTGACATCTGGTTAAGTTACCTAGCCCATCAGTAGTAGTTACATTTCAACTCTGAATTAGCACACTATCCCCATGATTAACTAGGGTGGTTGACTGCAAGTCATTGCCAGCACACCATCCTCAATAACTTGACCACCACAGCCAGGCTTTTTGCCATCTAGCCTGGCCCTGTTCCCCATCCCGCTTCTTATCTAGTTTAAAGCTCTATTAATGAGCCCTGATAGCTTCTTTGACAGTATCCTTCTGCCCCTTGGGGATAAGTGCTCCCCATCCCTAGAAAGCAAGGCTGGTGAGGCTCAAGCCAGCCCATTGTCAAAGAACCCAAAGTTCTGTTTCTCACATCATGCTCTAAGCCAGGTATTAATTTCCTGGCTCTTATTCCATCCCTCCCCATTCCCTGTAGTAGGAATCATGGAGGAAAACACTATCTGTACTCCAGACTCTCATACCATGCACCCCAGGGCCCTTAAGTCTTTCTTAAAGGTCCTCAGTTTTCTGTAGTTCATTAATACCTATTTGGAAAATTAAAAGTGGATAATATTCCATGTGCCTAATCAAGGTTGGGAGTCTCTTTGTTAAGTCCCCTAAGGCAGCAAACTTCCCTATGTAAAGGGTCTGGCCTACAGATTGGGCCCTCAGTTCCCTCCAAAAGGGAATCACCTAAGACAATGACCCATCTTTTTGTTTTAACAGAGGCTGTTTTGATGGTCTGCTTAGGGGGTCTTGTCCTAGGGAACACAACCTCAGAAGTAATTTTCCTATCAGCTGTCTCATTATCTGGCTGGTCCCCTTGTAGTAGGGCCTCGTAGCTATTGCTCAGAGGAACTTGTGGAGGAAGGACAGGCATGGAAAGCACTCACCTACTGCCCTTGCCACTTCTTGTTTCTTTTCAAACCATTTGAACACTGTCACGATTATTTTAGCTGTATGTCCTGTTAGGGTCAGGGTGTTTTTCTAGTAACCTTCACACCAAAGAGTTCTTCAGGTTTAGAGCATAACCCATATAAAACACATTCCAGATACCTATTTCATGCATTCACTGCCCTGGTATTATTATTCTACTGTTTGGAGACTACATGCAGCCAGCCACAGACATAAGTAAACAGCTGCAGTAAGCATCATTCTTTCAGGTTAAGTAGAAGGAATATTTAAATCTACCTTTGTGCACTGGACTAGATGGTATCTAGAGGTACCTTACAACCCTGACAATTCTATGGTTCTAACTAAACAGTGGACGCTACTGCCATAGGGATTGACAACTGGTGCAGCTGATGGGAAGCTAAGACATGTAAGGGAAAATATTTCCCTGGTTACTGGTTATTAATAATATGGAGGTGTGCAGAATGAATGTGCTGCTGCTGGGTATGTCTTAAGAGTCACAGGAGAAAACAAAGCAAGCAGTAACCTCTTGGTGAAGTCAGAAAACAGAGCTAGAGTTCTTATTGGAGAAAGAGATATGGATTTCTTAACGGGGTGCTGTCCTTTACAAATTGTCCATCCTGAATGTAGAAAAACAAGTTAGCATCAAACCAGTAACTGTCTATTATCAGTTCTTCTTCCTAAGAAAAATAAATCAGTAAAGGGAACAAAATACTGTCTATTCAGCTAAATACTGGCACTTAATATGCAGGAAATGATCCTGAAGATGTTACCAGGGGTGTTATTCTTGAAGGGAATGTGGGTTTTGCAAATGACTGTTGCCAGACAAATCTGATGAAAAACAGATGGTTATATTAATTCTTTCCAGTACATAACTCTTATTATTAATAAATCAAGGAAAAGTTATGAAAATACTGTTAGAGATGTGAACACAATTTACTTGAACAGTAGAACTTTAAAAATAGTTAATAAAATCTGATTATCCAGATAATGTCATTTGTAGTGTAGTAAAGCATGTAAGGATGAGAAGAGTTAAAAGAAATGTTATATTTATATAATTCATTTCAGTGTGGCAGTTCTATGAGATTAACAACAACAAAAGCTATCCTTAGGATCAGCACCTCAGGCTGCTTCATATTATAGCTCTGAGACTTGGAAAAACAGTGAGTTCAAATACTCAGCTGCTCAAGTTTCAGTGAAGGTTTTGTGTAATATGCTCAAAGAAAAATAAATAATAGAATAAAGATAATGCTCAAGCAGCCCTAACTGTGGGGAAGAGATGACACCTCAGAGACAGCATTTAAGAATGCCCAGGAACAGTCTATCTAAAGTATTTCTCTGGCAACCCCAGGGCAGGTTGTCACCTGAGAAAATTCATCACTAACACAGTCATGACAGATGCAGTTGCATAGAAAGATTTAGATAAAAGGAGTATGGAATAAGGAGCGTTAGTACGCCTTGGCTTTTGACCTGTGAAATATGTGAAGGTAATAGCATTTATGAGAAGAAGCTGAGGAGTCCTTTAAGCCACAGAACACGAGAATTAAAGAGGTCAGGAGGAGATTTAATGTTTTCCTTGTCTCTTTTGTAAGAAACTGCATTGTATTTTTCTATGTACATTTCAAATGTGAGAAAAACAGAGTCTCTTCTTTTCTATGACAGAGTAAAGGAAGATGATATGACAGATTTATGGACAGCATATTTTGTATTCTGTTTTCTCTCACTGATTTCTACCAAGAATCTGGATGTATGGTATATACATAGCTGGAGCTGGTGCTTTCAGCATGAACCAAATATTTACACTTTGTTATGAGATCCCTAACTGCTCAAAAACATGTAGAAACATATATAAAAGAATAAATATAAACACAAAGAAAAAAAAATTGATTTAACAAGACTCTTTTCAAAAAATTTTTCAACATCTTTGCTTTTGAGAATCCCTCCTATCAATGTCCCAGTGTTTTTTGTCATATATCACACAAAGCAAAAACATTTATTTCAGACAGAAAATCAGAAAAACAATGGATTCTTTACTGCATATCTGTCGCTGGTATCTCCCAGTGAAAAAACATGTAAAGTGCTCGGTATATATATTTTTCTTCATTTAAAATTATTTCTTTCAAGTACAGTTGTTGTTACTGTCAATCAGTTCTGCAGTAGTAGTTTCTATAGGTATGGAAGGCGTCGCTAAGCACCACTCTAAAATTCAGGAAGGCACTAAGACTGTGTCTATAGGGAACTCAGCACATTATTTTGAGACTACTTCAGTGATAGAAAGTGGAGCATGATAAAGTGGATACAGTGTGCTGCCACTCACCAGTGCCCATGTTTGTTCCCCTATGAGAGCAAGTCTTCCCTTGGGTGGCAGGAATTATATCTGCGTAGACACCTTCAGTGAGAAATATCTTCTGAGGATACATACACACCCATAGGATATATTTTTTTGGTTATTCTCTCTAAATAAGAATTGGACTAATTATTCCTGAATAAGGAAACTGATTTAGTGCCAGGTATCAGCAGCTTTCTATGAACTTTAACAGAAACTAAATGTGCATACATAATGGAGAAGTGATCAACAGAGCACACGAGAATTCAAGCATTTGGAATTATTCTCTTATTTCAAGAAAAGTAAAAACTTTTCTGTACCTCTGAAATTCTGATAATTATAGAATCACAGAATTGTAGGGGTTGGAAGGGATCTCAAGAGATCATCGGGTCCAACCCGCCTGCCAAAGCAGCTCCCTAGCTCATATTGCACAGATAGGCATCCATACGGGTCTGGAATATCTCCAGAGAAGGAGACTCCACCACCTCCTTGGGCAGCCTGTCCCAGGGCTCTGTCACCCTCACTGGGAAAAAGTTCTTCCGAATGTTGGTGCGGAACTTCCTGTGCTCCAACTTGCAGCCATTGCCCCTTGTGCTATCTCCACAGACCACTGAAAAGGGGCTGGCCATTTTCCCCTGCATCCCATACTTAAGGTATTTATAAACATTAAATAGGTTCCCCCTTAGTCTTCTCTTCTTAAGACAGAACAGTCCCAGCTCACTCAGCCTTCCCTCATAGAGAAGATGTTCCAGGTCTTTAATCACCTTCATAACACTTCTTTGGACTCTCTCAAGGAGATCCCTGTCTTTTTATACCAGGGAGCCCAGAACTGGACACAATACTCCAGGTGGGGCCTGACCAGGGCAGAGTAGAGAGGGAGGATCACCTCCTTCAACCTGATGGCCACACTCCTCCGGATGCACCCCAGGATCCCATTGGCTCTCTTAGCCACCAGGGCACACTGCTGGCTCATGGCCAACATGTCATCAATCAGGACCCCAGTTCCTACTCCAAAGAGCTCTTCTCCAGCAGGTCATCCCCCAGCCTGTACTGATATGAACAGTTATTCCTTCACAGATGCAAGACTTTACGCTTGCTTTTGTTGAACCTCATCTGGTTTCTCCCTGCCCAGCTCTCCAGCCTGTCCAGATCTCTCTGGATGGCAGGGCAGTTTTCCTGTGTGTCAGCCACTCCTCCCAGCTTTGTATCATCGGTGTACTTGCTGAGGGTGGATGCTATTCCCTCACCAAGATCATCAATGAAGATATTAAACAGGACTGGACCCAACACTGAGCCCTGGGGAACACCCCTAGTCACAGGTCTCCAGTCAGACTCTGCTCCACTGATCATCACCCTCTGAGCTCAGTCTGATAGCCAATTCTCAACCCACCTCACTGTCTACTCATCTATCCCATGCTCTCTCAGCTTTGCTATCAGGATGTCATTGGAGACAGGATCAAAAGCCTTGCTAAAGTCAAGGTAGATGACATCCACTGCTCTCCCTTCATCTACCCAGCTGGTGATTAGATCATAGAAGGCTATGGGATTGGTCGAGCACGATCTCCCCTTGGTGAATCCATGGTGACTACTCTTCATGACCTTTTTCTCTTCCAATTGCTTGGAGATGGCATCCAGAACAAGCTGTTCCATCCCCTTTCCAGGGACAGAGGTGAGGCTGACTGACCTATAGTTGCTGGGATTGTCCTTCTTGCCCTTTTTAAAGACTGGAGTGACATTGGCTATCCTCCAGTCAATTATATACAACAATCATATTACAAGAAAAATCCTGAAATTAAATACCAGTTATTTTTATATAAATGATATCTAATTCTCTTTAAATATGTCCCTACTTTCACCTGATCACTTCTTATACCTTGGGCCTTTTATTATTTCTTTTATTACTTTAATTGACTAACTCTGTAATTAATCTATGTCTTAGTAAAGAAGCAGTTTTGCTAAGGTGTTGGACAATAGCCTCTGAAGATATCAATTTTTTCTGTGATTCTTCTATTCTAATTCTTACCTTATCAATTCACAGAACAACCATGTGTCTACTTCTTTTAACTGGTTACTGTGAAGGGAGAGAATTGTATTCAGGACTAGCTTTTGCCAGGTGCAAATGAGGCAGATAACAATATCCCATTAAGCTCTAAAAGAATAGCTTTCAGAGGCTTTTATTTGCCATATTGCTTAGTGCCTTATCACCTGTGAGATTACATGCCTTTTTTGTCTTATTGATTTCTGTCTCATTATTCATTGTATTAACTTCTTGTATCTCCTATATTGACTGCTGCATTTTTAGCTGTCTGAAAATTTGTCTGTGAAGTCCCACATTGATGGCTGCCTTATTACTTGTCATAGGTACAATATCTGCAATATTTTTTACCGCTGTCTTTCTACAGAATTATTTGTTGGTTTGGTATTCCTCCTGTCAATCAGCAGTTATCTGTGATTCTATGACCTTCCCCTTTCACCCTCACTTGCCTCCCATCTTTTTGCTCTTTCACATTATTCAGGTTTTGTTTAGTTTGCCACAATGGATGCTGATCTATCGATCCTTCAGGCTTATTATTACATCTCTTTAGATTGTCCTTCTAAGCCTCTCATATATTTTCTCATTTGTCTTCTACACTCTACAGTTTCCTCAAAACCCATTTCTTCCAAGGCAGGAAGGAACTTTGTTCTTTCTACTTTTCCCCTGCTATTGTTTCTTCCTCTCCTTATTTTGTCTTTGTATTTTTATTTATATCCTCATCTCCAGCTCTGTAATAGCTGGACCAACAATGTTAAGTGGTTCTGCCTATACTAATCAAGTCCTCTCTTCTCTTTCTGTCCTCTGCTGCATTCAAGCTTCAAATAGGTCAGCTGTGTTCATATCTCAGCCACTCAGTTGTCCAAATCATTGGCTGATACTTTTTGTCATCAATGTATGATGTACTCAGGCAAACTGATTTGAGCAAAAATATTCAGATGGTTACTCTCTCTGTTCCTCATTCCCCCCAAAAACAAAACAAATACAATAATCATTGAACTAAAAAAATGTAAATATACAATACTTTTCCTCAGAACCTACATTTATGCTGTTAGGCATCCATATCCTAAGAACCCAATTGGACAGATGAATGTTTGTTTCATAGGCTCCAGAATGCATTCAGCTCATGAAGGTCAAAAAGCTTTAATCTTTCTATTGTACCTATCTACCCATCTGACACAGCTCAGGAACAGGCTTCCTGTGAAATAGTTCTGCACTGACAAATCAGTTCTGATTTACACTATTCACATATTAGAACCTAAAAATTCTCCATGCCTGAATAGAGAATTTGTTTTAAATTAAGAGTTTTAAACAAATGATGTTTAAATTATTTTTTTAAAAAGTTAGAAGGATTGTTTGCATTGGCCATTTGTAGCTCTTTACATCACCACTTTTGGCCATAGGCAACGTTTAAGAGAATTAAAATTCTTCATACCTGTAATTGCAAGAATATATTATGGGGGAAAGAAGGAAGCATCTGCCGTTCAGGATATGATATGGTCTAGTTTAAAACATTGTATTCATCTTGGTGAGGACAGGGAAAAAAAGATCATGTCACTTAGGTGCCTGTTTATACATATGGCTACAGAATAGCAAAAATGTCAAAGGAGAGAGTTCATATATATCCCATTGGCTGAAACATATTTGAACAACCTGCTGAAAGAAGTACAAATAATTAATGCATTCATTAAAACCATGGTCCAAGAACAATTAAGAGAACTGAAAATGTAAGGGTTGCATTCATCAGATAATAGCACTGTCAGAGAAAATCTCAACTACTTACTGTCACTGTACATGTTTCTCAAGATTCTTAGCTAACTACTCGTGAGTATAGTGTACATGACCACAGCATGTCATGCACACTGACATTTTTAGGTTTGTTTGCATTTGTTTAACACTTGGAAAGCATACCTTAGAACTAAGCTAGTTTCTGTCTCTCGAACAGTGATGCGTTTTCTTCATGATTAAATTCTTAGTTTCTCTGGCATGAATACACCTTCATGACAAGCATCCTTAAGATAAAGTAATTAGTCAGTGTAGCTTTACAGTTTGTGTCAGAAGTACTTGCTTTTGTTCTTATTATCAATTAATATTGTTTTGCTTTCTTTAACTTTTTCAAGTCCTCTTTTTTTAAATATATCTTTCAAATTTTACATTACATTATTTAAATTTGTTTTAGTATAGAAGTTTGAAGCTGTCCCTTAGAAGCCTGAACAATTTGATGTTACCCTGTGTATGGTGTAGAAGGGTGTAGGAATAAATCTCTATCTTGATACATGTGCCTTTTAGAGATTGCTTTCCTTCTTTCTAAAAGGTTGTCTCACAAACTTGCCAGGAGCTTAGCTGTGTCATGACACTTTTCTACTGCATTTCTGTACTCTTAATAGTATTTTTGAAAACGCTAGCAATTGCCACACCTTGTGTTCTGGTTCGGCGCAGAAGGCAAGTAAGTGGATATTAAATTAAATATTTCATTTTAAATGCCTTCAAATTTGCTCTGCCTTTCATCTTCTGCCTCTTTAAGCTAGAGAAAACTTTATTCTTAAACTACTTTTTCCTTTGGGTCTGTGGCAATTTTTCATGTGTCTCCGAATGCCTACATTTCTTTCTTCTCACATTCAATATCAAGTTCAAAACCTGATTCTCACTATTGAAAATCCCACTCACTTTCCTTGCTCCTTTAAACTATTACTGCCTTTTCTTCTTCCAACATACACTTAACTTACTTTTTGCTGTTACAGCCTCACATTCTCATCTTTTTCACAGTGTTTTTAATGTTTAAAACCCTATTTCACTTCTGTGCCAAATTTCCATTATTGGAGTTTATCTTTTTACCAACAGTAATATGTTGCTTCTTATACACAAGTAGTAAACAATGAACAATACCAGTAGTTGCACTGTAATGGTAGTATTGGAACACTATTTAATAATTATCCATCTATATCCTCTTCATTTATGAACAAAAATGTTCAATGATTTCATGGAAGACAGAGTCTGTTTGCTGCTTTACTACCTGCAGACTGTTAAAAATTACTTTAAAAAATAGGTCTTCCGTTTCCAAGGTAATGAACAATGGAGTGCCCTTGTTGTGAGCAAAATTGCACTATTCACACAAATATTCTCTGAGCATACAAGCATGGGGGGGGGGGGGGGGGGGAGTAAGCTTTATATGTTCCAAAATAAAAGCTTTTTTCCTTCTGTTGATCTGAGCTCTCAGCTCACTCATAGTTCCTTACATCAATAAAATACATATTTGGGTAAACATAAAGTGACTTTGAATGTTGATGCTGCACATAATTTCAAATAATTTTATATCTGTGCACATAATTTCTATTGAAATTGTTAACAAGTTTTAAATCTCATTATGATTATACACATTTGTTAAAATAATTATTTCACATAGTCACATATTATATTTAATAAAATATACTTGTGACTATGTGAAATATTTATTAAATAAAATATACCACTAAATATGTTATTCTTGCTTTCTGGAAGCATCTGAAAATAAGTCATTTTTTTATTGCAATTTTAAAATTTTTAGGAATTTGTTTCTGATAGAAAACACTCCCATATTGTAACACCGTAGGCTTGTAGATATAATCTGAATTAAAGATGAGGAACTGATTGGTTGAGATGAGGTTTGCAGCTCTCTCTTACTGACTGCTATAGATTTACAAAAAGCATTGAATCCCTGGTTCACCTTTTCAATATATAAAATTATTCTCACCCACCTTTCACAACCAGTTTGAAATAACTAAAGCATGAATGTTGCTAGGATTATTTAGTAAATTTCTGAAATGGTCCTGAACATGGAGAATCCCTGCTATCACTACTTTAGCTCTTAAAATATAATGCACATAAGAAATGCACATCCCACTTTCCTGTTTTCTTTTCTTTAACAATGGTTTCATGCATGGGTCTCTGTTGCCTTATCACAGAATCATAGAATGTATTGGGTTGGAAGGGACCTGTAAAGGTCATCTAGTCCAACCCCCCTGCGATAAGCAGGAACATCTTCACTAGATAGGTGCCTCAGAGCTTCATCAAGCCTGATCTTGTTACATCCAGGGATGGGGCCTCCACCACTTCTCTGGGTACCCTGGTCCAGTGATCTAACACCCTCAAGTTGAAGACCTTTTTCCTAATATCCAACCTCAATCTCCCCTTTTCGAGTTTACCCCCCATCCTATTGCAGCATGCCCTCAGAAACAGTTCCTCCGCAGCATTTTTATAGGCAATTTTTAGGTATGGGAAGCTTGCTATAAGGTCCTCCGAGAGTTTTCTCCAAGCTGAACAACCCAAGTTCTCTCATCCTGTCTCCACAGGTGAGGTGCTTTGATCATTTTTGTGTCCCTCCTTTGGACATGCTCCAACAGGTCTATGTGAAAGGGTGATGACTTCATTCTTATTGCCTGATAGTTTATGTTTCACTTACAGAAATGCTCACAGAAAAACGTGATTAGAGTATGTTGCAGTTCAGGTCTTACAACCTTGGAGTAACTTGTATTGTCTCAATTACATGACTGCACATTAGCAAGCAAAAATCAAAGGCTAAGCAGCTATTTTGCCCTCATAGAAGTTACGTACTGAAGCCATAGTGGTGAAAGCTCAGGTTCCTACAATAAAACATATTATATTCATGAAAGGATACAAAAGGCTTTTTACCAGTTTCACCTGCACCTTTGCTTCCAGGGCACTAGCATGCCAATGATGACAGGCTAATTGTCAGATTGAGCAGAGAAAAATCAATAATTTCCTTTTATTGTGGAAGGCAACAGAAATACTATTGACTTCATATATTTTACGACAAAAAAATTCTATCGGGCAAAATTTTTTCACCAAGAAGTATCACTAAAGACATGAACTCACCAAAATAAATGGAGAAAATAGTATGCAAACTCACACAAAGAAAGTGTATTTTCTTAGTTTATTCTCAGGCTGACAGTTGAAGGCTTAACTTGAGCCTTAATCCCTTTCAGCTGAAAGCTCCTTTAGCTGGAAGCTCATCTGCCAGCGTTCTGTCAGTCCAGCCATTTCTCATGTCAGCTGGTGATGAGCAATTACTGACACATTAATCCTGTATCACTTCCTCACAGACTGACCTTTGGCTGAGTTTCAACAGAATTAGATGAGATATAGCAACTACTTGGGACTACCTGAGGGAAAAAAAGTTTAAGGAACATAAAACATTATAAAAACTTTGACCTTTTTGAACATGAGTTGTCAAGATCAAAAGACACTTAAAAGACACACAATCATCAATGCAATTTATAGTTTATAGTGAGAAGACAGAGTTCAGTTCTGACAATTAAAAAGAATAAAAGTCTAATTTTTAAAAAAACAATAGCAAGTAAGTAGAAATTTCCTTCTGCAACATTACTGTCAGGTATGCCATAGGTTTTTCTCTGTTCTTAATTATTTGAATATATTGTGACATGAAACTTTTGTGAACCACAGATAGGAAAATCATTTTAGAGCTGGAAAAATGGATGTTCTGCTGAATTTTCAGTAATTATTCCAAATTTTAGGGTTCGAGGAGGATTTAATTGAAGGTGAATGTAATAAAGTTATCATCTAAAAACTGTTATGAATATGTCAATTCTTTTTATTCTCCATTTGAGTAAAAGGGTTAGCCAATGAAATCAGATTAATGTTGTGCTGGCTATTAAAGTGAGATATCAAAGATTATAGTGCAACTTATATTTTATAAAGTAATAGTGCAATATACTGGTGTGACCTTTTCAATATTCTTAAATATTGCTCTCTTCCCAGTAAAGAAGAAGGAAGCTGAACAGCCAATATATATAATTGTGCATAAGATCAGTCAACAAAAATAATGTCTCTTGCTATACAACTCTAAGCTCCTACTCTGACCTAAATATCAATATGAAGGGACCAAATACATCCAACCAAATATATATTTTTAAGAGTAAATAAGGCATTAATATTTTTCCAGTTGCATCATTATCACTCAGTTGCAACAACAACTAATCTATAGCTGGCTCAAATTCCAGCATTACATGATATTTAGGATTGATTGTTTATGCCAAACAATCAAATTATCAGCTTTAAAGTTTAAGACTAGATTTTCAGTAGATGTTGACCTAACAGTATCAAAACAGCTGCATATGCAGACTATCTTATCTAATCCAATCAATGTTTAAATGCACTGAGTGGACTGTCACTGTATAGATTTTGACTTCCCGTTAGTGTCAGCTATGGTTTCACATACTTTCTTTTCTGCTGAATACTTCATCCTATCTTTAAGAACGTTTTGATTCCGAAGGGAATTGTCACACAAAAATAATTCAACTAACTATTTTCAAAATTGTCATTAGTAAGTAGCACAGCCATAGGATCTGGTTTTCCAAGAGAAAGAAAAGATAATTTCTACAGCTTTAAAAATTCACATTTCTGTTTCTTAGAAAGATATGTGTAGTATTATAAAACAATTTAAAATATTATAAAAATCTCATAATGTTATAACAATGTTATGGTGTTATAATATTCCAGTAGGTTTATTTTAAATAGTTCACTACAAAGTGAAGAGCTTTCAAGTTTTTCACTTGTGAAGTTGTGTACTTACTTATGCAACTTAGAAACACATGAATAATGTGTCTGCAACTGCTACTATATTTAAAGATGAGTATCTAACCAGATAAGTAGGTATTTACATTGAAAATTTCATTTTCTTACATGGAAACCAGTACTAACAAGATTTTTTTTTAAAAGGTAGATTGTACCAGCAAGAAAAATACGTACTATGAGACTAAGTCATGTACATAATTCTTGAAAATTTAAATAATTAGTATAATTTGGATATTTTTCGAGCCTATTCCACCACTTAAAATAGTCTTTTTCTTTAGTGAAATTTACATAAATAAATCATGGTGAAATTTTGGGCAAAATCCACAGGGAAATACAGACCATCATCTGAAACAAGAACTTGAGTACTTGACTTTAGGTGGGACTGTGGCACAGTCTTGTAACTTGCCATGCCACATGCTTACAGCCACAACAATTATCTAGACTTACTTCCCTGCCTAATACAAAACTGTTTGTTGTACCTAAACTTTTCTTTCTTCTAATATCAAGACTATCCTCAGTATGAGCCAGGGATACATTTTGCACAACAATGTTTGTCTGGAGCAGAAGTACCAGGAGCTCCCATATATATGGTTGGACCACACTGGACACCTACATATATACAGGCATGAGGCACAGCTGTAGAGCTGTACTTAATTTCCATACACAGGCACATGTCTAGACTGCTTGTCCAAAAAGTAGAAAACCAGAAGATACTTATTAAGACTGGGGTATGTTTCACTACTTATCTTACAGTGACAAACAACTGGAGACAGGCTGAGACCATAATTTGTCTAGGAAACAAAGCTGCATCTTAGAAGGTGGCAAGTGTTTTTGTACTTACAAAATAAAACCATAATCCAGACTTTGAATCTTAACTTTTATGGCTGAATGCCATAAGTGAAACACTGCACCATGTAACTCTCAGGCAATGAAAACATTTCTTGGAAACAGCCCTCATGCACTTCAGTGTCAAATTCAGCAGCGGTTTGTGGGCTACTCAGAAGACAGTAGACCAGGCAAGATGGCAAGGCAACAGGTGCTATAATGGCTTTTACACATTGCTGTGTAGGTGCTGGAGATCTACCTAATCAGCCGATAGAGAATTTTCTAGGACTCTACTTGCAGCCCTGAACGTAGTTAAATATCGATGCCAGTTTGAAGGGAAATTTCAGTTCACTCAAGATTCCAACTGTGAATTTGATCCCAGAATTAGACAATCAGAATAAATTTTTCCCATAGAAGTTTTAGAAAGCAACATATAATGGTCATCCAGTAGCTAGAACCTTGGCTTGAAAGTGGAGATAGCAATCTTCAGATAGTCTTGCTGACTTTGAGCAGGAATGATAATTGAAGTCCCATAAACAGCAGGAGAAGATTCCAAGCATCTAGACTCCCAGGAATCCTTAGTCTGTTGGTTCTATTTTATTTAGATGATTAATTAAGTTTCAGTTGATTGAGTACAGGTAGGTACTACTGACAACTCAATTTACAGAGTCAATCTGTAGACACGCTCTCCCCTCTCCGTAAATTGGTTTTTTTTAATAAATAAGGGTTTCAGCAGAAGAATCTTAGTGAAGCATACTGCAGAACCTATTGATTTCATATCCTCATGAGAAAGAAATAACACCAGTGTACCCACAATCATTGCCTTGTAGAAAATCCCCTGTGCAATTGTCAGACTGTGCCTTGCTGAGAGAAGATGTATGGGGACGAATAGTTTCAGGACTACTTCTAAGAATCCCAAGAATATCATGTGCTAGGATGAGTTCCTTCATGCTCTCCAGGACAAAAACCTCTTCAACACAGGAGCAGTGACATTGGAAGTTGCTTTGAGAAAATGATAACCATAATGCAAGACACAATAGCTATGATGATCTATTACTGTAGTGGGATGTTTGTGCTGTTTTCAGACACAAGGTATTTTCCATTCTTTTGTGATATTTTCAGTCTCACCTTGTGTAAATATATTAGAGTGGGTGACTGGTAACTTGATCATCCCTCTCCCTCCCACTGCATTGCAAGATCTAGATAAATCTTAGTCAAATAAATGAGACAACTGAGCAGTATGTCTTGAAGAAGCTACAAAAAGTTAAATTTAAAATTTTGAAAACTAAAGGGTAAATTACACACATAAATCTAACCATCTGATTTAGGTTTTTGTCACAATAATCTTCATGACAGTTGAGTGGAAAAGCATCAGCCGCGTGTTATGCTTTTGTTTAGGATCAAGTACAAAGTGGGATAGTGTGAGGAAAGGAAATAGTTTACAACCCATATCTCCAAGAGGATGACTTTTTTATCTCAGAATACATTGTTCTTTACACATCCTTCTCAAGGAGGATGCAGTTGTATATTGCCTACAACTTCACAATTCTCAGGAAATACACAGGCTTTTAATTTGACACTTGGGAGTTCTGAAATTTAAAATGAAGACACTTCGCGGAAATATCCCATGAATGTAGTGCTTTTGGTTCATTAGTTTTAATTTAACTAAATTATAACTATGTAAAATGAGGAAGGTTATATGTCTCTGTTATTTTTCTGTTCTAACTCACCATTATCTTTTTTCTTTAATATATATAGAAGATCATGCAGGTTGAAATACCCTAGAAGATGCTTTTAAAGCAGATTTTAGAGTAGTTTATCACACAGGCTACTGTAATAGTTTAATCATGCACAAGCTGCAAGCTGTGAAATGGTAAAAGAATCAGAATAACTGAATATGAATAAGGGTGAAAAACATATGTTTTCTCCCATATGATTAAGCATAACTCATCTAAACAGACTGTATTTTCAATTTTACATCATTTATTAGGTCAGGCATTTACCCATCATAAATGCCGCAGAAGAGTTCAGATGCCTGTACATGAACCATTGACTGCTTCCTCATATGAAAATAACATTATACAGTGCCATAAGAATGTAGGACTGGAATTTGAAGCCATCTTATACATTGCTGAGGACCCACCCCAATAGTGCCTCTGCTTCCAAGAGGATCAATCTCCTCTGCCAAATGTCTCTAATACTGCATTTAATCAAATTTACACCTCCCTTTCTATAGATAATTCAGTGGTACAAGCTTTTGTACTTAGTTAAAAAATATTAAGGTTTGAGTCTTGTGGTCTTGCGTGGCAAGGTTCTGGTGGGGGGCGGGGGAGGCTTCTGCAAGAAGCATCTTGAAGCTTCCCCTAGGCCCAACAGAGTAAACACCAGCTCAAGAACAGACCCACTACTGACCATGGCTGAGCCCATCAGCGATGGTCATGACATTTCTGGAAATCACATTTAAGAGAAAAAAAAAATGCAAGTGGTTGTTTTTTGCCACCAGAGAAGGGAGTGAGAAGATGTGAGAAACTTTGCAGACACCAAGGCCAGAGAAGAAGCTGGGGTAGGATGTGCTGCAGGTGCTGGAGACATTCCCTTGCAGCCAGTGGAGAAGACCTTGGCGGACCAAGTGTCTCCAATAGCCCATGGAAGATGATGGAGAGCAGAGACCCCACCTGCAGCTCATGAGGAGACCCCATGATGGATAGGGTGGAGACATAGGGAAGGTGTTGTGACCCACATTGGAGCAAGCTTCTGGCAGGACCTGTTAGCTCATGGAGGGAAAGAGAGAGAGAGTTCCCCACACCAGAGCAGTTCTGCTATGGGGACTTGTGACTGTGTGGGGGACCAGACTGGAGCAGTCTGTGCCTGAGAGACTGCATGCCATGGAATGGACCCATGCTGGGTCAGTTGGTGAAGTGCTGAGGCCCTATGGAAAAGGCCTCATCTTGAAGAAGTTCCAGACTGTCTCCTGTGGGTGGGACCCCACGCTGGAGCAGGGTAAGTGTGTGAGGAGTGCCCTCATGCCAACTAAAAAGAAAAACAACTTATGAAGAACTGACTGAAACCCCCACCCCTGTCCGGCCCCCCGCATCTCCATCCCCATGCCACCCTGAGAGGGAGAAAGGAAGAGAATTCATTAATAAAGTTAAGTCTGCTAAGAAAGAAGGGTGGGGGGAGGTGTTTTAAGATCTGGTTTTACTTCTCATTATCCTACTCTGGTTTCACTCTTCGTGTCTGTAATGTAATGAATTAAATACATTTTTTTTTCCTTTTTAGTCTGTGTTGAGTCTGTTTTGTCATGTTGTTAACTGTTGAATGATCTCCCCTTTCCTTATCTAGACTCCTAAGCCTCTCAATATACATTTTCTCCCCTGTTCATCTGAAAAGGGGAGTGATAGAGCGGCTTTGGTGGGCATCTGGCCTGCAGCCAGGGTCAAACCACCACAATGAGATGATAAAATGTGCAGAGGAAAGACCTCTCCCCATAGCAGTATCCCTACCATTTTGGGCATTCATGTTTAAACTGGCTTAAAAATAACATGGTGGCTATGAGACATGTTACACTGGCTGAAATATTTATGCGAGGAAACAATGCCATGCTCTCTTGTGTGCAAAATGAAAGATGCATTAAGACTTAAGTCTGTGTAATCCATTTCCCTGTGAATAGAGCCCTCAGTTCCTAGCTTGGATATATGGTTTTCTGTATGACTCCCTGAACACAATTATTTTTTAAGTCAGACTGTGTAATACCCTGTATTCCACACTTCGATGACAGCCATTCAATTTGTTATGCAATTTAATTTAGATGAAACAACAGTAAATTTTCAAATATCTATAAATAAAATATTCTTGAGAAACAGGAAACTTGTGAAAAGATATATCTATGTCTCATGGGCCAGGAAAGCCACTGAAAAATCAGGCAGGTTCTTTAAATACACCTTTAACATATATAAGAAATTCTTATAGAAAGATGGAGTTTTTTGGAAGTTGAAGTTCTTTATTATTTCTTTTTTTTTAACACAGTTCACTGACTGTGAAGTCTGTCCATCTCTGCTCAGACTTTTTCAGGAAACACTGTATTAAGTCCTGTAGACTACTAAGCACAACACATCTGCTCACTCACACACCACCATCCCAGAGGAAGAGGGAAGGAAAGTAAAAGTCAGAAAAGTTACGGGTCAAGTTTAAAAATAATTTAATAAACAAAGAAGAGGAAGAACCTCTCGACACCTCTGTCCCATTCACAGAGTAGGCAAAGATCAAGGCCTTGATACAGTGCAAGGGATGCTTAACAGCCAGAACTGGTGATGGTGTTATCAACAGTGTTTTGGTCACAAATCTAAAACACAGCAGTATAGGGCTGCTCCATCCCAGCCAGACCCAGGACAGAAAATAGTGTTGCTAATACTAAAACAAATACTAGCGAAACAGAGCTTTCAAGCAAAGGTTTACCAGTCTTTGTATAGGAAAGTCTCAGTGCAGCAATTCCCGTATTCTGCTGGTGACAAAAGGCTGTGAAGTCCATGAGTTAGCACAAAATTTTTTGAAGTTTAGACCACAGGTTAAGAAAATATCTTTATGTGAGAGCCATGGGAACACAAATATGTGTTCTTTTGACTTATTCTCATGAATTTATGGGAAATGACCATCTGTGGTGTGATATACCATGGTAATAATGCGTGCAATTGTTTCACATACTAGTAAAAAATATTTAATACGAATTATGACTTTTTTTCATGTACTATGCATTATACCTGTGATTCACATATCACATTAGACATACTATGATGTTGGTCTATATATATATATAATCATGCTAAAAAATTAAAGGCTTCCCAATCCTGTCAGAAGGGAAGTTTCCAGTAGATTTGAGGAAACTGCATACAATTGGAAGATACTATGCAGAAAAATGTAAGCATTTTCAAAACTACCTCTATCTGCTACAGTTCATTCTCTCTATTTATGTGACTTTTGTGGAGAGTAGTATTTTAATTACAGTCCTAACAGAAATTATAGCTAGAGCCCTTTAAAGAGCTACAAAAATTAGCAAAGCAAGAATTACTAGCTGTACAGCAGCTCATTTATCAACTCTATTCAAAGTGGATATTTAGACTTGTCTCAATACCATGTCCTACTTTCCACATTGAATTTGTCTCAGAAGACAGACTTTGTGATCAAGCCCACTGGGAAAAGAGAAAAAAAAACAGGGAAAGAAAAAAGAGAGAGAAACTGGCAGCCAGAAAGCCAGAACTCCTCTTTGAACTGCTAAAAATTGACAAATGGTTATAATTTTTCAGAAAATGTTGAGACCAATGGCTGAAAACCCCATGTGTAACAACAATCTAGAAACTGCGAAGAGAAGTTAGCTGTGAATATACCCACAGACAAAAGCAGTAATGGGTTAAAGCCAACACGCATCTTTTTCTTTTTTTTTTTTTTTTTTAATCTAGGTCTCTATATAAACTTTGAATGCTGCACTACAGGGATGTCCTGTTATTTCTGACCCCATTTCAAGGACTATAATTATTTAATAACGTCACAGATAACATAATTAGTTCTTAGATCTGGGTTAGTTGCATGGCATATTTAACAGACAGCCCCAGAATAACTCTCCCCTGTGAGACACCATGCCTCAAAAAGAGAAGAAAATTATATTATCAGAATAAGAGCATGAATAATGTAATGCAATATTAATACAACTGTTTCACTGGAAGCAAGTAACTTGTTCTAGAATTATGAAGTGTTCATGTATTGTTGTTTGTTGAATAAAGATAATTCATTATATCAGAAATATCTATCCAGTGCAGTTCATTAATGATTTACTTGTTATGCCCTCATTACATTTATTATGCACCAGTTTCCCTCTGCATTTTTTTTCATGAATTATTGCTCCTGGGTTTATTAGTGTTTGTGAAGTCATTTACATTATTGACTTTTCCTTTGGTTATTAACAAAGGTGTAGCATGAAATTTGGCTTATTGAAGGCCATCATAGGTGCATCAATGCTATGGAGAGCAGGGTAGGCATTATTGTAGTCAGGTCTGTCACTGATGGATTGCTGAAAAGCCAACGAGGGTGCCTCAGCAGATTATGCTGGGTGTGGGAGAGGCAGTAGAGAATTCAGGGACAGCTACAAGGCTCCTTGTCTGCATGGACACAGCACGAAGAGACAGACAGGAGCATGTATTTGTGTGTTTTGTAGGTTCAGTGAAATGTACTACCCTGCAGTGTAAGTAACTGCCTTATCACAGTTCTTTACAACACCTGCTTCTGAAGGTACCAGACAATTGCAAAGAAGGCAGATCATCAATGCAAGTGTTACACAGAAGATGAATAAAACTGCAACATGCTCATATTGACAACTAAGGTAAAATTACTTCACACAATTTTAATAGGCCATGGTGAGCTGATGCTGCAAATTAAAGCAGTCACATTTCCCATAAGCCACCTTCGTCAAAGTTATATTTCCCCAGGAGAACATAGGAAATGGGATAAAAAAAGCTTTCACTTAAATGTGTTATATAAAGAAATAAACATAAACACAACAAACAAAATGCAAAAGAGGTTTGATCTCCATTATCTGTGTGAAAACACAAAGTGCTCTCTGGTGGGTTTTCAAGAAACACAAAAGCAATGCAAAAAGGGAAGAGAGAGAGAACAATTTGAAAATTGCACTGTTCTTTGAATTTACTTTTTAGATTAAAAACTTCAAATTATGTTTGCAGGGATATATAGTTCTCATGGCTACAAGGAATTAACTGTACAATGTGTAATATTTATCAAGTTCAGTTAAGCAAAGCAAAAAACCTCTTTGGATATTTCACATGTAAACTTGAATGGCAGCATATCTATGATTTTAATCCTGGCACCTTGCCAGATATACTGAATAATTTCAAAGAATATATTGACTACATATTCCAATTAAAAGGACATATATGAAGAAAAGAAAGGAAGGGTGAGGGGCAAGATGAGGGTGAGGGGGAAGGGAAGGGAAGGGAAGGGAAGGGAAGGGAAGGGAAGGGAAGGGAAGGGAAGGGAAGGGAAGGGAAGGGAAGGGAAGGGAAGGGAAGGGAAGGGAAGGGAAGGGAAGGGAAGGGAAGGGAAGGGAAGGGAAGGGAAGGGAAGGGAAGGGAAGGGAAGGGAAGGGAAGGGAAGGGAAGGGAAGGGAAGGGAAGGGAAGGGAAGGGAAGGGAAGGGAAGGGAAGGGAAGGGAAGGGAAGGGAAGGGAAGGGAAGGGAAGGGAAGGGAAGGGAAGGGAAGGGAAGGGAAGGGAAGGGAAGGGAAGGGAAGGGAAGGGAAGGGAAGGGAAGGGAAGGGAAGGGAAGGGAAGGGAAGGGAAGGGAAGGGAAGGGCCCCAATTTTTTTATTGAGACAAACCAACACCCATAGGCCTAGATGGCATACAGTTTTCTCTGCCATCTGATTCCAACCTACAATTTATATAGCGTCTACATTGCTCAGTTTCAGGTATTTCTTTGCAAAGGAAAAATAATTTCTGCCACAACAGGAAAGAACAATGACATTTTCTTCACAAAAATTGTAATGGAATCGTTACGCAGCACAAGCTTTGAAGGCAGTGACAGCTGGTTTCTAAAAAAAAGAAATATTTTTTGCCTATCTTTTCTCACAGAGAAGTCTATAGGTAAAAAGATAATCCAGTATTTTTCCCTAATATTTTTCACTCCTCCTAAATGACTTAAAATTGCAATCACTCTGAGAAGCTTGCAGCAAACTGAAAAGTACATTAGGCATTTTACAAAATTAAACATTTTGTATGTCTGTGATCTACTAATTTTATTGAAGAATTGCCCTCCAGACAGTGCTACAATCATAACTATCTCAGCATATTTATTTGGTCTATCTCATATTGTTTTTCAAATCATGGCTGACACTAAGCATAGAACAAGGAATGCATCTGTGGATGTATGGAAACTGGAACAATCTGTTTCACTTTCAGACAGAGAGAAACACAAATAAAAAAGTAACGAGCAAGCCATGATTTCAAAGCTGAGTCAACCTTCGGAGTTGATGTGGCAACCATGAGCAAAGATGTGACTCCTGAGGATAAAACCATCTGCATACTTCAGGATATTCGGGTTTTCATAAAACAAAAGATAGTTATGTCCCTTAAAGATTGGAAAAATAGAGGCTTTTGAACTAAGACTAGAATGTGTGTTTTTTCCTAAACATTTTTAAATATAAATAGTGCAAATAGGTGAGAAACTTTTTAACTTCACACACAAAAATGTTAAAGACACTTTTACTAGTTCAGACTGAGTATCCCTTTAATCTAATAGGCTTTTGTCTTCAACAGTGGGTTTAGGTAGAAAAAGATGGAGTAGACAAACGTAAAAGATGCACCTCTTCCAACAGTTTTCCATTCAGGATATGTCCGGAGCCAGTTGTCTCTGCAGCAAATCTGAACTGACTAAATATCAAGTGGGTTTTTTGGTCTCCTTTTGGACACACACAGCATCCTTGTATGAAGAGTTTCACTAACTCTCACTATCTTGATTTGAAGGTTTTTATACTGATAGAGGCAGTGAATTCCTGTCCAGCTTTTCCCTAATATGGAAAATGTCCTGTACTTCAGATCATCATTCTTGCATGTCTCTGAGTAAATAAACATGGAGTTTAGTCACATCTCTAATCTTAAGAGATATTTTCCTACTCAAGTGCAAGGTTTTCATTACAGTGCAGGTACTATACTGTTCAGCTAAGTAGAATTTTTTTCATGACAGATCACAGCTAAGCTCTTCCATGTGACTCAGGACTGAGCGTAAGAAGTCTGCGATAAAAAAGAGGAAATAAAGATATGCAAAACTAATATGGTTTTATACAGAAATATAAGATATTTGTAAAACTGAGGGATTTTATTTCCTTCTGTTTAGGAAGCTAAGGAGTAAAATTTCGAATAGAATTGCACAAAGAAGTGTGCTCAGCCCAAAGAGGTAAGTTGGTGTAAGCAGTCATTATTATGACTGTCCTTTTGTAGTACAGTTTAGCATTTTTACATTTCTTTAACCTTTTATATTTCCAGAAATTCATCCTTCTATTCAAGGTGCAGCACATGCCACAAGACTTTTATGAGAAATTTGTAGTCACTTGTAAGTGTTTGTGTGGAACACTAAGAACAATGACTGGGAAACAAGTGACCAACTATTAGATATTGATAAATAACTGCTGAAAGCAAGTATGAGCAGCCAGAGGTGAAACCACTGTGGTGTGCACTGTGTGACTTCATGCCCACACCAACCAGGTGACTGATCAGGGAGAGGAGGCATAGATTTTCCAGATCTGGTCCTCTCACACACATGTACCCAGTGTAAGCCTGCATTTTATGGAGAGGGACAAGCACCTCTGAAAGCAATTCCCCCACCAAAACAAAACAAAACCAACCAAACAAACAAAAAATAGGAATAGAAAGCTTTAAGTGCACAAGTACTGAGAAAACCAAAATACAAAACAAGGAGGTGCAGAATGTGATATTTTGGAAATTATTAAAATTAATACAGTGGTATTAAATATCGTCATTGTTCTTGCTCTTTGTGTCAATGAGTCATAATTGAGTCACTTTCAAACTTTGCATTTAACTGTTAATGCCAGATAGATGTGGCCAAAATCCCCAGGGCCATCTTCATCCACACCACTGTATGTTATTGAGCAAGTTTTTTGTTTTGTTCAGTTCATGACTTAATTTAGATAATATCAAGGAATGCCACCTCAGCCTCAGCTGCATTCACAGAAAGGTGTGAGCTGGCTGCCTTCCTTAAAATAAGTCCTATTAGCCAATGAAGCCTGGGACTCTACAGCCTTTTTTTCTCATGGTTAAATTCCCAGAGGACTAAGAAGATATTTCAATAACTGCTTCCTCCCTGGCAGACAACTGGCCAATCTCCAAATGGATGTTTTTATATTAAAATTGCTAAAATTCAATTTCATTATATTTATTATATAATTAATTATGTTAAGCAATGTGGAGCTCTGCTAAGTACCTTTGTTATTTGAAAGCTTAATAGATAAGTAAGATTTGCATATTGTCTCATTGCAAGATTTTATTAAGAATATGGCTGTAATAATTCTATTTCTCTTAATATTATATTAAAAAGACATAAAACCATAATAATTTTATGGAAAAAACAAAATGTTGGGATATTATTTGCCTGTTTGTACGGCAGCATCCCATGTAATGCTTTACTCTGGCATAGCTGAGCTAAACATGTGTCTGTTTCCTTGTATATTAAAATACATTATATAAAATATTGCACATAATTACTAGTAAATTTCAAAATTACATAGATAATTCCCTTATAAATGCAGATATTTCAAGTGAAACACAAAACTGTCTCCTTGGTCTTGTCATTTCTAATCTCTGTGTTCTCTCCAGCTTTCTAAAACATACAGACATCATATGCTAATGACATGCTATAACCCCACCTAGTAGCTGACCCCACTCAGCTGATCATTCTCCTCTGGTGGGATGGAGGAGAGAATTGGAACAGTAAAAGGGAGAAAACTGACGGATTGATAAAGTGCAGTGGGGAAAACAAAAGCAAGACAAGGAATTCTTTCCCCACTGCCCATGGGCAGGCAGGTGTTCAGCCATCCCCAGGAAAGCAGAGCACCATCATGCCTAATGATGATTTTGGAACACAAACACCATTACTCTTTCTCTTCCTTCTTATTCCTCCAGCCCCTTATATAGCATTCTGCTCAAGAAACTGTCTACTATTGGCATTGGCCTGGACAGATTCACCCTCTGTTGGGTAAAAAACCATCTGGATGGCCAGGCCCAAAGTGCTGTGGTAAATGGAGATAAATCCAGCTGGAGGACAGTCACAGGTGGTGTTCCCCAGGGCTCAGTCCTGGGTCCAGTCCTGTTGAACATCTCTATCAATGACCTGGATGAAGGAACTGAATGTTACCTCAGCTTGCAGACAATGCTAAGCTAGGAGGAAGTGTTGATCTGCCCGAGGGTAGGGAGGCTATTCAGAGGGATCCAGACAGGCTGGACTGATGGGCTGAGGTTCAACAACGCCAAGTGAAGAGTCCTGCACTTGGGACATAACAACCCTGTGCAGCGATACAGGCTTGGGAAAGAGAGGCTAGAAAGATGCCTGGCAGAGAAGGACCTGGTGGTGTTGGTTGACTTCCATTTGAATATGAGCCAGCAGTGTGCCCAGGTGGCCAGCAAGCCCAGTGGCATCCTGGCTTGTATCAGAAATACCATGGCCAGCAGGTCCAGTCAACTGACTGTACCCCTGTACTTGGTGGGGCTGCACCTCAACTATTTTGTTAAGTTTTGGGCCTCTCACTACAAGAAAGACATTGAGGTCCTGGACTGTGTCCAGAGAAGGGCAGCCAGGCTGCTGAAGGGGCTGGAGAGCAAACCTTATGAAGAGTGGCTGAGGGAGCTGGGGATGTTTAGCTCAGAGAAGAGGAGGCTGAGGGGGGACGTTGTCACTGCCTACAATTACCTGAAAGGAGGTTGTAGAGAGATGGGTGTTGCTCTCTTTCTCCAAGTGGTAGCTGATAGAACAAGAGGGAATGGGCAGGTTCAGATTAATTAGGAAAAAATGCTTCACCGAAAGGGTTATCGGGCACTGGAACACGCTGCCCAGGGAGGGGTTGAGTCACCGAATCTGGATCATTTTAAGGGATGAGTAGATGAGGTGCTCGGGAATATGGTTTAGTAGAGGATCGCTATGGTTCGACTCAATGATCTCAAGGATCTTTTCCAACCTAGTGATTCTGTGATTATAGTCTGAGCATGCTGCCATATGGTAGGGGTTTGTCCCTTTGGACAGTTAGGGTCAGCTGTCTCATCTGTGTCCCCTCCCAAATGCTGTACAACCCCAGCCCACTTGCTAATGGGGTGGAGTGAGAAGCAGAAGAGTCCTTGGCACTGTGTCAGCACTGCTCAGCAGCAACAAAAACATCTTTGCCTTACCAACACTGTTTGCAGCACAAATCCAAAACACTGTCCCACAGTAGCTATCATGAAGAAAATGAACTCTAGCCTAGCCCAAACCAGCACAACCTACTATTTCTTGCATAGTCTGTTACAGCCTATCAGGCTAGTACATCATGTTTTATTGTTGTTCAGACTCTTATTAGAATACTGTATTTTTCACCTTTGCTGGTAGGAGAGATTTATGAAAAAAGGGAAAGTGAGGGAATAGCCAAAATAATATAAAACAGTCAAAATAATTAGATCAGCTTTAAAAAATCAAAACCGCATCTTTCAAAAATTTATTTGGTGTGTGTTTTCCAAGCAGACATCAAAAATTCCATCTTTGAAATAGAATTATAGTGAATAATAAACAGTGATAATTATATACACTAAATAACAGAATATTATTATAATTAGAAATTATAAACCACACTCAATCTGTTTATATCTAATTATATAATAATGATAGAATGATCTAATAGATGCAAATTGTACCATATACGTCCCCATGAATTAAATATTTGGATGTTCTTTGGAATAAACAGAAAGTTATGGTTGCAAACTCCTAGTAATTTCTTGTGTAGATGACTGTAAAAATACAGAAAGTTTTCAGGATGAGGAAAGGGGTGAATGGGCGTTATGGTGTTCAATGAGCTCTATGAAAAATCGACACAAGGCTAAATTTCTAAAAATTGTTTTACAGTTGCATCACCCAATGGAACATCAACCACATCAAAACAGATTTTTACATTGTTCACTTGTTTAGAAATGACTGTCTATTTGAAAACAGTTTTTGGAGATTTGCCAGGGCACAGACCTCATGTGTGTAGAATTTCCTATGCTATACACTATCTACTAACCTTGTAGCTGCTTCTCTCTTGCCTTCACAGAAGGATGAATGCATATTGCAGCCATTTAAGATCAGTCAGAGTAACTGAGTATTGCAGATAAGCATTAACACTTGCAATACTAGTTATGACCTACTCAGTTTTTTGAGAACACAAAGTTACTGTTTTTCAAAATAACTGCTAAAATAATTAAAATAACATTTATTTATTTGTTTATTTCTTTATTTTTAAAGACAAGAACACTTGCCTTACTATCTCAGTCAACTATGTAAGGAAGGGTCCTCAGGATCAGCACAAAAATATGAACAATTTTGCATATATAATAATCTGTGTAGCCTCAACAAAAGCTGTCAAGACACTCTTCACGTTTTTAAAAAACAAACAATCCAAAGTATAAGATGGCTTGCTTTTTATTCTTTCAAGGGGAAATATATGAACAGATATTTAACCATGATCCTGTCTTACAAATATAAAAAATTGAAAAAATCATAAAACAGACAGAATCAGAAAATGGGTCAGTGTCAGTGATGAATTAATTTTTCAACACAAGAATTCAATCCTCCAGCATGCTCTTTATAGGACTCTTTGAAGTAAACAGCAGCAAAACTGGAACGAGTTTGAGTTCAGAATTTGTGTATTACATTTTTTTTAGTCTTGCTGCTTTTGGAGTACAAAGGAAAATAATGAATCCTTTAAAACTACACCATTTTATATTTTGCTTCGAGCATGTGGTTACACTGAGTGGCAAGGTTCATGCTCAACTGAAACAAACAAGTAAAAGTAAATGGCTTCGTCTCAGCAGTTCAAAGGAATAACATAGGAAATCTGCATCAAACGATAAAGACCCTATCCTTCATTACCATCATCTTTAAGCAGATATTTGGGATGTGTAATTGCAAAGAGGGTGGGGGGAAGGATTAGCTTTGATTTTTTTTATTATTTCACTCTAACTGCATGAAGATTATGTTTAACATTAACCACAAAGTAATTATATGCAGCTTGACCTTCAAGACATCATCCAAACTTCAACAACTTCAACTGCCTTGAGATTTACAAACTAAAGACCACCACTTTTAGCCTTGTCATTCTTCTATATAAATTTTGGAAGAAGTTTGCTTCTACCAAATTCATTATAAAGGCACAAATGGCAGTCTTGTTTCCAAATACAATTTAAATAATACAGTATTAACTGTCTACTCACGGTGCTTTCACAGAGCAGACCACTAAATATCCATTTGATCTCATGTAAAGTTGGGTAAATCAAATTATTTCTAACCTGTTACACAGTTTTTCTGACCTGTTCTCAGAATACTTAATGTAAAATTAGTTTAGTATTCATAATTTATTGGAATTTGGAAAATTAAGAAGTCAAAACCAAACTAAATGTAAAAAAAATCTTTTTTAGGAATCCTCTTATGCATGTTCATGTAGTGAAAAATGAACTAGTTACATTTTAGACAAAATAAAATCTTACCATAGCTCCATATCTTTAGTTGAATTGTAATAAAAGCATTCTACTATAAAACTCACTGTCATTAGTGGATTAACATGTAGACCTATACTTGTTATTTATTCGCAACAATTCTGTACATTTATCATTAAATTATGTTAAGATGTAGAATTATGTGAAGATAAGTAATTTATTTTAGATATATTTTTGATTTCTTAAAGAAATGTACTTTCATTATATTCATTTCCCTTTTATCAAGAATGTTTGATTTCTCTTTTATGTGAGTACTTTGTCAGAAATAACTGAAGTCCACATAGATATACTTCTCAAAAGTGGTATGAGATAAAATGAATAGTTTTCCCTCTCATTCTTATTATCCTATTTACATATGCATATAGGGTAAAGAAAGCTTTGGAATGGGCACATGGCAACGATCTTCTTTTTCATTAGTAGTCACAGTAGTTAAATGGATTATGGGTAGATTTTACATCTTTGCCAGAACACTGTCAAGACAATTTTCCATACATGCATACAAACATACAAGACAGAAATATGTCTGTGCTTCACTAAGGAGGATGTTATAAGCAATTATTAGTGTCTCATACAGTCTCAGGTTGAAGAGTTTAATGAATACTTAGATAGCATTTTTCAACTTCCAAGATTTACATTTAAAAATATAAGAAACTTATTTCATCATATATTTGTATCTAGATATTTCCCTTAAGATTGTGAGTATAATTGAACTGCAAAATCAATTTACATTTTTTGCCTGTCACCTGAGGCAGCTGGTCCTGATGCAGTTCAGTACCAGGATTTGCACTGACTGCGATTTTGATGAGCAAATTGCCAACTTGGAACAAGAGAATGGACTAAGAGGTTTCACAGTCATCAGCCATCACTTCTATTGATTTGAGCTCACTGGGGACATAAATGGGACTCAAAAGCTCATCTATGGATGAAGAACACCATACATCAGTGTCAATCCCCTAGCCACCCTCTTTATTCTTTTTTTCAATGATGTAATTTCTCAGGGCACATCTCTTTAGACTAAAAGATGAAATGAAGCTGTATCATTTACACAGCTGTTCATCATGGCCTAACAGTGGTTGCTTCCTGCAGATTTATTTAACAGCAAATCAATTACAAATTACTGAAATATTTTTGCACAGTATGCAAATCTTCCTACAGCAGAAATCTTGAATCTCAATTTATGTTTAATTTCATTGTGAATAGTTTCACTGAAATCAATTGATTAACTTCTTCTAATAGTGTTGTAAATGAAATGATCATCTGGCTGTAAATTTTTCATGCTGAAAGATGGAATATATCATGATAATTGAATAATACATAACATAAATAATACATCTAATATAGACTGTACAAATAAAACTATGTAAAATTACATATATAAAATTGCAGTGAATTTTATCCAACAGGAGAAACTAACACAATTTCTTTCTTTTTCATTTTTTCCTTCCCTGTCTACAAGGAAAACTTCTCGGTCTCCTATTTAAATACCTTTGAAGCTGGCTAATCCGCTGTTATCTCCCAAAGGCTTCTACATGTTGTATTCTATAAAATTGTTAAATATATGATGATCTATATGATGTTAATGAAATTGGAAGTAAATTACTTTATCTATAGAGAAAGCAAACAAATTTCATTCATAAAGCACACCTACTTTAAGCAAAGGCCAAATAGCTCTCTGTCTCCTGAATGGAGCATACTCACAAAGGTGAAATGGAGCTCTGCATCACCAGACTGAGAAAGCCTGAGGCTATATGCCAATTTTTTCAGCTTCTTTGGTTCTTCAAGTTGATATTGAGCTGCACCTGGCAGACTGTTCCCATGTTGGGGAACAGTCCTTCATGATATTGCTGGGCTTTGGATGAAGCTTTGACAGCACGATACTCCAGCCAGTATACAAAGTATAAAACATAACCTCTCTGAGTTGATTACATTTCATATGCATGTTGATATATCAGTAACAAATCAAGATGTGAATGCCAGTTGCTATTTACACTTATTACACTTCCACTCTGTTTCTATTATTCTTTTGCTTGAACAAGATTCATCTGTTTAGCCCTGTTCAAAAGGCTTCATCCCTGAGGCTATTTAATGGCTCAAGGTCACACATATATCATATATATATATAGCCCCATGATATAAAATACTGTAATGTTTTTCAGATTGATCCTCTCTTACAGAGCCAATAGTTGTCACAGGAACCACGGATCTGACGATTATTTGTAGCTGCCTTTAAGTTTGTCTTGTTCTTCTGCCAACTAATAAATATCTACAGATATCTACAGCTCCTCAATTTCAACAATAACTAGTGGCAATTACAGGTTGAAAGAGTCAACTTTCAACTTGATATTTTATACCACAGAAACTTCATCCTAGTAAACAAAGATATATATATTTTAAGCCTGTTCTCTCAATGTTTGAAATCCACAACAATCCATTATCAGCATTACACATACAAAATAGATCATTTAAATAAGGTTCTGAAAACATACTAGAGGCAACAAAACCAGGATTTTGCCTCCTTTTTTTTAATGTTTTGTTGGTATAGTCTCTGCAGTACTGAAGAAAAGGAGCTAAATACATCACTGTATCAATATTCAATGAATTATGTAAAATCTTTGACATGCAAACTTTGCAATTGTCTCTCTTAAAAGTGTCTTAGAAAATTTTAGTTCTCTATTTAAAATATGAAGATTATGAAAATAAAACTGACCAATACAGACCAAATCTAAAAAAATGGGGGAGAGAGAGAAAGCATTTTTGCAACAAGTTAAACAAGGACAAGGTATGAAGTATGGCGGTGATGGGCTGGGGGTAGCAATGGCCCAGGGGAGAAACAATAGTTTCATTAATCCTTTCAATGTGAGGTTCAACAAAAGCAAGTGTGGAGTCTTGCACCTGGGAAGGAATAACCGCTTGAATCAGTACAAGCTGGGGTATGACCTGCTGGAGAAGAGCTCTGTGGAGAAGGACCTGGGGGCCTTGGTAAATGACAGGTTGGCCGTAAGCCAATGGGATCCTGGGGTGCATCAGGAGGAGTATGGCCAGCAGGTTGAAGGAGGTGTTCTCCCCCTCTACTCAGCCCGCACCTGGAGTACCCCACTGATCAGGCCCCACCTGGAGTATTGTGTCCAGTTCTGGGCTCCCTGCTATAAAAAAGACAGTGATGTCCTTTAGAGAGTCCAGAGAAGGGCTACAAAGATGATTAAGGGCCTGGAGCATCTCCCCTGTGAGGAAAGGCTGGGTGAGATGGGACTGTTCAGTCTTAAGAAGAGAAGACTAAGGGGGAACCTTATAAATGTTTATAAATATCTTAAGTATGGGATACAGGGGGAAATGGCCAGCCCCTTTTCAGGGGTCTGTGGAGACAGGACAAGGGGCAATGGCTGCAAGTTGGAGCACAGGAAGGTCCGCACCAACATATGGAAGAACTTTTTGCCAGTGAGGGTGACAGAGCCCTGGAATAGGCTGCCCAGGGAGGTGGTGGAGTCTCCATCTCTAGGGGCACCCAAGACCCGTCTGGACATCTATCTATGCAATATGAGCTAGGGAGCTGCACATATGTTCTGTATAGACCTTGGTTCTATACAGAGAAATACAGTTCTATATCAGGAGAAAAACTCTTCTAACTATAAACATATTTAAGCTGTTGTGAAGGAAATGTCTATGTGTAATTCAGGAAAGGAACTAGACTACAGATTCCACACAATGAAGCACATGCACCCAAATGCAGGAATGATTGAAAATTGCAGCTGCAAATCTAATTTTTAAGAAACAAAAGCTTTCAGGTAAACATGGTGCAACACCTTTGTAAGTTCAGATTGCTGTTTGCCCAGGCTAGGTCTAGTAGCTGGAAACAAGCACCAAGATGCACTGCTATGTGAACTCTTATATGTACATTTTTCTCCCATATCATACTTGAGAAATCTCATGTTTATGCCTTTCTTTTTATTTTTTTTTCCTTACCCAGCATGTTTTGAGGGTATAGGTCAGTATTAGTCCATCTTACTAAGACAAAATAACTGTTTAAAAAGTTCATAGGTATAATGGGTATCTATGTGGTTAACACATTGTCATTTCAAGCTACTGTGCTCTCTGAATCTCAACGGGTACAGCACTGAATTATGTTCTGCAATCTTAGGCAAAAAATTGTCAGCTTAAGTTAATATCATGATAAAGGAATAAATACAAGTCATCTCCTTATCTAAAGAAACACGGTGATTTTCATTGGTGCAGTATCTAGTACCAGTTCTTGAGTCAGCAAAGCCAGAGTGAATTTCACTGGGTGCAACATTAGTGGTTTATTGTGTTTAGCTGAATGAAGTGTAGTGGTACGTTATCACACCAATTTCTAACAAGAGCAAAAATCAATTAAACAAATGTAGCAGAAGGCTAGATGAAGATGAGACTCCACAAACACAAAGTACTTTTAGGATATTTTCACAGAATCCATGTCTGTTAATGATACAAAAGACACTGGATATACTCGATATATTATGCACTTGATTTTTAAAACAGCTATATCTCCAGCTAATCAGATGGGGCTCTTTATTCTTATTTTTTATGTAGTTCAAGCACTGACAAACTACCACCAGCCAGTCATTCTAAAAAATTAAAAATACAGACCAAAGCACTCCTGCATGCAAAACTTTGTTTAAAAAAGATATGGAAACAAAGAATAAGTACAGCAGAAGAGACATGTTTCTGTCAGGATTTTGTATCTCTTTTTCTTCAGAAACACAAGTCTCAATAAACATGTTTTTGATTTCTAGTTCTTCCTATTACCCCCATTGAGATTCAACACAAAGAAAAGATGTTAATAATTTTCAGGTATCTTTCCTTCTTATGTGCAACAAAAGGATGGATGCTGTGCTGGGTACATACAAGCAGTGAATTTTAATATAAGTAATGAGTGAAAAACGAGTTCTATGATCTTCTTTGCAGAAGGAATTCCTGCAAAGGAATTTTTTGTATTAAAATCTGAAAGGAAAAAGTAATGATGATTTCTAACAGTCTGCAATACTCTGCTATATCTTGTTTTAGTATCTCAGAAGGCAATTAAGATTATATCATTATTCATACACTTTAGGAACAGATAAATAAAAATGTTAACATTCATTGATAAAGAACTTTAGAGTTTTTTGTGTACACTAATTCTTTTATAATAATATTTATTTAATATTTATATCACACTAAATTTTCTTTTTCTAGATCTCTTTTTTTTTCTTCAACCAAGCTTTTCTTACATGTGCCAGAGAATAAAAGAAATTATGATACATAATCTAGGAAAATAGGACAGAAGAGAACTCCAGAAAGCCCAAGAAAGAATTAATGTTATATCTGGCTAATATATTTCAAAAAATCTCTGGTGAATACTACTCCATTACCTGTTTAAACCCAGTATTTCAGTGCTTTATGTCTCTACCACATGAGTGATAGCTATCATCTCTAAGTCTGTCATGCTGTATTTTTTTTTCTTGTCTTATCCCCAGTGATCATAAAGAACACTATATACATTTCATTTTTGAAGATAATGTTTTTATTTGGAAGCAATACAAACTCTTCCAAATTTTTTTTCAGCTATTCTGTTATTTCTGGAGCCACTTGGCCCACAACTTCCTTAAACTGCAGTTTTCAGGAAAGTAGGAAATACCAGAAAAGCAGAAATCTTCAGCTCTCACAGATTTTGCAACAGCATGAGAGTTCTGAGTCATGTTTTCCTTGTGATTTGCCACAGACTGCAAATTTCCTGCACTGCATGTCTATTTGCATTGTAGTATATCCTGGCTAACTTTGGAATTTTGCTTCTATTTTTATTACTATTTTGAATATTTTAGATTGATTTTACATGTAACTATTTGACAAATTACGTTGAATTCTGGTCTTGGACACTTCAACAGATTGATACAATCTGCAAATGCAAGAAATAGACTATATATTCCACAGACCATCTCTGACGAAAATAAAGATATTCTTTATGCTTACATTGAGGTATATACTTTATTGAAGCATACATTTATTTATATGTCTGTCTTCAATTAAGGGCAGAATCCCATGTAATACTGTAATCCCATGTTTACTATATCTCCCTTTTGATAATGAACTTTAATCAATCTTAGATACTGTCAACATCTGAACAGTATTTTCCTTAAAACTTCCTTATGTGAAGGAAATTCCTCTCGTGGAATGGGGCATTATCACCATTTTCTTCAACCAACTACAGAGCTATTGAATATGAATTGATTTTTTGAATACACTCCATGAATAGGTGAACATCTACATGATGTAAAGAGTTACCTACTCACAGTTGAAGAATGCGATGGAGAAATAGCTAGTGAGGAAAGTGGAAATGTTCCAAGCTTCCTTACTGTCATATTTATGCTTATATTTTTAGATGATGTATATTCATGTGCCATAGTTTCAAAACAACATCCTGTAAGATGATCTTCACACAATAAAATGAACATTTGGAAGTTAAATGAATGGATGTCGAGGCTCAATCCATAGAGACACACAGGAGTGATTCCATTCCAAATACAAAGTCTAAAGTATCTCAGCATATATGTGTGTGTGTGTGTGTGTGTATGTGTGTTTTTAACATTTTTCAAAGTTTTTGAGCACATCTCCAATCAGTGCCTGGTAAAATTATAGAGCAAATGATGCTCAGATTTATTGAAAAACACCTAAAGAACAATGCAGTCATTGGTTGCAGACTACATGGGCTTAGGAGAGGAAGATCTTGTCTATCCAATCTGATTTCCTTTTATGACAAGGTCACCTAGCGAGTTGATCAAGGGAAACCAGTTAATGTTATTTTTATTTATTTATTTCAGCAAGGTTTTTGATACTGTGTCTCACAGTATCTTGCTGCACAAAATATCCAGTATACAACTAGACAATGCCATAATGCATTGAGGGGGCAATTGGCTGACAGGTTGGGCCCAGAGGGTGATAGTAAATGGGGTTACATCTGGCTGGCAGCCAGGCACTAATGGGATTCCCCAGGGCTCCATTTCAGGCCCAGTTCTTTTTAACGTTTTCATAAATGACCTGGACACAGGATTAGAAAGTGTCTTGTGTAAGTTCGCAGATAACACCGACTTGGGAGGAGCTGTTGACTGTGTTGAGGGTGGAGAAGCCTTGCAGAGAGATCAGGACAGATTAGAGAGCTGGGCAATCACCAACCACATGAAGTTTGACAAGGGCCAGATTCTGCACATGGGAAGGGACAATCCTGGCTGCACATACAGACTAGGCGATGAGGTGCTGGAGGCCAGCCATGCTGAGAGGCATTTGGGGGTCTTGGTCAACAGCAAGTTCAACATGAGCCAGCAGTGTGCCTGGGCAGTCAGGAGGGCCAACCATATCCTGGAGTACATCAAGCATGGCTTTGCCAGCTGGTCCAGTGAAGTCATTTTCCTACTCTACAGTGCACTGGGGTAGCCTCGTCTTGAGCATTGTGTTCAGTTTTGGGCATCACTGTACAAGAGGGATACAAAACTATTGGACAGTATCCAGAGGAAACCAACAAGGATGGTGAAGAGTCTGGAGGGAAAGTCTTAAATGAGAGAGGCTGAAGCCACTTGGTGGGTTCAACCTGGAGAAAAGGAGGCTGAAGGGAGACCTCATTGTGTTTTGTGGCTTCCTGAAAAGGGGGATTGAAGAGGCAGGCACCAACTCCTTGGTGACCAGTGATAGAACCTAAAAGAATGGTATGAAACCAAGATGGGGAGGTTTGGGTTGGAAAACTGGAAGGGTTCACCACACTGAGCTGGACCAGGTTTAGGAAGAGTCTGGATGATGCATTCTTTTACATGCTCTGACTTGGCTGGCCCTCTGTGGAGCCAGGATTAGGAATAGATGATTCCTATGAGTCTCTTTAAATTCATTATATTCTATGTTTCTATGATTCTATGATTCTCTAACTGGACCAAGGTGGTTTAGAACAGATGGGGTCATCGAAAGAACAAGTTTTGTCATTTTAATGAATAGCATAGAATCTGCTGATGAAATTTGTCTGTAGATAAATCATAATTTGACTAAAGACCATTCCTCTATCCATATGATGCCCTTTTAACAAGGCCATGTTACACACCCACACAGACAGCTACATACAACATGCCTGATATAGTAGATCAGCTGTATTTACTTTATCTTGCAAATAACATTCATTCTTTAAGAAAGAAACCAAAAATGTCTGGAGTCCTGGAACCTGTCTGACCATCCAAGAAAGCATGATACATTATTGTCATGAGAAGAGTGCAAAAAAGATTTACCTATCAGATTTTAAATAGATAATCTCTGAATTGCTATTTAAACAGCATCATATACTGTTGGGACACATAAGTGATGACTAGCTACATGCTGTTTACAATAGTACAGGTTTAGTATTTCATCATGTTTTGCCCCAGATCCACACTTTCATTCTCAAAAAGACAGAATCTCTTTCTCTATGTTTTCCAATTTTTCTGCCATACGTAGTGTCACTGAACATTGCAGAAAGGTAGACACACAGACTCCTTCCTAAGATCAGAGAGAAGCAGCACTGCTGCTTCAAAGAACTGTTTGTCGAACCTGGTATTTTCCGGTTCCTAGATTTCAAGGGGTTTTGCCTAGCAAGTCTTCAGTGTTTGTGCTCTTCCTTATTATTTTGAGATACTACTTACTGTCAGAAATGAGCAGAGCTACACCATCATCTTTGCCATCTACACCAGCTGAATATCAGGCTTTGAGTCTGAAATTCATATGCTTCTTCTCTTCCAGGGTGCTTTCCTGTGGAGGAACTGAGGTACAATGCTTATATTTGTATACAGAAAGATAAAGCAGTATTTAGAAGGATAGTAATGATTCTATCCAGAAGAAGTACAGCAGCTTCCATGCCTTTATCTGTGAAATATATATGGTTTGATTAAACTTTTCTCCTTCCCTACTCCTCTACCCCTCAGCATTTTTGGTGACAGCGTTCTAGATCTAGAAGATAATCAAAATCATTTCATTAATGTCAGTGTCATAGCTGACATGTGGCATGTTGTAACAGGAGGACTAAATGCAAGCTGAATGCAAATTGAGATAATTTGGTAAATAATTCTCTTTCTCTTTGTGATACAGAATGTTTCTGGAACTCTTACATTAAATAATGATTTCTTCTTAAGAAGCAGCAAGGCATAAAACAGGCACTTAAATTTGTTTGTGAAACCCAGAGGTAGATCTCATCACTCAGACAAGCTTGCTCAAAGCAATGGAAAATTATTTTTTCCCTAATAAATTCATCATTCAGGCCACAAGATTAATATCTACGTATTTGAGAGAGAAGTCTAGAGCTGACCAAAGTCTAATGTGTTGAGTGGAATCTTGGAAAGAAGTCTATACACTATGTCTTATACAAAAGGTAGTGATGTTAGCTTGCCTTTTATTAAGGCTAAACCTTTTTCTTTTTTTTTTTTTTTTTTTTGAATATGGAAATTATATGCTTAAAACATGCCTTTCTGGTATGTGAAAACATAGAGTGTTCTGAAATACACTAACTTCTGTTATCACACAGGTAGGTCAAAAAACAGGAGAGGTCTCCAAATAAAAAGTTCCAAAATTAGCAACAGCACGAAGGGCCTTTGTAGTCAAAATATAATAGATGAATATGCATCATTCTAGATAATTCATGTTATTTAATGGTGTAGTTCTTTATTGGTTATTTAATGGTCTGAATTGAAAGAACTAAATGGAAGCAAAAAACTCCTACATAATACCCATTGCTGTAAAATTCTTCTGTATGCAGAAGACAGCAATGTATTAATATTTTCCTACAATTAGCAAGCAACAAAAAGAAAAACCTATACTCTACGCCAGACAATGATATTAGTTGTAGCTTTGTTAATTCTCTGGAACTTCCCAAACATCTATTTAACCTTAGTTTATAAGGTATTCTTCTAAGCCACATGCTATAGCCTGGATAACTAATTCAGCCGAGGTGAATTTGATAGATAGATCAACACAGAATTCTCTAAGAAATAAAGCAGGGGTTTTTAACTTAAGTTTATCTTGCATTAGCAATCTAGGGTGTAGAATCAGTTTAGTTTCATAGTCCAACCTATGGGAATGTGAAGACAACATGCTAGCTGAAAAAGAAATTAAGTATCACTGCACCCCAGGAGGCATGTGAAATAAGTAGCATGCTATAAAGCTAAGGGATAAGTCGCTTACAAGTTGTCATACTGTTTTACATGGTAACTTATCAGCGTTATGTTAATCTCATAACATAAGTGGTGTTAAATTCCTGTATTCTGAAATTTTGCAAGATTTCCTATGCTCAGTTTGTATACTAAGAAGTATATAGCAATTTTTGAGGACTTAAGGACACTAGGAGATTATATCGTAAATATGTTATGTTTGGGAAATCTTTGCCTTGGTTACATAATTGCATGTGTCAAATCACAATTTTCGAAAAAAAAAGAAATCTTTGGTATATTTATAATTATAATCTTTCCATGCTGCTTATATTAATTAAATAGCATTTTGTCTCTAAACAGCAGGCTCATCAAGATTTCAGTGGGAACCCTTGGAATTTTCATAGAAGAAAAAATAACTGTACACGGTGGGGTTCTTCTGCACAGAACTTGGCTATTATATGAATAAAACAGCATATTGATTCAGTTTCCCATATTAAAAGTTAATGGAATGGATGTCTTAAAATGGTAATTTCACTACAAGGCATATGCCTTTTTATATGACTTGGTGTCTCATGATTCTTTGGAGCAGTCAAGGAAGTGTTTGTGATTTTGGATGAGAAATCCACTTTATATAGTGTGTTAACAGGCAAAGCATTTGTCAATAGCTGTAGAAAGAACAATGGGAGGGAGCTATCCATTAAAACTAAATTTACATTTTTATTCCATGTTCTTACCAGATTTTGGTCTGAATCAGTTAGACCTGTCTGATCTATTAATGGCTTGTGCCAGTTTTGAGCACACAAACAATTTCACTGGTCTCATTAAAAAAAAAAAGGGGGGGGGGGGGATACAAAAGCACCAAACTACTAACAGTATTTTTATTCCCCATCACCCTTTATAATTGCAAACCTTGGGAAGATAGAATTCATAAATGCCATATTAAGCCATAATAAAATCAATACGTGTATGTCTATGTATGTGAACAGAATTGCTAACTTTCATGTTAACTGAAAGAATACTTTGACATTAACAATGCTTTGTTGTTGTTTTATACTCTCCTCCCATATTCTTGATCTTTTGAAGGGGAATGATTCCTGGTTATAGCTTGCGTTAATTTTCAAGGTAATCAGCTTACCAATTTACCATCAAATCAAAACACCTGCTCTTCATCCATTTAAAGTCCCTTAGGAGAAATATTTCAATGGCATAAACCAGAAACTCCAGCCCTGCACTACCTTACAGTGGGTTTCTCTGTTTAACAACTGCTCATTCTAGAAATACAGTTACCATGGAACTCAAGCAAGAGAATGAAGTACAAAGTTTCCATAAATTATTTTAGTATTTCCTAAAGTAATTTATAATCTGAAAAGTTCATACGTCAGCATTTTCTATGCAATGAATGTCTTTTATTCTCAAACAACATACCGAGCTAATTCTGGAAGTAAAATAATGCTTTTAAGGTAGAAACACAGTCAGAATTTCTACTAATGGTATTTATCTGTTTTATTTAGTGGCTTGCACACATAACTGCACATACACTCACATATGTCTCTCTGCTACACACACAAGAGATACAGATATAGCTGTCCAGAGAATTTTTATCCTAGAATGAAAATTTATTTGTGATTGAACGTAACACTCTTCTTTCTGATACTTTTCTTTTTTGCTTGGCAGGGGACGGAGAAATTAAAAGTTTTCTCCACAACACTGCAGAATATGATAGAGACTCATAGCTTCTGCAGTGGAATCTAAGATAAAGAAAGCAGTATTTGAAAATCAACAGTCAACATGTAAGGAAAGCTGCCTAGAAACAATAAAAACAACACTACATCTAATTTTCCAAATAAGAAATGATGCAACAAGGAGATAAATTTTAATAAAAGTGATGGGAGTGTTGTAATGGTGCACTATACAATAAAACAATACACAGGAGTCTTCAAGTCCTAGAATATTCTAAGCTATAAAGGGAAAGAAGGAAAGAAGGAAAGAAGAATACAGTTAACATTTTTAAACACAGACAGATACAAAAAATCATGTTGCTTGCCAAGTACCAGCTACATCTGGTACTAAAACTAGCTACATCTACTAGAATATTTACACTGATTTCAAAAGTTTTTAGATTGAGCCCTAAATCATGTGCCTAAACACTCTTTTGGGACTTGATGCAAGCCTTGGATCCATATAGTTGCAAATGTTAACCATTTATATTGTCTGTGTGGTTCTAAGGACACTGAAACTCTAATCAAGTCTAAAAGCTGATGTTTGGATTAGAAAAAGGGGAGGGAAGGTGCTGATAGTAAGACCCACCATTTTCTCACCAATGATTTTTCTGAGGAATATTTGCATACAGTAGGTAGAATTTTCTTTCATTTGAAAATTTTTGTTGCTTAATTAAACTGTGTTAAAACTATTTTATCATTTACAGATTATTACAGCATGATTAAGTTATTTTTCTAATATTCTGCATTTTTTGTTGTTATTTCTTTCTTATATTTTAGTTCTTTGATGTAGCTGCTAGTGAAAGCAAGCTCTCTTTACAATGAATTCCTTACCTCACTGGGGATTCCAGCTATATCCTTCATATTAAGATAGTCACCATTTTTAGTTAGAGATGTTTTTTTGACAAAAAAGGTCAATAAAAAAGTTCAATAGCACCTGAAGGGATTTATTTTTGGAATTTGCAAGAACAAAAGCATAAGGAAAGAGTATTTTTATTTTTTAACCTGCCAAAATGAAAAAGCAATTTTTCTGTTAAGAAAAAACGAAACTACATCTTCCATGTTATTCCTACTGCTCAAATGTTCTTGTCGCATTCTATCTACCTGACCTTTCCTGCTGATGAGCTGACACTCACTTGTCTTCCTTTGAAATTCATCTTTCCAATATCTTTGGCCTCCATCTGCTCTCATTTGCTTTTGACTTGACATCTGAAGGACTTCATACTCTCAGAAGTCCAATGCTATTGATGGCTGAGCCTCTGTACCTTCATGGATCTTCTATTTCACTCTTTTCTGTCCCTGCGAGTGACCTTTATTGCTTCTAACATATCAGCTTTGATGATATTCAAGTTTTTCATGAAAACAAACTAACAATTTGGCCTTTCTCAAATTTGTTTCTAGTAGTAGTTGCTGATTTTTACATCCAAATGAATTGCCTCTGCATATTTTTGCTACTGGAAAATATGTGGGCTCAATAGATATGCTGTGAGGTGGGCAATTAACACACATATGAAAACATATCTCTAAGGGCTATCTAAAGGGATTAGTAATCATTATGTGGTTAATATTTTCCAGTAAATATTCCAGTGAGTCTTTGCAAGCTGATGATAGCTTTTCAGGCAGGGATTATACAGCTTTCTGCCTCAGACCACCAATACTGAGGAGAGTGGCTTTAGGAACACCAGCAAAAGCTTTTACCTAGAACTATTGGTATGGAGAGTAAAATGATTGATCAATATTAATTGAGTGATTTTAAGATCAAAATGGAAACATGGTTTCCAGACATACAGAGTGTTTAAATCACCTATTTAATTTTATTTTTCTATATTGGAATGAAAATATAAGCTTTAAGCTCTCCTGTAAGACTCAGAGTCTCTGAGATTAGTTGTATTTACTATAGATGACAATGGAAAGGAACCCTTTTACTAATACGTAGGTGAGCAACTTTTGAAGCTTAGTGGAAAGAACTCCCAAGTTAAAAAACCTGCTGATAAATATACCCTTGCAAAAAACCTTTATTTCAAAAATTGGTCTTTTTCAAGTGTTAGTGGCACTGGTGTTCTCTTAACATATATTTTTCTAGTGACACAAAAAGTCAACAGAATGGATTTCAAAAAGTGGTGTTGATAGTGACAAGATACAGCTGAGTGGAGACTGGAATTAACACTGGAACAGATAGAAGTGCCATATTTTAACCCCACCCACTAATCAAGAAACATGTAGCCACTCACTCAACCATTCTTCTCCAAGGGGATTGGGAGGAGAATGGAAAAAAACCATAAAGACAGAATAACAATAACAGTTATACAAGTGATACACAAATGCAATTAAAAAAAACCCAAACAAACAAATAAAAAACAATCCAACGTTCGGTCTGTTTGTGTGCAATTATCCTGTCTCCCCTGGCTAGTTTCCCCAGTTACATCCAGAGCATGACATTATATGATGGGAACTATCCCTCTGGCCAGCCTGGGTCAGCTGTCCTGGCTGCACTCTCCCAGCTCCTGGTGCAACTGGCAGGGTGTGGGAAGCTTAATTTTTTACAGACACTACAGCCACCTAGAAAAACTGAAACCATCAGTGTCTTAACATTATTCTCAGGCTAAATAAAAAATGCAGCACTATACCACCGTTTAGAAAGAAAATTAACCCTATCTCTGAAACCAAGACATTTGGTGGTTCTAGCATAAATTGTGCCAGTTTGTCATAAGAACAAAAATAAATGCCACATGAACTTCCAAGGCGTACACTGTTCCCAGAAATCTATAAACTCAGATGGAGCAGAAGTCTGATGAGAAGGAAAAGAATCTGAGCAGAAAAGCAGAAGGAAAGGGGGACAGGAAAGATATTCCCTCAAGCACAATGGAGAAGTCATGTCAAAGGTCCGTCAGTCTGAGGAAATGGAAAACATACCTCCGATTTCAGTGAGAATATCTGATCAACTCTGGACACTTAGGTAACACTGTTGATGCATTTGATAATTTGTACCAGATTTTTTCTGGACCATCTTGTACCAGTTTGCACAGTTGAGAACAGATACAGCATGACAATTGAATCTGAGCCTGGGCCTTACTGAATCTAAATCTCTTAGTTTTCAGCACTGTCCAGATACCTCTGTGTGCACAATGCTGGTAGCTTGCTGTAAAACCCTGGGGAGCTAGATCGAAGAACTTTTGCAGGTCAATCTGCTGTAAGCCTTTTCTTTTTCACTGAGCATTGTCAGCACTGCAAATTGAAATCTCAACTGAAGTCCACAAATATTGACTGCAAGCTTGGTTTGCCAACAACCACCAAATTATTGCTCTTTTATAACACTCATTGCATGTGTCTGACTGAAAATGTCAAACCAGTTATCAGTTTAGAGATATGCATCTACAGAAATATATAGAGATAAGTGGCTCTACATTTTGTCATTGTCTAACACATCTTTGGAATATTATATTCTCATAATAAATTTCTGTGGTTTAAGTTTGAATTGTTGGACTTCTTTGAGTAAGATTCTTCCTTTTGCTATAGTTAAAACCACAAGCTAGTTTTAAAACTGAATCTGTGGTAGGTTGCCAGCTATAACACAGATACAGCTAACCATGGGTCAGAATTTCTTTTTGTAGAACAGCAAGAAAGTATGTATAAACTTTCCACAGTTCACTTAAAAATTTATAGGGTACTCTACATGACACAACATAGTATATTAGGCTTTTAAAGCTAGTTTTCTGTTGTTTTATTATTTAGTCATATGTTTTGGGACAACACTGAAGCATCAGGCAGTTGATTTTACTTTTTAATAAAGCTGAGAATGCAGATTTTTATAGTTCACTTGTAAATGTGCTGCATAAACAACATGCTATACATTCAATGAACCTGCAATTATTCTTTTGGGGCTGGATGTGGAACACAGTAACCAGACCACCATCATTACACACTTCGTGTCAGTCCAAAGCAATTCAGAAGATCATTTCAAGTGTTGTCTCCCACTGTGCCTAAAGTTCCTCACCAAAAAGTAATCTTGAGTTTCCTCCATTGCTGTGAAGCTGTCTTTAGACTTCACTAGGTTACTGGTTGTCATGGAAATATAAAATTATTCTTGGGATATGTAGTTTATGTAGCACTAATATAGACCCTGCCTAGGGTGTTCTAATACACAGACTGCAATGGAGTTTGGATTCCAACTCAACACACCACGGTTATTCAAGACTCCTGAGCATGAACATCAACTTTGTCAAAAAATATCATCCTAAAAGCAGAACTTGGCCATAGAGTACAATCCAATCCTTTGACCACTGAATCAATGCCAAGACTTCCATTTATACATACCCTATATGTACCAGGTTAGGTACCAACTTGAAGCAAGTTGGTGAAATCTGAGTTTTGCCACGGGCACATCTCAGTGCAATTCACTCCAGTGTGGATAAAATGAAAATCTCTGGCTTTTGAGGAATTACAGCTCTCCAGCCATAATTAATCATGCTCCCTTGACTCATAGGTCATCGCCCTGCAACCTGCCTAGTTTTATCCTCTATGTTTTCTCACAAGCTCCAGAGATTTCTGATTCCTCTTGCAAAGAGAAATTTTAGGAACCCCACACAAGATGTATCAAGATAAAATATACTTTTCAACCTTCTGTACTATTAATGGCTACAAAGTTTAGACTTTAAAAATACAAGAGAAATTAAAGAGAAAAGACATTTTTAATTATGTACTTCAGCCATGTTATGAAAAAAACCTCAGAAAATGTATGTGTTACTTATACTTAGCAAACATGTCTGAAAGTAAGTGATTGCTGTAATCCTCCCACTGTACAGATATCAGTAGTGTACTAGTGCAGTGTACTAGAGAACTGCCATAGCACCTAACAATACTGAACCAAATGTACTACTTCTGAAAGAATTTGAACTTTGAAAGTTGTTTCACGATTGCTTTTTGTGTCTCACTATAGATGACAAAACCAGATCACTCTGATCTGATTCTAGTACAGCCATCCATAAATTCACGATTGTATACCTTCCCTGTGGACAAAACTTTAAAGTAACTTAACATTCAGAAACTGCCCTGTATTTAAAAAATGGATCAGTCTGAATATTTTCTTATAATCATATAATCCTATCTTTACTCTAAGGAGATAATAACTTAAACTCTATATTTTACATGCCAAAATAGATCATGTGACAAACTGGGATGAAAATTTGGTAGAACAAGTATGTTCCACTTCAAGTATTTTACACATCCTGTAGCTTTTCAGGCTGATCAAGTAAGTATCTGTGTAAATAGAATGATTGTAAATAATTTGTGATTTTAAAAGAAATTTTTTACTTTTATAAATCTAGCTCGTAACACTGAATTTCTTTTTTGTCTGGTAAAGGAGAAAATATTAACAGATAACCCTAGAAGTAAATCTATGGACTGTCCTTGGAGGCTTCTCTGATAATTGTTAATTGTTTAAACTGTAGTTTTGCATTTTAGTACATAAAGAAGAGGCTATTAACAGATTTATGTGTTCTCTTGAAATTTCTAATCTACATTGCTAACATTGACATTGCTAAATGTGATATTGGAATATGCCTACAAAATAATACAGCAGAAATCTTAACTGTAGGTTATTTTCTTCTGAAAAATAAATTTTCAGCATTTCTCTTTGAGCTTCTCCCACTTCCCCATTTTTGTGGCTATGAGTGGGTTTTTTTTTTGCAAATAACCTCAAGATTGCTCACAGTATTCACACTGTTAGATGAGATGTTTTGATATCATTACATAATTAAATTAAATTCAAATGTTTGGGTATGCAAGTTTATAATGGTCCAAAGGTTTTGAGACTAAAAAAATGATTCTGTGCTAATTTCAGGCTCCATATCATCACCTTTATCTAAGACGTTACAATGCCCAAGTTTCTCTCTTAGATTTAGCATACTGTACTAAGTTTTGCACGAGATCAAACTATCGCTGCAGTTGATGTGAAATGACTACAGAATATTATTGATTTAAATAATGATTATCTCATAGATAGCCATTCTTACCTTTACACAGCAGCAGTTGGGATACTTCTTTCTGGCAAAAAAAAAGAAGAAAGAATGGAACTTAAATACCAGTACATTGCATTTGAGTCTAGAGAACAAACTAATGGTGTATGATACAAATATTTGTTAGAAGCTGTTCAGACCAGCTAATAATGGCCAAAAAACTACCGACTGGTACCAAGCGTTGTCCAACCACATCTCTCTCAAAAACCGTTACAACCAACAATGTTGAACATGCAATGTGGATGCTATACCACAACCCTTGTTTTTCTCCTAAGCAAGGCTGTGACATGTGACAACATAAAACTGTTCTATGAGTAATCATGATCCCTTTTATGTCATTCAAAAAAATATTTGGTTCCCATTGGTCATTTTTCCCTGTAAATAAATAGACTCCTACTACTCAGAACTAAAACTAAACATTTATGATAACATGGCTGTAAAATTCCATCACCAATGGCAGAAGTACTTATGTCCTCTCTATCCTGAAAGGCAGAAGAGAGATAAAATGCAACTGGGGATAAAATATTTTTGTTGTAGTCAAAATCATGATAAACCTAAATTAAGTGCAATAATTTTTGCACTTCTTAAGTCAACCTATAAACTTCAGAACAAGTTGAACATTGTTTGTACACAGCACAATGCAAACACTAATTTAATCAATAAAATTAGACTGGGATCCTAATGTAAGACAGTACTAATTAATTGCATTAACAAAATATGTTAATGGAATATATGTGATGGAAGAAAAATACACAAATGAATTAAAAATTAGAAATACAAGAACATTGTTCTAGAAAGAAAATTAAAATGCAGCTACATTTCTTATCTGATTCAAATGTTTTAGAATACATATTACGTGAATTTAAATTTACTTCTGTCAGTTAGAATTTGCTACCTCTTTCAATTGTTATTCATTACCTTGTTCCTTAAACATGAATCTATATCCAGTTTAAATGTGAACTACAGACATTACAATAGGTGGCTACTTGGATTTTGGAATGGGATTGTCTTTATAACTGTTTCTGTCTTTTTAGAATGAAATTTCAAACATGAACGATCACAAAGATCAAAAATCATATTACCAAAAGCACGCATGAACTCAAAGGATTAGATGGGCGTGCAACTAGTAGCATACAAAGGATGTCAAATGTTGAACACCTGTTACTACATGAAGAGAAAAATAATGTCAAATCAAAGATCAGCCTTACCCTCTAATAGTACTCAAAAGAAGACTCAATGGTGAAGAATTAATAGAATTGGGGAAACAGGAAACAATAATTTCCAAATATCCCAGAGTCTCATGGATTTTCAGTGGGGAACTGAATTACTTTATATAACAAACATTTTTTTTTGCCTCCCATAAATTTATTTCCGCTGGAGTCTATCTTGACTTTTACAGTCCATAACATCCCATGACACAGAGCCCCAGCTGCAGTAAAAAGAGTCCCTTTCTATTGCTTGCTCTGAACTTTCCTCCTGTTAATTTTATTAAGTAATCCATAGAGGTTTTTCACACTAGAAATTGTAGTGGACAATAAATCCCTTTTCTTGCTGTCTGTGCCACTCAAGAGTTTAAAGTTTTCTCAGATGACCCCTTTTGGGGGACTGTTTGCTTAACTTCATTGTTCCTACTGTGGAAGATACATCAATCATACCTTTATCACCTTTCACTGCATCTACAACAGCATTTTGATTCAAGCAGTAGAGATAGTTTTGAAGCAACGCCCCTGGTTCTCCCAGTTACTGCATGTTGTTCCATTTATTGAACACTTTTGATGCGTAAGAACTAAACTTCTAAAAAAAAATCAACCAGATGAGGTATTCTCCAACCAGAAAGCTTTGAAGGGTGCACACAGTATAAACATTCGTCTGGAAGACAACATCAAGCTACATATGGTGCAGATGCAGGGTGCAGAACTAGCTGTTCTGTTCAGTTACTTCCTAATGCAGACATATGTGTTCATCTTTTTCCTTTGAAACCTTTCTAGTTCTAATACAGTGCCTTTAAGATGGTAAAAACTAAATTACAGCCAGCATTCAACCTGTAACATTGTCTGGCTTTTTGAGCAATATTAAGCTTTAGGATAAGTCTGCAGTCTTGCTGAAATCTCCCCCTTTATAACAATTCTCACTTACTCTGAAAATTTTACTCAGGGGAAGAGCATCAGTATGAGCTACAACAGCGCTAGATGCACTAGGATAATAATGCCTCATATTTCTGGGGATAATGTCAGATTTCTGCAAATAGTGTATACCATTTGCAGACACACCCCAAGTTCTTTCTTTCTGCTTTAAAATGAGAACCTAACAGGTCCCACAGAGAGACCATTCTTGCTCTCTGTCCTAAGCCACAGGTCCTCCATCCTAAGGAACCTTTTAACTCACAGTTGGTACCAGATTTATAAGGCATTTTACTCCAAATAAATTAAAAAAAGGAGACAGAACACTATACCACTGCACACCCAACATGAGCATGCTGAAGAGCATTGTCTTTGGCAAAAGATCAGTATAGACAAATAACTACATTTTATACTTATAGCTGCATTTCCTATTTACCAATTTCTAGTCAATAGACCCAAGTAATATAAAAAAACTAACACCTGAATTTTTCTATTTTTCCATGTAATATTTCTTGAACTATGATCATGAACTTGCAAGGATAAGCAAGTGATGGTAGGGGATGCCTGGGGACTGTGCAGGTTCCCCCCCCCCCAGCTTCTGGGAGGTTTCAGGCAGCAATGGGACAAAGCCCTGAACAGCCTGATCTGATCCTCTGGCTGCTCCTGCTGTGAGCAGCTTCTTGCACCAGTTATCTCCCAAGATCCCTCTGCTCCTGAATATCCAGTGACCCTGTGATCTGGAGCTGCAAAAGTTTATTTTGCAGATTGTACTGACAGGACAAGAAGCAATGGTTTTAAACTGAAAGAGGTTATACTTTGGTTAGATACAACAAAAAAATTATTTACAAGAGAATAGTCAGGCACTGGCACAGGCTGCCCAGACAGGTTGTAGATGCTCCTTCCCTGGCAGTGTTCAAGTTGGATGAGGCTTTGAGAAACCTGTTCCAGTGGACGGTGTTCCGGCCCATGGCAGGGGGTTGAGACTAGGTGATCTTTGAGGTCCTGTCGAACAGAAACCATTTTGTGATTCCATGATTCTGTGATTCTATTATTAAAGGCCGGGTACTGCAGTCCTAATACAGCCATATCAGAAAAGACTGTGGATTGACATTCACTTCAATCTTGTTGGGTTCTCCTTGGAAATATTACACATTTCAGATCCGACAAACCTTGAAAACAAGTGGGATGTCTTCCACAAGTATAAATTATTTTAATGTATTGGGCAAACTTACAGAAATACATTTTTCCATATAGCAAGAAATGATTTTGCTAATTAAAATATTATGTAGATGTGCATAATATATATATATGCACACACACACACACACACATATCTCCATCCAAAATTAGAACTATGAACTCTCTGTTTAGGGCTAGAAATTAAATTGTTTAAAGAACATGAAAAAATAAGGCATTGTATTTGTGCTGATTTTCTGCGCGTTCTACGCAGGATGCATTGGCAGTCACATGGGAAAGCTTGCTTTTGTGACCTATTACAAGGTACTGGAAGTATGCCTTATAATCGCCAACAGAACCCTACCCCGTCTTTTTTCCTTTTTTCACCTAACCAAACCTCATTCCTAGCACACGACATCACCACCACCCATCAGGCTTGTGCCAAGGACCTAATGACTATGCAAGGAGCCACCCTGAAGACATCATGGGGGCATTCCTTCCACATTCCACACAAAAGATATCAGGAGAGACATCAGGAGCCATTCACACATCAGGAGAGCATTCCACCATCAGGAGAAACACCAGGAGCCATTCACACATTGGGCCTCTGTCATCCACCCTAGAGCATTACTGCAGCCAGGTGGAAGGTTGTGGCCATGCCAAGGATGACTACAGAAAAGGGAGTATTCAGCCATGGAAAAACAGGGAAGCAACAGAGAATGAACACATCGAGAGACAAATGAGGGAAAGTTCTAACCCCCACATCGGACTCGGAGACACTGAAGAATACCCTGCCATCGGACAGACCACTGTAGCCTTGTGGTGGTAGATATCGCAACCTCCCTCTCATCTCCCTCTCTTATCTCTCTCTCTCTCTTTACCTCTTTCTTTTCCACCCTTTTCTCTTTCTTCCTCCCCTTCCCCTACATGTTTGTTGTGGGCCAAATAAAGTAACTTTAAGCTTGACTCCATTTCAAGTCCTAATTCTGTTCTCTGAGAATTGTGAAGAACTGGTCACAATAAAACACCTAATATTTGGATACCACTCAGGGGTTAAGCCCAGCTGCCCCCAGCCACCCAGAGCAATCTGAGGTTCAGTTGGAATGCAAGGGGGTTTAACCTCTGCCAAACTATGTCTTGTCCAGGTTGTGGATCCTGACACCTATCCTCTCTAATGTTTTTTTGAAAAGTATAATCTGGAGAGTTGATTTCAATAAGAAAGCTGTATTTTTCAGATTTGCTCAATACTACTTACAATGTTCCAATGTCACATTATTGTTTTAAATTGCAATGATATTTTTCCCCTCGGGTGGTGAGTAACTTGTAACATGGATGCTAATGAAAACAGATTGTATAGAATATTCTCAAAATAATCAACTCTATCTTTAAGATAATAATTTGAAAAAAAAACCCAAACAAACAAAAATGAGAGCAAAGATAATAAGAATAATAAACATTTTTCCAGTTTAGCATTTGGTTTTATTTATGTTGACTTAAGGGGGAGGGGTCAGGCTAAGGTGTGACATCGGTTTTGTAGTGGGATCCTGTGAAGCCTTTCTTATGGAAGTGTGTAAAGACTGTGAAAACACTAATTAGTGTCTCATGCATTTAAAAATACTTACAGTTCCAGATCCTCAACCTGCCTTTCTTCATCCTACCTTTTACTAAGCATATTCTCTTAAATTTTGTTTCAGGACATCCTCACTTACCCTTTCCTCCCTTTGTTTCTTTGGTTTTAGTTCTACACCTTTCAGCAAGTATGCTCCAATCTCATATATTATGAAAAACATAAAAAAATATTGCCATAGAGAAGTTGTGGGAGTAGCTTACACTCTTTGCTCAAATAGGAAGTTCCCTGAAGTTAGTGATCAGATTTGACATTTTCAGAAGAACCTATTTCATCACAAGTTGTTTTCAGAATACAAGTTAAAAAAAAGACTAAGATTCAAATAAAATAATTACATTTTTAAAAAATACTTTTTTAATATGCTGAAAGGAAGTACTTTGTCAAAGAAAGAAGACTTACAGACAAGTCATACTGGCTTAGTACTGAACAGGTACCCAGGGAGGTGGTGGAGTCTCCCTCTCTGGAGATATTCAAGACCCGTCTGGACACCTATCTGTGCAATATGAGCTGGGGAGCTGCTTTGGCAGGGGGGTTGGACCTGATGATCTCTCCAGGTCCCTTCCAACCCCTACAATTCTGTGATTCTATGAACTTGAAGCATCAGCAAGACCCTACCATTTGCATTTTTTAATTTCACAATATTGAATATTAATACCTGGAGACCAACATCAAAATGGAGAGTATCATTTTGTTAGATAACACATTAACAACTTAGATACAGATCTCTGTAGAAGAAACTATTCTGCTCTAGGCTGCTTTATACCAAAGATGAAAGACAATGGACAGTGATAATTTACAGTGCCTGGATTAATCCCGTTCACATTGAGGGTTTTTTCCATATAGATTCATGGTCTTTTGAAGTTATATGTTCTTTGAGATAAATACTACTTGCATGGATTGTCAGGGCTAGGTGGGGTTAAATGGAAATATAGCTTTGTGTTTACCTTTCACCTTTCCTAAAGAAAAATAAACGCTTGTTTCGCAACTCATTGCTCCCTGCATTTTCCTATGTACCAATCATTGGAAGCCTTGTTCATCTCTAGTGAGCATGACATCACATGGAATGGAAAACACCTTTACCTGTGCTGGGTGCTTACAAAAGTTAACTGTCCCAGTCAAAATCAAGAACATAGTGCTACATATCCCTTTTCAGCAACTTCACTTTTAAAACAAAGGGGAAAGAGAAGAAAAAAAAAAAAGGCAATTAAATACCTAAAAAACAGATAATCCTTCACTTGTCATAAATAAAATATGATGTATGTTAAGAAAGATGTTTCTCTACATTCAGAACATTGAGCTAAAATAGCAGTCCTATTGACTGCAAAGGTAATACAATTTCAGCATCATCAAAAGTATAGAGCAACGCTTCTAACAATTACTACTGTGACATATTCCCTGCAAAAATATATATAAAAAAATATTAAACCTCTCTCTTTATCCTTTAATCGTCTTCCACTTTATGACATCCGGTTTGTCTAATTTCTTTGTATTTTTTTTCTCACATCCATTGAGTAGTGGATGACCTTTGAAGAAGCAATTCAGCATGGTCTGTCACGGCTAGAGATAAACAACAGAAGAGTGAATTAATTTAATATCAAAAGCAAATATAAAAGATCTTTTTTACAATTGCTATATACCTTTCTACCTTAATTCAGACAAAATTGACAATGTTGCCATGAGCTCCTCTATTACCAAGTTATGCTTTGCTCCTTAATTAGTGATCCCGTCTTCATTTTATCTCAGAAAAGATCAATTCTCTTTTATGCCCTTACTGTTTTCCTTTCATTTCCAAATTTATAAAAGTATTGAGCTGTAATATTTTGTTACATTATTTCTTGTTTTTCTCCAAACCTAGGGTTTTTAATTTTATTTTTTTTTTTTTTAGTTAGCTATTAATTCCATATCTGCTTCAGTACAGAGTCTGGGGTACAAGAAGGATAGGTGAGAAGGCAGAGCTTCATTGAACATGCAGCCATCCTGTTTCTTACTGATTGTGTTTCTTTTCTAGGCCATAATCAAAATTACGCTACAAAATCAAGAGTAAATTGAAGTGGCAGATACAAGTGGGCATGTTTTTAGCTTCAACTGCACTTCTGTAGGGCAGAAAATGAACATAATGGGCACCTAAATAAGGCACATAGGAGCAGAATTAAATTCTCTGTAATGTAGTACTAATGTTACCATGTCATTATTATAAGATTAGCCTTGACTGTGGAGCTTATCTAACATGGTTTAAAAGCCTTTGGTGTACAATTAATTTGTGCTAGGTAGTATTTTAAAAATCATGGCCCAAATTCTTCCCTGATGTTATTCCACTGATTTCAGCAGAGTGGCACAAGGGATTAATTTGGTACTAGCAACTTACTTTATAAATTTCCTATTACCTTTGATATTTTCAGGTGTTATGGCATTTTAAATCCTTCTGGTACATAGAAGACAAAGGTATTGTAAGCATAGGGCTACACCTGGTTTTGCTGTTATGTTCAGAGCAAGGACCAATAGCTGTGTTACAGGCAGGGAACTAGACTTTCACTCAGGTTCACAGTCTAATTATTTCCTTGCTGTGAGGGAGGAAATTGACTTCTTTTGGTGTCTCAGTGCAGGACTTCTTCACACAACACCGAAATAAATTGAGGTAGTTACTGTACAGGGTCCAAATGTATAAAACCAAAAGGCCTTCAAAAAAGCATAAGCCAAGTTCATTAATGACAGTTCCCTCTTGAGCTTTGCTGAACCAATGACCTGATTGTAACATTCAGCTTACAAAATCCTTCAAGGTGTGGCTGCAACAAAATATCATAAGGGAATTATATTTCCAGGATGGCTTTGTTATTTGTATTTCTTCTTTCACTTGTCACTACTAGAGATATTATAGCAAGCCACAGGTACCATGACTATGTATTGCATACATTAAAAAATGTCTGCATGTAAATTCAGAAGCAATAATTAGGCTGATTCATGCTATTGATAGAGAGTTGTTAAAGCATTTAGTCCTTTGTTTGGCCACATCTAAAAATCTTTTAGGCTGAGGTGAATGGTGGAAGCTCTCTGGATGTTACTTCTGAGCTGGCTTCCAGATAAGAGAGGTAGGGGAGTACAGTGTTTTCTTCACAGACAAATTATATGTTGCCAATTAATCAAAATGCAACAAAATGTGAAACTCAATATTACTTCCTAGTGTCGATTCCAGTGGCATCTAAACTTGCTGTTGCAGTAGAGAACATCTTGTCAATACCACCTGCATTGCTCTTTAAACAGTTCACTGACAATGAATTTCATCATATATAACAGTTTAGATTTCCACATGACTAAGAAGATCCACAGGCATTTATTTAGTGCTATAAAATACAGTGGAATTATTTAATGCTCTCCTGCTTTTAATGGGCAGCTGTACTTGGTTGAGATTTAGCAAAATTACAGTTAGTTTTTCACTTACAAATAAACAAAGAAAGAAAAAAAATATAATTAACTAACTTATTATTAGTTAACTTACAAGAAAAGGTACAAAAGAAACTGGCATGCCCTTACCATTGCAACAATTTCAGAGAAATTCAGCCAACAATAGGAGACATATCTCCTCTGTGAGTACCCCACCATCTCAGATGCCCTTATACAAAAGGTAGGAGGGTCTGCAAATAGAATCAAACATCAGGGAGAAGAATCATTCATCTATCTTGGAGGTGTGGCCAAGTTAAAATTAGCCTATGCCCTGTGTCAAAATAGTTTCCATAAAGAAAAAAAAGAAAGGTCATTGTTACAGCAAACTCTCTCCCAAGCGGAACAGAATGCCCAACTTCTTAGGGAAGTCTGCTGCCTCCCTGGAGCAGGGTTAAAGATGTGAAGAGAAAACTTCCTACCTGGTATAGCCCTCAGATTATTATCCAGTAGTGATTTTTTTAGGTAGGCAGTGATGAAGTTGCAACAAGTCCAGGCGTGAGCAACAGAGACTTTGGGGCTTTCAGATAACAGTTTAAGGGGTCAGGAGCACAAATAGTATTCTCCCCTGTCTTTGCAGCTGCAGGAAATGGTGAACCAGAAACAGGAAAAGCCAGCAGATCCAGACTTGGCTCTGAGCCTGGTGTCACCAGCAGAATTTGGGGTTTTTTGATTATGGGTCAGTCTATGCCACACCAGGCTTGCTGGAGATAAGTGTGAGGATGGCACATTGTTTGGGGGACAGTGAGCTATCAAGGTCCTTTGTCTACCATCTCAGTGGAGATAGGGTATGTAGATGTATGCAACTGTAAAAATGCAAGGGTTGTTGATGGGTTAGAAACCATGGAAGTGACTGAGAATGATTATGTAAGAATTAAGGCTTCCCTTAAAAAAATATGGCTGGATCAATAGCCCAACTGAAGTGCATCTACACCAATACACACGACATAGGCAACAAACAGGAGGAGCTGTAAGCCACTGTGAAGCGGGAAAACTATGATATAGCTGACATCACAGGAACACGGTGTTAGTCAATAACCAGCTGAATATGAGCCAGCAGTGTGCCCAGATGGCCAAGAAAACCAACAGCATCCTTGCCTGTGTCAGATAGCATGGCCAGCAGCATAAGACAAGTGATCATCCCTTGTACTTGCCATTGAAAGTGCCAAACTTTAAAGTACTGTGTTCAGTTTTCCACCCCTCACAAAAAAAAAAAAGACATTGAGTTGCTGGAGAATGTTCAAAGAAGGGCAATGAAGTGGGTGAAGGGTCAAGAGAAGAAGTCTTATGAGGAGTGGCTGAGGGCACTGGGGTTGTTTAGTCTGGAAAACAGAAGGCTGAGGGCAGACCATATTGGTTTTGACAACTGCCTGAATGAAGGTTGTAGCCAGGTGGGTGTTTGTCTCTTCTCCCAAGCAACAAGCAATAGGGCAAGAGGAATTGGACTCAACTTGCATCAAAGAAGGTTTGGATTGGATATTAGGAGAAATTTCATCACTGAAAGGGTTGTTAATCCCTGGAACAGGCTACCCAGGTAAGTGGTTAAGTCACGATCCCTGGAGGTACTTAAAAGATGTGTAGACCTGGTGTTTAGGGACATGGTTTAGTGGTAGGACTTGGCAGTGCTAAATTAATGATTAAACTTGATGATCTTAAAGGACCAAATAGTTTCTATGATTCTATGATTCCATTGTTCAGCTTCCATGTCACTGACAGTAGAAGTGACATGAGGGAGCAAAACAAAATCAACCAGGATTCCCACTTGTAAATACAAAATACTAATTGTTTTATAGGCTCTTTGGCCTTTTTAACATATATAAGTGAAACACCTTCCCCATAACAGCTCAGATACAGCACAAGCAAACATGGCTCACAGGTATTAAACTGAATGAACGTTGCTCTGATCTAGCACCATCCTTACTTGTTTGATCATTTGCTTCAGCCAGACACAGTTGCCCAGTAAATCCAAAAAAGCTTTTTATGATAGATACAAATATCACTCATCATCAACTTAAAATAATAAGCCTTATATATTCTGCATTTACTTTTTATCAGGAATTTTAAAAAAAAATCTTTAAAAGTTTGTTTGAACAAAAGTTTTACTTAAAAGTAAAAGTAGCCTGTATCAGGGATGGCTGGGTACCATGACAGTAATGATTATCGTGCAACATATAAAATTTTCCCATAACATTTGCAGCAAATAATAATGCAACAAAAGCCAAGAATTTTCCTACTCTCAATGAAGAAAAATCGTTTATACTCTGATTACTTTGGGATGTTGCTATGCAAGTGAATACTACATAGCTTTAGTCAAGGAGACCTGCTTCTAATATTGCAGGATTGCCACTGAAGTTTGTGTTGTATTTTTTGTGGCTGAAAATAAAGTACTTACACAACATAATCTACAGAAGTACTCATGTTGCTACAGTCTCTAGCAGACATGGAAACTGAGCTGCTTCAATGTGTGCATTCCTGCTGTTTCAGATCGGAAGCACAGGTCATTAAACTTTTATTGGTGCCTTTCATAGAGTATCCTTTATACAAAAGAATTTCAAAGAAGCTGATTATAAAAGCTGTCTGGCCTCATGATTTAACAGTACTAAGTGGGTGTTTCCTGCATAAAAATGTATAACTGCTGCAGAGATGATAGGATGTTAAATTTCAGACAGTGTGAGACTGTTGAAGAAACAAAGTCCCAAGGGTATTATAGATGAAAATGACATAATGAAAAAGGTATCTTCACAGCAGGCCTTCATCCTGTTAAATTTGATCGCTGTTTCACTCTTTAAATGAATAATCTCAGATTTTTCAAAGCACAAATCCATAAATTCTTTCAACAATGAATGAAGAGGTATTTTACTTCCTTGTTTAGCCTTATCTGGACACATTTTGCCTCTGAGGTAAGATTCCAGGGACCTGTATATGGTGCAGTACTTGAGAAAGCATGCAATGAATTAATTTCAGAGCATTTTCATTGGTACTAGGGCTTTAAACTACGACCTTTAGTGCTGAGCTGGAGCAGTAGAAGAGCCCTACTCACAGCTCCATTTGAAAAAAGGCAGTGCATACTGGATCCCTGTGCTTTCTTCAAACAGCTTGCAGAGCTGAAGAAGAGTAGGATTTTGCTGCTGCTTTTTACTAGTATCAAGTCAATAGCCCTGTTCTCTAGGCGAATTCAACTTACCAGATGTCTGCTGGAAATACAGAAACAGTCCAGGAAGTTTTTTAGTGTGTGGAGGATAACTTCCTGACACAGCTTCTGAGGGAGGCAACTAGGGAACTTTTGTTTGCAAAAAGAGAAGGACTTGTGGGTGTTGTGACACTTAGAGGTGATGGTTGAAGGCTGCTTTGGACATAGTTGTTAAATGATAGCTTTGGATTCTAGAAAGGTAAGGAGGGGTGGATCAACAGAACTTCTACCTTGGACTTCCAGAGGACAGACTTTGGCCTGCTTAGGAGCCTGGTGGCAGAGTCCCTTAGGATGCTGTCCTAAAGGGCAAAAGAGTGCAGCAAGGTTAGACATTTTTCAAGAAAATCTTAAAAGATGCAGGACCGAATTGTCCTCATGTGCCAAAAAATGAGCAATGGGGAGTAAAACAACTCACATGGCTGAGAGCTTTGGCTGGAATGCAGGAAAAAGGGAGAGGTTATGACCTTTGGAAGATGGGGCAGGCAACTCAAGAGGACTACAGAGATGTCATTAGGCTCCACAGGGAGAAAGTGTGATGGCCATCCACAAGAAGGCCTGGAAGGAGGATCTGGCCCATTAATCTGACCTTGGTGCCAGGGAATGTTATGGAGCAGATCATCTTGAGCACCATCACACAGCACATACAGGACAACCAGGTGATTGACTCAGTCAGCATGGGTTTATGAAAAGGAGGTCCTTCTTGACAAATCTCATCTCCATCTATGATAAGGCGACCAGTTAGTAGATGAGTGGAAGTCTGTGGATGTTGTCTACTTAGAATTTAGTAAAGCATTTGGTATAATTTCCTTCAGTATTTTCCTGAAGAAACTGCCTGTTAATTGCTTCAATGGGTGTACAATTTGCTAGGTAAAAGCTAGCTGGATTACCAGGGCCAAAGAATTTTGGTGAATGGAGTTAAATCCAGTTGAGAGCTGGTCACAGGTGGCAGTCCCCAGGTCTTAGTACTGGGGCTGATTCTGTTAAAAGTCTTTATCAATGATATGGACAAGGGCATCAGGTGCACCCTCAGTAACTTGACAGGCAACACCAAGTTTTATGGGAGTGTTGATATGCTTGAGGGCAGGAAGGTTCTGCAGAGGGATCTGGACAGGCTAGATTGATGGGATGAGATAGATTGCATGAGGTTCAACAAGGATCAGTGCTGGGTCTTGCGTTTGGGTCACAACAAACTATGCAACAGTACAGGCCTAGGAAGGAGTGGCTAGAAAGGTCCCTGGCAGAAAAGGAGCCGGGGACATTGGTCAAACAGAATATTAGCCTGAAATATGGTGAGGTGGCCGGGAAGGCCAAGAGCACCCTAGCTTGTCGCAGAAATAGTATGGCCAGCAGGATAAGAGAAGTCATTGTCGCCTTGTCACAGTTTTGCATAGCCGGGTACTAGCAGAGAACAGGGGACTGCAAAGACGGCTACTGCAAGAAGCAACAACAAGCTCTCTGCAGGCCCCAGAAAGTAAACCAGCCAATTCAAGGCCAGAGCTGCTGCTGACCCAGGTCGAGTACATCAGTGATGGTCACAGCACCTCTCTGAATTACATATAGGAGTAAAATAAAATCACAAGCAGCTGCATTTTGCCATTGGAGAAGGGAGTGAGAAAATCTAAGGAGCTGTGCAGGCAACAAGGTTGAGGAGGGATAGGGAGGAGGTGCCCCAGGTGCCAGAGAGAAAGATGCCCCTGCAGCCTGTGGAGAAACCCATGGTGGAGCGGGCGTACCCCCCCAGCCCATGGAAAAGGACAAGACCCCACCTGCAGCCTGTGGAGAGGCCCCACGCTGGAGCAAGTGAAGACACACAGGACATGCTGTGACCTGTACTGGAGCAAGCCCCTGCCAGTACTTGCAGCCCATGGAGAGAGATGGAGACACATAGATGAGCAAGAGAGAGATTCGCGCTGGAACAGGTTTGCTGGGGGGAGGCTTGTGACCCCATGGAGGTCTGGGACTGAGAGACATTGTGATTTATTACTGTCCGCCATAGCAGTGACCCACACTGGGACAGCTGGTAATGAGCTAAAGCCCTGTAGGAAAGGACTTATGTTGGAGAAGTTTGTGAAGGACTGTCTCCCATGGGTGGGACCCCATGGTGCAATAGGGGGAGGGTGTGTGGAATGAATCCCCCCCACAGCCAAGAAGGAAACCAACTTGTGAGGAACTGACCGAAGCCCCCATTTTCCCAGTACTTGCCCCTCCCTGTGCCACAATGTGGGGGAAGAAGGGAGTGAAATCATGACTAGAGTGAAGTCTGCTAAGAAGGGGTGGCTGGAGGGGTGGGAAGCGGAGGTAGAGGTGTTTCAAGATCAGGAAAAGGAAAACAGCTCATGAAGAAATGACCGAGAACCCCATTTCCCCAGTCCCTGTGCTGTCCATGCCACAATGTGGGGGACGAAGGGAGTAAGATCATAACTAAAGGGAAGTCTACTAAGAAGAGAGGGGTGGGGGGAAGGTGATACAGAGAATGCCATTTCCCCAGTCCCTGCCCACCCCTCCGTGCTACAATGTGGGGGACGAAGGAATCAAAATCATGACTAAAGGGAAGTCTGCAAGGAAGGGAGGGGTAGTGGAAAGGTGTTTTAAGATCTGGTTGCTCTTCTCATAGGAAAGAGGTTATGGAGGCGAAGCGGAGGAGTTGCTCTTTATATGAGAGCAGCTAGAATGTGTTGAACTCCACCTGAGGGAGGATGATGTACCAGTTGAGAGCTCATAGGTAAGAATCAAGGGGCAGTCTAGTGCGTGTGACACTGTTGTGGGTGTGTACTACAGGTCCGCTGATCAGGAGGAGAGAGTTGATAATGAATTCTACAAACAGCTAGAAGTAGCCTCGAGCTCCCAGGCGCTGGTCCTTATGGGGGACATCAATTATCCACATATTTGCTGGGCAAGCAACAGGGCCAGTCGTATGCAGTCTAGACAATTTCTGCAAAGTGTAGAGGACAATTTCGTACTACAGATGGTACAGGAACCTACAAGGGGAGGGCAAGTACTGGAACTTGTTTTAACCAGCAAGGATGGGATCGTTTGGGAAATGAAAGTCAGGGGCAGCTTGGGAAAAAGTTCAGGATCCTGAGTGGAAGAAGCAAACCAAAAAGCAGAATAGCTACCCTGAATTTTGGAAGAGCTAACTTTGATCTCTTCTGCAACTAAATAGGAGCTATGCCATGGGCTATGCTGTTAGAAGGTAAGGGAGCAGGTGAGAGCTGGCTAGCATTTAAACAGCACTTCTTCCAAGCCCAGGATCAGTGCGTCCCTTTGAGCAAGAAATCTGGAAAGAGTGGCAGAAGACATGTGTTGATGAGCAGGGAGCTAATCAGTAAACTCAAAGGGAAGCAGAAGGTGTATGAATTGTGGGAAAAGGGTCTGAACACCTGGGAAGAATATAGAAACGTTGTCAGGGCCTGTAGGGACGCAACTAGGAAGGTTTTTCATACTGTCTCCCATGACATCCTGATAGCAAAGCTGAGAGAGCATGAGATAGATGAGAGGACAGTGAGGTGGGTTGAGAACTGGCTGTTGGACTGAGATCAGAGGGTGGTGATCAGTGAGGCAGAGTCTTGACTAGAGACCTGTGACTAGCGGTGTTCCCCATGGCTCAGTGTTGGGTCCAGTTCGGTTTAGTATCTTCATTGACAGCCTCGATGAGGGAATAGCATCCACCCTCAGCAATTACACCGATGATACAAAGCTGGGAGGAGTGGCTGACATACAGGAACACTGCGTTGCCATCCAGAGAGACCTGGACAGGCTGGAGAGCTGGGCAGGGAGAAACCAGATGAGGTTCAACAGAAGCAAGTGTAGAGTCTTGCACCTGGGAAGGAATAACTGCTTGTATCAGTACAGGCTGAGGGATGACCTTCTGAAGAGAAGCTCTGCAGAGAAGGACCTGGGGGTCCTGGTAGATAACAGGTTGGCCATGAGCCAGCAGTGTGCCCTGGTGGCTAAGAGAGTCAACAGGATCCTGGGGTGCATCAAGAGGTTTGTGGCCAGCAGGTCAAAGGAGGTGATCCTCCCCCTCTACTCTGCCCTGGTCAGGCTCCACCTGGAGTATTGTGTCCAGTTCTGGGCTCCCTGCTATAAAAAAGACAGGAATGTCCTAGATAGAGTCCAGAGAAGGGTTATGAAGGAACATCTCCCCTATGAGGAAAGGCTGAGTGAGCTGTGACTGTTCTGCCTAGAGAAAAGAAAACTAATGGGGGTCCCTTTATAAATGTTTATAAATATCTTAAGTATGGGATACAAGGGGAAATGGCCAGCCCCTTTTCAGTGGACTGTGGAGACAGGACAATGGGCAATGGCTGCAAGTTAGGGCACAGGAAGTTCTGCACCAACATGCGAAAGAACTTTTTCCCAGTGAGGGTGCCAGAGCCCTGGAAAAGTCTGTCCAGAGGGATTGTAGTGTCTCCATCTCTGGAGGCATTCAAGACCTTTCTGGATGCCTACCTGTGCAATATGAGATAGGGAGCTGCTTTGGCAGGGGGGATGGACCCTATGATCTCTCGAGGTGCTTTCCAACCACTATGATTCTGTGTTTCTGTGATTCTGTGATTCTGTGATTCTGTGATTCTGTGATTTGACTCTGGTGTCACACTGTGTGTGGTGTAGTGTAATAAATTAGAGAGTTTTCTTTCCTTTACTCTGTGTTCAGTCTATTTTGCCTGTGACATTGATTACAGGATGATCTCTCCCACTCCTCCTTTTGACTCCTATGCCTCTCAATATATATTTTCTCCTCCGTCCAAATGAAAAGAGGAGTGATACGCAGACTTTGGTGGGCATCTGGCCTCCAGCCCTGTACTCATGACTGGAGGCAGCCAAACCTTCAAGTACTGTGTTTAGTTTTCCTCCTCTCACTACATGAAAGACATTGAGTTGCTGGAGAATGTCCGAAAAAGGCAATGAAGCTGGTGAAGGGTCAAGAGTGGAATTCTTATTATGAGTGACTGAGGACAATGGGGTTTTTTAGTATGGAGAACAGGAGGCTGAGGGGAGACCTTAGTACAATTCTACTCTATTCTCCAGCTGTAAAGCCATGAATACCACTCTTAACAAGATGCATTGCGCAGTTGTCCTGTATGATGTTAATCAAAGACAACATGAAAAGTGAAATTAGCTACCTATAACAATTAAAATTTCCAAGGAACAACAAGGAAGATCTAAAACAATCTTTAAAATGTATCTTAAAGAGTGTAATTTATGTTTGTTCAATTTATGTAGAAAAAGAAGAGACACTATTTTTTTATTTAAGACGAAAATGCATGTAATGAGAAAACAAATATGGGTAATCATAATTTGCTTTTATGTTCATTATTTATTGAACAAACTCAAGTCTTCAAATGCCACAGATAAGCAAAGTTTCTGATGAATAAAGGAGACAGGACTGTGAAAAACTTTACCTTTGTCATTCTGGAATAAAATAAAGGTGCCTACTTCTTCTCAGCACTAGTTGTTAGGCTGTTCTAACCCTACAAAAACTACAACAAAGTCTTCTTAACAAAATATACTCATTAGCTAATTTTTGGTTGCAGCCCTCTATTTTTCACAGATGAAGGAATGTAAAAAAATTTCTGCCACACAATTCCTTTTCATTTGTAACAATTTTTGCACACATTTCTTTCAAAACTTGTTACTCAGCTACAAATGGAGTAATGTACTTGACTGCTGGGACAGAATACATAATCTCAAGTTAAATGCCACTTGCCATACACTGCACCCAAGGTGATCTGGGTGTAACAAAATGGTACTCACAAAGTAAGCATGCTTTCATGGACCTGTGCAAAAGTTTCTGTGTTAGACAATGAAAAATACATAGTACAGATATGCAAATCAAACTTCATTCTATGACTCAGATTCCTCATTCACCATAACTGGAAAGCACACCTTGCACACAGGATTCACAGTTCTGTTTTTGTTTCAAAACCAAAGCAGCAATAAACTTTCTAGGAAGATGCAGTTTTCATTGCTCCAACCTTCATCTTACAGTTCAGTACTTGACTACTCAGTACTGGACAATGTTGACCAGTGTAGACATGAAATGAAAAATTGCACTCATTTATTTTCTTGCTATGTCAACCCTTTGTGTCTTTCTCAAAGCATAGACAGAGGCTAATTTATCTGAAAGAAAGTGTTTTCCATACATTCTCCTGAGGCTGAAACCTCCATGTAGCACAAAAGGGTTAAGCATTTGCTGATCGAACAACAGAAAAGGTACAAGAGCCATTTGGTTCCCTTGGCATTTGGCAAACAGTGGGCTGACATACTGTCCTGGTTTTGCCTGGTATAGAGTTAATCTCCATGCTGCCAGCTGTTGTAGAGCTGTGTTTTGGATTTGGGATGAGGATCATGTTGATGACACACTCACATTTTTAGTTGCTGTCAAGCTTCTCCTACTGCCCTGCTAATGAGAAGGTGGGAGTACACAAGAAGCTGGGAAGGGTCAGAGCCAGGGCAGCTGACCCAAACTTTCCAAAGAGGTATTCCATGCTATATGACATCGTGCTCAGTATATAACTAGGGTCTGGCTGTGAGGAAACACGGCTTAGGAACTAGCTGAGCATCAGTCAGCAGGTGGTGAGCGATTGTGCTCAGCAACAATTGTTTTGTACATTCTATCGTTATTGATGTTATTATCTTCCTTTTCTGTCCTATTAAACTGTCTTCAGCTAAACCCACGAGTTTTACCTTTTTCTTTTTGATTGTCTCCCACATCCCACTGCAGCAGGGAGTGAGTTGCAGTGTGAGCAAAGAGCTGTATGGTTGTTTTAGCTGCCTGACAGGTTAAACTACAATAAATAGCTTCCAAAACTCCCTCTGAGGACTGTTTTAGGATTTTCCTTATTGCTTAAGGCAAAATATAGGCAGTCTTTAACACCAGTGTTGGACAAAAGCTCCAGCTATTGAGCTACTATAAAAGTGTAGCACTATTTACTCCTCTGGCTGTAGGAGGGTGTTTTGTGTTTTGTTTCATATTGTTTTGTTTTTAAGTAGCTGTCACTGAATTCACATCCTACTTGCTGGTTTTGAGATTTCAATAGCTAATTGTACAAAAACAAGTCAAAATTTTTAATTCTATTGCCTGGAATAGAAGCCAGGGACACTCACTATGAAGAGATTAGTCTCAAAATTAGTTACAGTTATTTATCTAAAAATTCCTGGCTCAGGCTGATATGATAACCAGACAAGAACACTACATCCGCTGCACAGGAATAATCTCCAGAATCTTTGAATATTTCCTGAATAATCTAAGTATAGTTTTATCCCTATAATATGGCCTTGAATTACATCTTAGAGGCACGGAAGGAGAGACCTTGTAGAACAAATCTTACAGAGTAAGTCTGGCGGGTTTTTTTACTTTTCTAATTTGGCTTATAGAACATTACCATTTCTGGCATGCACACCAGATGAGCAGTAGGAAATAAACTGATAAATAAAATCCCAAATGTCTGGAGTCTTTAAATTGATTACTATGTTAGTTAAACTTAAATACCAAATGACTAATCACATGTGCACATTTCAACTGAGCAGAATTTATTTTATTTAAAGGTCTGACATATAATCGAGTTTTGTTTGTCATACCCTTTCACACTCAGCTCTTTACACACAAGCTAGCTTTAAATAACACATGCAGCTGGTAAAAACCAGTATGTGGCAACGACATAGTTACCTTGTATTCCTTTTCAATTCAGAAATAGCCTACATTGCCTACAAGATTGGGATATTATATATCACAAGGAAAAATATCTGCTCTAGTAGCATTCATAGTAGAACTGGTTCTAGATCATTTCCTCCTGTGCAGTATAACACAAGTGAGGCAGATCTGCCTTGTGAGAATGTGCTGAAGCCCTGGCACCCTAAAAAACAGGTCCTTTCTCTGTAGATCTCATTTCTGAAAGACTTCTGAGTTTAGAACTGTAGAACTATCTTTTCTATCATGTGGTCATAAGCCTCCTCTTCTTGCACAGGCAGAAAAGCAGGTTCTGCTGCATCCGCTAGCACACCTGACTTGTTGCAATGATGCAACAAGCTCCTTGTCATAGCAGCACAGTGATACGTTCACTGTCCCTTGGTTTAGCTTAGCATCATCGTTGGACAGGCCGAACACTACATCATCTATAACCACAGTGGAAAAGCCTCCACTGAGATGTTTTTCACATTCTGGTAATGCATTTCTGGGGGCCTGTGTCCTTGCAGCACCCAAGCTACCAGCAGTCATCAACCAGCAAGAAGACCCTGGGCAAGCCTGTTTCTGCCTCCTCCTGGACACTTCTAACTCAGTGCAATGCTCTCCACTAGTGCCAATCTTTACAGTGGGATCTCAGACCTCCCAGGGCTGGTAGCCCATTAACATCATTACTCTATTTTTCCAGAGATAAGCTGTGGTGATATACTACAAGTGGTCATAAGATAAACTCTCTGCTGAAAGACACCTTAGAAGCCTGTTTGAAGACATAGCTCAAGCCACCAAAATATTTCTTATTAATCTTCATTTTCATGCAGGCTCCTGCTCTTGGCAGGAGTGCTGTAAGGGGATTCTCAAATGGACTGTATTAAAGAGTGCTTTTACACTTCTTTAGAGGCTCTTTTAATTCAGGAACAGTGTAGATAAGAGTCAAGCCGAATACATTCTCTTTTCTGTGGCTGATTTCTCCCAGGATTTACCTTCTGTTTTCCTCCCTTTTCAGTCAAAATAGAAAATAACTAGTCTATTTTATGTCTAGTTCTAAAGTTTTCACCATTATTTTTCTTTCCTTTTCTTTCTACATACTTTGTTCTAATTTATTCAAGCACTAACAATCACTTTTCACCTCCTATTATCTTGTGTTTGCATCAGAGAGAAAATTCACTGTTTGATACTGTATGATGATTTAAATGTCCCTGTAATATTTCTACCATGCAGCTATATCCCACTCATTTAAAATAAAAAGTAGAAATAAAAACATTAGTCTTAAAGGCTTCAAAAATGCATTTGCCTTCATGGTTATTTACAATTTTTTCAAAATGACAAATATTCAGCTACGAATACTTGAATTTGGGTGTACATTAATCTCAGTAAGAATAAATCTTCCCATTTGACAATTCAGAAGGAAAAAAATGTGAAAGCACTGGAGCTCTAAAATTCAAGGTTTATTTTATCTGGCGTAAGAATATCATGAGTCATCTGTCATGACAAAATACTGGGATAGAGGAAGAAGCAGCTCATAGCAGGGAGGTTTAAAGTTTTAAAGCTGGGTAGCATCATTCTGGTTTAGAAGTTTTTCTGCCTTCCACAAATTTGTATTACTGGCAATTGTGCCTCTTTTCCACAAGACCACTCTTATCTCTCCCTGCTTCATTTTTTATCCACAGAATTGTTATGTATCCCTGCTGATATTTGTTTAAATTTTCTTGCCTGTTCTATGTTTTTCACAGACTACTTTCTAATATTTACCATTTTCTTTCTAGTCCATGGATAGATGTAAGTTTCCAGCTGGGATTCTGGTTTTCCTAGCCTTTGGCCAACTTCCACAAAATTAGCAAAGCTCTGTAGCTCTGCAGATGACAAAAGCTGTTCTGTGTGCTATGGTTTGTTATGGGTTTCCACCCTTTTGTAACAAGCAGGGAAGCTACCAAAGCTGATTTTGATTTTCTGTTCCTGACATACTTAAGTAGAACCATGGGAAGGGTGCAAAAATTTTCCATTACTGTGCTATGGATATGCTCTACTACCTATAAATTTGAAAAATTATTTGCTTCATTTCACTTAATATAATGTTTAAACCAAGTGCTAAGGAAAACTCAAAGGTGGAAGGGAGAAGATAATTTTGTCACCTTCTCACTTTGGTTAGACAAGTAAAAGTGGGAATAGCCTCTAATGTGACAAGGGTCATTAACCCATATAAGGTTGAAGCTTTGCAAGCAGCATGTAGATCTCACTTCCAAGCACAGCCACCCATAAGGATCTTATCCACGATGGCTTGCTGGTGAGGCCTCCCAGTCCTTTCTACAGTAAGCCTGGTGAGTTCATAACTACTCTGGACTGTGGTAAGGAGTGCTTTCCCAATAAAGGAGCACCTTCTGGAGTTTCAGCAGACCAGCCAGATTGAAGGGTGCGGTCAAAATAATGATGGACAGTCCTGAAAGTTTCTTTTAGTGTGATTTTCATCCTTGCAGCTTTTATTTATTCTGTGTAACTGTGAGATTAACTGCTTTACGTAGCGAAATGAATTTGCTGTTTTTCTCTATACTGGAATGTATTTTTTCCTTTATTTTTCTAAATATTACTATTGCTTCAAGGAGATATGTTTTAAGCAAATTAAAATATATGTGGTACTATTACTAAACACATAGATCCATCCTGCATTCAAACCTTACTGCTGTATGGATTTCCTCATAGTCAGAAAAAAAAAAGGAATGGATATTTGAAATATCAAATAATAAACAAATTTTTCTATGGAGGATGAAGATCTCCAAATCATATAAATACTTGGAGATAGCATCTTTTGAAGTACTCAAAATATCCAAATAGATTAGGTCTACTTCTTTGAGAATGCGTCTCAATATCTTTCTTTTAGAATGAAAATAATGCACAATTTGATACAGGAGAGACAGAAGGAAAACCAAGTATTTTCAGTTAACTATATGAAACCTAAGCCCAGAAAAGTGCCTGAAGAACATGTTTAATTTCAGTGAGATTTCTCACCTAGTTACTCAGACACTTAAAAAATACTTCAAGTGTAATTTGCAGTAGCCAGTGACTTTTTATGACAAACAGAAACCTTTAAATACATTCTTTGAAGAATCCCTTTACAAAAGGTAGTCTGAGATTTTGGGTCAACACCATTCAAGACATGACAGTTTTAATTTCATTAAATTTAACATAACTTAGCAAAGGAATTTGTAAAAGTATGTAATGTTTTCACCCTCAGTGGAGGTCAGATGCCCACAAAATTGGCTCTATAACTCCCTTTTTCAGTTGGACTGGAAAAAAAATATATATTGGGAGACTCAGTAGTCGAGATAAGGACAAGAAGAGATAATTCCACACTTAGTATCGTGGCCAAAACAGACTCAACATGAACTAGAAAAGGACATCTAATTTATTACAAACATACACACATTGAAAAAGAAGTATCATAGGTTGGAAGGGACCTCAAGAGATCATCAGGTCCATCCCCCCTGCCAAAGCAGCTCCCCAGCTCATATTGCATAGACAGGCGTCCAGACGGGTCTTGAATATCTCCAGAGATGGAGACTCCACCACTTCCCTGGGCAGCCTGTTCCAGGGCTCTGTCGCCCTCACTGGGAAAAAGTTCTACTGCATGTTGGTGTGGAACTTCCTGTGCTCCAACTTGCAGCCATTGCCCCTGGTCCTGTCTCCACAGTCCACTGAAAAGGGGCTGGCTGATTCCCCTTGTATCCCATACTTAAGATATTTATAAACATTTATAAGGGGACCCCTTAGTCTTCTTTTCTCAAGGTTGAACAGTCCCAGCTCACTCATCCTTTCCTCATAGGGGAGATGCTCCAGGCCCTTAATCATCTTTGTAGCCTTTCTCTGGCCTCTCTCAAGGAGATCCCTGTCTTTTTTATACCAAGGAGCCCAGAACTGGACACAATATTCCAGGCAGAGCCTGACCAGGGCAGAGTAGAGGGGGAGGATCACCTCCTTTGACCTGCTGGCCACTAACTCGGATCCTGTTGACTCTCTTAGCCACCAGGGCACACTGCTGGCTCATGGCCAACCTGTTATCTACCAGGACTCCCAGGTCCTTCTCTGCGGAGCTCCTCTTCAGAAGGTCATCCCCCAGCCTGTACTGATACAAGCAGTTATTCCTTCCGAGATGCAAGACTTTACACTTGCTTCTGTTGAACCTCATCTGGTTTCTCCCTGCCCAGCTCTCCAGCCTGTCCAGGTCTCTCTGGATGGCAGCGCAGTGTTCCTGTATGTCAGCCACTCCTCCCAGGATGCTATTCCCTCATCGAGGTTGTCAATGAAGATACTAAACCTGACTGGACCCAACACTGAGCCCTGGGGAACACCACTAGTCACAGGTCTCCAACCAGACTCTGCTCCACTGATCACCACTCTCTGAGCTCGGTCTGACAGCCAGTTCTCAACCCACCTCACTGTCCTCTCATCTATCTCATGCTCTCTCAGCTTTGCTATCAGGATGTCATGGGAGACAGTATCAAAAGCCTTGCTGAAGTCAAGTCACTGCTCTCCCTCCATCTACCCAGACGGTGATGACATCATGGAAGGCTATGGGATTGGTTGAGCACTATCCCCCCTTGGTGAATCCATGCTGACTACTCCTCATGACCTTCTTCTCCTCCAATTGCTTGTTGATGGCATCCAGAACAAGCTGTTCCATCACCTTTCCAGGTACAGAAGTGAGGCTGTCTGGCCTGTAGTTGCCAGTCCTCCTTTTTGCCCTTTTTACAGACTGGACTGACATTGGCTATCCTCCAGTCTCCAGGCACTTCTCCTGTTCTCCAAGACCTGTAGAAGATGACAGAGAGTGGCTCAGCAATCACTTCTGCCAGCTCCTTCAGGACATGTGGATGCATCCCATCCGGGCCCATGGATTTATGTGCATTAATCCCTTTGAGATGCTCCTGGACCACCCCCATCTCAACCAGAGGGAAGCTCTTCATTTCTCAAACCCTCTTATTTTCTCCCAGTGTCCGGGTGTCCTGAGGGGCCTTTGAAGTGAAGACCAAAGCAAAGAAGCCATTCAGTATTTCCACCTTCTCAGCATCCCCCGTCACCAGGACACCCACCTTGTTCATCAGGGGACCCACATTATTCCTGGTCATCCTCTTACTATTCACATATCTAAAAAAACCCTTTTTATTATCCTTTATGTCCCTTGACAGTTTCATTTCCAGGTGGGCTTTAGCCTTCCTAGTTGCGTCCCTACAGGCCCTGACAACATTCCTATATTCTTCCCAGGTGCTCAGACCCTTTTTCCATAATTTATAGACCTTCTGCTTCGCTTTGAGTTTACTCATGATCTCCCTGCTCATCCATGCAGGTTTTCTGCCTCTCTTTCCTGATTTCTTGCTCAAAGGGATGCACCGATCCTGGGCTTGGAAGAAGTGCTGTTTAAATGCCAGCCAGGTCTCACAGGCTCCCTTACCTTCTTTACAGCATAGCCCATGGCATCGCCTCTATTAGGTTGCAGAAGAGATCAAAGTAAAATCAAATCTTGAAACACTTCCCCCACCCCTCCCTTCTTTCCAAACATAACCTTATTCATGATTTCTCTCCCCTCCACCCCACAGACCCCCACAGATGACACAAGGTGAGACAGGTAATTGGAGTTTAAGTCAGTACCTCACAAGTTTTTTTCTTCTTAGCAGGAGAGGGCATTCCACACACTCTTCCCCTGCTCGAGCATCGGGTCCCACGCACAGGAGACAGTCCTCCATCAACTTCTCCAATTTTAATCCTTTCACACAGGGCTTCAATTCTTTACCAACAGCCCCAGAATGGGTCCCTTAGATGGGGTGCAATCTCTCAGGCCCAGATTGCTCCAGCCTGCTCCCCCATGGAGTCACAATTCCCCCAGCAAACCTGCTCCTGCATGGGCCTCTCTCTACACAGGCTGCAGGTCCTGCAGGAGCTTGCTCCAACGCAGGTCAGAGCATTTTCCATATCTCTCTACCTGCTCCAGTGTGGAGTCCTGCACAGGCTGCAGGGAACTCTCTGCTTTATCATCATCCTCTATGGGCTGCAGAGGTGCAACCTGCTTCACTATGTTTTTTTCCATTTGCTGCAGGGGAAACTTTCCAATATCTGCAACACCTCCTCCCCCTGCTTCTTGACCTTGGTGTCTGAAAAGTTTCTTACATCTTCTCACTCCCCCTCTTGTGGCAAAAACCATCCACTTGCTTTTATTTTTCTCCTAAATGTGATTCACAGAGATGCTATGCCTGACTCTGTCAGACCTGGAGGAAACGTCTAGCTGCATCTTGCAGAAGCCACCACTGCAGCCATCCATTGCCTCCTCCACTAGAACCATGCCACACAAAACAACAATAGTTTAGAAACTAAGTGGAAAAGTTATTCATTTTATATGGATCTTAGAGAATCCCAGTTTCTAAATTACAAAGTTTTCAGGAATTTTTCTTAATTAAAAAAAATCAAATTCTTAGTCTCCAATAATCTTGATGAAAAAACGTCCTTTTAGAAGAAATAAATAACCTGAAAATACTAAACATTATCTGGCACTTAGATTGTGTTTTGTGAGATCAGTTCAAGGTGTATCTGAAAAAGGAGGAAGATATGTTTTAGAGAAGTATGTTTTATTTCAGAACATTCAAAAGTTTCTTCTCTAAACAAAAACTCATCTTTACAAATGTTTCAAATTTTTTTCAGGTGATCAACAAGCATATTCATGAGGCTGTCTAGTTGTTCCATTGTACCTGGATTTCCTATGGGATTTTGACAAAGTCCCTCCCAAAACTTGCCCTAACTTATTACCCTGTTGGATACAATGGCATGAGCATTGCCCTTGCAGACCTTAACCCCCAAGTTTTTCAGTCTAAATCCTGATTCACCAAGTTGTGCAGCCTACTGCCAAAGATTCCTTTGCTTCTTCTAAACAGGTTTATTATATCCCTCCCTAACAGGTTATAGTCATCAAAGAATGTCCTGTTGTTAAAGCCAAATCCCTCATGATGGTACCAACCATGTAGTCAGAAGTTGATATTCCTTATAGACCTATTTCTGACTGCCCCCTTTCCTTTAACTGGTAAAATAGAGAGGAAAAATAACCTTGGGCTACAATGATCTTTCCTTGCTCCCCCAGAGCCTTACAGTCTTCCTCAATTCTGGCCAGTTTCCAGCTTGCAATGTCTTTTCTGTCCCCATGAAATAAAACAGTGGACAATAGTCTGTGCTTTTGAAAAGTTGTGGTATCCTCTCAGTAATGTCTCAGATCTTAGCTCTGAGAAGGCAGAATACCTCTCATGACTCCCTGTCAGGTCAAGATGGGCACTTCAGTGCCCTTTAATGGAAAGTCACCCACATCAAGAACTCATTATTTCTTTTTACAGTATTCAGTAGGCAAACCATACTGTGGCTGAGAAAACTTCTGTGATGGATAAACGGAGCCTAAAATATTGAGTGAAGTATCAGAAATGTTTGCCCTGCTTTTACCCTTTCTGTTGCAAGCACCTCAGAGACAGAACCCGGCTCTTTAGAAGTCCACAGCCTGAAGCAATACGGTCATTTCTATATTTTATGTTTCTAAATAGAGATACGTGGTACATCACCACCATATCTTACTATGTAGTATCTCTGTGCCTTCAAAAGAAGCAGAAGTAGTGCAGCATTAACAGTGGAGTGATACTAGCACACTTTTCTGTTAAGAACAGACTAACTGCAATAATACTGATGAAGACTATGAGAAGGACCAAAAAAAATGCGTTTTGATATGAATCTAAGTTCAATACATACTACCCAGATTCAGATTTGAGATTCAAGGAATTAATGAGTAATTAAAAATATTTGAATTTAAAAATATTTTATTAAATGCCATTTGATTTCTGTCCCTGAAAAGTGATAGGAAGAAAATGAGAGAGATCCTGAGACCTCTCATATCTCTGATATAGTACAAGATTTTCCCCCCTTCACAGAGTCAAGATACAGAAGGGATGCCTAGCATGTGCTGTAACTATCCCCCAGTTTTGGGAGAATTTAAAAACCTTTGTGGAGAGATTACAGTATTTGTTAAGGTACTGGTTTTGCTTTTATGTTGCCTCATGTTATATGGTCATTATGTACCCATGCAGGGGAAAAAAGTATTCAACAGACACATATTTTACTTTTTTGTTACTTTCTGCATTGTATGTTTAGCCTCTGTGTGCTATATGCTATCACTGGAGCTTGTAATTGCCTATAAGACTGATGGTATATTGTTATACCTAATGAAATGTAAAATTGGCTTTTGAAATAAACAAAAGAAAGTTGTTAAATCATACAAAAGAAAGATGTTGACTGTAGGCCTTCTCATTTCAGACTATGAGGAAAAACATAGCCTTCATGATGACTCCTTTCATCACGGTGGTTTCCTGGTGGCAACTTCAGTACTAAAAATACCTAGACTTTTGAGGTATAAGCACGAAAGAGGAAAGGCATTCTCTAAACTGGAACTTTCTCAAACTACTCTCACTTACTGATGAGTAATTATATGAGCGTGAGAACCATTGTTTCTGTCATGTAAGTTTCAAGACTTTTTCATTGAACAACTTCAGCTGAAGATATTTCCAAATTCAGCATATATTGCCTGTAGTGAAATCACTAAAATCACATAAACAAGCATATTTAGGAGTAACATACTCAGCTGGTTTAAATCAGCAGGCACCAATGTTTAAGTTTTCATTACCTAAACAGGACGCACACATACATTTTATACTAGTTTTTTTTCTACCATTAATTTCCAGTTCCTCTGTCCAGTCCTCAGTACAGTACAGTACAAATTGCAAGCTTAGGCAACCCTCAAGCAGAGGCTAAGAGTGAAGGGTTATATGTCCTATTTTATAAACAAGGTACTTCAGCAAAGCAATAGGAAAACAATATCAGTGAGTCTTTGGAAGATCTAAAATTAATGGTTCAATAAATACCATTTAAGTTCACAGACCACCACCAGGTTTTTTTCCCACCTCACTTACTGCTACTAGTCTTCTGTCTTCTCATGAAGAAAAGCAGTTTTCTAAATACTTTTAAAACAAAAAAAGTTTTGTTCCCAAATACGTAGGTAAGGACAGATAAGGGCTTCAGACTTTGCAGCAATGTTCAGACACCTAAATCCTTTCATTTCGATGCCTCAGAGCCAAAGAAAATCCCACCAGATGTCTGTCTGTATCAGTAGGTGCATAAACAGTATTGAAAGGCAGGCCCCAGAGACCAACTAGACATGCTTTCAGAGCTTCTTTACACACAGAAATATCTTGAGATTAATCTGTAAGATTCAACTTGTGGGCAGCCTAAGTGAACCCACTTTATTTTGCCATACGATGAGTTGCTGCATTTCACCAGACAATAATAGCATCTGAAGTCATGCTCCAACATGGGCTTGCAACCATGTGAACAAGTCCAGACAAGGTAGATAAATGAGCCAGAGTAAAAAGGCAGTTAAGACTGCATGATAAATTAATAAGATCACTCATCTTGCAATTCATCAGTTTATCACAAAAGTGCTACCTAATCTATACACTTTCATAAATGTAAGCAGCTTTTCCGCACCTCTCTGTATTGGCTTTGTGCCAACCAGTATTTGCCAGCATAGGTTTCAGCTACATTATGAAGTAGGTGCTAATCAGAACTGTTCCCATGTATATTTTTCAACATTTTCACCTATACCGATCTCTGTCTCCCATGTTTTAACTGATCATCTGCTTTCCATGAATGGGTCATTCATGCAATTCAGGGAGTTATATCCTGCCTTACCTTACCTGTAAAAGCAAAAATATTTAGTAGGACTTAGTTGAACTGAGTTACTTCAACTTTAGAGAAATAAAACTCCACTATTCCATCACTTTTGAAGGGGGCTTCTCAAAAATAAACAATCCACACATTCCTAATCATCTCCTTAAACCTAACTTTCCTTTTCTTTTTTTTTTTTTATATTGGATGAAAAGGGTAGAATTTTCTTCAAAAATAGCTTCAGGAATATAGAAACTCTTCATCTCTTTTAGTCATTCTCAGCTTGACCCATGATATTGGAGGGAAGGGATTGTGGTATGACTGGAAAATACTTTCCACTTGACCAGATATGGAAACATGACTGAAGTGTTGATTCGATTCAATTACTGTACTCAAAGTCGTATCTTAAATGTTTAGATAATTCTTCCAATACCTGCACTTCAGGAAAAGGAGTAGAAAAATGTGTTTTGAAGACAGTTCATGAAGATCTGTATGATCCTAAAAGACATTAAATAAAGCAGTGTCTTAATGAATTTTACTGGCATTCACTAGATGCATTACTTAACATTAAATGTTAAGATTTTGTGAATAGTGTGTAGCTAGCAAGAATAAAGCATGGCCTGAGGCATTCTCGAGCCTCTGAAGCATTGCAGATACCTAGATATTTTTTAGGTGCCCAAAATCACTTAAAATGGCAAGCCAAGTAACATTTCAGGGTCCATTACAACCTTAAATTGCTTTCACTGTTGGTGATCTACAGAGACTTCACTAGTCTCCATTCTATATTATGGTGGAATTATGGGGTTGGTCTTCATGCAAAAGGGATATTTTTCATCTTTGCAAAAAGCTTCTAATGCCAGTGTTAATCATAAGGAACCACTACACATCAGGGTTTTTTCCAGCAATAGAATCAGAAATATCTTTTTGACCAGCTGTGATATAAATGAACCAGACCCCTGAGAATGAGAATGGAAAAAAGTCATGGTAGATTTCATGTGTAAGTCGCAGAAGACAAAGTGCTCTCTACTCGCCCCTTCCCCTCCCCTCCCCTTTCCTCCCTTTCCCTCTCTCTGATGTGCATGGTAAGGTCTGCTTGCTTCTAGCAATACCTCAGCCATGGATTCCAGATGGAAAATTAACTCCAATATTTCCCTCAGCCTGTATAGAGCATTGAGAAAGACTAGCTTTCAGTGTAGGTCAGCCCAGTAAAATGTACTCTTGAATAACCTCATGGCTGTGTTCTTCAGTGCATAACTGGAAATGCCAATAGTTTATTATAATGTTTCATTGCTGCCAGATGAGAAATGGAAACAGTATGGGGAGGAAGTGAAGAATACAAGAAAAGCTCAGAAAATATATAAGGGATGTCAGTGTGGATACTACTGTTATTTGGTTCTGAGGGACACGACAAATACAAATACATATAACTATCTCTAAACTCCTTCAAACTACATAAATATCTTTCTTTTTTAAGGAATTGTAAATTCAAGTAGTTTGTTTTTTTTTTTTTTTATCTGACCCTGGAATGCACCTCTTGAAACAATCTCTTTAAAGATCTGAACAGTCTTATTTGGCATAAAACGTATCTGCTTGAAAGATTGTTTAAGAAATATGTTACTATTCAAACTCATTTGTAAGTATACGGAAGAATTATAAGCCATATAGAAAAAAAATCAAACAGAAAAGCCTAACCAGGCCTGTGTGTAACTACAAAGGAGACTTGATTCCAGAATTCAGGCCTGAACTCATTTGGAATGTAAAAGATCTGAAAATTACATCAAAACATGGATCATGATCTGGCACAACTTGAGCAATCAAAGTTACGTAAGGCAGGGTTTCAAATTTAATTCCAAACGAAAGAGACCTGAATGTCTGCATATTGTCTTCCATTAAGAGAGTAGCACAATTTTCCGAATAAGCAAATTGTGTATTTCTTCCAGTAAATTGATAACTATCATATGTGAACACACACACTTGTAGTCAAACTGTTCAACATATGGGCACGCAAACACTCACACTTACCAATTTGCAGACAGTGCTTCATATGCAGTTAACTCACCATCTCACATTAGCTAGGGTCTTACACAACTTTTCTAGTCTTTCCTTCAGCAAAGATACTGCATTATTTGTATGAGGATACCACATACATATATGTGTATATCTCAACTGAAATTTACAGCAATCTACCTTTACTTTCTATAACTTTACTGGCAGAAATGGTATAATATACATTAAAAACATATAATTAAGTATTCTAAGAAGAAAATTTCATGAAAATAACCCACAAGGCAGACTCGTGAATCCTGTGAATCAACTAATTACTAATTTTATTAGAACCAGATGATTAAACAGTTCATATTTACTACTGAAATGATCATTATTTTTTGGCTCTGAAAAAATTACTGAATGTGTGATAATTTAACAATACAGCAGACTGATATGCTTCTCTCCATTTGTCCTGGAAAATTATTACCAGGAGAAACCTTTGGCTATGGAAGTTTTTTAAACTGCAGAATTATGCTAAGCTGGAAATACAAAGAGACATTATATTACAGTGGGTGGTCTGTCATACTTAATTTCAGGCTGAAATAAACTCAGAGACGATTTAAAAGCTCTTTACCTTGAAGAAATGGATGAAGGAATCCATCCTGCTCTCAGATCTTCACTCGAAGGAAATCAAATGGAAGGACAATCTTCTTATTTACCATCTCTCTTGAAACCTCAGCACAATCTGTGTGTCCACACACACACACACATGCAATTTTCACCTCAGTGGGCCTGCTGTAATACCTGAAGTCATATTTTTTTTATTTTCCAGTATTACCTGTTTAATAAGAAGAGCTGCTACAGTCACCAAATTTGAAAAGGTAATTTGCATACGTATCACAAGTTGGATATAAACTATTTTTCCATTCATTTGGTACACAAAATAGCATTTTAAATTTCTTTTCAGTGTAGAGTGGCTAAGATTTAACTTCAACTTTTAGGTTCATTTGTTCCACATGGAAATTGTGTGAAGTCTGTATCTAACCCTGGGTGAAATATTTCTACATGAATAAACTCATGTAACACATTAGTGTTATCAACAATGCATGCTTCTATTAACATTTCTACCTTAGCAACTATCAACATCTATAGTACGCTCTACAAAACTGCAAAAAGATATATTGTGATTAGCAAATTATATACTTTCAAATGAAGCAATGGTTCTATACATAACCTGGACAGCACAACACTGATGTCACAATGTTGTTCTAATGGGTTACATACCATTGTTATGTAGGCCTCGGTGCAACAACTGTCCCAATGTGGTCTGGAATTTTCACAATCGTCCTTACCTCCTCTGTACACATAACGATAAACCTCTTGAGAATACTAGCCTGTTACCCAGGTCTCTCTGAGACTCATAAGCAGTGTCCACAAAAGCAATTTTCATCCAACAGGGAACCAAGGAATAAAAATAAAAGAAAAGAAAACCTAGCAGGCAACAGCTTTTATCAGGGTGGTTCCAAAAAGTAAATTATGAAGTTACAGCAATTAATCTGACAACTTAATTCTGAGTCTTTCTGGATCAAACTGTCAGACATTTACCTTGACATAGAAAGCCCAGCTGCCCTTGGTAAGAAGTCACAAGAAACAGCAGAGGATTTCATTCACTGCAGATGTCACAGAAAATGAACTGCATTGCTGGATGAATTGTTGTGTAAGTTTGAACTGGTTATCTGATCGTGTCTGTCTCCCTCTCTTACATTTTTGGATTTTGGGGGGTTTTGGGGCGTTTCTTTTTTATTTTTTATTTTTTTTTAACAAGAAGTGAGGCTTAGCTATGGGTCACCTTGGATTGCTACCAAGAAGAAATATCTCATCCCTAAAACCCACATAATTCTCTAACCAGTCAGTGCCAAGACAATTGACAGCACTGTTATAGAAACAATAGGAGTCCCTATACAAAAACTAATCATAAAACAGATAACAAATCAGTGTTTGATCCCTGAAATACCAACAAAATCTAGGGAGGCAATGGATATAAAAAGTTTTATCCCTTTCTTCAACAACTGCAATATCATTTCCATTATTTCTCTAGGCTCCCATTCTGAATTCAAAGCAATTTATCTGAAGTTCAGACACTGTCAGTGTGATTTAGTTTCAGTTTTATGGCAACTGCAGGTCTCTAATAAGTATGCTCCTTTCATTGATTTTGTTCCCCTTCAGCTGCTGCTGTAAATGTAATTGAAATTTTTGGTTTTTTCCCTGACCTAATTTTTTTTTTACTGACAGCAGAGCAATCTGAACAGTGTCCTACGAGTTTTATATGCCCTATTAATAAGAAATACAGTTTCTTCTAGAAATGGACTACCATAATAACCATTATGACATTCATATTTTTTAAAATCACTTCATTCTGCATATATTTTTTTCCAATTTTTCATAAGTAGTCTAATGAACAAATACAATCTGAATATTACATATTAGTGAATACATGACTGAGTGTTGCCATCTACCCACATAATCTACCACTAAAACTTTAGCTCACAATTTCACAAGTATTTCAAACTGGAATTTTAGCATTATAGCACTGTTTTCTTTCACCTTGGTATATAGGTTGTTGTACAGATGTGCCTAAGCATTGTGCGTTAGTGTATAAGACAGTATGTGGTAACAGTATTTGGTATAAGACTCATATCTGCCTCCCTATCTGTAGACAGGAAAAGAACGAAAAATCTTGCCTAAGGAGGTCTTAAATGCAATAAATTAATTATTCATTTATTTCTGAAAAAGGTGAGGTCACTTCACTCATTCCAGAGAACCTGTTCACAGACTGGTTCCTGGGAAAGGTTTTGTTTTCAACACTGCTCAGTGACAAAAGTGATTTAGTATGTTGTTACCATCACAGAACAGGCCTTTGGCCAGCATAGAAGGGTGATATCTAAACTGATCCTATATACAACTTTAAAACCAACATTCAAATTTATCTCAAACACAAATTAAATGGCAATCCAGGGCACAGAGCAGAGTCACTGATTTGAGTTGTTCACAGTGGCAAAATACATGGCTAGGAAGACAGACTACCACATTCAGGACACAGCTACAGATTTCTTGTGTGTGTAGTGCTGCAATACAAGACATATGTAACACAGCAAAAACCAGAAAATCTAAAACGTTAACATTATGTTGTGTTCAAATACAGGAAATGTTCAGTTATATGGCAATCATGACACTGATGAATTCAGATGAATACAAAGAGTGCAGAAGACTCTAGAAACCAAAGGTCAGAATAATGAAACAGCAAATAAATTGAAGTATTTGTTTTCCCTGCCTGGTTCTCCTGTCCAGCTGTTATCCTCTTTATCTAGAGCTGAATGGAGATGTACTAGCAAAAAATGTAGCTGAGGATCCAGCTGGAGGGCAAATCCTATGAGGAACAGCTGAGGGAGCTGGGGCTTTTTAGCTTGGAGAAGAGGAGGCTGAGAGGAGACGTTATCACCACCTACAAACACCTGAAGGGAGATTGTAGAGCGGTGAGCGATGTTTTTTTCAGCCAGGTGACAGAAGATAGAACAAGGGGAAATGGCATGAAGCTGTGCCAGGGCAGGTTTAGTTTGGGCATTAGAAGAAAAATTTTTACTGAAAGAGTTGTCAGGGCCTGGAACAGGCTGCCCAGGGAGGTGGTTGAGTCACCTTCCCTGGATGTGTTTAAAAAAAGGGTAGATGAGGTACTTAGGGATATGGCTTAGCTTAGGATGGGATTGATCGGACTTGATCTTCCAAGGTCTTTTTCAACCTTGTGATTCTGATTCTGTGAAATTTCTCCTAAGTTTGAACCTGAACCTCCCCTGGCACAACTTGCAGCCAGCCCCTCTGGTCCCGTTGGTACTTATCTGCAAGCAGAGGCTGACCCACAGCTCACCAAAACCTCCTTTCAGGTAGTTGTAGACAGCAATAAGGTGTCCCCTAAGCCTCCTCTTTTCCAGGCTAAACAGTCCCAGTTCTCTCAGCCACTCCTCATAAATTCTTCTTCCAGACCCTTCACCATCTTTGTTGCCCTTCTCTGGAAACGCTATCCTGATGGCAGACATCAGCTTGGGATAATGAAGGACTGAGAACCCTGCCTGAGCTTCTCCGGGTTATGAGAGGATTGGCAAGGCGACCAAAGGAAACTCCTGGCTGCTACCCTGGGGCAGGCGAGTGGTATGCACTCTATTTATCACAGAGAAGCACTGAGATCTGGTGTAAAATTTTGGATAGCCCAGTAAATGCTACTCTAAAACTAACTAAAATGTGGTTTTGTGTGATACTGTTGTATGGCATTCTCTATGCTGATATTATGCATATTGGGCACTGCTATTACACAGAACAATTTCTTAAGCAAGAACTTAAACATAGTAGATGAATGAAGAGGCATGTGCAACACAGAGAAACAAAATTATTCCTATGAAAATTTTGGAAAAACCCTGAACAGACACTCTCAGGTGATAAAATGTATTGTTCTAACACTCATGTATTGCTCCTGTTTCTGAATCAGTAGTCATTTCAGAATTTTTTTTTTTTGCCATTAGGGGCTTAATACCTTGATTTCAGTCTGACCTGCTTTGGGTGCTGCAGTCAATTAGAGACCTCACAGTGTAAGGACGTAACTCTGGTGCTTTAGTCTCTGCTTCCCAGGGAGAGGCAGTTATCCTTGACACAGGGCAGCTGACAATCCTGTCTGTTATTAGCCAAGCCCCAGACATCTGTGGTTTCAAAATCATAATCCTTGGATGCATGGAATCAAAGTGATAGCACACGGAGTTGTCTGTGCCAGCTACATTTCATTTCCACAATAGCTGTCAAACCCCCTGCAAAAATGAAAGTATTACGAATGAGTAAATAATCACCTCAAAATGTGTTTAGGAAACAAAATTTAACCAACAAATATTTTAACACAGATTAGCTAATGGTCCCTTTGGTGTAGATCTTCACTATAATGGATATTAATGCTTTTTGATGTCTCCTTTCCAACCCTGATGAGAAAAATCCAGTGAATCAGCGGATTAGACTCTGAGAGAACCAGTGACTGGAGATAATCACTTTCAGAGCACACACAATAGGGGCTGCGGTTTCCTCCAGCAGTGGAAAGCGAATGTTATCCTCTTCCTCTCCAATCTCCCTTTTGTTCTCATCCTTCTTTCTCATTTTCCTTCCTTAATCTCAGAATAATATCCTGTCTTGTCTGCTGCCCTGAAGGTTTGCTTAATATAGTCATAAAAAGCTGCCAATATATTTTAAAAGAGTCAGAACAATAAATGTTTAAAGCCATGCTGAGGAGAAAGCTGTAAACTATCAGCACTGATATTTATTTAAACCTTTGTATTTAGTTTAAAGGTGAAATGAAGTAAGATCCTAAAAGCATCCTCTAACTAAGTGCAGATATTTATGCTCTGATCCTGCATAGGGAAACAGTGTTGTCTGATAGTAGCCCTGTTTCCTATTACAGTTTATTTAACATTCTGTATGACAGAACTCTTTGATACCAACCCACTAAAGGGTAAATCTGTCTAAGGAGTAAATCTGGTGCAGGGTAGTTCACTGCAGTAACACATAACATTACTTCAGCCTCCTAGACTGCAGGGAGGATGCATGGTCTCATCTGCAGAGCTCAGATTTCCAGTGCAGAGAGACAACAGGAAGCAGACAAAGGTAGATCACTTGAGTCTGCTGGCCCTCAGTAACAGAAAGTTGGAAAGAACCATCCGCTGAGAAAAAGAACTTCATAATTTATAAAGAATTTCCAAAGAACAAGAAGTCTATACCCCTGATGTCCTGTTTCTCAAACCTTGAAAACCTCCAAAAGTATGGTCCATGGGCATCACTACCCCAGTGTGACAATAGAAATGGAGGCAAATACGCCTTTGGGTTTGTTCCCCATTTTTTCTTTCATTAGTTGTTCATCTCAGCTGTGCTGTGGATGGTAAATCTGAAATACAATTATTCATTCCAATAAAAGAAAATGTAAGATACAGAAATAAAGGAGTACATGCTTCCTGGGATGCTTTAAAAATGACCTGACCCTTAAGGATAGAGGTGAGGGCTTTAAAAAACAGCATTATCTATGCTTGTAAAAAAAATGCCCGCAGCAATGAGATCAATACAACCTCAAACAGATACATTTTGTGACAGATCCTTCCACAATGCACTCTGTAATTAAATAATATCTCATTATTTCCTGGAAGTTTGGAGGAAACCAGAAGCAAAAGTTTCTTCATCAAAACAAAAACAAGGTGTGAGACATTCTGTCTAGCAGTTCAGTATGAAAACAATGAGCAAACTGCACTGTCCTCATTTTAGGTTTCATTCTATTAAGTTTGTATTGTATCAATATATCTTTATAATCTTAGTGTAATGCTAGCTGTTATGTTATCTGTAATACTAATTAAATGCCAGGGGCTGTAGTGAATTCAGTATATCACAAAGCACTGCGTTTTCATATCATGTTAGTGTCTTAATATCTGATTCCCTTAATGTATATGCTTAGCAATTCCTTGCTGGAAACAAGTAGGTTCATCAATTAATTATTCTCACTAATTCAGTGAAAAGATTAAGTAGAAATCTCATTTACTGTATGGTAATAACTTCAAAGCTATACATTCATCTCATCTTCTAACTCATCTGAGGTATATTTGGGTGAAGATAAAACCAGCAAAGGTCTCATTAAAAAGCTTGTTTATGTAGTTTTTTAAAAAAGACACAACCTCCCCTACTCATTCTGGAAACACATATTGATGTATGCTCTAATTATACTCAGGTGTAGCTAACAGTAGGTTTATGGACATGAATGAAAGATCAACAGCAGTGCAAAATTTGTCAAAACCACACCTGTAGTAACTGATGTTAATTTTCCTAGCAAGATATGAGACATCTGTTGCATTATTAAAAGGATGGCGTATACTGATTCACCTGAACACACAGAAGAAATTGTCTTTGCTTTTCCCTGTTTACTTTCTCTATCTTCCTAATTCCCTCCCTCCATTCACTAGCTTCCTTAATTTCCCCTCATTTAACACAGATAGCTCTTTTAGATATATGGTCTTTCTTTGGTAAAACCAAACAAGGCAGCAAACATAAAAATAAAATATACTTTTAATAAGTACACCAATATGAGGAGAGATCTGATTGCAGATAGTGGAGGTGAAGACATGACTGAAGAAAGAACCACAACAAAAAAAATTCAATCCAAATTCAACTGCCCATTCATTTTGACCTATGCCCCTCCTTTGACTATGATCATTACCTGCCTTTTCAAACAGAGGTCTCGAAAGTCTGTTGAGGGTAATCACTGAGAGACTTTCTTCTTAATCTCTTAAATCTGCTCAGAAAGAAATCAGGTGCATGGAGTTCCTGAGCGACTAATCTCTGAAAGCTGAACAAGTGGTATTACTAGACATCTGCTCCACCACAGTATTTTCCCTGGGGGCTCTTGTTTGGAATGGGATGCTGGGCTAGACAGATGGGGGTCCAAGATAGACCTGGCACTATGAGGTGCTTAACACTGGACTCTGGCCAGCACACACCAGGTTTCTCACCCTTCTCAAAGCACAGCAGGGACAATTTAATAAGAAATATTTACCCAAGTCCTGAAATGTAAGAAAAAATATTGTTCATCTATAAAGTGTAATCATTGATTTAATTTTTTACTATGAGTTACTGAAGTTTTACCCTATAAATTTGCAAACAAAGTTTTAAATTTTTACTTCATATGGACACATAGCACCAAAACTTACTCTGAATGTCAGGTGAGGTTATATTTGGACAATTACAGAGAAGAGAAATAATAGCCATTGGGCTTTGTGTCAAAACTGTGCAATTCTGTGAATTTATTGTTATTTCAGAACCTGCTTGTACAATACTGTCTGTTTACTCATAGCCAGGCACTAAATCATGCAAAAAATTCATTTCTAAGGTTCCTAATCTGTGTTTGAACTTGTAAAAACAGTCAGTATCAGGAAAGCTACATGTTAGTCCAGATCTCATGGGAAATTTTGCTCATCCATGTATAATACACTCAATGTTTACATGTTACAAGAAATCCTATGAATAGCCCTTTAAACATGCTAAGAGAAAAGATTGTGTAGCTCAATAAAACAAAAGCGGATACTGTTTTCGAAGACCAATCCAATTTATTGCACTAAGTTCAACTGTATGAACATTGTGCAGCCACCTCTTAATCAAAACATGAACAAAGCACACACAGTGCAATTATCTAAGTGGTGTTCTGGGCTATAGTACAACTACTTATAAACCATAATCATCATTCTTCAGTTTTTATTAAAAGTCACTGAGAATTATATTCAATTCTTTGCTGTTTTCAAGAAAGGGACATTAACAGATAATTTGAAAAAAAAAAGTACTGTAATAAAAACTGACCCATATGGGTAATTCTTTGACAGCTTTAGCCAAGTTACCGCGTGTCTAATTCACTATGCATTTGACACCACATCCTGTTTCACAAGCAGGAGTCTTGGATCTAGAGAAGGAAAAGCTATTTAAAATAATTGCTAGGAGACAACAATAGTTGAAATAATGAAAGAAAACATCAACTGTGAAAGGTGCATTTATGACAGTTGTCACAAAAGTGCAGAACAACTGCACTGGTGTTTCACAGCTTGAAAGGAAGATAGGAGATTCAGCCATCGGGCTGAGGTAGCTACCAGACACAATCCAGTAGCTTCCTATCCAAGAGTTAATCACAGCCCCACATCAGTACCAGGCTCCATGCAAACAGCTTTACTCCCACAGCACCACTGATTGGGGGTACACAAACCTGTAAGCACCTATCTGTGCAAGCATAATCACAAAATTAGATGTTAGCAGGACAGCCAGGTGAGAACACAGTGTATGCTGCCTTGACAGTATCTCAAAGCCAGTCAACATCATAAAATGGACATTACATTGTTCCATAAAGTGTCATGGTAGTAAGAGTCCATTCAAACTGAGTATTTGTACATTTTTTTTTTTTTTACACTCTTGTCCATACATATCATCAGAAAAGTAACTAAAAGTTGTTGACTCTGGAAAACAAAGAAGTGGTATTTTAAGTAGGTAAAAATGTGCTAGCACAGTTCAGAGTATGTTTGTTTATTACCACATAACAGGAAAAAAACCCACTTTCTGAAAAATCACATTTAAATAAAGTTTACTGTCCAGAAAGTAAATTTACATAATAAAATTTTTCCTTGAAATTAATTAATACTGTCTACAGTAACGTGTGATGATTTGTTCTACCTATTAAGGGGCTAATATTCTGTATAAAAAGCAATGGCAAATGTGTGTGTGTATGTGTGTGTACATATTTTTTTTTTTTCTCCTGACTGTACACAGTTTTCAGAACAACAAGACAATACTAAAGAAATTGAAAGTCAAAATCTTTATAATTATTTTTGGTCCCCAAAGTGTTCAAATTTAATATCAGAAAAAGATAATCAATAAAATGTTAAAATATGCATGTGATTTTATTACTATATTCATAATATACATAGTCAATTAAAAAGTAGTTGATGCTTTCCTTGGCCTAGTAAGAAATTTCACCTAAACTATGTTGTAGTAAAAACAAGCCTGTGGATTATTGACTTTTGGGGGTCATTTGCTCAAGATTTCTTCTGAAGTGCAATTCATCTCTATCATAAAAAAATTCTTCGATAGAAAACACTAGTTTTTATTAACAAGTTATATTACTTCCTCAAACATGAGTCAGTTAGATCTTTGCTAAATCTCCTTGGAGGATTCAGCATGTCATGTGCCTCTTTCAAAAGTGTTCTAATGAATTTATCTCACTGAAAACCTTGACTTTAAATTTATTTAAATACAAAATAGTACTTTCTGTGAGGTGTGTTACCTCCTAGATTTTACAAAATATGGCCAACAGCTGATCAGCCAGAATTGTTTTTTCCTTGCATTTTCATGTTTGACTTCTAAATTGGTGTCTTCCAACAGCAACAGCAAAAAAAAACCCCCAAACAAACAAACAAAAAATATGTTAGAAATTAATCATTCAAATTCCCCTTTTCCCTACAGTTGCACATTCTGGGTAAGGTTCTGTCTTAATTAATTAATCCACAAAACTATTTTAAAACTATAGAGCAGACAGGTTGATTCACATTCTTTCTGCAGTGACAAAGTTTAAGGGATGTTAATACACAACTGTGATTCATATCTTTCTTAAATCCTAAACTTAGCATGACTGTTCTCTTTGAAATAAAATTTACAGGCTCTTTGTTACATCATAACAAACCAAATGAATTCAAATACTGAGATCATTATAGATTTGTTTTCAGAGGTGACTTGACTGGATCTCAAGACCTGTGTCTCAAAATATGCAGTATACATTTATGATCTCTACTGTGTAAAAAATTGAATCATTCTTCCTTGTCTACTTCCCTGCACTCAATATGCATTTTTGTGGAGTTTCAGACTTTGAGGCAGGAATGTGGAACTTTTTTTTTTTTCTTGCTGGGGGGGCTGGACACATCTTTCAAACACATTTGGCATGCCACACTTTAATACTCAGCTCAACATTAACCAATGGAAATGCTGGAAGACTTCGGGGCTGAGGGCTGTATTAAATGAAGTCAGGGATTTGATACAACTCCCCAGGCTGCACATTTCTCACTCTACCTATAAAACAAACAAATCATTTCCACAAAGCATTCATTTCCCAAGCTAAGTAAGTTGTCCATTTTTACCAAACACATAAAATCATCCCAACACACAAAAGAGTTGAAAACTGCAGAACCATAAAACTTTACCGAAAATATTTTAACTTTAGAATCATAGAATTAAAGAATAATTAAAGATCAAATTAAATTGTTAAAGATTGTAAGGCTTCCTCTTTTAGCTACTTTTTATGCCAACCTTGCAGATCTCCATCTACAATGTTTGCCTAAGAGATAAGTGGATACGTGTGTTTTTAACATCTTGTGCAATTCTTACTTGTGATCTTCTGGCATTGAGAGTACCTGTGAACATGAAATAAATAGTGATCAGTCTTGTATCGACCAGTAGATAGTTGGTTAGAAGGTGGGTACTATCCATTTAGTGCTGATTCAATGGAGTGTTGGGTGTTTTAGCCCCAGATACCTACAAGCCAAGGCAGCAATAACAGGCAAAATTAAAAAATGGCTTTCTCAGATTTTAAGGCTTACAAGCAGTGTATCAGATGGAATTTGATCCAGTATCTGAATTTGGCTATTTATCCTATTCTGTATCTAAGCTGTTGTGATAGCTCTAGAGGTGAAATAGCATGCAAGAACTTTTTTTAAAAAATAGATCACGCCAGGGTAGAAAAAAGATGCTCTCAATTTGTTTTAATATTTTGAAAATCTGCAAGGGTCATCTCAATAGATAGGTTCATATGCTATAGGACTCTACAATTTATTTTCATGACTGGATTTCCTCTAGCCATTGGCCTGTGGGATATAATTAGAGCAGAGTACTTTGCAAAAGCAAAAGTAGGTGCTTTCAAGTCCAGGCTGTCAGCAAATTTTGTCTAATTTTTGGAGCTGATCAAAAAAGTTACAGCTGTTAAAAGGACAATTTTCGGGTATTGTTTCAGCCAGTTTTATCTTCTCAAGAGTCTTTTATGTTCCACAAGTCTTTTTAAGAGGACTAAATTTTAAAAGTAGATGTCTTGTCTTTTGTCAGGTCTTTGAATAGTAAAGGGAAATCAGTATTAACTTAAATTAATTTACTCTTGAAAAAATATCCAACAACCTCTATGTTCATTTTAAAATGTCAAAAATCTGTGGGCGACTGTGTCTAAAAAACAGAGGTTCCAGTAATATATGTCTGCTGCATCAAATATTTTAACATGGCAATATCAAAAAGTAACTGTTTAACAGCACCTAGTGTTTTCAAATTTAGCAGAGACTTGAAAATGAGATTCGTAGGGGGTTTTTATAATGTTTGATATTCTGAACTAAAGCTCTCTCAGGTTGCTTACTCTTTAAAGTAAAATGTAGAAAATTTAATTTAAAGAGGAACACAGGTCTCACAAAACCACCTTTTTTCTTTTCATCACACATATTTACACATCCCATATAGTTTACGCATGAACAGATACTGGAGATTTAATTTCAACATTATTCTGTCAGACCCAGCCTAAAAATAGCCAAATTATCTAAATTTGTTAAAATCAAGATCTTAAATTAAGACATTTCTATTTCAATCAGGATGACCTGAACATCATCAGGCAGTCCGAAGTCACTGACAACATAATGACATACAGATTAATATGATTAGAGAACAGCAGGTTGGGGTTTTTTTTTATCTGCCAAACAAAATTTTATTTATTTCCATCATTCCCTTCTACAATGGAAGTAAATGTGGGTGAGACCTGGAATCAAGCCACTCTCCATCTATCAACTCCTACACTAATTTGCACAGGGCTGCTAGTAAAATACACAATTTAATGTTTTGATCAGTGTACTTTCAAATAAGAAAAGAATTCTCAAGTCACACCACCAACATATTCTGGGTTTTTTCTGAAACCAAATTACAAAGGAAATGGAACACGGATATCATCTGATCATCCATCTGCTCCTAGACAGAAGAAATAGGAAATAAAATGTATGAGTGTTATTATAGCTAAGACATCGGATTTTCTGCTTACATTGTGATTTTTTTCTCCTATTAGAAGAGACTGGAATAGCTTCATAATGAAAATATCCTCATAGAAGTTTTAGAAAAAAAGATCTTAAAACACTGTTCATAAATAATTCAAATTTGATTTGCATTTATTTGTATTACAGTATAAGACAGAGCATTGGGAAACATATTCTTATGTTTAAGTAATGTTTCATTTTGTCTGATGGAAAATAGCTCATAATTCCAGGAAACATTATGCCTTTAAGCCAGAGTTTATTGCTGGCTTGCATCTTACAGATTGAGGTCACTAAGGTCACAGAAGAGAATTCTAGAAGAGTAACAGGGTATATCCAGGACCCAAAAGTGCAGCTGAGAAGGCTGTTGAGTAGTCCAGAAAAAGAGAGCCCAGGAAACTTACCACAGTAAGGCCATATAAAATAAGCCTGTCAAGAACCGGGGTCAGCACTGACAAGAATTCATTACATTACTTTCTACCAAGACATGCTCATGAAGCAGTAGTACTGCAGGGTGAAGCAGGACAAGCAAAGATCAGATTGCCAATAGATTGTGTATACCCTTGAGTGAAGTATGTCAGTGACTCTGTTTAATGGCATATAAAATAGTCATTTATAATAGCAGGTTTTTATCTACTAAACAGCTGAAGATCAGAATTATCCCTTACATTCAGATGGACTCAAGGTGACAATTTATGAAAGTGGCCTGAAACCCAACTGAACTTTACATATGTATTTGTCAGAGGACTTCAGAAATGTCACTGTTCAGTAATATTGGGAAAAATTACTACCCTTAGGGATAAAATTAAAAAAATCTGGCTGAATGATGGGGAAATTAGCAGAGGAAAGGGAAGACTTGATTCTTAGTTCAATTCCGAGCTCTCCCATAGAACAGGACTCTTCCTGCTTTCTATATAATTCTAAAATCCTGCTCCAAATTTTGGGGATTTTTTGTATCAAAGGAGGGTTCTCCACCCTACAGACTGAAAGTCAAGATCTGCCTTAATAAAAATATTAAAACTGTCTAATAGATTAACAGAGCTGTAACAGCATCATTTGAATTCTCTTCCAAAGTGAACTGTCTTTCAAAAGGTAAACAAATGTTAAATTTTATCCCTAGGATGTAGTGAAAAATAATAATATATTGGTCATGTACTTTGATATTCTCAGATAAAAGTTGCTGTTTGAATACCAGGTATTATTCACTGTTATAATTCATTGAATTTCTTCGGTATAGCATGTGATAGAGTCTTCAAAATTTGTATCTGAATGTTTTTCAGAAATTATCAGAGCTTGTACCTACTGGGTCAAATGTTCCACCCTTGTGTCTTACAAGGTGTCTTTGCCTTCATGTTAACTAAACAGCTGAAAAAAATGCAATCCTTTAGTAAATGGTCCTCTCTCATTTCATTTTAATACTTCAAAACCAAATATTCCTTTAAAAAAAAAAGCACTAAGAGCTTTAAATTCTTGAATATAAGCAACAGTATACAGAGAATATTTTTACAAGTGCACATAAGGCCATGTACCTATCTTTGTGAAAGTCACACAACACTGTGGCAGAAAATTGTTAAAATTAGTTTCACAACTGGTTCTGCTGGAAAACAATGAACACATGGACAGTAATGTTCATTCTATGTGTTGCCCATTATGCTTGCATCTGCAAGGATATGTAGATGCTTATATTTTTTGCAGGTATCTGACATGAGACAGCTGCCTAGAACTGCACTACCAAAAGCACAAAGTGTTCTGGAAATGCACCATCAGCTTCTGTTTTATAAATTAAAATAACTGCCAAAAGTTCAGCTTTTTACTCATTTTCATCCTGGAAATCTAATAGTTACCTTTTTTTTCTCCTTCTTCCTCTGATAAACTTCCATGAAGTAGGTCTTTCATTTCTGAAGCTTAGGAAATATTGTGTAACCTACTGTAATTTCTTGATTCGTATCTTGTTAGAACGAGAGAAAAAAAACTCTCAACAAAACGAGTTGTAAAAGCCCATTACTTTCCCTACTGTAGGAATATATATTGAAACTATTGCAATCCAGGAAAATATCCAGTTTTCATAAGAATCCTCACAGAGAGGTTTAGATTAATTTTTGTCTGATGTCTATGAGTCTGAATCATGGCAAAGACTGACATTTTTTGTTAAATGCAAGGGTGTCATATATCTGTGCATATGAGAACATTATTGCAGCAAGTGACTGGTAATTAAAACTGTTAATTAAAAAACAGAATAAAAACATTTTCATATATAAGTCTGATAGGGATAAAGAAAGCAAAGTGCAGTACTTTAAATGTTCACAGGCCAGATAGTCTTCTGCTGAAAGTTGGCAGGTAGTAAAAGTGCCTGTAAAAGTAATAGGAAAGAGACATGTACCTTTATGACAGTATTGTTGAGTATTGAAATAGTAAAACAAACATTATCAGAAGTTGACATACAGTGCAGTATGTTTACAGAGTGATTTTATCAGGAAAATGAAAAGAGAAATAGAAAAGTAATTGAATATGTCTCCAACTTCCCTTCAGCTGTGGAACAGCATCCTTTAATACTATGCATATGTAGATTTCCAGTCCTTGCAAAATATAGAAAGGCACAATTTATTCACAGCAGGTCTGTTTTGCCTTTTACTAGACGTAGATGCAGAAACTCTATAGTGAGCAATCAACCTCATACCAATAGTGCTGCCAGAGGTCATTGACAAGAATTGCTGCAAAAGCCATTTAGTGTGCACAAAAGTCATAAAACTCCCATCATGCTTGATACTGACTGGATTTTATTTGAATAACCTTAGATGACATATTGAATTCTAGACTCTCTAGATTTGATTGGGAATAATGAGTACAGCAGTTCCTGAATTAGGAAAAAAACCTGCAATTTACAAGAAATTTGATTTTCTTATTATTGCTTGAAGCAGTAATCATATGAAGGACAAGAAATGCAAAAGAAAACTTCAGGTCTGATTAAAAGCAGGAACTTACATATAATGTCACTATTCTTGAAATAATCACATGCCCAGATTGAGTTATTCCCTATGTTTATGGTTAGTTAGATATTTAAGCAGCCATTTTTCATACACCAATGGGATTTTCAATAGCCATGGGAAATGAAGAGTTTTGCAAGTATTAATAGATATTTAGCTCTGCACTATTGGTTACTTTTCCCCCCATGGATCTCAATTCAACAATTTAAAAATCTGTGATCCAAAGCATTGACTAAAGAATTTCTACTACACCCACTTAATGTTTAGAAATTGCTACAGCTTTGTGTCATTTTCACTAGAAAAATTGTGGTTTAAATAATGTTGGACTGTAACATTTTTAACTCTTTTAAATGGACTTTGTTAAAGCTACTACAAGTGATACAATATCTACTCTACCTTTTTTATTGAACCTTTCTTGAAAATCTGCATACTTGTAACAATACACAAACAACCTATGTTTTTGGCAGATAATTTGAAATTCGGTTTGCAATGGTTTTGTGAATTTCACTTTGCTGATTTTATGAGCAGATGTGTATTTAAAGTGCTTCTTACCCCACAAAGGCACATGATGTGCTATGGGGAATTGTTGACACTGGAGGACACCACCTGAAAAATATAAGACATACACCAGTATTTCATCCATTATCCAGGGTGCACATACAAATAAGATTGCCACACTAATATGTGCACCTATTAAATATCCAAGAAGCCATCAGTTCAGACATAAGGCACTGCTAGCCAGACATAAGCATTCATGCTTTTTTTCATAACTCTGAAGTCTCTATCTTTTAAGTAAATCTGTTCTTTTGAACAAAAACAAAGGGAATTATGCAACTGTGTTTAAGGAAAAGTTAAAAGCAGGCCAGACATTAAGCAAAAACGAATTCAATCTTATATTAAATCTAACATGAATCTATAATATATCAATAACTTCACAGTTATTGGCCATGGGGTGAACGCTTAATAGAATACTGTTAAGAAATTAGCCCAGACTTCTGTAAAAATCTCTTTTTTATCCATTATTATGAATGATAAACATTACAACACTCTCACTACAGGGATTTCAGTATGCCAGTATTAAATGCACAGAATACACTGGATGAGACTTAATTTCTTTGCTGTGGGAAAAGTATATACTATTAATCTTTTTAATGGTTTAAAGTCCTTGGAAAAAGTAACTAGAGCTCCAAAAGCAAATAAACAACATCAGGAAAGGGAAAGTTCTGAATCATATTTTTCCTAGTGTTCATATCATCTCAAGGCATTTCAATTTCATACTGTTTCCAGACTGTGTAGAGTGAGACCACAGAAAACAGTTACAAATCACATTTTTTTTATTGAACCACATATACTCTCCTAGATTGCCAATGAACCCAGCACTTGAGAGGTTATCTGCATAATATGATACATGGCAAATAGCAGCACTATTCACATTAGAATATCCTTTCCATCCTCCTCACCCCAAAATGCCTGAAGAATTTTTTACCAGAAATTATACATAATGAAACGATGTTTCAGTGTCCAAGATTACTCAGCCTCCAACCTTTTTTATGAAATATCTAATAAAGAGGATAAATTACTTCATTTTACCAGGTGTTTTGTTTGTTCTTGTCCAATAGGAAATATACATCATTTCATGTAAACTTTGGGAAATATGCTGAAAAATGTCAGTTCAATGGCCAATAGATAGATGGAATATTAAAATTTAATAAAAAAGGAAGATAAAGCAATAAAGAAAATAAAGCCATACACCCACATCTTGAATTGTGTGAACAATACCCATCCCTCCAACGCAGACCCACAGTACTTTGCCAGTTCTCCGTACCTTAATCATTTAAGTCAGATTGCAAAACACATTCTGATGATCATAGTCAAACAGATCTAAATTAGTTGTGAGAATAAGATTTCATCATACTTTACATTACAGAAATCCAACCATATTCACTGTGTTCCTACATCCCGTAATATTGTAATTACATAAAAAGAGGACATTGTCTGCTGTATTCTATTCTTAATCTTCAAGGTTAGTGACATAGAGATTTGCTATTGTTTCTTACTCTGCTTGTTATAAATTAATCTCATCATTAAAACAAACATTCTTTATACATTTCAGAAAAATCTCATGATACCATCATTTATTTCTAATAATAGGGGGTTTTATAGAAACATTCTAAAGATATCTAACTTCCTCTAAATATACTGCATCAGCCTATACAATGAAAGGATAAGATGAAGGGCTTTTAGCAGAGGATAAAAACTTAATGTTCATAGAGTCTCTTGTTAAATGTGTATGGATGTTTTTCTATCTTTTTTTTCTTCATTAAATATGAATTATAGCTCTTTAAATGATGCTGTTTTGGAAATCAGAGAAGCTTGGTTTTACTCTGCTGCTTCATATCTATAGTCTATGTAAATCTATTATAAAGCTGATTTAAAGAAACTAACTTGGAAAAGCAAATCTGTGATCATTTGATCCTTTAAAATTTTGTATGCTATGTAGATAGAATCCAAGAAATGTTCTTTCTCAACATACCTGGAAAACATTTCTTTGCAATTTGAAAAAGCTGGATGCAAGACTTGCTGATGAATAGCTGGTGTGCTGGTTTGGGCTGAAATGCAGTTAATTTATTTCGTAGTAGCTAGTATGAGGCTACTGAAAACTGTTGATAAGGCACAGATTTTTTTTTTTTTTTATAGCTAGATAGTGCTTACACAGAGCCAAGGCTTTTTCTGCTTCTCATGCCACCCTACCGGTGGAACAGCTAGGGGTGCACAAGAAACTGTGAGGTGACACAACCAGGACAGCTGGCCCCAACTGACCAAAGGGATATTCTAGACCATATGGAATCATGATCAGCATATAAAGCTGCAGAAAGAACAAGGAAGCAGGTAGACGTGTTCAGAGTGATGACATATGTCTTCACAAGTCACCATTAGGTGTGATGATGCCCTGCTTTCCTGGAGATGGCTGAATACCTGCTACCCATGGGCAGTGGGAAATTAATTCCTTGTTCTGCACTGCTTGCATACATATCTTTTACTTTCCTTATTAAACTGTCTGTATCTCAACCCATGAGTTTTCTTACTTTCATTCTTCCAATTCCCTCTCCCATCCAATCAGTATGAAGTGAGTGAATCATAGAATCACAGAATGTTAGGTGTTGGAAGGAAGCTCAACGGACCCTCCCTGCCAGAAAAACATCACCTAGAGTAGGCCACACAGGAACACACACCCACATGAGTTTTGAACACCTCCAGAGAAGCAGACTCCACAAACTCTCCGTGAAGTTCCAGTGCTCTGTCATCCTCACAGGGAGAAAGAAAGCTGTGTGGGATTTAACTGCCAGCAAGGGATAAACTATGCAGCTGGTCATTGGTCTGATCTGTTCTGCTTCTCCTTTTGGGCAATTACATTTTATCTGTTGACACTATTTATACCCTTTGAGGAGAAAAACATCTGAAAAGGAACAGTACAAAGAAGCAGAAGCTTACCATTTCTACGGAAAGTTATTTCATTATGGAATGTAGTAGGAAAGGCAGGGGTGCTTCTCATATGCATTGACACCCACAAGCCACAAGGCATTCAATATCCTGTTTCCTAAGGCCTACCACGAAGCTGGGGCCCTAGATACTAGTATTACTTAATAACTATCAGGAAAAAGCATCACAAAACTAAATGTTGGTAAACATTTGTTTTTCAGTGGTAACTGCCACATCAAATGTCTGATGTATTAAACCAGTTTTTCAGACACTGGGCACCTACATTACTGTCAGTTCTCATGACAAATATGCATGCCTCATTAATGTCACATTTAAGCATAATTCATAGTACAGTACTGGGTCAGGGTTTTCTGAGTTGCACTGCATATAAAGAGGCATCATTAAAGATGGGGTTTATATTGTTTTACACTGTCTACTAGTCTGAAGATAAATCCTTTAGACAAGCTTATCATTTTCCAGTTTTTCCTGGGTCAAAGTAAAAATGATTCTTATGTCAATCATTTCATCTTGGGACTTATAATACAATAACATAGTATCTAACATGACATCAGAGTTGATGAAAGGGAAAGTAGCGTGCTATATTGACATTATTATTTTAAACATTCCTTGCTCTCAGCAAAGTGTCATAAAGTGATTTACTTTCCATTTGCCTGTAAAAATGAAATTGAGTTTTAAGGCACAGTATACTAACAAGTTATAACTCTTTTGAGGTGTATGTCAACTTAAGTGGTGGAAAAATAGTGTTCCTTCATGGTTTATTTATGCAAAAAATACCCAGATTTTTAGCCAAGCATACAATATTCTAGTAATAATTTCAATTTGGTTTAATAACAAAAAATAATTTTTTTTTCCCTATCCCTAAACACTTTTTGTTTAGGCAGAAGCTAGGGCAAATTTACAGCAACATTTTCAGAGGAATCCCTTTAAAATGTGAAAATGTAGTCTAGAGTGTTTAACTATAACACAACAGCAGAATTGGTTGGAATTCAAGGCTAAAAGTCACAGCAATTAAACCTCGGTACAGCTGATATAAGAGGAGTTATTAAAGCACCTTCACATATACAACTTTGAGAAACAGTAGCAAAGGAAGAAATGATACCTACCTCTCCAGGGTGGTGTATTCAAATATAATGAATACAAAGGACATGATAAAAGAGAAATAAATTATCAATACATTATCAAGAATATTTCATCAGACTGATATGTACATGGAACTGTTTGTCAGAAATGGAATAAGTATCACCTGAGTGATTTATTATTGACCAAATATTTAGCACTGTATGTTTGGCACTACCTAGGACCAAACTAAATGTTAAAAAATTATACCATGCAAAGCAGAGGATTAAATGTTTTTGTCTGTAATGTTTCTGTAGCTATGAAATTCCTCCCTTATCAGTCTGCCTTTCTGTTAATTTCCATCTCATGCTGCTAAACTCTTCCTTTCTCTTCAGGTTTTTAAAAATGAAAATTTGAAACATGAAGAAATCATGAAAGGGAGAAAGAAATAAGGGGGGGTGTCAGTTTTCTGTAATATTGATTCTTTATTGGATTTTACTGTCACACTCTAATTCTTAAGACACTAATCTCATTCTATTTCTAAAATAGGAAAGGGACACTGGAGAATAAAAATTCTCAAGCTAAATTCATGCCATATTAAATTCAAATAAACAGCTTTAACTTCAGTAGAAGTTCTTTTGAGGATCCCGTTAATATTTGTGTGAAAATGGAGATGTTAAACAGTAAGGTGTATTCCTATACTACTAGTGAACTAAATTTTCTCAGACTAAAAAAGATTTACATACAACAGCTTGACAAACACTTGATTAGAAAACCTGTGGTTTTTTTCTTCCTTCAAAACTTGCACTTAACTCACCATCATTACAATTATGTGCTGCAAAAGTCTCACCTATGATGCTTGGTTCAAATAACTCTAAATTGTGTTATTCTGTAATTTGAGAGTCACTCTGCATAAGGATGCATCAAGTTTACTTTATGAACAGTGTCAGATATGAAACAATGCTACCCAACAAAGCATAATATCCCTTCTCTGACAGCAGTCAGGAACTGCTGCTTAGGATAAAGGGAGCAATTCACGCCAGACAACCTACCACAACTTTTTTCCATACTAGAGGACAAAATTTCCTAACAGCTCTTAAGAAAATTAAGTTTCTGAGTCATGAAATGTCAGTATTCCTATCTCAGGCCCTGATCCAGAAAAGCTCTTAAGCATGAGCTTAACTTTTACCATGTGCTTAAGTGATTTGTTGGATTGGGGCCCTGAAAGACATAACTACAAATCTTAGTCATCTGATGAAAGCAGTGCTTCTAATTGCTGTATTAGTCAATGTTTTCTATTTGTGTGAAGGGCACAGCAAGACATGGATGTCAGTCCCAAAAATGTGTCTTCGTTATTTTGGTTTGGTTTTTAAGTTATCTTTTTACTGTTAAAATTAATAAAAACCCATCTTCAGATTCAATATCAATCTTTAGTGTTACCGTTCACTAATTGCTTTAATGCAACATATGACTATTAACATAGTCTACTCTAATACTGTAAACTTTGATCTCTGAATTACTAACTTTATTGTTATATAATGTTAATGGAGTACCTACACATGTAAGTGAGCAAAATCAAAAGTACACAAAACCTTGGTGGGAGTTTACCTTTGCATACACAAAGTTTCTTCATGCTAGAAAGAAAAGCAAAGTGGCAGATCTTGTATTTACATCCAATCAAGTTGCATTTGAGTTCCTTCCTCACCAGTGTCGCAAATGAAAACATCACTTACATATCTATACCATACTACATACTGTATATTTACGCATAACTTTTACTATATATTTCAGAATAGGAAAACCAACAGCATACAATTTGAAAAGTATGTCGTTACTTTTTCAACGCAGAACATCATGTTACTCTCTCTGAGGGTTGCTGACTCCAGGGAACAAGCAGGAGGCATACTTTCTACAGTGCTTTGTAAAAGTGAAGTTAGTGAGCAGGTACAGGAGGCTCTATTTTAACCTAATCATATAAAACATCCTATTGTAAAAAATAAAAACACAGTACATTTGCTCTTAATGATTGTCTAAATCTTAGAGTGACGTTTTCAAAGCCAGGCACATTCTTCTGTGATTTAACAGGTTTAGAACCCAATTTGCTTTTCTCCCTCCTACTGCTTCTCATTGCACTCCAGAGTCTTGCCTCATTTTATTTCTCTCCAGGGTCTTGCCTCATTTTACTTCTGAATGTATTGCTTAGGAACAATCTGAGTAGTCACATAGTGCTTTTCTGGTTTCCTCAATCAGCTGAGCTAATCCCATAAAGCAGAAGAGACCACAGAAGCCACTGTGATTCATTCCCAGGAAAAAAAAATAAACAAAACAAATCCTCTATGCAGCTCCTAAAAGCAGTCCTGTATGTACAGTTGGCCTCTGTCTACAAGCTCATGTGAAAAACATTGTAACTGTAGTGTTCCCTCCAGTCAATGCAATGATGTACTTGCTGGGAATTGTTTAACATTTATTACTGTATCCTGGAACTGATTTGATATTAAGAAGTCCATTGATTTTGCTTATTTGTCATTTAACAGGAGAAACACAGAAGCAACCCAGGGTCTGAGAAAGATCTAAGATGAACATACTCCTAGAGGCTATTTTGTCATGTCTAATCTCTTGGTTTAAACACCCAAGGCACTGTTGCCTTTTCTTTTGCCTGACATTATTTTATATTTCTTCTTCATCACATTATAGTAGAGTATGTCCTAAGGGCAACCATTGTCTGAGATCTGAGGACTTACTCTGCAATGCCCCTCCTTCCCTATAAGCTCCAGTGAATAGACTGCATGATTGGAGCCTGAATAACAAGTAAGGACAGCAAATGTAGGCCACAATGCTATTAAATCTCTTTTAATTTTATGGCTCAGAAAATAACTAGATTGTAATCTATTTGACATTGTATTAAAGTCCTGCATTAAGTTTATACTTTCAGGCTTGGAATAGAAAATTTCAGAAAGAAAAATCACCCAATTAATTAAAGGATCCAAAGGAGAAAGTGACTGATTACAGTAATGTGAAAATTGTATGTATGTGTAAGTATCTATACACGTAAACACTGTCAAGTAAGAAATAAATTCTTCCTATATAGAGGTAAAAAGCTTGTAGATATAGGAGGCTACTTTTAGGAACCATAAGTGCATCTTCAAGCTGCTGTTTCTCTTTGCAGTTTTCAGAGTCTGTATGTGCAATATAAGGAAGCAAAAAAAAAAAAAAAAGAAAGCTTTCCTAAGAGATGCAATGGCATTTCAGAATACAGATATGCTAATGTTTTATCTAAAAAAAAATAGCAACCTTGAGAAAAGACTGGAAGGTAGGAAGCAAAAGTATCTGAAGATCAGTAGCCTATAGGGGAATAGTTCCTCTTGTCTTCTTGCAGCCACAAAGGAGGAAATAGATTTCAAATATCCTCATCCCTATCTGAATAAAAGGCTAACAATTTGAACAAAAGACAAAAAACCCTACTGTTCATAAAGAGAAGTCTAAAGTATGAGTAGTTCTGCCATTGTCTGCACTTGGCCTTGTTGAACCTCATCCTGTTGGTCTCAGCCGATCAGTCCAGCCTGTCCAGACCCCTCTGAAGAGCCTCCCTACCCTCAGGCAGATTGACACTTCCTCCCAATTTAGTATTCTCCTCAAACTTACTGAGGTATCATTCAATTACTTCATCTAGGTCATTGATAAAGACATTGAAAAGGACTAGACCCAAGACTGATCCCTGGGGAACACCACTTGTGACCAGAAATTGATCATAGCAGAATGCTAAGTTTTCCTTACCAAATATGTCAATACTTTTTCAGGAAGTCAACACAATAATCACACTCAATTAAAAATGTCAGATTTTGTGAGTTTAAAGAGTGGTCCCTATTGCTCCAACTCCCCAGCAGGGAGCTTTGCTGGCATCTTTTCTGGGCCTTTCTTTCTTATACCAGCAATCAACTCCTTTTGAAGCATTCAGTGGAAAAGACCGAAGTAATTAATTTAATCACAGCCCATAATCACTCTGTATGTCCATTTTTTTTTCACTACATTATTCTACACATTAAGAGTGTGGCCAGCTGGTCAAGGAAGGTTATTCTTGCCCTCTACCCTGCACAGGGTAAGGCGGCATCTGTACTTCTGTGTCCAGTTGTGGAGTCCCCAGTTCAAGAACTTGAGTTCAGTGGAGGACTACAAAGACGATGAAGGGACTGCAGCATCTCTTGTACAAGGAAAGGCTGGGAGCTGAGTCTGTTTAGCCTGGAGAAGACAAGGATGAGAGGAGATCTTATAAATGCTTATAAATATCTAAAGCGTGTATGTCTAGAGAAAGGGGTCAGACTCTTCTCAGTGGTACCCAGTGACATGACAGGTGTAATGTGGCAATGGGCACAAAATGGAACATGGGAAGTTCTGTCTGAATATGCAGAAAACCTTTTTCACTGTGGCGGTGGCAAAGCACAGGAACAGGCTTTACAGAGAGGTTGTAGAGTGTCCTTCTCTGGATATATTCAAGACACACTTGGACATGATGCTGTGCAACCTGCTTTAAGTGATCATGCTTTAGCAAGGGGTTGGACTAGGTGATCTCCAGAGTTCCTTTCCAATCCCTACCATTCTTTGAATCTGTGATAGTGCAAGTGATGTGTATGTTTCTATCTAAACATTCACAATTTGTTAGATCTTTAGATTAATTTTAATTCTTTGATGAAGTTTTCCAGTGAGACTGCTCGAGATTTATGTATTAAGTCTATTTTAAATATACATTCCTAGTATGTCATTTTCACAAATCTTTTTGTCAATCTCTGATAGAAAACATTGCAACAGTTAGGCAAAAGGCATTAAAACAATCACATTTTCAAAATATGTTATGAAAAGACAGAGGGATACTTGTTGCATTTTCTTAGATTGTTTCACACAAATATGGCTTTGTGTTCACAAAACTCTTCACAGTATCTGAAGTGTTTGGCATGGTTTCAGGAACCAAAAATATTTTCTACTCACAAATGGGTTCATTCATCTCAATATAGCCCTTCTCACCAGAAAACAAGGGAGAAGGTAATCATGGTTTAGATTAAGGTTTGTAAGGGATACTGCTTTCTATTTTTGAAAATATGTGAATACAGTTTGTGTTTAAAACTATTGAATATGAACTAAAATACCAATTTAAAACTGTTTAATTGAACACATTGTAAAAAGCTAAAATATGTTCATTAAAGGATAATAGGACTACAAAAGGATGTTTCTTCCAATGGAAATGTAAAAACTGAATAAGTATTTCAATAGCATGTGAAAATCTGGTTATTATTTTATTATTATAAAAAGCCATAAATTGTGTCAGAAATAGCATGGACAGCAGAAATTGGAAAATTATTGCTCAGCACTTGAGAGGCTGCACTTTGAAATATCTGTTCAGTTTTGGGCTCCTCACTACAGGAAAGGCATTGAGGTACTGGACAGTGTCCAAAGAAGGGCAAAAAAGCTGGTGAAAGATCAAGTGAGCAAGTCTTACGAGGAGCAGCTCTGGGAATTGGGATTATTTAGTCTGGAGAAGAGGAGTCTGAGACATTACAGCTCTCTACAACTAGCTGAAAGGTGATTGTAGTGAGGTGGAGGTTGGTCCCTTCTCCCAGTAACTAGCAATAGGATAAGAGGAAATGGGTTCAAGTTGTACCAGGCGGAGGTACAGGTTGGATATTAGGAGAAATTTCTTCACGGAAAGGGTTGTCAATTCCAGGAACAGGTTTCCCAGGGAAGTGGTTGAATCAGCATCCCTGGAGGAATTTAGAAAATGTGTACATATGGTGCTTAGGGACATGGTTTAGTGATGCATTTGGTTTATTGATGATCTTAAAGAGCTTTTCCAGCAGAAGTCATTCTATGATTCTATGAAAGTCTCTTTCACTTTTCGAATAAAATTTATATTTGCAAATAATCACTTCTTTTAGTACAGATGTCCACAAAACCACAGATGTTGACTAAATGTTATAAATACTGTGATTATGACTGAAGCTGCAAAGTGTTTAAGAGATTTTCCTAGTGCTCATGATTTCAGCTGAATGAGCTCAGCATCTTGTTGGACTTCACCCAAAAACTGACAAAATTTTCAGAGTCCTTGGATGATCACATCAGTATCTCACTAGATCTTAAATCTGCATATTTTCCTGGGATTATCCTGTGAGATCTGTGACAAGTCCTGTGACAAGACATTTTGCAGCCTGTGGATTGGCTAGAGCATTTATGAGACAGCTCCTACCCCATAGCAGCACTTCAAAGCAATGACAATATGAAAATATTTATGAAAATAAATTATTCCCTGTTAAGCCTTTGTTTAAAACTCAGGCACGACCTATTATGCTGAATTGTTTTCAGTTCATGTGATTTTTTGTGAAATTGGAGAATATCTATTTATTATTGTCAATGCCATGTAGCAATGGAGAAAACTAAGTTATTCATGGGTTTTGCACACTAGGAAGGACTGGGGGGGGTGAGGGGAGTGCACTTTCTTTCTAGCAGTTGGTGTAATGTTGTGTTTGGGAGTTAGGATGGCAACAGTGCTGATAATACACGGATGTTTTTAGTTGTTGCTCAGCAGTCAGGGGCTTTTCAGTTGTTCATATTGCCCTACTAACAAGAAGGCAGTAGTGGGGGTACCTGGGAAGCTGGGAGGGACGCAGCTGGGACAGGTGACCCGAACTGGCCAAAAAGGGTATTTAATACCAATTACATCATGCTCAGCATAAAGGGGGAGTTTGAGGGGGGAGGAGTGCATGGCTTCAGGACACTGCAATTTCTGGGGATGGTCAGTTTCAGGACAGCTCTGAGCTGTATGGCCTGAATTGTGTGGTTCAGTAAGAAACTGCGTAGTGTATCACCAGTTTCATATATTATTCCTATAAAAGTCCTATTATTGATATTTCTCTCTCCTCTGTTCTAATAAACTATCCTTATCCCAAGCCACAAGGTTCACATTTGGGTGTTTTCCTTTTCCCCTTCCCCCCCAGAGCAGAGTCTCAGCTCTTGGCTGGGGGCAGAACCTCGACAAATACTTAAGATATCAATATTGTAAATCAGGAAGAGAATTGGAGTTCTATCTTTAGCAAATTTTCAGCAAAGAAGGAATGAAATGCTACATTACCTGAAATAAGTAAGTTTCAGGAAAATGTCTGATCTATTCCACAACTCTGACTTATAATAATGATACTGTGAAGGTAAGTTAAAAATAAATCAGAGAAAAGATTACAAGCCACCAGAGTTGTGAATGTGCCTACAGAAAAGCTTTCTCACTCTCAGTTACACTGCACACATCACAGAGGTCCTTCCCATTGCCTAGCATTAGGAACAGTTGGCAAGAAATTGCATGCATTTACTTACAACAGGGAGTGCTGAACAGACCTTGAACTGGTCAGTGATGGAATCCACATTAATGTGAAGGACTTAATGTCTTGAGTTAGGGTTCTCAGCTATGTGACAGTTCACAATACAACTGCGAGCATCATGTTCATGATGATACAGGACAATGTAAAAGGAAAATAGATCTAGACTGAGGTTGCATGAAGAGGATAGAACCAGGAAACTGGGCACATGCTGGGAGTAGAGTTTTACTGTATATTCAAACAGAAACATACATGTACGCTTTCACAGTCTAGGAGGAAATTTCTGAGATTTAAAGTTAAACTTATTGCAGGAGAGAATGCAATAACTTTGGATAAATATATTAAAACGTTTAAACAGTATGTTGGAATTTTTTTAAGCCTCACACCGCAGTGAGCAGTCATATTTTTTTTTCATTTGGGCAAAATGCAGTGAATGCTGAACTCATTTTTGCAATAGCAAGTAGCATGTTCCCCATTTGAAAGTCTATGTTGCATTGCAAAGAAGATCACCTACAAATGTGGTTTTGAAACCTTCCGGAAAACTACCACCCATGCTTTTCCTTCGAGGTACCAGTAAAAGATAGTTTAGTTAATGTCTTCTGAAAGTCATGGAAGTCATGTTTGACTAATCTAAAAGCCTTTTATGAGGATATAACCAGGTGGATAGATGATGGTAGGGCAGTAGATGTGGTCTACCTTTACTTCAGTAAAGCATTTGACACTGTCTCCCACAGCATCCTTGTGGCAAACTGAGGAATTGTGGTCTGGAAGGTAGAGTAGTGAGGTGGGTTGAGAGCTGGTTGAAGGGAAGAAGCCAGTGAGTTTTGATCAATGGGACAGAGTCTAGCTGGAGGCTGGTATGCAGTGGAGTCCCTCAGGAGTCGATACTGGGACCCGTACTATTCAATATATTCACTGAGGACCTGTATGAGGGAATAGAATGTACAGTCAGCAAGTTTGCTGACAACAAAAAAGGAAGGGTGGCTTACACACCAGAGGGCTGTGCTGCCATTCAGCAAGACTTAGACAGGCTGGACTAGATGATCTTTTGAGGCCACTTCTAACTCTAAATTTCTGTGATTCTGCAATTCTAGTCTTACATTTTTGGTAGACAAAATTTATTGACAGTAGAGTTGTGTGCATATTAAGGAAAACATAAGCATATAAATGCCAGTTCAAATTCATTACTATAAATAAACATACTCCTTGTCTCAGTATGAACAATCTGTATCCTTCCCATACATTCATAACACTAAGACCATATTTATAGTATATTCAGAAGAATAGGGGAGTGGAAAATTTTTTAAAATGTAATGTTAAATTTCAAATATTATACCTTGAGGAATTTTCAACATGTAACTATAAAAATCATAGAAACCTTTTTTTTATACAATTAAACATTTTTGTTTTCACTGTTTAGATAATTGAGTCTGCTTGTAATTGAGTCTGATTACAGCTGATACATACTGTGTCAATCATTGGCCTAGAATAGACGTTTGTTTGCCAGTGGTATTGGAGCTTTAGGTAGATGGCTCAGGAGGTTTTCAATAACATACCTATGGTCTGGTATGAATTACTGTTTTGTGATACAACAGGTTTAAACCTGAACCTTTTAGTATACAGGTTTTGGTGTGCTACTCTTACATGCAAAATTTACCCTTTAAATCTATGCTTTCCTTCTTCATCTACAAAATCCTTACTGACTGTATTGTGTTTATTGCACAATTCTATTTGTGTCTAATGTCTCCCTCTGCTCTCCTATAAAACTACACATGTTTGAGTGAACTGCTGGCAGAAAGCAAGTCTCTTTGTGAACTGAACTGTAACTGAAATTAAAGTCTATTCCACAACAATGAGATGAAAAAACTAATTCTGTAATAAAACGTTCTTTATTATAGCTTCTTGATGTTTGAGTAAATAAAATTTGAAAAAGTCTCTAATTTTTTTAAATGCTATTAGAACACAAATAATAAAAAAAACCAAACTAAACCCAACCACACCTCCACATTATATATTAATTTATCAAGGCTGTTCTCTAATATTCATCCTTCACCTTAACACAGTTCATTGGACGTATGTTACCACAAAAAGATGAGCCATAAAACTCTCCTTTTGATAAAAGAAGCTTTATGTAAAACTTTGCCATTTCTTTGTTGATCACATGAGAATCCAATTTGAAGCCTAAAACACAGTCTGAGATATTACGTCTTATATAAAATGTAATCAAGTTTCATTATTTTTGTGAGTCATAGCATTTTAATGTTTTCTAATTAGATGCAATTATGAATCTTTTACACTACAAGATAACACAGAAGCAACAAAAACATAGTTACAGGAAGAACAAATCATTAGTAAGTTACTTTTTTTATCGGGTGAAAGCATACAAAATTTCCTTCAGAAGAAAATCTGTCTTTGGAGAGAAAACACATAGGATAAACTTCTGCAATTGAGATATTGTCTAAAATTACATATAACGTGCACATATTCCTCTTTCTTCCTGTTGTTCCATGCATTTTCAGGGCCATAGGATGAAATTTTTTCTTGTTAATAACAAATAAATATAATTTTTACATAAGATTTTATTTTTCACATTCCAGAATACCTTTTATTATTTCATCACAGTCAGATCCAAGAGATGCAAAAAAAAAAAATCATTGGTATATGAAAAAAAAATTATACATGGGAAAAAATACTTTAAACAATGCTTATGTATATTTAAATGACATATTTACATAGAAGACGTTACCTCTGGAGTAAGAGGTCTGGGATTTTCTTTCTGTAATTTGATATTTACCCTAAATGAATTAATCTCATACAAATGTGTCTATTTTCTAATCAGAATGTTTGAAAATGTTCACCTCTTTCAGTGGGCAAGCATTTTATTTAGTGCAAAGAGCGATAATACAGTAGAGTAGCACCTCTTCCTTCTTCTTTCCTCATACCCCTATCTACTCAACGCAATCCACCTTTTTAATGTCTCCGACCACATAAGAGCTGTCTTGTCTGGCAGAGGGCAACAGACAGCAGGGGTAGAGTCTGGGACAGCCTGGTCATTTTGTCTGTGTCATCTAGACTAGAGAATAGCCTTGATTATCAGTAACTTCACTTCTAAAAACTAGATTAAGTGTTCTAATCTGATATGTTTCACTAAATATTTTAGACATTATTTCTTAAACAGACTCTTAAAATAAACAGAAGCAACTATAAAAAATTATATGTAAATTTTCTTTAAACTCTCTATTAGGTTGACCATTACTCTTGCAGAAATACATTTTTAATCATATTTATCCAACTTTAAAAGGTGCTTTTAAAGTAGTTTTTACTAGTAAGCATTTGAGATGTTATCTTTAAAACAACTGTATATGATAGAAGCTATTTATGTAGCTGCAGAGTTATTCGAAAAAAAATGCATGCTGTGAGGCACAACCACAAGGGAGATTTCAAATTATTTCCATAAAGACATAATCAGTATTTAAAGTTACCAAAATACAAACACTACATTTCTTCTTTACCTTGGTAAATACTGTGTTATTCCTGTCAACTGAAGTCAGTACTCGGCATGAAAAGCACAAGCAGTTATTTACTCCGATGTAAATTTCCAAGTAACAGAAATAGTATTTAAAACACGCATTTTCAGGGCCATTTTCCTAGTAAAGTTCCACATGTGTAATCATAGCTAAGTCTGCCTATGTTACAGTAAATCATGGTATTTTCCTCAGAGGGGAAATAAGGAACATAGGAAGGTTTTATTTTTATATGTTTTTTATAATACCTGCACCTTTAGAATTAATTTTCCACTGTATGAGCTAGAATTCTTTAATACTATAAAATAATTCTGATAGTCCAGAGATACAAGATGTCATAATGCATCATAGAGCTTCACTGCAATTCACTCCTGTCATCAGTAAACAGAACAGCGAAGAAAGTCCTATTAAACACATTGGAACTTCAGGAGAGAAGAGAATTGCTTAAGTCAACACATTTGCAGCCTAGATTAGGAATTACTTGCTATGGGTAATAAACCCTTTATAACATTGTTAGCTGTTTGCAGCTCTTGCTGTGATATACTGAGATCACCATAAACATTCCAGCAATACTTTGGAGAAATGAATTTTGTTTCTTCATCATGAGACTCTGGGAATTTCCAGTGTACTGGTTTCATGGATATATGCTTCCAATGAAAATAATTGACTAAACACAATTTTGAAAATTAGAAATTCCATGAGCTTAAAAAGCATTAATTCATCAAACATATATATTTCATATTATATTTTGTATTTTTCTGTTTCTTAAATTAACAGTTACGACTATAAAGTTTTATTCATTGCAATTCACACAAAATTGTAGCTGTTGAACTACTAAAATTGCTGAATTACTGAATTGTTTTATACAAGGTGACATAATGAGGCATTTCTAGTTCTTGTAGATCTTAAAGGACACATTTTTTCATTTATAAGTAAAATTTTGTTCCAAGAAGCATCTACTCCACCACAGAACTAAATGAGAAATAATCCTGTTAGACACTTTATACATTATAATTCTGTGATGGAACAAGTAGGAGGAAAAGACAAAAATTATGTGTCAAAGTAGACACTCCTGTCCAAGGAAATATGTTTGTGCTTGTGTGCACGCATGTGTGTATGTGTGTGGTATTTAACACCTTTTTAGGAAGCTGGCATGTTACCAATGAAGTCAGCCTCCACTAAAAACCCAAAGTTCACTTGTCATTATTTGCTTCAATAAAGAAGCATCTCCTATTTCGACAAATGATGCAAATTGGGATTTCACCAAGGAGGTATTTTCTCATCAGTAAAGTTCCCAATGAAAACTCATAAAAAAACTGACATGCAGTTTTCAATTTATTTTATAGACTCATAGAATTATGGAATGCTTTGTGTTGCAAGAGACCTTAAAGATAATCCAGCTCTAATCCCTATGCCATTGGGAGGGTCACCTTCAACTAGACCAGGTTGCCCAAAGCCCATCCAACCTGGCCAAGGTGGGGTCAGACAAAACTTCTCTCAACAACCTGTTCCACAGCCTCTCACCACTGCCATAATAATCTTTTCCTAATATCTAGTCTAAATCTACCCTCTTACAGTTAAAAGCCATTACCCCTTGTCCTGTTATTCCATGGCCTTGTAAACAGTCCCTCTCCAGCTTTCCCGTAGTGCCCCTTCAGGTATTGCAAGGCTGCCTCTAATGTCTTCTCAGAGTCTTCTCCAGGCTGAACAAGGCCAACTCTCTCAGCCTATTCTCATAGGAGAGGTGCTTCAGTCCTCTGATCATCCTCATGGCCTTCCTCTGGACTCACTCCAACAGCTCCATGTCTTTCTTGTACTAGAGACCCCAGAGATCAACGCAGTACTCCAGGTGGGGTTTCACTACAGCAGAGTAGAGGGGCCTTTACCTGCTGGTCCAGCTGTTTTGGATGCAGACCAGGATACAGTTGGCTTTCTGGGCTGCAAGTGTGCACTGTGAGCTCATGTTAAGCATCTCATCAATCAACACCCCCAGGTCCCTGTCCTCAGGGCTGCTCTCAATCCATTTTCTATCTCTCTGTAGTTGTAGATTACTCCAACCCGTGTACAGGACATTGCAGTCAGTCTTGTTGAACTTCATGCAGTTTGCATGGGACCATCTTTCAAGCCTGTCAAATTCCCTCTGGATGTCACGCTTTCCCTACAACATGTCAACTACACCACACAATAGTCCTACATCAATAATTGCACTTGGGGTAATGAAATTCCGGAGTCATTTGTGCTGTGCAGTTTGGGTTTAAAAGAAGACATTACCTCTAATAAAGCCACAATGTTGTCTTTCACTGTTAAGGAATGACCACAGCTGTAAACTGCCATATTTTTATAGGAAAATAATATAAAATCTACTTGTATTGCCACAACTATAATTTTTGTCTGTCTTTAACACTAAGATTTGAAATGGCCTGAGACATAAAGCATTTGGAAAAGGTAAGGGAAGACTTTGGTATTCCCATTAATTTTTTTCCAGAGAATACTATTCCCTGGGGTCTTTGGGAATGCTCCATGGAAATTTCATTACAACATTAAGACAGTACAAAATATATATCTTCAATACACCTCATATGCATAAATTGAGAAGGAAAAAAAATCCAGTTCTTTTCTGTTTGTTTCTCTTTAATACTACAAATCCACTTGTGGCCTCCAGAAAACAGGAAAAGTAGTTTAATGGACTAGATGTAATAGTCACAGTACCTGCTGCCCTCCTAGCCAGAGTCCAAAGTGCTGTTCTCTGCATGTTGCTTATGCTAACCACTGCTGATGAGGAAAACGTGATGTTAGGACATCCCTGAGCAATCACAACAGAATCCTGCAAAAGCACATGGATTGGTGGATTGGCAGCAGGCTGATACAAGATGTCTTTTAAGTGAGATGGGTAAGGTACATGAAGGGTTTTATTGATTTCTTGGGTAAGGAAAAATGTGAAGAAATTATAGATTTGGTAGCAAAAATACTTTTTTCCTACCTGCAGAAAAGCACAGAACACTTTCTCTTATTTTATTAAAGTTATTAAGACTAACTTGTCATTGATTTTTAAGCAGAAAGCCTACTCTTACTGTACTTCAAAATATCCCTCAATTCTCCAGAGACTTTTTCTGAGAGAAATCAGCAGCCATAAATATCTTTGACTTTTTAATGCATTAAAATATCAATAATTTAAAAGACTATTCTAGAAGAACCTTGAAAAGTGCTCTACTGGTTTTAATGTTACAGCACAATACCCTTTTCTGCATTTAAATATTTGTGCATATGTTACACCAGATATCTTTATTGAGCTATTTACTTAAATTTTTTTCTTTGTAAACCTTTTTATCTTCATCTTTCAGTAGTCAAAAATATTTTCATCAACAGGGAATGATATTTGCCTCCTGGGGAATTCCCCACAGTGATTCTGAGCTCTGCACACAATTTTAGGGCTTTATATGAAAGAGTTTAATTTCCTTTCAGCTTATTTCATGTTTTACTTTGGTCAGCAATTGTGCTGCCTAAGGGATGGATCCAAAATTGCCACTAAATAATGTGTAGATACAGGGTTGATGCAACTTACAGCACACCTTACTAAGACTTTCAACAAGGCCAGTAACTGGATAGCTATGAAGTAATTTAATGGATTTTGGATTTAGTCTATACATAAATGTTCAAAGTAGATGACCTCAGAGTTAAACACAATAGTTATGAAAATTTAAAGCTTTATATATCTATCTATCTAAAATTGTAAGTTTTAGTCTTTTGCCATAAAAGTAACTAGGTGTTGATTTAATTCGTGTAACTTTGAGTGGCAGAATAGATCATCAGCCAACAACATTAATTCCATCCAGATGTTTGCATGTTTATATCTTATCATATAACTAGGAATATCAGTACAATAATAGAAATTACTTAATGCAAATCTAAAATTTAAAAAGGAAAGAACTATATCAAGTTGACTTAGAGAAGTAAATTTCTATTCTATGTGATTCTCCTCCTCAAAAGAACTAGTTGCTGTGAAACATTTTTGTTATATAGAACAAATCATCTTACATGCGTCATTACAACTGCAGTTCAAAAGTAAGTTAAAAAGAAAAAAAGCTTTTTAAAAACTCTTTTACAGAGATGGTTTAGAAACAGTTATAGATGAATGACTACAAAAATGAGAAATTAAATTTTCCAAAACTTAACAATTAGTGATTTCCATCTAAAAATGCCTACCGTCTCAACTCTAGTTTTTCTTTAAAAACAAATAAAATCACAAACAAACAAACCAAAAGAACCCCACTACAAAACAAGAGAAAAAACTAAGGAAGGGCTTCACTCCCAGTAATACTGTGTGAGTCAAACTATTCTATCTTGGAAATCAACTATAACAATTATCCATAGTGGTCTTTCATTAAGATATGGCATTTGTTTTTAGGGTTTGGCTTTTGCTTTTCAGCTTCTATTACTATTTCTTTGGTTTTATCAGCCATTTTCTTCACCGAAGGCCTCCAAAGTAAACTTATCTTTCCTTGAAAGGGATTCTTGGGAACAGAATGATTTTATTTCCCTGGAACAGATACTCGGAAAATTTATAATAAGCTGTATGGTGTATTTCAGCTTTATTTCCTTCTTGGTCTATTTTATTGGGCACAGCAGGATTTAATGAATTCGGGTTTATGTCAAGGAAAAGAAAAAGCCACAAACAGTTTGAAAGTAAATATGAATATATGTTTCTTATGAATCTGGCAGGAAATCTCATTTTATGTTTTCTCTGGCAAATTACACTTAAAAGAGACTCCAGAAATATGTGTAATCACCCTTTGATTCACTCTTTGCCATGCAAAAGTCATTTATTTTCTCATTTTTTGGGGTAAGTTTACTCATCAACATATTCTTCTGAATGCTTATGCTACTGTTTCTAACATTATGCATGTGTGAAGAGAGGTGAAGGATGAAAACACCATAATCTTTCAGATCCAGGTAGTTGAACAAGCTATTTCCAGAACTGTCATCAGAAAGTCTTGTGAATATTAGAGCTATTTTCTTTTTTTCACTGTGAAAAATTGATTCCACCATTCAAGCTTTAAAAAGAAAAATAATTTTACATAACTTAAAAATATAAAGAGAAAAATTAACCTTTTCAAGGAATTTAGTAGTCTTTTTGCCTCTCCATTCAGTCATTTCAAACCTGATTGCTGATAGATAGTTCCCCCCAGTGATTTCTCATTTGCAATCTATTTCTAAATTTAATAAGTGATATTTCACAAAACAAAATCTTTCTTGTTGTTCCTTATTAAGAAACCCTATATAGCTAATTCATACTGTTTATTCTACTTTTAAGCCATTTACATCTCCATTTTGCTTTTTGTATAGACATTAGTGAAATGACTCATTTCTGCCTGATTAATGTATATTGACGATGCCAGTCTATCACAAAAGTCTTCACCTATTTTTTTATTCTCAGCACTCCATAAATCAATACAGAAAGAAAATCCAACTGTATTTTTCTCAAAATCTGAGCCAAGGGTTGAAGTTGACATGATAGCAAATCCAGCTAGTCTTTGCAAACCAGATGTCTACTCTAAGGTATTCATCTAATATCCCTGTATAATCAATGTATTTCTAGAAAGCCTTTTCACCCATCATAAAATAACTGACAAAGACAGATCGACTAACCAACTCTCTCTCTCATGAGTATTGACTTCTATTTGTTGAGTGCGGAATGAGTCTAGCTAGCACAAAGTATCTATCTGAAGGTAAGACATGTTAGGTGACGTCTCTCAGCCTAAGTTTAAGGGAATGCTTAGTAGAAAATTACAAGTTAATGTCTCTAATATAAAATAGTAAGAATTCAATATTTTAGAGAAGTACAGCTTTCAGTTCTTATATGTCTTAAAACCATGGACACATATGTAACAATCATTTGTGCTGCCAATATTTCCTCTCATTCAGTGTTACATCTTCCTAAATTTCAGCTTTCTTTTAAATAGTTAATAGGAGAAAAGTCTCACATTTTTATTGACAAATCTCCCACCTTAAGTTATTCTGTATGAATGAGATAAGTGGCCAAGATCTGCCTACTGTTCAGATTTTCATTTAGCATCTCACCACTCCCTTGACCCTCTGTTTGCTACAATCCCACTTGGAAATGGGAGACTTGAACTTTGTAGTCGCTTACATTTCCCTGTATGATTGTCATCAATAAAGTACACTAAGCAGTACTTATTACAAGGCCTAGGTGCCCTCTCAAAATGGAAAAGCACTGTTATTACCTTGTATTTATCAGTATACAAAAGAAATATTTTTATGTTAATTAATATAGAATCTATGAACTACCAAATTAGATGACTGTTAATCCTTAAATTGTACTGATCTAAGTATCTGATATATACTTATTGTAGTCATAAAAAATTTATACTAAGTAAAGAGTATAAATACATTTCTATACCTTCCAAGTGAAAGAAAATACTGAATTTTTATTAAAAAAAAACCCGCACAACTCGACCAAATGTAATACTCTGTGTAAAAGATTATTTTGACTGAAACTGATGCTTTTGTAAAAGCTAAAATGCCTTCATTTTTTTCATTGAAACAATATAATTTTGAGGGTTTTAACTCCCTAAAAAGTGAAAAATACTTCTTTATTCCTCAGGTTTTGGTAGCACTTGTCCTACAGTCCTAGGCATGAGTGAATTTACACAGTGTGTACACAGAATTGAGACCAAACAAGCATCAGCAAGGGTGACTCTAATCCCACATATCTCATACTTTTTTCATTCTTTGAGGTTTCTTCTAATAGATGAAAGCAAACCTCAAAATCTGGGGATTTTTTTCAAAGATCACAAAGTATCTTTAATCTACTGAAAATATTAGAAAGTCTACATGGCTTTTCAACACCAGAAAACAATGATCTGTCTCATATCTTTTTCAAAGCCTGAGTTTCACTCTGATAGAAAAGGGCTAATCGGGGGGGGGGGGCCGGGGAAGAAAAAAAAAAAGCTGAAGAAAAGTGAGTTTCTGTGCTCTGTATCTAACTTGTCTGGACTATATTCACATGTTTGGTTCAGCTAAACACATTGGTCTACCCAGTATGATATTACATAGCATATCCACAAACAATGGTGTATTTGTTGCTTATTAAAGAGGACTCTTCAATGAACTTCTAAGTGACAGATATTATTTAAGAAATCTTTTTAAATTATTTTTGATAATCACAGTTTCTGTCATTAGTAGGGCAAACTGACAAATTGTCAATGACATATTTATGCTACAACTGGCATTCCCTGGCAGCCAGGATGTAGGAGTAAAATATTTGGAAGACAATATGTATACAATACACTTGTTGTTTCCCATCTGGTTATTTGCAATGAGTTTTGCATTAATTATAAGGGGAGTATGGGGTGTTCCTAAACTGGGCTAGTATTTTTGTTGCAAGCAGGAAATGCCATAGATATTTTCTGTTTTGTATGTTTCTTATTATAAGAACAATTTCATTTTGTGTGGTTTTGAGGCTCAAATATGCCTACACTCCATTGCTTCTGAATTGTAATTAGATCTGAATTGCATTTCACCTTTTTTTGGAACTCTTTCGCCTTTTATAAACTAATTCATTCAGAAAGAGAGGACCAACAGCTTGCTGCAGGAGTGAGTGAAGGAGGAGGTCAGGCCAGGGGCAGCTCCAGTGCAGGTCATCAGGCATCAGGAAGCAGGCAGCAGTACATGGTGGCTGTACTTAAATTTACTTGCAACTGATCCATTACTTACCATGTCCCAAGTAACCAGACATCCATAATAGCTGTTAAATTTACAAATGCTTTAATACATCTCTGCTGCCTGAAGAGTCACCAAAGGTGTATAATGGATCCTGGATATGATTATGAGTTGCTTGTGACATATCTTCTGAATTAGAACATATTTTCAAGTCAATAAAAGTACATCCTGTTTTTCTTCAACAGGGAGGAGAGCCCTATGCTTTCTGCACTGTCATGTAAGGACTTTGCAGTCCTACAATGTGCAATAGGTTTTTGAAAGACACATTTGTAAAATATAAAAACAGCCTGGTCTATATCAGCCAGTTAAAACCTTACATGAAAAGTCATGCCCACAGTTGTCAAAAATGTGTATAATACTACTTAAGATAATGCAGTTACAGGGATTTCTGCTGTTAGGCCCAGGGTATTGAATACTTTCTAAATAGAACATAGATAAAGTCTTTTGATAAAATCATGAGACCTACTAAGTACTGCAGAACAGTATGAGGGATAGCATGATAGCTAAAGGCAAAATGAACTGCAAAAAGATTGGTACACAATTGATGTTTGTGATCTATTAAGTGCTGTAATCACTGTAATTATATACAGTCATCAATATTGCAGTCTGTGTAATACCGAAGCATCATTCAATATCATATTTATGTAGCAGCCTTTACAACAGCAAAACCAACTTCATATTTTGAATAAACCTGGAAATCAAAATCTTCTCATTGAGACAAGTGAAACTGTAAAACTCATTATTATTTTCCATGTTCAAAATGCAATGATCTTCAGACTCCCTGCATTACATTAGCTATGAGATTTTAAGTCTGCTGGTTCTTTTAGTGTTCTTAGTTAGTTCTGGAATGTACAATTTTAAACTATTTATGTAAAAGTCCTGTGATTTGGACTTTAATGTTTTGTTTGCCAGTTTGTTTTCACTTGACACCAACGAAGACAGGTTTGTTATGAAGTAGATGGGTAAAACCAATAAAGTAAATGTTAGAGTTTCACTGATTTGAAGGAACCAACAAAGAATAGTGAAGATCATCACATTTCTATGACCTGAATTTACTTGAAGTTGTTTAGACATGTAGGATACAAAGAGATATGTTTTTTTCTCTCAAAAGATTTTTTTCTTGGCAATAAAATATAGGATTGCACTTGTGATCTGATCTGAAATCAATGTAAAGATTTCAGAAGCTTTTCTATGAGGTCCTCAGCTAGTACTACTTTTTCAATGCTTGAAAGTGTGTTATTTAGAAGAAGGGTCTAGAGACTGCCCCTTTATTTCCTAATATTCAGTAGAATGCACCAACTATCCTTAGAAAACAAGGTTACTTGTTACCTATACTGAAATGTAGACCTCTTTCTTCAGATTTCCATCACAGCGGTACATACCTTCAGTGTGAATACATACTTTATTCTCCAGCTTTAATGTTAAAAATTCCAATACGCTTGATGATGAGTTTCTCTAAGTATCATCCAGATTAAAATTTAGCTCAGACTTTGCAACCACAAGCACGACAGAAACTTCCCCATTAATGTAATAGTTTTAACATATTCATTTTTACAAGCATACATATGAGACAACAAAGCATATATCTGAAATAATTTCTGGGCATGAATCTTAAATGTCTACTTCATTTCAAAATATCATGTTCAGTTCTGATATCAACATCCAGATATGTGAATAAGGCAAGCGATTCAACAAGGTGATTCAACAAGCCACCCAAATGATACAGACTTCTCAAAACAGCTTTACAACTTGAAGAGCTTCATCTAGTTAATTTATCTAGGAGGTAATTTAACTATAGATTAGATGGATCTATAAAATCCATCAAATGTTCACAAGGTAAAATTATACAAAGTTGATGTCATAAATACAGATTAGTATTACACAAGACTAATAATGGACATATTGCAGTTTTACTACCCACCCAACTTGTTCTGAAATCTATGCATCAGACACAAGTTCTGGCCTTGATGCAGGAACTGGATTCACGGATAATTTTACATGAACTTAAACACAGCTGCTTATTCATCTATTATTCCAGATTCCAGTGTAGACAACATAAACACTGTTACCACTGAAACGTAGTTGGTTTTATTGCCAGCATTATAAAGAAAACCTTGAAGCTTGTAGCAATATTCCTTTCAATACTTCAGTACATGATAACATGAAGGAAATCTGGAAACAATGAAGGATAAAATTCGACCATCAATTTTAGCAAAAAAAATGCTATGCAACTACTAAAGATATAATTGTTCTTTCCTCGAAAAGTGCTGATTTGCAAAACATTTGAAAACACACCATGATTTCTTTTTGCTTTGAAAGTCTTTTGTGAAAGATAGTTAGTTGCAGCATTAAATCACAGTATATGTGAACGTAAAAACTCCCATGTGGCACCAAGTGCAAGTCTAGAGAGTATGGTGAGCTCCTCTGCAAATGTCATTCAAATCAACAGTAAAATCAGTGCTGTTCATAACACTAAGCTCAATCTACTTATCTATCATATGTAGCCCTAAGGAATTTTCACTGGAACTGATCACAATCATTATGTTACTACTTTGAGATAGTTTGAAAAGAGAGGCATTAAAAAAAAAAAGAGAGACAGAGAAAAAAACCACAAAAAACCCAAAATTTAATGTAAACATGTCTTGTAAACTAGACATTCTTACATGTCTGAATGCTGATATTTATTATTTCAAATTTTTGCATCAATTTTCCATGAAATTACATGATTTGGTTTGAGTTTTTTATTCTGTGATTGGATTACTTAACTGTGAACTCTTTTGAAAGAAGTGAAAAAGAAATTCATAATTTACCTGAGTTTTTCTCTCACAGAGACAAAATGAAGACAGTTTGCAAGATAGAGATGACTGAGTGATGTAATGAGAGGGGAAAACCAGGCCTGCAGAAATTTACAGAAATTTAAATCTACTCCTTCTCTTCATCAAAGAAGCCTGACAATTATTTAAAAATACACAGGTTCTTTCTTGACATAAAAAGAGAGAGACACATGAACTGTCTTTCTGGACAATAAATGTTGTCTTGTTGTATGCTTAAAGGTAAATGCACCGTGGTATTCTTGAAGACTGTATGCCATATATGACTTTGACCAAAATATGGGAAATGGAGAACAAGGATACAACAATACTCCCCAGAGCTTTAAAAAGGACACATACACCAATAATTGAGTGAAAGTTTCACTGTCGATAGCCTAAGTAACAAGTTTAGAAGTTTTAGGTTAGCTAAAAAGAAAACTTTTCCATTCATTGTTCAACTCAGGAATAGCCTATGCGGTTAGTGTATGAAATCCCTATCACTAACGATTAAGTTAAACAGATACGCCTCAGAGTATTTTCAGGCTAAGCATATATAAAAGAGTTATAGATTTTTTCTAGTTTCTATATAACATGTTTTGGGTTTGGATTTTGGGTTTGGTCGTTTGTTGTTTTGGTTTGGTTTTTTTAAAGCAAGTGTATGGAAGGGTAGAGGGGAGAAAAGAAACAGGAAGCCTTTGAAACAAAAAATTGAAACTTTCTCATCCACAAAGTCAAAATGGACCATTTCAATCACTTTGACACTCCAATCTTTTTTCTTTCTCTAAGAGAAATTTGAGTCAAGATGTATCAAATATCTACATTTTTACTAAATTACAAAGAGGAAAAATAGGATGGGATGAGTAAGGTTTGGATAGCATCTGACCCTGTCCTCCTTCCAACTCACTTCACATACCCACTTCCCAAGGCAAAAATTAATTCCCTTGTCAGTCATATTGTTGTCACCATAATTAGGGCAGCAGATGCATTTGAAATATTTACCTTTCTGGCAAATAAAAGCTTTTGAATGAATACATCTAATCCCTCAATACTGGTGTCACAATCACAAGACACTATAAATTTTCAGAGAAAACTTTCACATGGAATAATGACTGAAAAAAACCTGCTGTTATTGATGCTTTCCATATGGTAGTCTCATACAGTGACATAAAATTAAATGAGTATTTATTATGACATAATCTATAGATATTTCATTTGTAAACAGTTTTCATTGTGCAAGAGGGAGAATTAAGGGGTTTTTTTAACCACTTTGCTTGTCAATTCCATGATATAGGTGTCTTTCTCATGTATTGCCAGATCCTTGATAATTCTTAAAACATAAGATCTCCTGTGAGCCTCTGGTGTTACTGAGTCTGTTTATCTTAAAAAGGTCAAAATTTGCTTTTCTATTTCTTTTTAAAAGTCAAATATAATCCATATCCAAATTTAAAACATAAGTGCTTTTCCTTTTTTGTTTGTTTTTGTTTTTGTTTTCTAGAGCACATAGATATTTTTGATATTTAAATTTAAGAGTAATACTTTATTCACCAGAGGGCATTCATGCTTCAACCAGTCCATTCTGTAAACAGCTCACAGAAAATGTAATATTTATCCAAGTTATTTTTCTGAAATAAAGGTTTCACTTTGCATTAATCAACATGGCAGAGAAAAATAAATTCTGCTTCATGGGGTGTCTCTTCAGTTTAGGTTTTTAAGACTGTGGCAGAATTACAGTCTTTTCACACTTTACACAGTATTGGAAATAAAATTTTGAATAGTTATTTCAATATTGAACAGCTAATCCTGCTGGGTTAAATTCTAACAGTTTAAATTAAAATGGGGATTATTTTATGAACCAATTGCTTTTCTCTGCAATTACTGCAATACAAACTCTTGTTAAGTAAGTTTTCATTGAACTGAAATTGCCAGCAATCAAGAAAAACACTTGTCATAGAATCACAGAATCACAGAATTGTAGGGGTTGGAAACGACCTTGAGAGATCATCGGGTCCAACCCCCTGCCAAAGCAGGTCCCCAGCTCATATTGCACAGATAGTCATCCAGATGGGTCTTGAATATCTCCAGAGAAGGAGACTCCACCACCTCCCTGGGCAGCCTGTCCCAGGGCTCTGTCACCCTCACTGTGTAAAAGTTCTTCCGCATGTTGGTGTGGAACTTCCTGTGCTCCAACTTGCAGCCATTGCCCCTGGTCTTGTCTCCACAGACCACTGAAAAGGGGCTGGCCATTTCCCCCTGCATCCCATACTTAAGATGTTTCTAAACATTGATTAAGTACCCTCTCAGTCTTCTTTTCTCAAGGCTGAAAAGTCCCAGCTCATTCAGCCTTTCCTCATAGTGGAGATGTTCCAGGCCCTTAATCATCTTCGTAGCCCTTCTCTGGACTCTCTCCAGGAGGTCCCTGACTTTTTTATAACAGGGAGCCCAGAACTGGACACAATAGTCCAGGTGGAGCCTGACCAGGGCAGAGTAGAGGGGGAGGATCACCTCCTTCGACCTGATGGCCACACTCTTCCTGATGCATCCCAGGATCCCATTGGCTCTCTTAACCACCAGAGCGCACTGCTGGCTCATGGCCAACCTGTCATCAACCAGGACCCCCAGGTCCTTCTCCACAGAGCTCTTCCCCAGCAGGTCATCCCCCAGCCTGTACTGATACTGACGGTTATTCCTCCCTAGGTGCAAGACTTTACACTTGCTTTTGTTGAACCTCATCTGGTTTCTCCCTGCCCAGCTCTCCAGCCTGTCCTTTTGAAAAAAAATAAAAGCAATATTTTTAGTCCAGGTTCTGACATTTTTCTTTTATGTAAAGAAAGAGAGACAGAAAATCAGTGACATCTATATACCCAGCTTTCAAGCCAGTAGCGCACCATTTCATAGCATATATTACCTGTACATATATTACCGCAGTCCTGTACAATGCATCTGAAATATTTACCATGGAATTAGAAAACGTAACAACAGAGCTCCAAAAGCAGCTATGTAGGAGTAAAGGAAATGACTGGAGAGCTAGGGTGGCAAGTACTTAGCTGAAAAAATATAAAATTATGACGTAGTTCAGGGACATCATTGCTAATGTGGAATCGGCAAACCACATCTTAATTGGACTATTTTTCAAATTACTGTACTTGTGGGGTGATAAGGCTATAGCAAACCATTTGGCCAGATTCCCTTAGATATGACAGGATGGTGATCAACACTTCTTAAAGGTACTCACTAGCATGTGCCCGCATTACTTTAAGAGTACGCCCAACGGATGCTCTGACGAAGCTTGTTCAGTAATTCTAATTAATTCAAAGATACTGCCAGGTAAAGAAGGAGAAGCTGAAGAAAGACAGGAATGGCTTGAAAGTGTATATTGTGCATGCTCTGCACCCTTCTTTATTCGAGGGAAAAGAGAAAAGGTCTCATTAAAAAAAAGGGATAAACAAGTGTCTAAGACCATCCCCTTTTTCCAGTAAGATCATTCCATTTAAATTGTTTATAAATTAGCATAGCGCAACCTCTTTATGGCTTACAGTATACATTTGTAAAGCAAGATTTACTTTGTCCCATCAGATAACGTCCACAAATATATCTTGATTGAAATTGTACTTTTGTCTCCTGAAAAAAATCGGTGATCTCTTTTTACTAAGATTTCTCTTACGGTTTTCTATGCAATGTTTATCTTTGGCTGTCACTATGGCTGCAGCTGCCCGATTAAATGGCTCAAAATGTGGTCCAAAACCACAGCCTTCTACATAGAAGATGAAGTTTGGATTTGGCAGTCTTTTCTTACTTTTTTTTCATCTCACAGGGACCGCTCATGATGCATACTTTTTTCAGTTAGCATCAGACACATGAACCAAACTGAGTTTTTAAACTGAAAACTAAACATGAAACTGCCCACTAATTTCAGTATTTTGAGCTTGCATAACCCAGCTGGAAATGTGCATATCAACATACAGAAAAACTATCCATGTTCTTTGAACTAACACAAAAAACACACACGTAAATCAATACACAATTCTCTATTTGCAAAACCTGTTATTTAGGATGAGCCAGTCCACTTTTACCTTTAAAAACATTTTCCTGAAAAACCTAACACTGTAGCCCATAAACAAAAGCTCCAAAGAAAGACAATTCTGTTTAGGTGCCTACTAGCTCTTCTCTAGCTCTGATTATAATCAATAAAGATATCTGAACAACACAAGCAGTGATGCCTCAAGAGCATTCTCAAGATGCCTTCCAACATCTGTAATGTTTTCTCACCTAACTCATCCACCATCCACTAGTGGATATCTAAATTTAAATCTTTCAGACTGAACACAATCCCAGTCTTTGTTGATACCAATAGAAAAAAAAAATCAAAAAATTAAAGAAGGAAAAAAAGGAAGATCTGATTAGAGACCAGTCAGACTCACCTGTGTGCCTGGCAAGCTCATTGAGCAGATCCTGGAAACTATGATTAGGCACATGGAAAGTAAGGACATAAAGGGTAACAGACAACATGGCTTAATGAAAGGAAAATTGTGCCTAACAAATTTGGTGACATTCTACAATGGGATTACAGTGCTGGTGGAACAGGGAAGAGTGACACACATAATCTGCCTGGGTTTGTGCAAAGCATTTGACACTATCCTGCATGATATCCTTGTCACTAGAGAGTCTTGGATTTCATGCATGGAATATTCAGTGGATAAGGAATTGACTGGATGGTTGCACTGAAAATGTTGTGGTCAAGTGAGGATCACTGATGAGTGGCATTCCTTGAGGACTGGTACTGGGACTGTCACTTAAAATCTTTCTGGAGATGTGGGCAGTGAGATTAAGTGCATTCTCAGCATGAGCCAGCAGTGTGTGCTAGCAGCTCAGAAGGCCAATATGTCCTGGGCTGCATCAAAAGCAGTGTGGCCAGCAGGCGGAGGAAGGTGATTCTGCCCCTCTACTCTGCTCTCACCTGGAGTACTGCATCCAGTTCTAGGGATCCCAGCACAGGAAAGACATAGAGCTGTTGCAACGAGTCCACAGGAGGGCTACAAAGACGATCAAGGGGCTGGATGAATCTTTGGGCAACCTGATCTCAAGAAGGGTGTTCCTGCCCGTGTCAGGGGGATTAGAGGTAGATGATTTTTGAGGTCCCTTTCAACTGGAAGTGTTATATGATTCTATAGTAACACAAACGCTTACACCTATCTGGAATGTTTATACATTCTTTGTAGTGATCATCTACATATTGCTGTCAGTTCTTGCCATCTGTATAAGATATTTAACAGCAAATGACAGAAAGGGATAAAAAGCAACGGTAGTAGGACGTAAGATCACAAAACCCTGTCCTGATTTTTGCTTGAGTGCTTCCTAAGTTTAAGTTTGGATGGGTTCTAAGTAACTAACAAGATGCAATAGAACCAGGAATTCTTCATGTCAAGCCTTATTAGAACCCTGAACACTGACTGTTAGAGGAGACTGGCACCTCACCAAAGCAGATCACATGAGGCATTTCTCTGTTGAGATCAGTTTGAATTAGAAGAATGAGAGTTTAAAATAGTTCACATTTTTATTCCCTTTCACCAGTTCTTTCATAGCTCTAGGTCTCACTGGCTCCTAATGAACAGGAGACAGCAGATACCAAGTGCAAGACTACCTTCTCTACCTGCCACAAAGAATTAGTGCCTTATGTGATCACAGTGATTTATTGAGTCCTAGCAATGTGACAGATAATGCAACGTGTGAATTGATCTATCACAGAAATCTTAAATGAAAACACACCTTATGTGACTTAGGCAAAAGTTTCTGTGACTACCAAAACTTGCATACACACATACTTACTCTGTTGAGTCAAGTGAGTTCATTTTGCTTTTCACTCTGGCTTGTCATATAAAGCCAAGTATACCATGAGAAAAAGGGATTCTGCTCCTTGCTTTATTGCATTAAAACTGGTCACCATCTCCCATCTGGGGCTCTGCCTCCTGTTCAAGAACTGGAAGTCGGAAGGTACATTCTTTAAGCTGTAAACTGAGCACATTAGCATGGAATATTGTATGGAACAAAACACTGAACTCACACTAATTTTACAGAACCTTCCTTCAGAATAGGATCCCCTCATTTGGTACTGGTCCACCCACTAACACAAAATAATGCAAAACTCTAGTTGTCTAGGAACAACTTCTGAAGATCTGGGGAGAATTAGAGAGACCAAAGATCCCATTTCTAATGAGATTTTAATTCAATCCAGGCCATAAAAAGGAAGAAAAAAGGAACTTTATCATTTTCAGTTACTTGCAGATGCAACGCATATGATTAAAAGTCCAATTTAGGGAGTTACTGAGAATACGCTATTCCCACTAAGTCACTGAGTAACAAAAGCATCATAAAATATTTCTTGCTGATTTTTTCTCATTTTTCTCATTGTCATGTCCAGTAACATCTGTTTAAAAAATAATAATGAAATTGCCTGAATGCCTTCATTAGTGTTTCTGTTGTCTATTGTGTTTTCATTTAGCAACAATCTCTAAATGGGAGATTTTATTACCAGCAGTAAACACAGATCTTATCAGGTGCCCATCACCACACCTCCCGCTGCATCTGTGTGTTATGTTACTGCCTTTCCCCTTCTCTTCATTTCTGAAATGTAGCAAGATTAGATACATATTTGGAATAAAATGTATCTTATTCAAAAAATAAAAGGCTAAGGAAATAAAAGGCAAAGGAAATAAAAATTTGAGAAAGCAGCAACTCATCTGACAAACTGCTGAAAAGATAATCTGAAATGATCTCCCAGACTTTGAAGATACTATAATAAAGTTTCTGAGTAAAATGGAAAGGAATTCTAGAAATCCAATACATACTTTTAAGGTGCTCTTAAACAGCATATAGTCCTAGTCTGAAACCATGATCTTCCTGAGCTTTATTTCTAGTTACAGCCCCATCATTCAGTGGCAAGAGCCTGAAAGGTGTCCTGGTGAGATTCTAAATGTTGTTTGAAATGTATTACGAGGAAGAAGAGAAGCTATATTTTGTCACCTAGTAAATATTACCCGACTCCTCCTGACTTTACTTATTCATGCCCCCATTCACAGAATATTACCTATACAGAAAGATGTTCCTGAAGCTCTCCTGGATCAAAGGGGAAGAAAAAGGTCAGAACATGGAGGCAAGGTTAGTCACCAACACAAAACATTGTCATATTTCATGCATTTCTTGTGAACTATTAAGCTGATTTCCCATAAAACATAAAAGATGGTAAAAATTCGCTTCTAACCTACAAGGTCCTTCATGAATATAGCTCATTTTATTTAATTGGTGTCTATTCTCCTTGAATTCCACTTTAGACTTCAAGTCTTTATGAAACTATGTGCCAAAATGCTTGTAGGCATATGTCATGGTTCAGACCCAGCTGGCAGCTAAGCATCATGCAGCCATTGGCTTACTCCTCCCCCATCTTCTGTTGGAATGAGGAGGAGAATCAGAAGGAAAAGGTAAAACCCATAGACTGCTACAAGGAAGTTTACTAGGACAGCAAAGAAAGATGAAAATAATGGCAATACTAATAAAAGAATGTACAATTCCATTTTCTCACCACCTGGAACACAATGCCAAGCCCATTTCCAAGAAGTGATCTCTCCTTCCTGGCCAGCTCCCCTCCTTATATACAGAGCATGATGTCATATGTTATCGAATACCTCTTTGGCTGCTTTGGATCAGCTATCCTGGCTGTTCCCCATCCAAGATTCTTGTGAAAATTAACTCTGTCCCAGCTGAAAACTAGGATAACATATTTTGACATTTATAACTCGGAAATCAGTACTGGATAGAATGGCATAATCCAACTCACCAGTTGTCTATTTAGTGGACGCAGAAGCAGATATGACCCAGAGATGTATACCCTCCAAACTTCATATTGAGTCACCGCGCCACAGCTTACAGAACTAAAGCATTATCAAAACCTTTATTAATTATTCCCTCAAGGATCGTGAATTCTCTATTCAGTACCTCCTCTCTATCTTTCTGATTTTATCAAAGCTATGAATACCACATCCCTCTTTCTATTGTTTACATCAATCTTTAATATCTCAAAAAACCTCTTCCTTTGAATGATAACTATTTCAGATGGTAGTGGATATGAATGTCATTGTATGCTCAGGAGCCAAGGTATGAACATATTTTCACAGTACTTACACCAATATTTTTTAAATAAAAACTTAAATAAGATTTTGTTTAAAATTAGCCCCTAAATTGAGTAGACATCCGTGTGATACCTTAAACTTCCAAACTTATTAACAATTTTCAGTTGGAGCCCAAGAATTTAGTTTAAAAAGGGTTATAATGAGGTCCAAAATGTTACTTGAAATACATCAGAACAAGGGAGAGAAGTTATTTATTGTTTTTTACTATTAATTTTCTTTAAAACCTATTAATTAATAAATAGTAGAAATCACTTCATTTATGAAAATGAAATGTGCCGGGTCTATATCCACGTAGTATCAACAGCATAACAGGCAAAAATCTATTCCTAATCTGAAGGTTTCCCTAGCCATTTTCATTTTTTGCTATTACTACAACCCACTATTTAAAAGAAAGTCTAAGTATATTCTGGAAAGTCTAAGTAGATTCTGGAAAGAGTCCAGCAGAGGGCCTGAAGCATCTCCCCTATGAGAAAAGGCTGAGTGAACTGGTATGTTCAGGCTGGAGAAAAGAAGACTGAGAGGGGATCTCATTAGTTTTTTTAAATATCTGAAGTGTGGGAGACAGAGGGAAATGGCCAGTCTCTTTTCTGTGGTCTGTGATGACAGGACAAGGGGCAATGCACACAAATTAGAGCACACGAAGTTCTGCACAGTGAGGGAGAGCACTGGAACAGGCTGCTTTGGGGGATGTGGAGTCATCTTCTCAGGAGATGATATTCAAGTCCCTTCTGGATGCCTATCTGTGTGACCTGTCCTAGGGAACCTGCTTTGCCAGGGAGTTGGACTCAGTGATCTCTGGACGTCCCTTACAAACCTTAAAATTCTGTGATGTGTGATTCCTATGTTAATTCCATGGTCTTTCTACATGTCATGAACTGTCCACATGTATAACTGTAGAAGTTGATTTAAGTGCTCATTATCAAGAATTGAACATATGTGTATCTGGGTTCTCAAACAACAGTCTTACCTAGGTTTCACCTTCAGTTAACATTGGGCAAAAATTCTTATTTACAAACAGGTTTTATGAAAACAATGTGAACAAAAATATAGCAATATTATGTATCTCATTAAGAAAGAGAATGTAATTAAAACAATGGAGAGCTTTTCATCACCAGCAAGTTAAACATTTCCTTAATACATAATGGATGAGAGGTTGTAACATCCCACAGATGATCTAGAGGAACATTTTGTACCAAGATGAAAAATAAAATCATTTGGAGCATCCATCATTATCAAGACACACAAGGAATCCAAACAGCAGAGAAAAGTGCTGTACTGTGCTCTGGTGGACAAATGCAAATAATTCATTTTTATTATGTTCAGTTTAAAAAGTCTATCTAAGGAATTGCCCTTTTGTTTAGTACAAGTTAAATATAAAAAATCACAAAGTTTCCAGTCTTCAAAATTTTACATGTATACATTACTTCAGGGTGGGGCAACATTATGAGTTGCAAATAATTTACCAAGACTACCTGCAATTGTGTGTTGCTTAACATTCTCATAAAGTGGAGGATGAGGGGCTTTCTGCTTACTCTGGTGCATATGTCTGTAAATGAAGTAAGATTTCCTTTCAGTCAGATCTACTCTTACTGTAGCTCTATAGAAGTTATCCCATGGGCTATGCTGTTATAAGGTAAGGGAGCCTGTGAGAGCTCTAGCATTTAAACAGCACTTCTTCCAAGCCCAGGACCAGCGCATCCCTTTGAGCAAGAAATCTGGAAAGAGTGGCAGAAGACCTGTGTGGATGATCAGGGATTTCGTGGGTAAACTCAAAGGGAAGCAGAAGGTCATTGAATTGTGGGAAAAGGGTCTGAACACCAGGGAAGAATATAGGAATGTTGTCAGGGCCTGTAGGGACACAACTAGGAAGGCTAAAGCCCACCTGGCAATGAAACTGGCAAGGGACATAAAGCATAATGAAAAGGGGTTTTTTAGCTACATGAATACTAAGAGGATGACCAGGGATAATGTGGGTCCCCTGCTGAAAGAGGTGGGTGACCTGCTGATGGGGGATGCTGAGAAGGTGGAGATACTGAACGCCTTCACTTCAAAGGCCCCTTGTGACTCTTGGACACTGGGAGAAAGTAAGAGAGTTTGGGAAATGAAGACCCTCTGTCTGGATGAGTTGGGGGTGGTCTAGGAGCGTCTCAGAGGGATTAATGCACATAAATCCATGGGCCTGGATGGGATGCATCCATGTGTCCTGAGGGAGCTGCCGGAAGTGATTGCTGAGCTGCTTTCTATTATCTTCAACAGGTCTTGGAGGACAGGAGAAGTGCCTGAAGACTGGAGGATAGCCAATGTCACTCCAGTCTTTAAAAAGGGTAATAAGGAGGATCCCAGCAACTATAGGCCAGTCAGCCTCACTTCTGTCCCTGGAAAGGTGATGGAACAGCTTGTTCTGGATGCCATCAACAAGCAATTAGAAGAGAAGAAGGTCATGAGGAGTAGTCAGCATGGATTCACCAAGTGGAGATTGTGCTCGACCAATCCCATAGCCTTCTATGATGTCATCACCAGCTGGGTAGATGGAGGGAGAGCAGTGGATGTCATCTACCTTTACTTGAGCAAGGTTTTCAATACTGTCTCCCATGACATCCTGATAACAAAGCTGAGAGAGTATGGGATAGATGAGTGGACAATGAGCTGGGTTGAGAATTGACTGTCAGATCAAGCTCAGAGGGTGGTAATGAGTGGGGCAGAGTCTGACTGGAGACCTGTGACTAGCGGTGTTCCCCAGGGCTCAGTGTTGGGTCCAGTCCTGTTTAATATCTTCATTGACGACCTTGATGAGGGAATAGCATCCACCCTCAGCAAGTACACCGATGACACAAAGCTGGGAGGAGTGCTTGACACGCAGGAACACTGAGCTGCCATTCAGTGAGACCTGGACAGGCTGGAGAGCTAGGCAGGGAGAAACCAGATGAGGTTCAACAAAAGTAAGTGTAAAGTCTTGCACCTAGAGAGGAATAACCGTCAGTATCAGTACAGGCTGAGGGATGACCTGCTGGGGAAGAGCTCTGTGGAGAAGGACCTGGGGGTCCTGGTGGATGACAGGTTGGCCATGAGCCAGCAGTGTGCCCTGGTGGCTAAGAGAGCCAATGGGATCCTGGGGTGCATCAAGAGGAGTGTGGCCAGCAGGTCGAAGGGGGTGATCCTCCCCCTCTACTCTGCGCTGGTCAGGCTCCACCTGGACTATTGTGTCCAGTTCTGGGCTCCCTGCTATAAAAAGTCAGAGATGTCCTGGAGAGAGTCCAGAGAAGGGCTACGAAGATGATTAGGGGCCTGGAGCAACTCTCCTATGAGGAAAGGCTGAGTGAGCTGGGACTTTTCAGCCTTGAGAAAAGAAGACTAAGGGGGGACATTATTAATGTTTAGAAACATCTTAAGTATGGGATGCAGGGGGAAATGGCCAGCCCCTTTTCAGTGGTCTGTGGAGACAGGACAAGAGGCAATGGCTGCAAGTTGGAGCATAGAAAGTTCCACACCACTGTGGGGAAGAACTTTTTCCCCGTGAGGGTGACAGAGCCCTGGAATAGGCTGCCCAGGGAGGTGGTGGAGTCTCCTTCTCTGGAGATATTCAAGACCCATCTGGACGCCTATCTGAGTGATATGTCCTAGGGAGCTGCTTTGGCAGAGGGGTTGGACCCGATGATCTCTCGAGGTCCCTTCCAACCACTATGATTCTATGATTCTACTGTAAAATGCAAGTGGAATAGGGTGATGTCACAAATAGGTAATTGGAAGAAGGGCAGAACAGGAACACTTTAAAGAACACTTTGTCTAATATGGTGAAATTTGGCTAAATGAAAACTATCAATGTAAATTTACAGTGCTGTTTTACGCAAAAAGAAACGAGAAGCATCTCAGGAATTTACCAAGACCCCTTAGGTCTACTTATTGCACTTAGACATTTACTGGATTCTGGAACTGAAGGCACAGAACTTTCATGTTCTTGTTCATCATTCAAACATGCAGAGACAAGTGCCCGCCCTTCCTTTTCAAAAGAAAAAGAAATTATTATGAGTTAGGATTTCATAGATCATTTCAGCAGTTTGCCAATATAGGTTTGGGATCATAGCTGGTACCACCACCCCTCAACCTATTTATTTAGCAGCTCTGCACCATGCTGGGTGAAGCTCCAATTCCTGTGGTGTACAGTGCATATGGTTCATATTTTAGTCATGCTATCTTTTGGAGCAACTTGTTCTTCAACCATTACAGCACCAAACCACTGGATATTCTTTAAAGACTTATTTGAGCATCTATAGAGCATATGACATGTCCATAATCCTCTGAGGAATCAGACTTGAGGCCTTAAGGCCAGGTTGGATGGGCCTTTCAGCAACCTGGTCTCCTGGAGGGTATCCCTGCCCACAACAGGGGCAGTGGAACTAGATGGTCTTTAAGGTCCCTTTCAACCCAAAACATTCTGTGATTCTATGATTCTTAACTTGAAGATACTGCAGTATCACTCAAGACAAATTGTCTCACTTCAGTATAAGACAGTAACAGAGCAAGATCATTTACAATACCAAGAGATATGAGTTGGCCAATTTGTTTCAGTGGAAGGATCTTTCACAGCTGTCTCAAAACTAGAATAAATAATATGTATTTAAGTGCTAGGCTTATTGCCAGTATAAAAAACATTATTTTAACTCAAACTCATTTGTCTAAAGCACGGCTAAGAAGCTTAGCAACTGCAAACACCTCTTTTTGCTTTTAGAAATCTGTCTTCATTGCATGATATATATTGATTTATTGAGAAATCCAGATGGTTAGTATCAACTTGGATAAGTCAGCTCACATAAACTTTAAAATCCATTTGGAAATACCATATGGACTATTTTGTTGTTGAAAAGGACAATTTAGGGGGTTGTTAGAAAGACAAACTAATCCTTTTTGTCAATTGGGAAAGAGAGATAAACACATTAATATTTTGGGAACCAAAATCAGTATGTGAGAGCATGGGTCTTCATATTTTGTGCAGGTTGTCTTTGTACTATGTTCTGTGTTTACAGTATGAAGTTTAACAAGGGTAAGTCTCAGATTCTGCACTTGGGAAGGGGGAACCCTGGCTGCGCATACAGACTGGTGGATCAGACTCTGGAGGCCAACCATGCTGAAAGGAATTTTGGGGTCTTGATGACAGCAGGTTACATGAGTCAGCAGTGTGCCCAGGCAGCCTGGAGGGCCAACTGTATCCTGGGTTGCATCAAGCATGGCATTGTTGTCGAGTCCAGTCCCGCTCTAAGCTGTGCTGATGTAGCCTCACCTTCAGTACTGTTTTGGGTGTCACAGTACAAGAGGGATATAAAAATGTTGGAGACTGTCCAGAGGAGGGCAACAAGGATGGGAAGGGTCTGAAGTGGGAAGCTTATAAGGGGAGGTTGAAGTCTCTTGGATTGTACAGCCTGAAGAAAAAGAGGCTGAGGGGAGACAGTCTATGGCTTCCTGACAAGGGGGAGCAAAGGGGCAAACATCAATCACAGAATCACAGAATTGTAGGGGTTGGAAGGGACCTCAAGAGATCATCGGGTCCAACCCCCTGCCAAAGCAGGTCCCCAGCTCATATTGCACAGATAGGCGTCCAGATGGGTCTTGAATATCTCCAGAGAAGGAGACTCCACCACCTCCCTGGGCAGCCTATTCCAGGGCTCTGTCACCCTCACTGTGTGAAAGTTCTTCCACATGTTGGTGTGGAACTTCCTGTGCTCCAACTTGCAGCCATTGCCCCTGGTCCTGTCTCCACAGACCCCTGAAAAGGGGCTGGCCATTTCGCCCTGCATCCCATAACTAAGATATTTATAAACATTAATAAGGTTCCCCCCTTAGTCTTCTTTTCTCAAACCTGAACCGTCCCAGCTCACTCAGCCTTTCCTCGTAGGGGAGATTTTCCAGGCCCTTAATCACCTTCATAGCCCTTCTCTGGACTCTTTCCAGGACATCCCTGTCTTTTTTATAGCAGGGAGCCCAGAACTGGACACAATAGTCCAGGTGGAGCCTGACCAGCGCAGAGTAGAGGGGGAGGATCACCTTCTTTGACCTGATGGCCACACTCTTTCTGAAGCATCCCAGGATCCCATTAGCCCTCTTAGCAACCAGTGGACACTGCTGGCTCATGGCCAACCTGTCATCAACCAGGACCCCCAGGTCCTTCTCCACAGAGCTCTTCTCCAGCAGGTCATCCCCCAGCCTGTACTGATATAAGCAGTTATTCCTCCCTAGGTGCAAGACTTCACACTTGCTTTTGTTGAATTTCATCTGGTTTCTCCCTGCCCAGCTCTCCAGCCTGTCCAGGTCTCACTGAATGGCAACGCAGTGTTTCTGCATGTCAGCCACTCCTCCCAGCTTTGTTGACCAGTGATAGAACCCAACAGAACATGATGAAACTGAGACAGGGGAGGTTTAGGTCGGATGTAAAGAAGTTCTTTACTGAGAGGGTGGGCAGGTGCTGGAACAAGCTCCCTGGCAAAGTGGTCACAGTGTCGGCTTGGCCGAGTTCAAGAAGTGTCTGAATGATGCAATCAATCACATACTCTGACTTGGCTGGTCCTGTGTGGAGCTAGGATTTGGACTTGATGGTCCTTATGGGTCCCTTCCAAATCAGGATATTCTGTGAATCCATGGGTCTATGAATGTGAAGGTGAGGTCTGATAGATACAAAACAGCAATTATATATTTTATTTGATGGAAAACTTAGCAGATTTCAAAATATACTTGTTAGTATTCATATACTCATGCGAGCTGAATGAACTGGTTTACTTGTCTCTGCTTAATCCTTTAAATACCAACCTTCCTGGCAGTTCGCTTCTTCTATTTGGTTATCGTTTTATTTCTCAGATGGATCATGCCATGAAAGTCAATGTTTGTCAGATGGACAGGAATTTTTGTAATTTTAGGACCATTTCCAGCTACATGATTTACAGCTGGCAGAGAAAATAGCTATGTTTCATCTTAAATTGTATTTGGTATTGAAAGAAACTGCTCAATTATTAGCAGTATAACTTGAAGACTTTAAGCCACAGACTGGTAATTTTGATAATGGAATTTAATGGGGTAAGAAGGAAAGTCTTGCAGGTTTAATGAAATGTATCTGTATAAGACTCAACTTGACATAAAACATTTTAAACTGTACATTAAAAAGCATTGCCTTTCAGCCATGAGCATAGAAACACTGTATAAACACCCCTTCAAAATGTTCATTTCCCGGCCTCTTAAATAAGAGCTATTTCAAGATCCAAGTGCCAGACGCAGAAAAGGCCACTTCTCTAATGGGCAAATATTCACAAAACATGAAGGCCTAATTAAAAAAAAAAAAAGATAAAGTTTCTTTCTGAAAGCTTGAGAAACTGTTAATTGTTATAGTAAAAGAAGTAAAAAAAAAAAAAAGAATTTGTTGTTTACTTCCATGTCAGATACATAATGGATGGGGCCAATAGAATGCAAACAGGAATAGCCGTTGGGGGTTTTTTTATGAACAAGCAATAACGTCATTGATGTTTGTTACTTTTTATAGTGGAGTCAAACTTTCTGATGGTTTAGTTAACCCATGTCTGCCTTTTTGTTGTGTGTGAGCAAAGGATTGAATCAGAGCTTAGATGATGTAATGACTAAGCAGTGATTCAGTAGGGCTGGCCAGCAGCCCAATACTTGGATGATTGTGTTATTATGAAATAAACAAACTAGTATCATACCTGTTCCAGAATACTTCTAGAATAGTGCTTCGAAAAATAAATATTTCTATTTCCTTCTTATTAGCTTTACTCTTTTTTCCCCAAATATTATCATTCCTCAGCCTCAGAATCTCAAACAGCAAGAAAATTAAAAGCAGTAACTGATGGTAAAGCAGTCTTCTTGTGTTTTTATTGGGTAAAGTAACATTTCTCACTTCATTATTGAGAAAACTGTAAACTATAGTGATATTATTTTAATAAATAAATAACTTTTGCCACACATTTGCATCTAGTCTCTGTACTTGGATTACACTACTATGAATGTCTTTGAAGATCTCAACAGAATAAGGTCGGTGTCAAGGGGAGTAGGAGGAAGTCCATTATTTATTTTAAATAAAAAGTAGAAACTGAAAAATTTGTCTTCATTCATTTTCAGGTTTTACAGCTTCCAGGTTTGTATGAGCCATAGTATACAGTTCATATTCAACAATCCTTCCTACATACTAAGTTCACTGACTAGGAATCACAAAAAAAATCTGCAGCCATTTAAAGTCATTTTACAAGTAAAATTACGGCATTTATAAACTATTCTACCTTTCTCTCTTTGTGTATGGTATAAATCTAGACACTATCTAAGTGGGATGACATTAGTCCCCTGATCAAACGTTTTCTGAAAAGGAAATAGTAAATTTTTTTCCCCAGAACACATTGTATATTTTTTAACTGGTTGATAGAGAAGTCTTAAACAAACAAACAAAAAAACCCCCACCAAAACCTAACAGAAAAATTAAAATAAATATTAAGGGAAAGTATATAATCTAGGTTCTGTTTTCAATGTGTAGTGTGCTAGAAAGCTCTAGAAATGCTGGAGTGTGAATATAAGGTCATTGAGATCAAATCTAGTTGCCTTAAATCCTTTTCCAGCAAAGGAAACACACATCATCATCTGTCACTGTCAATAAACCCATTTTATTATCTCAGTTGATTTTCAAAGGCCACATTGAAAAACATTTCATCTACTGAAACATTTTCTGTCTTTAACCACTGTTGGTGTTTGCAGAAGAAGAATCCTGTGCATATTACACAGAGTGCCTGTAAATTTATGCTTGAAACTTCATCTCAGTGACTTATGCACCGGAAAGCTGCCACTAATAATGTCACATAAAGCAGAACTGTTCTTCTTATTTATTGCATTCAGAATGTTTTATGTTGATCCCATTATATGTCCCATCATCCATACTTACTCCCAAATCAGCAGCTTAAACATAAAATGAATATTAAAATATTTCTGCTTATCTTTATAGATTATGGACTCTAATAAATCTTTCTGCCTCATAGTGAGGAACAGAAGAGAACATACATATAACAAGTATCAGGTGGATGCAGGTCATCTACAACAAAGAAAAGAGAACCCTTCCTATTACTGTTGAATCTTGGAATACAGGATACAGCTTGAGTGTCCAAAGGTTTATGGCCAAGGTCAAAAAGAAGCAACAAGAATGTGTATCTTCTTGGAAAGGTGCTGTCTTCCCCTTCTGTCATCTGAAATATTCACTGAATGTAATTGGGAAAAGAACTGCTTGGAAACTCCTCCCTGGTATTTTCTTTATATGTTGAAGAAAACCAATACAGTAGAGGGGTATTGCACACTTCATGCAGACACCATCAAGAAGCAGAAAATTTTTGATAAATATGAATGTATGTATACAGCATGGAAATTATGTATTGGTACAAAAGTTACAAGTGCATATGTGCTGCAATTGTGATTTAATTCAAGATTTGCTTGCATAAGTCTGTAATACAGTCATGACACAGCTCTGACCCACTAGTGCAATCTTCCCCTTATATTTTGTAATAAACCATTGCAAAGGCTCCTTATAGGTTGTCTGGAAGCACCTTTCACTAATGTCTGGCCTGGAGGCAGCCCTGTATCAGTTTTGTGATATTTTTTCTTGTAAACTAGCACAAGAGACCAACTGAATTGCAAAAACAGGATCAAAACTTAAATGTTTAAACGTAACACAAGAAATTACTTTTTCTCAGTGCACCTATCCTAACACAAAAGAAAGTAATCCTCTTCTATGCTGTATGGCTCTCAATAGTGAGAAAAGCACTTTATTCACTTCCCATACACTGTTTGTTCTGCAAATAAACCCTATGCTCTAATGTAAGTCAATGGGAAAAGGAACCTTTTTCTTTGCATTAGCAGTTCCCTGAGAAACCAAATACATGCTAAAAATATCTTGTTGTTTGCATATCTGAAGCTGCATCAGCTCATCTGTAAGCCTCTTGGTACCCTTAATCTCAATTAAAAAGTACAATTGTTACTTCAGCTCTGACAACTCCTACAGAGTGCCAGCATGCTATAACTAATGTAAAACAATTTTCTTTCTCTCCATTTTCTCACTACATGTCACTCTCCTATCTTTTCAAAGTCTAAAAAGGTTAGCTGGCTTTTGCTGAATTCACTAAGAGCCCGCATACAAGAGAGAATCCTGTGCTGAATGCTCACATGGGAAGTACAATAGCACACACCTCTGCTTCAATTTCAAAAGAGTCTGAATATTGTCATCATTTGCTTTGTGTGGCTTTTTAAGTTTCCTTTGGTTTTATAGGCTGACCAGGGTGCTTTTTCTGCTTTCACCAATATCACATACAGTTTTTTTCTTTCTCATAAGCAGTCTTCTTTTATAAACAAGAGTCTGTTTGACAAATGTGATATGGCCAAGATCTCAAGAAACTTGTTGTGCATTTTACAAGTTGAAATATTGAAATAAAATCTACAAACTATATAAAATTTATAGACAAAACTTTTCTTTGAATTTTCTGAGTATATATACAAAAGGAGACTTTTAAATGAGTTAACTTGAGGTATACTGCAAACTAGGATGTGCACATCATCTTTCTTTTTTGACGTCCATTCTTCAAGATATTTTTAAAACTACATAAAAGAGTTCTATTTTTAGATTAAAGTCTGTGTTCCTTCTAGTCAGGTTTGGTATTAACTTAAAATAGTTTACCATTTGTATTAATTTCTACTACCAATAACAAACTCAATTTTGGAAATGTTAGTTGATAAGCCGAATCAAAGTAAGGCAACTCAAAATATCATTTGGTTTAAGCAAGTCAGAAAGGAATTGTGGACTATATCTAAAAACCTATAAAACTGTATGCAAGAACAACATACATCATTAACAGGAGAAAAAAATAAATTAAACACATAGTAGTACACCTGTACAGATATTTAGGATGGTTGCAAAACTGTACAAAACAATCTAGTATCTCCCTCTCTACTCTGCCCTGGTCAGGCTCCACCTGGACTATTGTGTCCAGTTCTGGGCTCCCTGCTATAAAAAAGACAGGGATGTCCTGGAAAGAGTCCAGAGAAGGGCTATAAAGATGATTAAGGGCCTGGAGCATCTCCCCTATGAGGAAAGGCTGAGTGAGGTGGGGGCTGTTCAGCCTTGAGAAAAGAAATATAAGAGGGGATCTTATTGGTGTTTATGAATATCTCTAGTATGGGATGCAGGGGGAAATGTCCAGCCCCTTTTCAGGGGTCTGTGGAGACAGGACCAGGGGCAATGGCTGCAAGTTGGAGCTTAGGAAGTTCCACACCACTGTGGGGAAGAACTTTTTCACAGTAAGGATAACAGAGCACTGGAATAGGCTGCCTAGGGGGGTTGTGGAGTCTCTTTCTCTGGAGATATTCAAGACCCATCTGGACGCCTATCTGTGCAATATGAGCTGGGGACCTGCTTTGGCAGGGGGTTGGACCTGATGATCTCTCGAGGTGCCTTCCAATCCCTAAAATTCTGTTTCTGTGATCAGACCAGTCCTTATAAATATGCTATGCCCGGCCTCTTTTTCACATGCTTGACAGTGTTATAATAGATGATTTCATATGATGACAATGTAAAAAAGCCCAATTTACTCACATATGCAAAGAATCCAAGCTTAGTAAAAGAAAACACACTAAAAGTTGTAAGCCCAGCTATCGACAACTACAAGCATTTTTTTCTGAATCTATTGGTACAGCTATGAAGGTTATAAAATATTCTGACTTGTCCCTAACAATTTAATATTGCTCTTTACATACCATTTATATCTATTTCTTACAACAAAGCAAGTAGGGGAGTATGACAAAGCAGAAGAATAAAGTGTCATGGAATTTGAAAGGTGTAACAATTGCTTTAGCAACTTCCACATGTGTGTCTTTACCCTTTAAAATATTTACCTGATTTGCAGCCCAATGAGTTCCATCATATACCTTTTGTGTCTGGTGGAAGATGGATTCCACAGCCTCCCAAGCATGAGTGGAACACCTCATCACCCAGATGCCTTTCACATGCTCTAGAAACTGTCTTGGAGATAGGAAACTTACACTAGTGTTGCCTGGTTGTGTAGGGATGAGGTCAGCAAGGCCAAGGCACAGCTGCAGCTGAATTTAGTAATGGATGCCTAGAAAAACAAGAAGGACTTCTACAGGTGTATAAACCAGAAGAGGGAGGTTAAAAAAGTATAGTGCCACCACCACCCCCATCCTGATAAGCAACAATGTTGAACTGGTGACAACAGATGAGGAAAAGGCTGAGGTTCTCAACAATTTTTCTTCCTCGATCTTCGCTGCCACCTCTCTTTTCACTACTCTTGAGTTGATGGCCCACAAGATAGGACCAGGGAGACAGAGTGCTTCCCTCTGTAAGTGAACACAAGGTTCATGACCATCTGGAGAACCTGTGCTGGGACCAATGCTGTTTAATATCTTTATTAATGATATTGACAGTGGGATTTAGTGCACCCTCAGCAAATTTGCTGATGACACTGAGTGGTGAAGTTAATGTGCCTGAGGGATGGGATGCAATTCAGAGGGACCTGGACAGGCTGGAGAAGAAGGCCCAGATGAAACTCGTGAGGTTCAACAACACCAAGTGCAGGGTCCTACAGCTGGGTCAGGACAGCCCCTGTTGTCCATACAGGTTAGGAGATGAAGTGCTTGAAAGTAGCCCTGAGGAAAAGGACTTGGGAGTACTCATGGATGAGAAGCTGGACATGAGCTACAAATGTGCAAATAGCTGGGGAAGAACTGTTCACAAGGGTATGTAAGACAAGGGGTAATGGTTTTAAACTAGAAAAGGGGAGATTTAGGTTGGATATTAGGCAAAAGTTTGTCAATATGAGGGTGGTAGATCATTGGAACAGGGTGTCCAGAGAAGTAGTGGAGGCCCCATCCCTGGAGATATTCAAGGTTAGGCTTGATGGGGTTCTGAATGACCTTGTCTAGTGAAGATGTCCCTGCTTACTGCAGGGGTGTTGAACTAGATGACCTTCAAAGGTCCATTCTAACCTAACACATTCTATGATTCTATGAGAAGATGGAATGAAAAGCTGAACAGTCTAAAACTTCATGGTCACATGCATGGCTTATGAATGTACATAAATATATGTGTCTGTATATCAATGTGTATATAGAGACATAATTATTTAATATATATACTATGTAACCTTATTAATGCATACATTATATAATTTTAGATACATTATATATGCCTTGCCTTCTTTTTACCATGGGAGTGAGAGTTGCTATCAGGAAACTGGACAGTTTGACCATTGTTTGTTTGCATGGCAAGTTTTCGCAGGGGTGTGGAGGATGGGCTACAGGCTGCAAGGGTGGCTTCTGTGAGAAGATGCTAGAAGCTTCCCCTAGGTCAGACAGAATCAATGCCAACCCCATGCTGGAGGAGGGAGGAAGAAGGAGCGACAGAAAAAACATGTGATGAACTAACCCCAAACCCCATTCCCCATCTCTTTGTGCCACTGTGGGGAGGAGATAGATAAATCAAAAATAAAGTTGAGCCTGGGAAGAAAGGATAGTTGGGAAGGTGTTTTAAGATTGTATTTTCTTTCTCATTATCCTACTCTGGTTTGATTGGGCAAATAAATTATAAGAATTTTATTCCTTTTTCAGTCTGTTTTGCCCATGATGTAAATTTTTGAATAATCTTTCCCTCTCCTTACCCCCATGAGCTTTTCATTATATAGTTTTTCTCCAGACCAGAAAAAGAGGGCCTCCAGTCAGGGTCAACCCTCTACAGTACATAGGTATATATGTGTGTCTATGAATGTGTATATAAAGACAGACTCATGTATATGCTATATAACCTTATTAATACATACATAATATAATTTTAGATACATTACATATGTTTTACCTTCTTTTTATCACGGGAGTGAGAGTTGTCATCAGGAAAGCAGACAGTTTGACTTTGCCAGGGATCATGAAATGATAAACAGAAGGCAAGTGTGGTGAAAATCAGATAGGCTTGGCCTTCAGCATATCTTTGATATCTGTCAGTTTGGCAATGGAATGAGATGATTCAATCTCCACAGGGATACTGTGATTTTCTTGTCCTTGATTTTCTGGCTTAGGAGCAAGAAATAAGCTGCATTATCTCAACAGTCAAATAAACGCATTACTTTCCTTGGTAACAGCACTATCTTCCATCAAAATATGTATGAGACTTAGCATTATCAGAGTGCAGCTAAACTATGTAGCTCAATTCTTCATGGTGTTTTCAAAGACATCATTTCAGATCAAGCCAGTCATTGATAGATGTGATTAAGGCAAACACAGCAAAATACATGCGATATTAAAAATATTTGAAACTTTCCTAATCCATGAGAACATGCAAGTGTCAGAATTTCCTAAATACATAATCTACATAAAAACAGGTTTAATTCTTTTAACTGTTGAGTTTTCCTTTATAGGACACACAGGTCTGAAAGGATCTCTTGCATTTTAACCTCTGCTATCCCAGACAGACACTTCACTGAGTTTCATAATTACATCAAAATTCAATCTCATGGCAGGAATACCAAAAGCCAGTTTTTGGCTTTGCTTCAGTCTCTAAATTTCAGTCTCTAAATTTTAGGAATAAATAAAACGCCATGCCACTGTTAATTATGGGTAAAAGAGCTTTCTTTCACAATAGAAAACAAATTAAAGAGCAGTTTTACAATTTTCTGCTGCCTGCCTTTCTAAAAGGAAACCATGTAGACTCAAAGGCGTCCTTGAAAAGTGTGATGTTTGCTTGGCCTTCTGATACCAGGCTTCCAGAAAACTGCTCAAATTTTTGCTAGAATATTTGTATTCTGCACTGGTATATTCTATTACGTCTTTGCAAGATGGAGGCATGAAGTAGTCATGAGTGGCATTTCAGATGATCATGGCAATACATTCATTGTGCATGTGAGCTATGCAAAAGTCCGAATCCTGCTAAAAAAGGTATTTTTTTCCATTGAAAGCAGACATTTTCATCTCTTGGCTTCTCAAAATACAGATGAAGAATAGAGAGACGCACACTACAGAGCTGGTATTTTCACCATTGCCTGCTTCAATTGCGTTTGTTTCTGTTCTCATGCAGCAGCAGACAGGAATTCTTTGAAGCAAGGTTTCAATTTTCAGCTGGTTATAATATTTTTCCCTAATGACGCAGAATTATACTATGATTGGGCAACAGAGTGCACCAGATTTTATATGCACATATCTTTCCAAATGTGAGCTACTATATGTGCTTCAGTAGCTTAGAAACAGATTAGACATTACACTGATCATAAAACAGGTAGTGATTAGAGTTTTTCAGGAAAGTTTTGGGTCACAGTTTTGCAGAGCAGAGCCTGGGTACCTGAAAAAATGCTAGCAATACAGCTTCATGATTAGGTATTTCATAGTGCACTATACATTTAGCTCTTGAAAACAGAATGATATAGTGAGCAACATCAGTGATAGTATATGGTGAATAGAAAGACTAGGTATGCTTTGTTTCTTTCCTATTGTATTGTTGCAGCCAGTTGCAGCCATGTGTTTTTCTGCAGAATGTCCCAGAAGAATACAATATAGATGATGGTGAATTTAGTCCCTAAGACAAATTTCCTAATATTTTTTAATTAAAAAATGGATAATAAATTACTGGGTATCAACTTGTAATTTAATGAAAAATTCTCCTGACTATAGTTCCACTTTTCTAGGAAGGACAAATGCAGAGAAGTACTATTACACATTACAATCTCAAAGCATGTTAGTTGGCTAATATCTTCACAAAGTCTATCATTTTTTTCTAACATCTTTAGGTCATAGAGATCAGGGAAAGTACTGGATGACTTGGAACAGGTAAATACTGCACCCATCTACATAAAGGTTAACAAAGTGATCTCTGATACAGTCCAACAATTTGGTCTTACTTCACTCACTGAGAAAAGGTCTCATGTAACGTCCTCATGGAAGCTGTTTACAGCCACAAGAAGGTGTCCTAGTTTGACTGACATAGAGTTATTTTTCTTTCTAGTAATCAGGATAGTGTTGTATTTTGCATTTAGTATGTGAAGAAAGCTGGTAACACACTAATGGTTTTAGTTGTTTCTAGGTAGTTGTAGCATCTTCACTAAGTCCAGGACTTTTAAGCTTCACACCCTGCCAGATGCATGAGAAGCTGGGAGAGCACAGCCAGGATGTCTAACTTAGGATGCCCAAAAAGACATTCCTTCTGACATCATGCTCCAAATATAACTGAGATGGCTACCTGAGAGGTGGGATTGCTGCTCTGAAACAGATTGGACATCTGATTGCTCATTTTTTCCTTTTGCATGTGGTGATGCATTTATGCATTACTTGTGTTATTGTTATTGACAGTATTATCTTCCTTTGCAATCCTATTAAACTCTCTTTATCTCAACCCACTTTTTTTCCCCGTTCTCCTCTCCATCCTTTTGCAGTGGGAAGGTTGGCTGCCTGGTGTCCAGTTACTGACAGGGGTTAAAACATGGCAGAGGGGACTGGGAAAAAAGCCAACATGGATTTACGCAGGTTAAATCATGTTTAATCATTCCTATTCTTTGATGAAGTAAGTTGCTCGGTCAGTGACAGGAGAACCATGGCATCCCTTACCTTGACTTTCCAAAGGTTTTTCACACCCTCCCACAGCTTCCTTGCTGATAATTTTGTAAGATACTAATGAGGAATGGATGATGTTCCATTTGATGTTATGGGTGGAAAACTGGCCGAACAGTTGAGCTCAAAAGGTAGTGGGCAATGACTCAAAGTCAAACTGGTATATCACAGAATCACAGAATCAATAGGTTGGAAAAGACCTTTGAGATCATCGAGTCCAACCATACATATGAAACCATAACCCTGAGTACCTCATCTACCCATCTCTTAAATACATCCAGGATCAGTGACTCAACCACCTCCTTGGGCAGCCTGTTCCAGTGCCTGATAACCCTTTTGATGAAGAATTTTTTCCTAATGTCTAATCTGAACCTGCCCTGGTGCAGCTTGAGTCATTCCCTCATCCTATCACCTGTTGATTGGGTGGAGAAACCAACACCCATCTCTCTACAATCTGCTTTCAGGTAATTGTGGGCAGTTATAAGGTCTCCCCTCAGCCTTCTCTTCCCCAAGCTAAACAACCCCACTTCCCTCAGCCACTCTTCATAAGGTTTGCTCTCCAGCCATTATACCAGCCTGGTTGCCCTTCTCTGGACACACACCAGGACCTCAACGTCTTTCTTGTAGTGAGGGGCCCAAAGCTGAACACAGCACTCCAGGTGAAGCCTCACCAATGCTGAGTACAGGGCACAATTGCTTCACTGGACCTGCTAGCCATGCTATTTCTGATACAAGCCAAGATGCCGTTGGCCTTCTTGGCCACCTGGGCACACTGGTGGCTCATATTCAGATGGCAGTCAACCAACACCCCCAGGTCCTTCTCTGCCAGGCAGCTTTCTAGCCACTCTTCCCCTAGCCTGTAGCTCCACATGGGGTTGTTATGTCCCAAGTGCAGGACTGCACTTGGCCTTGTTGAACTTCATCCTGTTGGTCTCAGCCCATCAGTCCAGCCTGTCCAGACCCTTCTGAAGAGCCTCCCTACACTCAGGCAGATCAACACTTCCTCCCAGCTTAGTATCGTCCTCAAACTTACAGAGGTAACATTCAATTCCTTCATCCAGGTCATTAATGAAGATATTGAACAGGACTAGACCCAGGACTGAGCCCTGGGGTGGTAAGCAGAGCTCCTCAGGGTCAATACTGAGTCCAATACTCAATTATAAACATATTTAAATATTTATAAATTACTCAGGCAATGAGACCTGAAGACACTGTTTCCAAATGTGTGTATAATAACTGGGAGAAGAGTCGGAAGGAAGAACCATTGTACACCGAGGCATTGACTTTGACATGCTAGGAGACTGGGCCAAGAAGAATTACAATTTTACCAAGAAAAATCATTCACTTGGGATAGAAATCTCAAGCTGCAATTAAAGCTGGAACTGTCTTGTTGAGGAGTAGTTTAGCTAGAAATGTCAACAGGGTCCTGGTGGACAGCAAACTGAACATGAACCAACAGTGAGCTCCAGTATCATTTAAAGCCAATTGTATCCTGGATAATATCAACAGGAGTACAGGCAGTATGTTAAAGAATTTGGTTACTCAACTCAATTTGTGAATTTTAAGGCGACATCTGGAGTATTGTGTCCATTGTTCATCCTACAGTTCAAGAGAGACATTGAAAACTTGGAGGGTCCAATTGGAACAGAGAAGAGGTACCAAGATGATTAAAGGGTTGGAAAACACAAGATACAAAGAAAGGTTTGGAAAGGAGGCTTTCTTCAACATAGACAGGGCTCAAAGGGAACCTAATGACAGTCTTTCATTGCCTAAAAAGTAGTGAGAAAGATGGACATAGTCCCTTCTCAACCAATCATATCAACAGGGCAAGAGGCAACATGTATGAGTTGCTTCAGCTGAAACACTGTCTGCATGTGAGAAAAATATTGTTCACTGTAAAAGCAGTGAAGTACTGTAATAGATTTCCTAGAGAAGTGGTGAAATCTACTTTGCTGGAAGTAGTCAAGACTCATTTCAACAGGGCCCAAATTATCTCATCTATGCTCCTCTTCTAACAGAAGGTTAGAGCAGGTGATCCACAGAGGGGCCTGCCAGCCTAGACTTTCTATACGCTAAGAAAATTATATTAATCAGGGGATCAGAGGGGAGATGCTCAAAATTTCATAAGTAATTATCATCCTGCAGTGGACCATGTGTTTTCCATCACTAACAAAGTAGGTGTGAAAGAATCAGTGAAGCCAGGGTGAAATAGTAAAATTCCATGGAATCAAGGAAGTCAAGATGAAATAGTAAGACCTAACATGCTGTCTTTATCTTTTGACCACCTGTGGTATTATAGTGCCTATTTTAGACACCTGTCCTGTAGACTGTAATTATCATGCTGCTTTGTGTTTGTTTTTAGGGACTTTGGGTGAAAAAACCCAACAAAACAACACCAAACACATGTATATACAAAAATGGTAGGGACTCCTACAATTTTCAAGCTTTTCCTATGCTTTTAGCCAAAAACTACCAGGAAAACCTGCCTGTTGCAGCAGATTTTCAAAGCATTTGCCACAAAATTTCTGAATATTTTAAAGTTCAAGCAGACTACCGGAATTCAAAGAACTGGGAATAAGACATAAATCCCTGTAGCCCCACAGCTAACCAATAAAGTTGTTACTGAGCATGCCCAAGAATAGATGTCCTATCCATAAACTCATTTTCTCATTATGATTTTGAGATTCACGATAAACTTTATTCTGCATCAAACAATGAGTTTATGCTTCCCTTACGTAAACTTTCTTATAAATTCAGATAAATGCCAATTTAGAATACTGGTAAAGTCAGTATTTATGAACACTTCTCCATAATGATCATCCATCCATTTCCAACCTGAAAAAAGTTACCAATAACACAGTGGTGTTAAAAAAAGGAAGGCAACTTAATGTAACTTCCTTTCAAGAAAATTTTGTCAGAGCCATTCCAAATAACACGTGCTAAGTCTTCAAACTTGTATATTATATTAAAATAGGTTATTGACTGCAAGCATTCATAGTAAAGACATAATACTTAAAAACTCTTTTGTCAGAAATGTTGTTGTAAGCCTCATAAAACTTGTTCAGTTACATGCTTTGTTTAATGAAGGACAAATGAAGATTTCTGTGCTAAATATTAATTGTTAAACAAATCATAAAAAGTACCGCTGTTTAATTATCAGCATAATGTGCTTTTGATTTTCAATGTGCCCATGAATCATTAGGTCTTATTTACATATAAATCAAGGTTTGGAGGGCAGTTTTTGGAAATCTGTAGCAACTTGTGCCAAAAAAGAAACCAGGGTAGGTCAGCCAATATTTATAGATTCCATGACAACAAGGAAAGAAAATGTGTTGTATCCAATTTAATAAATGCAAACAAACTGGTTAGTACTATTTGCTGTACATTATCTCATGCAGGTGGTTTTTATTAATTAACTTAAAAGGAATCTCATTAAAAAATGGAACTTTCAGTTCCAGTTTTCTCATCACTTTCTCTTAATGTCACTGCTTTGATAAAAAAAAAAATGAGCAGAGTGGCACAAAAACACAAAAAAGAATTAGTGAGAGTGGCACAATGCTTAGCCTGAAAATATTCATTTTCAACAGTGAAAAACAAGCAGTGTATACAACTTAAGGAAAAACAAATTATGAGAAACTTGTGTAAGGTTAATGTATATTACAACCAACTTGTCAACTATCTTACTGTACATGTCCACATAGTATGTTCATTTTTCTTAATTTCTGTATTTTAAATTATGTTGTAATAGTGAATAGGAGGAAATCTGATCTTTCAAGACTACATTTAGTATCTTTCTAGGCAGTCCTTCAAAAAGTAATAAATAAATAAAATTAACATAAACCCTGAATTTTGTGCCAGCAGTCTCATATCAGTCTTCTAAATAAAGACAACAGTTCTATTATTCTAAAATGAAGTGACTATCTATGTAAAGAGGCCATATTAATTCTCAGCTGATTTTTTTGCTTGCACCTTTGGAAATAGAAGAGCTAGTACTGTACCTTTTGCATTCTCTTATTTTAAACACATTATATCATTTTATTGTAAGGTGATAATGAATAAGCAAAAAATCACATTTTGCTTTTAATTATCTTCTTAAGTTCCTTTTCAAGTATTAAACATAAATAAGGCAATCAAAAAGCAAGACACTAAAATTTCGCAGCCTGTGCTAGGGGTAAAAACTCACATATGTAGACTAAACTGTACAATATACTTTGAATCATCTAGCTTGTGACCCCGTGTTCAGTTTGAAATTAGTATCATTTTAAATTCACTCAAATTACCAATACATTTAAACTTCACCAACAAACCTAAAGGGATGTCTCTCAGCAGTGTACGCACAAGGTTTGACAGAATGACAATTACTGCTCTTCTGTAATACATGAAGTTGTGCAAAATTCAGGTGCTGCTTCATACATATCCACCCATGGATTGTTGAATAGAGTTTGGCATTTCCCAGCTAGAACACACAAACACCAGTGTTTCCAAACTAAAACAAAAAAACAAACAAACAAACAAAACCCCAAACAAAACCCAAACAAAACAAAAACAAAAACAAAAAACAAACAGCTTGCTACTAACCATCTTTGGGTAGTGGGAGAAAGCATATTCATAGGAAGAAGAGCTCTTTGTTAGTATCTTCCGGAGGCAAAGAAGAAATAAGAGCAAGGAGATGCTTCATTAGATGCTCATCAGAAATTCCAAAGGGGCAAGGTCTTCAAGGAAGACCTTCTCCATCAACATCTTGGCACACAGACGATCAACTAGCTGAAAATTGTGTTTAATAGCCCTCTCTCACTGGAAATTCTTTGTCTGACATACAGAAAGGGAGATGGGGATGTCACTAGGGCAATTTGTGACCCCATGAAAAAGGAAAGCTGTCTGCTGCATGGCATTGACTCCTCATAATTAGGATGTGGCACAAAGTGACTTTGGGATGGCATTATCCAGAGATAAGGTTGCATAAATACCATCTTAGTAGCAAAGCACAACAGAAATAACTTTCACAGCCTTTTGTTGAAACTGCAGAAGGAAACAACTGATAGTAAGACATTGAGGAGAAAAAAAGATGGGCTGCCTGTAGAGACTCAGGCTTACAGCAAACCTTCCTATTGCACTGCCTGCACTCTGCACCTCTACAAGGAACTGATAAGAGTGAGCAGGAAGTATTTGGTGATATTTTAAAAGTTACATGCTCATAGGATTTTCAAACTACAGGTGGGAAACTAGACAACTATGTGATGATGAGATACTCATCTGGTTATTTATTCTTCCCCAAATGACATTTTCTTCTCTTTCCCCTAGAAAATATCTTCCTTATTCTGTGAAATGGCAGACAAATATTAAGGGCATTTCCAAGATGGAGAGTGTTATTTAAAATAAATCTACATGATAATTAGATTAATTCATACTCCACCTATCTCCCCTGTAAAACAATAGATTTAGTTAAATAAGCACCCATGATTCAAAGTCTAATTAGTCCATTCCACCCCAACACCTTCAGGATAATTAGCACAATGAGTATTAGAGAGAATTTCTAACACAAAAAAACAAACTGAAAGTCTGCATTTCAGTTTAGCCTTTACAAACAAGTCAAGGATACTTTCAATACCTTTGTACTGAAATAGTAGACCTAGGCTGGGATGATCCCAAGCTTATGTAGCAATGTGGAAGTGTGTCATGCCTTGGATAAGTCAAAAGTAAGATAGCTACTGATAGTGATATTGGCAGGATATCTCTGCTAGTGAAGATGAAACAAGAATGATGCTAAGATAGAAATTTTTATAGGGCTGAGCCTAACTCCACCTTTTATTAACTCCACATGCTCTTCTTAGGCTCTGACACATAGCCCAGTAAATCACTGAATATAGGCTTTTTAATAATGCTACCTCTAACAACTATTCTGGAAACAAGAATTCAATGACAATGAGGAATTAAACACATTCTGGAATGCACAAGAGAGAGGAAGAGGTTATGACTGAAGAGTAAAGGTGTCTGAAGCAATTTATTAAATAGGGAATTCTTTACAATCCAAAACTTGTATCTTTATTGAGTCCATGTTATGGGTGAGACTCTGTGGCGATCACATACATATTCTTATATCTTTGCTGCTTCTACCCTTTACTTCAGTTGAGGTTATCTTGGATTATTTCATTTTATAAAGCTTCCAGTAAGATACAATTTTCTTTAAAAAAATGGAATTTTATGTGGAAGCCAATGGTTGCATATACTCCAATGACAGAACCCCTGTCATGTCTTAAAGCAGAAAAAGGGCCAGAGGGAAAGGAATGAACAGAAAGTTCTCCCTCTAAAAATAAGAGGTACTGTCATGACTGATCTCACCTTCGTATCAAAGCTCCATTTCCATTCCTTTCTTTTTCAAATATGAAAAATTGAGGCATTTCCAGAAAGCTTAACAAGTCATAGTTACTGATCAAGAAAGTTGTTGGACTCATACTGTACATGTTCCTAGGTTTTTTTGTTTGTGGGTTTTTTGTTTTTTTTTTTACAAATGAGCCTTTCCTGAGCTATAACATCTAGCTACACAATTTGTGATACAGAATTGTGGACAAGGGAAGAGCTATGAATGCTATGAAAGTCTGTCTAGACTTCTGTAAGGCTTTTGATACAAACATTCTTCTGCTAAATTGGAGACATGGGTTTGATGGATGGACTTGTAGATGGTCAAGGAGTTGCCTGAATTGCTGTGTCCAAACAGTTACAGTCAATAGCTCAATGAACAACTGGGAACCAGTACCCTCCAGGGTCTGTACTGGGACCAGTACTATTTAGTATTTTCATCAGTAACATAGAGAGTTGGTTTGTGTGCACTTTCAGAAAGTTTGCAGACAGCACCAAGATGAGTGGTACAGTTGATATACTTGAGGGAAGGGCTGCTATCCAGATGAACCTTGACAGACGTGAGGAGTGGGCCCATGAAAGTTCAGGAAGTTCAACATGACAAAGTGAAAGGTCCTGTACATGGGTCAGGATAATACCCAGTATTAAGACAGACTGGGTGATGGATGGCTTAAAATCAGCCCTGTGGAGAAGCACTTGGGGATACTGGATACTGGTGGATGAAAAATTGTATATAAGACAGCAATACACACTTGCAACCCAGAAAGCCAATCACATCCTAGGCTGCATAAAAAGGAGAGGCCAGCAGGACAAGGGAAGTGACTGTCACCCTCTACTCTGCTCTCATGAGATCTTACTTGAAGTTCTGCTTATAGATCTGAGGCCCCAGCACAAGAAAAACATAACCTTGTAGACAAGATCCACAGGAAGGATACCAAAACAGTCAGAGGGGTGGAACACCACTCCTGTTAAAAAGACTGGGAGAGGTGGGGTTGTTCAGCCTGGAGAAGAGAAGGTTCTGTCAACATCATGTTGCAGCCTTTGAATACATAAAGGGTGCTTGTAACAAAGTTGAAGACACTTTTTATCAAGGCCTCTAGAGACAGGATAAGAGGCAACAGTTTGAAAAAAAAGATGGTTTTAGAATAGATATAAGGAAGACATTTTTTACAGTGAGGGTGGTGAGATACTGGAAGAGGTTACAAAAGAAGGTGTGGATGCCCCACCATTGGAAATTTTGAAGTCAGATTGGATGGGGCTTAGAATGACACAATCTAGTGAAAGAAGTCCCTGCCCATGGTAGGGAGACTGGACTCAGCACTGGTGAGACTTCACCCTGAGTACAGTGTTCAGTATTGGGACCTTCACTGCAGAAAAGACACTGAGGTGCTGGAGTGTGTCCAGAGAAGGGTGATGCAGCTGGTGAGGGGACTGGAGAATAAATATTATGAGGAGTGGCTGAGGGAATTGGGCTTGTTTAGTCTAGAGAAAAAGAAGTTGAGGGGAGACCTCATTGTTCCCTACAACTACCAGACAAGAGGATGTGGAAAGTCAGGAACTGACCTTTTCTCCCTAGTGACAAGTCATAGGACAAGGGGAAATGGTATCAAGTTACACCAGGGGAGATTTGAGATTGGATATCAGGAAAAACTTCACAGAGAGAGTTGTTAGGCATTGGAATGGGCTGCCCAGGGAGGTGGTGGAGTCTCCATCCCTGGAGGTATAAAAGACAGTTAAATGTGATGCTGTGAGACATAGTTTAGTGGTGATTGGCAGGTTAGAGTGATAGTTGGACTTGAGGATGTAAAGGGTCCCTTCCAACCAAGATCATTATATGACGTTGCAGTTTAATATCTTCATTAATGATATTGACAGTGGGATTGAGTGCACCCTCAGCAAATTTGCTGATGACACCAAGCTGAGTGGTGAAGTTAATGTGCCATAAGGACGGGATACCATCCATAGGGACCTGGGCAGGCTGGAGAAGGCCCAGGTGAATTTCATGAGGTTCAACAAAGCCAAGTGCAGGGTCCTGGACCTGGTTTCGGACAGACCCTGTTATCCATACAGGTTAGGAGATGAAGTGCTTGAAAGCAGCCCTGAGGAGAAGGATTTGGGAGTACTCATGGATGAGAAGCTGGACATGAGCCACCAATGTTCATCTGTAACCCAGAAGACCAACAACATCGTAGGCTGCATCAAAAGAAGTGTGGCCAGAGGATCAAGAGAGGTGATTCTACCCCTCTACTCCGCTCTGGTGAGACCTCACCTGCACCTCCGTCCAGCTTTGGAGCCCTCAACACAAGAAGGACATGGACCTGTTGGTGTGCATCCAGAGGAGTGCCACCGAAATGATCAAAGGGATGGAGGAATTCTCCTATGAAGACAGGCTGAGAGAGCTGGGCTTGTTCAGCTTGGAGAAGAAAAGGCTCTGGAGGGACCTTATAGCGGCCTTCCAATACCTGAAAGGTGCCTATAAGAAAGCTGGAGAAGAACTGTTCACAAGGGCTTGTAGGAATAGGACATGAGGTAATGGTTTTAAACTAGAAAAGGAGAGAATTAGGTTGGATATTAGGCAAAAGTTCTTCAATATGAGGGTGGTAAATCACTGGAACAGGGTGCCCACAGAGCTAGTGGAGGCCCCATCCCTGGAGATATTCAGGGTTAGGCTTGATGGGGTTCTGAGTCACCTTGTCTAGTGAAGATGTCTCTGCTTCCTGCAGGGGTGTTGGACTACATGACCTTTAAAGGTCCCTTGCAATCTTACACATTCTATGATTCTGTAAGTCTGTGATTCTGTTCTTTGATTCTATGAAATTTCCAGTTTAACATTCTCAGTCAAATCCATAAGAAAGTGCACAGTGGAGTAAACCAAAGTCAATTATCAATTAATCTGAGGTTCTGAAACAAAAAGTCTATGATTTACTATCAATGAACACATTTTTTCAGCTAAAATTTAGGGGAAAATAGATACACTCTTCTTTTTTCCCACAAACTAGCACAGTCCTAAATTTCAATTGATGCCTAGACATATGAAACACACTCAGATTTGTTAGTGGGTGATATGTTTGATTGTTATTATACCAAACCATTCTTTCACCAGCATCAAAATGATATTTTCTTCTATAACCACCATGAAGTCTAGTTCCTGTTTTCCTGCTCAGCTATTTTATCTCCCAGAGAAACTGAGGGCAATTCACGATCTGAAGCCATTCACAGAGCAATACCAGAAAATTTATTGGAAAAAATCCTTCTGAGATGCTAATTAAGGTTTCTGTCTTTGCCTGAAGGTATTACATTAATATTTATATCAAGACCACATCTACTTTTCCTCAAATTTAAAGGGATATAACTATCAAAATGTATATATCTCTCTCGTTAGTAGTATTCTACATGGAATCTGCTGAGAATTTCTGAGAGGTAAGAATCAACTTGATGCCTGCTTCATAACTGTGAAAAGTCAAGTCAGCTGTTCCCACATATAGAAAGCATTTAAAAAGTGAAAGAATATTTATTTTGATAATACATTTTAGTTCTACAACCAAATAAGTTTGGAATTAAAAAAAAAACCCTCAATCCTTAATATTAGTTTGATAATTAGACATAAATAAGTCCTGGGTGATCAAGGCTTTAAATTAGCCTAATAAGAAGACAACATCTTTCCTTCACAAAAGTTCCCTTAGAATTTTTCAATAAAACACAAGACAGAGATCACTGTAGGGAGCAGCATTAACAAAATGGCTGTCAAGATGTTATTGGAAGGAGCTGATATTTGAGAATGACCTCTGTAACCTAAGTGATAAAAACAAATTAAAGGGAACACACTGCACCCTAGCTAACTATCCTAACAGTTCAGTCATGGCATGCTATATCAGTAGTTGTGGTTCATGTTAGCTAACATAAACTGGAAGGTATTTCAAGGAGAAAAGGTTGGTATTGCCTTTAAAGCACATGCCCTACTCCTGAGTTTACCACCCTCTACAAGAAATGTTATTCCAAGTCGATGCCCTTCAGACCGTTCCTTGAACCACTTTGTCATTTTCAGTTAAAACTTAAGTACAAAATTTGAAAACAATTAAACTGCAACCAATGTTCCATTGCAAGACCAGTGCAATTCCATGGCTGTACATTATGGAGGGGGTTGTTTATTGAAGTCTGTAATATAGTGTATGTTGTTTAAAGAGAACTTAGGCCCATAGTTTAAAACTACACGAGTCTTTATAATGAAGTGTAAAACTAAAATGTAACCAAGGGAGGAGTTGAGGAGGGCAGGATAGGATCTGCAGTGTCTCTCAGTCAGGCTTTTATCATTGACTGTCAGACCTTTTTGCAGACTGTTTACTCTTTCCTGACAAGTTACATGTCACCTAAGACAATGAATTTAAAAAAGGTCTAAAAACTGTACTTATAATTGCCCACTATGGCCTTTCATGCAACTGCCACCTTAAGGATCTCTATGTCTTGCACTGGACTGTACTTAGCACCTGAAATTGCCCCTATATCAGGATAGAAAGGAGACTCTCATACCCCACCTTGCCTCTTGCTTCCCAGGAACAACATGGTGGGGCTCAGGGACATCACACTGCATGACTTGGCCATACTCAGGCAACAAGGAGCAGGCTGCAAGCAAGGCCTTAACTCCCTCCCTGCAGGCATTCCCACCTGCTCACTGAGCTTCTGCATATGCACTGCAGGCATGATTGGGCTAAACTACATTAAATTCTCCTGCTCTAGGTACTTTTGGCTGTTTACTGTAAGCTTCTCAACTACTTCTCAACCAATATGTGACAAATTATTAAACTTGCTTTGGAATCTGTCAGCAAAGCGACTATTGCATTCTGATTTATATTAGGTTTTGCCTAGGTGCATCCATAAATATAGAAGAAGCTTTAATCTACACTTCAGTCTTCAGTGAGAGTATGAAAATATAACATTTTTTTTTATTTTGAGAGCATCAAACACTGTTTAAATGCCACCACCAGCAAAAGCATATACTTGTCATTTCTGTTTCATAGTTCCTGCTAAGAAAGTCCATAACAACAGAAGAGCTTGTTACTAGCACATCTGCAACACATATAATGTGTTGTTTTACCTGTTCAGAATTCCACTGGAGTTCACACACAGCTTGAAGAGAGGGACAAAGAGGTCTTTCTGCTTTGTCAGCTGCAATGAAGCAAGAAAACCAACCCTCCCCCTCCACCCAACAAATTGAACAAAAAAAAAACCCTGCCTCTGAATAAGGCAAACAATGTATTACTTTCCTCAGAAAATGCAGGCTTTAGTTCTTGGAAAACAGGGTATGACATGAATGATATGTTGAAAATGTCTATTTGATTAATATATCTTACTGAATGACTTGAAAAACTGTACTAAAAAAGAATATAAGGAAAAGTTAAATTTTCCCTCATTTCTTTTTAAGAAAACAATTACTTTCATTCATAGAAATAGCTACTGTAGTATTCTTCTGTTGGGAAAAAACCTCACTGGGAATTAACTTTAGAAAAGCAATCAGATCCTGCTGTGTAGCTAAATGAATCAACCTGTCTAAACTAATTTTTTTACTAGAAATATATCTGCATTCCAGCATCGTGAAGCTATTGTGAAAACACACACACCCCAAGTAAAATTAATCCCCAAGGGACCATAATGGTTGTTGTTAATAATGCCCATCTGAACTTAAGGCCTCAAGTGTTGAATATCTGTCAAATAAAGAAGAGAGACAGCCAGCAGTGAAAGGACAAAACAAGGGGACCATTTTCAGCTTCAACAGGTACAACTTGTAAATGGGAAATAGGTTGTTAGAAAAATAAATTATTTCCTGCCCTCCTCTACTTTTTCACAATCTGTGTGGCACAGCCCTCACCATTGACAGAATTGACATAGTCTTCGCATCTGCATTCATTTACCATGACCTAGTGGGTAAACCAACCCCAGCCTCCCTAATAGCTTAATGCCAGAAGCACTTCACATAATGTAAAACAACTCAACCTCCCCAACCCTTCCTCAAATTAAAAAGAAAAAAAAAGCTGTTCAGAATAATGTCTTGCCTAACAACAACAAAGGTGGATATGCAGCTCCTTTTTGTTCCTAAATTTCTGTTTAAAATAGCAAATGTAACCCCAAAACTAACCTAAGGAACATCTGTGAAAACACATTTCTCCCCAGTACATCACAATTTCTTAAAAAAAAAAAATGTTTAACGATAAGTACGACACGGTCATGTTCTGGAATGTTTCTTAGCTGTCACTGAAATTACTGAAATTTAAAATATTAAAATATGACAATCATAAGATAAAGCAATGTTTCATACCTGGCATGCTGTTAGCACAACTGACTTGCCTCAAAACATGCTGTGGGCTGGCTGGTGAACCTGGGACTGGTTCTTTCAATATAAATGTGGTAATAATGATAGTAAGGAAATTACTCTTAGAGTGAAGTGGCTAGGCAAGGTCTTTGTATTGCAAGTTCAAACATTGCATAATAGAACAGGAAATGTCCTAATAAATTTTCAGCATTTCTTCTGCTGCTTTTGTTGGCATACAGTAAACTTTAAGCCTCTGCACATAATTACATCAGAGGAAACATAGATGCATTTTCCTTCTCCATAAGAAAGTAATCTGGACTGACCATTACTAAGTACAGGCACGCTTTCCTGTCATTTCAGCTGTTCCCAGGCAGTATTAAGGCTCTGCCTTGTTCTTGCCTACTTGCAACAAGAAGGTGACCAGGGTCAAGGCCCATGTTCCCCACAAACATAGATTATATGAATTGTGATGGCTACTTAGGGGAAAAAAAGCAGCTTGTGAACCATCATTCCTGTACATGTCAATGCAAAACAATATATAATCTTGGGCTGAAACTTAAGCATTGCTCAAAGACAGATAACCAAGACCAACAATAATGTTTGGTCAGAAGAAAAGTCTTCTGCAGAAATGTCACATGAGTTGTTGGCTATGAACTTTGGTACATTTTGATTGAAACATTGCAAAGCAATTTGGATTGGAACATTCCAAAGCAACTCTTTTTTTTTTCCCTCAGCAGATCTGTGATCAGAAATAGCATATTTTCCATCTCCTGCATTTCACTGGACCACATACACCGAGTTATACCTGTACTGAAATCTGAACTAGTGAAAAACAGTAATTATTATTCTGGTTTCTGACATAGCTCAGAAAGCTCTCAGGCAGTCACATATATGCATAAGCACATAAATCCTTTCCCAATGCAGTTGCAGCTTTCCTAAAAATAGAAAGCAAGCATGCAATGTGTCATTATTATGAACCCTATAGATAGGAAGTCCTAGCTGTAACAATGGTGGAATACAGTCAGTAAAACCAACCAAGAACATGATCAGCATAAACTTAAGAAGTTACATGTCATAAAAAGTCACATGGGCAGTCAGAAATTGTAAGCTGAGATTTCTTACAGTGTGAACATACCACATAGCTCTTCTTATCTCAGAAGGCTAATATGCAGATGTGCTAACGGGGAAAAATAAAAAAAAAAATAAAAAAAAAACCCCACCTTCATTCACCATCAGTTGATAGGTTTTTAACAAAAAAAAGAATACAGAGTATTTTGAAATCTGGATCAATGATATATTATAAGATCCTAAGTATATCAGGCAGAAAAAAGCCTTCCTTGTTACTGTATCTCTGGATGTAATTAAGTCTGTCATGGTCTGAATGTGCATGTCTTGATCAAAGCTAAGCAAAACAATGTCAGTTTTTTAAGCGTGAAGAGATAGACACTTTATGAAATACAAAAAGACATGGGCTAAAAGATATTCTATGAGATGAAAATAGATTTTTTATGAAGGCTAATTTTAACCTATTTCTCCAATGAACTAGGACACTTGCTGCAGAAGCTAAAATGCTCAAAATTTTTATACTTGATATATAAAAATTGTTTTGAAATCAAGAATTTCCAGTCTTCAGAAAACTACAGATCATATGCAAATTTTAACAAGCAAGAGAAAGATGGCTTTAAAAATGTAGTAACATCACTGCAGGATTTCAGATGTTTTCATGATGCTCACTGAAGACTGATACTGAAGTCTATTGCATGCAATGAAAGACAATAGTGGGCTTTGACTCAAGTTTCCACAGAACACGTGACCCTCCAGAAGTTTTGGTTGTTCTATTTTTTAAATGCATGCTCTTTTTCAATATCCAGTATGGATATAACAATATAGTCTTACCTCAGCTGCACTGTGATGCTCTATTAGGTGTTCTGCACACCTTTCATGTACTAAAATATTATAAAAAAAGCAAGAGAAAATCTTTCTCATTCAGTTTAACCTGAATTAAAATATTTGGTACCCTGACAATAATGTCTTTATATATTATCAGGCCTATAAGGTAAGTTTGTATCTGTGTTTCTGAATTTTGAGTAGTATCATGATTCAATATTGCTAGAAACAACTGTAATATAAACTGTTAAGAATGTTAAGAACTTTTAAACCAGTGGATATACATTTTTATGATTTATTTCTGAGATGGTTGCAGACTTTCATTCCATTTAAAGAGTTTCAATGAACTTTTAAATGATTATTAAATATTAATGGCATTAAGAATTCTTTTCACCAAAAATATTCCAGTAATGAAATAAAAACTAAACATACACACACTGTGACCACTGTAAGGGTACATGTTGATTCAAAATATATTGTTCAACACATTTTACCAGTTTTAACATCTATTTAGTTTTTCAAAATTTTTGCATTAGAGAATGCCAGATCAAGAGAATCTTAAAATCAGACACGTCTTCGATTCTGGACTGCAGGAAAAGACAGACAGCCAAACGTACAATGACCACATACTGGTACAACAGATTCATTGTCTGGGGAGGGACACAAGGGCTTCCCTGCCAGGTCCACCCTCATAGCTAGGGCAGGTCTTCCAACCAAGAACTGGAAACAGAGTTCAATCAGAGCAGCAGTGGAGGGAAATTCATTTTTCTCCTTCACATTTGGGGGCCAATTGCATGAGTTACTATGTTTTTGGTATAAAAGTACTTACCAACACCACTTAACCCCCTTCTGAAGTTAACCTACCGAACCTGTTTTTATTGGGGCAGCTCAGCAGATTACCACAACTATCTTTTGAAGGCAGCCAGATGGGCCAGCTGGCCCTCCAAGGGTGCTGGTGGGCTTTCTCTCCACCCTGCTTTTTTGGGAATCCAAGTGGTAGATCTCTGCAAATTCTCTGCAGAGACCTGGTTGCATTTTCCACAAAGAGCCATGTGAGCTGCATCACCCCAGTCCACGAGTGCTTTAAATTCTTATACAGTCAGTAGCACCAATTGCTGTGGCATGTTCCAATGCCTCTCCTCAAGAAAGCTTGCTGCAGTGATTAAAATTAAACAAATTAGGAAGTGACTGGCTCTCCCTTCAGGAATATTTATCAAAATGAAAATATGCAACTGTTTCATACCCAAATGGTGTCTGAAGATTCAGTGTAGGAGGGAAAGGAATCTTATTTTAGCAATAGTGGTTCATCCACACTGAAACAGGATTAAGATTTGACGTATGCTCTTTTATTTGTGCATGATTTATCTACAGAAACAGATTAATGTGTTGGCAGCACAGCAACCATCAACAGAACTGAAGAAGCCCACAGCAGTGTAATTGCCTCCAGGCATAGCTGGGCAAGCCACGGATTTGTGCAGGAGAATCAAGTCTGTCAACCAGGCAAAAGAAATTCTATCCTTGGACCCATTAGCGAGCTGACATTATCCATGGTTATTTTTGTTAACTTTAGGTAAGCGTGTAACAGTGCAGTTCAGCTTTGTGGAAAAGCACAAATGAATTACAATGATGCAAATAGCCTAGAATCTGTCTTGTTGGCTGGCCATGGTGTACGTTTTCATCAGACACTAAAACAGTTGTCATTTAAGCACATCTCCTCCTCGAGTTCTCTGGGAATAACATGTAACATGATTTTCTGCCCCGTGAAAAGGATGCTATGGGGAAAGGGTGCATTCAGGGGGTTCAAATGTCAGGATGACAAAATCATTTGCCAGTCCCAAAGGCAAGAGACAATGTTTCTGCTATAGAGATTTCCTGGGCATTATCACCCTATCTCTAGCATAGTAGCTTGGACAGGAAAACAGGAAGAGTGTGAGGAGACATGTCCTGCTGTATATTTATGACAACTGTGCATCAACAGGAGACTTAATGTTTTCAGTACAATACTGTGACTGGTGAAGTGTGGGGGGGTTCAGTGCCCCTTTGGAGCTCCAAACTTAGAAAAGAGTTTGGGCATCTAATCTGCATCCCACCTAAACCACCAAGATTCCTCATCTTGGGCATACTCTCTGGAAACTCAGACCTGCTAATGTCAAATCAAATAGTATGAAGTTAGGTGCTTCCAAATGGTTTCCAGTGATACTGTCATTGATATGCCTCTTAATTTATCGAGAAGGTGGGAATACACACACAAAATTCTTTATTCTAAAACTGGTGAAATGCTAAAATTAATGGTTGCTGGTTAAAACAATTAAGCTTATATAATAACCTTAATGTATAATAAATAATGAGCTTATTTAATAAGCCTAATTTATTGATATGAAGAATATATTGATATAAATAATATATTAATTGATGCAAAGAATTTAGTCCCTTGATTAAAACTGGATAAAACAATTATTGCAGTGATACTAGCTGTGAGTTCATACAAGCATCTCTACTTCCTCCTTTCAGTCATTGTAGATGAATTCAGCTTGCAGGATAAATCACCCAAGGAGCTCGCACAACAGTGATTCCCATGAATCTGGCTCTGATGACAGTGTTTTTACTTAGTCCTCTCAGTTCCTTTGAGCCTGCAGTCTACCTCATTCTCTGCCTTACTATTATTTTAGTCATACATACAAAGCCAAGGCTTTTGTTTTTAGTAGTGTTTTTGCTTTTTAATCCTGATTTTTAGAAACTCAGCTTTTCCATTACCAAGACGCACACAGCTAGTTCAACAGCATTACAAACATATTCCCTCCAGGGTCACTTACATCTAAAAGGAGAATTCCTATTTGTCTGACTACTGAAGAATTCTATCAGTTAGCAAAAGTACAAACAAAATCATATTACCATTAGCAAAGACTCACAATTCTTGTGTTGTACCACTTTTGAGTAACAATTAGGAGATTCCTTTGGCTGAAATGCCTGCACTAGAGAAAAAGAAAGATTGGAAATTCTGAAAAAGGACAAATACTATGTAGGTAGTCCAGATTCCAACATGATACAATGAAAACATATGAGAAAAATTGTTAAAGTCTTGTTCAACTGCATCACTGCTTCAGCCCTCACTACTACACATTTTTTCCCTTGTATCAAACAAACTAGTTTCGCAGGATTAAAAAACACAATAATCCTTATAAATAGGAAACAAAGTAAATAAAAGTAACTGAACTTCCAGAACAATCCTAATTTTCCTACCAAAACTTGAATTGAAAAGACTTCTGCAAAGCCAATGTTAAAATTTCTACTTAAAAATTGAGAATAGACTCCTCTCTATTGCTATACATTATGGTGATAGTTTCAACATATAACCTTTTTTTAGGATTATCTTTCAAAAAACAATGGTGGTTCTGTGTCTACACTGCTGTATGATACTACTATAATTTCAGAGCAGCAGGATAAACAAGTCCTGATTTATGATTTTAGACTTGCAATAAAGTCTGTCAACATTTCAAAAACTGAATGAGTCAGAGAAAGATTGGCCAGTGCTACCTGAAATGTAAATAATCACAGAGATTTTGTCAGAGACAAAATTAGAGTTATTTAAGTAACCATGGGACAAGATACTCATAAGCATACATGTGTTTAAAACTCATGAGACAAAATACAAGCATAAATTTGTAGTTGTAATCTAATTGCCTGCCTGTGAATTTATATATATATATATGGCATAAGGATATATGTATATATGCATACTATATATGTTTGTGTGTGTATGCATACATACATATAGACAACACACCTGAATCTAAAATGCATAATTTAGTGAAAAATATAAAAATCACTTCATCTCTCACACACAGGAGAAAGTTTGGCAGCATAATACAAAAAATCTGAAAGTATGAGATAAACTGGAAGTCCATAAACAGAATGGGAGACTGAATAACACCTCTGTTCAAAGTTCATCAAGATGGTATATGTTTACTCTGTCCATCATGCAAAACCAGTACCTATTGCATACTTGCAGTTATTTCCAACTACAAATTAAGTCTCAGGGCTTGTTGATACCCTTTCCTCCAAACCATCAAAAGAATATTATGATGTGGATATTTTAGTATATGCTATTAAAATCTAGACGTTTTTCTCTGTTCCAAGTACAAGCCGTAGATCAACAAATATGTTTCCTATTTATGAATACTGAGAAGTCAATCCATGCAAATGTTTGCTGAGATTAAGAGACTTCAGTGATAGTTCCAGAAATTGAATCTCAGCAGTTATGATTACTATCCTCAGTTTTTCAAACCATTTTGTTCAAAATTTCAGGCTGCCCAGCAGGATCTTAGTTAAATTGCCAGTTAGCTCCCTGACAGAATTGAAATGTCTAAAGAACAGTGGAAATGGAATGTAGGTCCTTATTGACATAATTTTAGTATTTGGGGGGGGAGAGGGAGTGGGCGTTCAGGCAATTTTAGGTATGCACAGATATCTTGGATTTAGATCATAAACATTTAGAATACAAACATGGTTTATTTAATGGGAGCCTGAAAAATAGTCCGTTTTAAGTGGACTAAATCAGCAAAATATGGTTTGTTATGAAAAATATAACTGCTAATATATATGTACTTACTACCTATTATTTCTGTAAACCCCTGTGTTAGTTGCAGAATGATAGTCAATGGTAACAGGTCAGAGTTTGTTTCCTAAGAGGCAGATTTCTGATAAGCCATTAGAAAGGTTTCTTATGTTAGTTGTTTTAAAGGATATTTTGCTCCTAAACTATATATTCCATGCAGCCATTTTGTGTGTATACTTTCCAGAATAAGAAGCATATATGACATAATTTTTATAGGAACATATTTGTTACACAATCACAGGATCCTAAAACAAATGTGTAATAGGGTAGAATAATAATCTTGTGACCACTATGGTGGACACGATACAGAAGTCTAGCATTGTTTGCATTAACTGGATGGTTCATCATGATTCTTCAATGTAGAATAGAACATGCAAAGTCACTGAGATTCTAAGTATTCGAATTGTCAAGCAGCCTTAAGGCATGGAAGAATGTTAATTAGTATAGAACAACTGAGAGAAAATACACTTTCTATTAATAATTAGGCAGAATATATATGTTGTGACAAATGCTTCATATGCAATCTACTTGTCAATGACACATTTATTGGTGTATAACTTGTCAGAAGACTGCTTTCTTATGTTGACTCACATCTGGTGTCAAAAGGCCTCTTCAGAGATGAAAGGTTTAAAGACATCTCCTCTTTCTAGTGTCCCCGCTGTGTGTTCACCACTGTAATTAGACATACAGTTTTAGTGAAATGCTCTGTATGAGTGCAATTAAATTTTTCTCCTTGATTTTCTGCTTCAATATGAGTGGACACAAACCCAATTATCTTTCTGAGCAGTGTTCTTGCATTGCAGTGAAAGTTTTCGATATGTTTGACAACAACTTCTAAAGCCAGTGACTTCTCTTTATATTGAGTAGTGGGAGAAAGAGAATGGCTTTTAACTAGACAAAAAGCCCCGAATTCCAACTGGTTTAATTTTCTTAAGCAGAAAAGATTATATGATTGAACTGAAATACCTGTGAAATGCATTAGGAAAAGGGAAAAAAAAGGAAAAGCAGAAAAGAAAGATAAGAAAATGAAGGGTTTAGTATTGGATTAAAGATCTGAACATCTTCGGCTTCACAACAATAGGAAAATACTTTCAGTCTTTAAAGTATTTACAAGTGATCTCTGAGGAGTGCTTCTGCAGAGGTGTAACTGCTGGCACATAGGTAAAAGACCAGAAAGTAAGAGAAACAGCTTGAAAGACAGCTTCAGGAGGATGGAGGCAGCTGTCATGGAGAGCTCCTTTGTAGAGCACAGCATAATTTCATCTCCCCTACAAAACTCATAAACAAGCCCCCAGACATGTCTGAGCACTTTCCCTTTAGGAATAGAACTACCTCAAAACTGAAAAATACGTTCACTGAACTCCAATAACCTGTCCCTGGTGTTATCAGATATCCCATGGGAGGGTATAGGAATCCAGCAAAGGATGTATATGTCAGCGTTGCCCATTGTCAGGGCTTTAATCTCATCTATGATTGACATCTGATGAAGTCCTAAAGTATTTCTTTGAATAGCTCTTTAAAAATATGTCATGAACAGGAATAACTTACTATGTCTGTCTCATTAAAGGATCTGTCACTTCCCAACTTAAGTACAGATTGTGTAACATAAAGATTGTTTCTATCACTGTGAAGTCTCCACAAATATTTTCCCCTTTTTCTATCATATACCACAGGAATGGAAATTCCCAACCCCTTACCTGCTTATTCATATATTTTTTATCATTTCCTTCCAAGGATGAAAAATAAAACATTTTCACAATGTAACTCTTTGGACTACATGTCCCTATTCTCTGTTTTTCCCTCTGTCAGTGGTGTGTTTTCTGAAGAACATAAAAAATACTTCTGAACATTACACTTAAATTCACTAGCATTTCTACCTGCCAACACCCTGCTAGCCAATTTGAAATCAACCAGGTTAGAGACTTCTCCTTGTATACTTACCAGCATATGCTAATAAAGAATGTACCATTGGTTGGTCCTGTCCATAGCCCCTGTGGTTGCTGTACAACTGAAAATAAAAACTAATGTTGACTTCTAAGAAAGCTGTGAGGGATACAACATGCAGTGCAACTTAGAAAACTCTATCGAGGTTTTCCAGAAATTGCACAGGCTATTAAAAACAATAGGTATTGATCTAAGATCTGCCATTCAGGTAGGATTGATGATGATCATCTTCGCAGCTTGTGTGATAACCTACAGAGAGATTAGGTACCTTTTCATTAAGCAGAGCTCTAATTATTAGTTACTTCATAAGGAAAAATGTCAATGTAGCATCAGATTTAGAAGACAGGCCACAAAGCTTCTACTTCTTACTTCAATAACTGCTGAAAAGCATAAAAGTAGTGTGGAAAAAAACTGGTTTTCCTTATGTTTGTTATGTAAAATGCTCTATTTATACTGCTTTTTTTTTGGTTTTGTTTTTTAAGGAAGAGAACAAAATGAATGAAACGATAAAATTATATAAAAAATGCACATAATGAGATTATAATTTAGCTGTCTTACTTTACTAACATTCTGGGGTTTGCATAAAATCAAGATTTGACTGTGAATTCCCTGAGATGCTTTCTTTGCAGGTTGCTTGCAGGAAAAAGGCCACAAGAAATGCCAGGACCTGACTGCTGAAAATGGCTCTGTACAGATTTAAATGTAAAGGAGGAAAAGTTAAGGCACGGATATAAAAGGATCTGTCTGAGTATTTAGCAGAATGCATGAAACTGGAGACGTGTTACAGAAACATAGCACAACTTACATATCAAACTGACACGTTGAAAGTTGAACGTTGAAGGGGAAAAAAAGGAAAAAAAAATACATATCTTAGTTGTCAACATTTAGTATACATCTGACCCATCCAGGGATATCTTCACACAGCAGATTATCTAAAACTCTCAGCAACCCCCACACTACCACCAGAACAAAAGGGTTATATAATGGCAGCCCTAAAAAAGTCAGCAAAACTCCCTCCCCTCCATATATCTCACTCCCTGGAAATCATTAGGCAAACCATTAACAAATGTGTTAACAAACTTGCAAAACCCTTTTGGTGGAGAAGAGGGTTTGAATTCATTCAGGGAAAACTCGAACTGCCTCAGCTACAGAGTCATGGGAATCGGGTCTCATCCCAGCCCATAAGTGAAAAGGTGGTGACCGATGGAGCCTCCCATGCTGCAGCTGGCTTCGAATCAAACAGGACCACTATAGAAAGAGACACCTTTAACAATCAAGGAGCTGTTACAAAATGCAGCATTCACAGGAAGGCATCAATCTGCACTTTATGCCAAGATACTACAATGTACTTCTTGAGAGCTTCTCTAATGGGACAGAGAAAGCATTGGGAACACAGAAACATGTGCTACAACCACCCCTCCCCACCCTCCCCTTTCACAGTTCACTAAAGAAGCTTAGTGGTTTATAAGGAAGAATAGGATAAAGCAGACTTCGCTCTGAAAAGCCTGCAGCCAAGATGTGAGAGCATAAGGGGAATGCCACAAAACAACACTCAAAATGCCTGAACTAGGAGCATCATCAGTAAATGAACTGGGGGAAAGAAAAGTTTTCTCTGGATAGGAGTCAGGCTGCCATGAATAGAAATTAGCAAATCGGCTAATGCACTGAGATATTACAAGTTGCCACATCTCACATACTCATTATACCACTAAACTCGTAAATTATAATGCTGAAACCGTATGTTTATAAAAGGCTGACAGCCTGGGATTTAATAAAATTAGCTTTTCAAGTGTTAAAAGCATACATTCCTGAGTTACTGACAGCAGAGGAAGTCCATCCTAACCCAGTACCGTGCTCCCTTACAAGGCAGTGCTTCCATGTTCTCCAGCATCACTGGGCTTTGGAGAGAGGTACAGGCTGGAGGCACTGCAAACATAAATGCAAAACTGAATTACAGGAGACATAAGAAAAATACCAAGTCTTTATGATCCAGTTTTTACTTTATCCCAAACTGCAGACAAGGGTTGCTATTCCTCCTTTGAAGCAACTCTTTAGCTCTAAATAAAAAGATCAGCCTTTTGCCTGAAAGTGCTTGAATATAGCAAATTAAAAACTGCACTTAAAATACCAATTTCAAGCACTCTTTGAAAATATAGTGGACATGTTAAAAAGATTTACCAATGTAAAGTACAGGAGGTTTCTGTCTTCTCAGGCCTAGTAGTTATCGCCACTTCCAGCATAATGATACTAACCTCACTCCAATGGTTCAGTCCTCCAATTAAAACAGGAAATTTGCCTTTAGATTTCCTTCACTATCACTACTAATGCAATGGGTCATTAACTTTAATAACATGAATGTGTTACACTAGCCCATTCAGTGCAATTAGTGTACAAGATAATATTTTAAGAGAACACTTTGCACAGTAGTAACTAGTAGATAATGGATCTTTAAAGAGTCTTACACCCTTTATGGGCTACCTCACTACCTAATGCCATTTACAATGCTATAAGAAGGCAAACACATATGCAGCTCTCCCACCAGTTCATGTAAACTCAGGTCTAGGTAAGCATACTTTAATGACTGCAACAAGGGGTGTTCTGCTATTTTAATGCCTTAAACCAATCTTTCAGAGCCACTAAGCACTTGTTCAGTGGTAATGGAAGGGCTTATCAGGTTTATTTATGTTTCCTCAAACTGCTCTGGATTTGCAATGCATAAATCCAGATCATTGTGCAGTATTTTATTTTCTACTCATTATACAAGAACCACTACAGCAGCACACTTTCTCCCACTTTTTCTATGAAATAACTTGTTCTTATGTGGCTTTGTAGTACTTCAATATAAAGTTAAATTGACTAATAGAGTTTCCCATACTAAATTGCGCCATTTATACGTCAAGTCCAATGTCTTGCCTCCAGCAACAGACAGTATTCAGTAATTTAGAAGGAAACTAGGAAACAAATACTGCTTCTCAGCAATTGCTTTAGCTTTGTCCACAAGGGAAGTGTTTCCTGCCTCCTGAAGCAGTTATTTTGTTCCCACAGCTCTGTAAATCTGTTTGTGCCAAACTTCATTCAAGACAAGCGTGTCGCAACCTTGTGAAACACAAACCAAGGGAACACTTCCAGATGCTCTCCAGCCTAAACTCATCTTTCAAAATGTGTGCCTGTCAGCATCATCTGATCCAACACGAGGACCTCTCCCCTTCATTTTCCTTTTCTCAAAGAAAGTCTTGTCTAGGCCTCTCCCATTTCCTCCTCTGCCTCCTGATCCCACCTGTCCTCTTTTCCAAGCACTGTGTTGCTTAAAAATGATACCAGTCCTAAACTGATGCTTCTAGGTCCAGTGAAATTAATAAATAAATTAATAAACAAGACCTTTTGTCAATGCAGGAGTGTCTTCTTCAGCCTGGAAGTGCAGAATCAGCATCAGAACCCTGCTTCCAACTCCAGCAAAAAAAGGCTAGGAAAAATCATCTGCTTTGTCTCCAGTGGTATAATTGCTTCACTCATCCCCGAAGTTCTCAACAATATGAGAACAGGATTAAAGATCAATGTCTAGGGTCACAGAGTTGTATATAATCACTTTTAAAAATGGACTGCCAGTAACTAAATACTTTTTTTAATGTGTCCTGTTTTAGAGCCAGTTTTCTTCCTAGTAGCTGGTATAGCTTTCACCCCATGAAAGGGTTTTTTTCCAATCTTCTCCCCATCCCATGTTGAGGGTACGGTCAGCAAGTGGCTATGAGGTGATTGGTTACCAGCTGGGGTTAAACCACAACATAATATTACTACATCCATTCCTCTCTAGAGCTGAGAGTTAGAATCTTTCTTCTAATTCCTATCACACATTGCTTATGGATAGTTTTCCTTCTTTACTCTTATATCAGTTAAGTTGTTTTCTTTTTCTGAAATTTCTGTGTTACTTTACAATATACCTGATAACCACCTTGAGTTTTTCTTTCTGCCCCGCCCCCCCCCAGGTTCTCTATTCTTCTTTACACAGATGTAGTTCAGCAGTTTAGCCATTCCTCTCCAGGCTTCTTTCAGGCTAAATCACCTCCTGGGTGCATATGACTTAACAAAACTGTGTGTACCTGATCTAGCTGGGTCTTACATAAACATGTTAGATAGTTACTCTTCTCACCTCACTCAATACAGCCATGTGCCAGATATTTCACCATGTGACACAGAGAGCTCAAATTCATAATATAATCCATGTGATTTCTTTATCATCCTGAGTACTGTTATTTTCATTTAGCACAGTAAACACAAAATGTCTATTAATTTAAAAGTGATTTTTGCCCTTTGTAAAATTAAATAACATCTCCAGTTCTTAAAGTTGACTTTTGAAATTTATTCTGCTTAGATCAATTCACTTGTGTTGTTTTGCAGATTGTAATTGTTACTCTACCTTACAAGTCACTGCCCATCTCCTTTTTTCTTGCTGAGGAGCACCAAAATGCAGCTACATATGTCAACATTAATTACACAAGACCTGTGGGGCTTTTGGCATTTTAAAAATTTGTTTCCCATGCCTTCACAAATCTAGTGATACACCTTCAATTGGCAGAAAGAAATGCAGCAAAATTCCTTTTCTTCCTTCTCGTGTGCTTCATGTTAAGTTACAGTTATCTATAAATTCAGTAACATTAATCATGTCCTCATTCCATTGACTCAGATTTATATGTGATAAAGAATATGTTCTAGAAAGGATGCTTGGTAGCAAGCCTCTTCTATAGCTATTGCATTCTGCTGACAGCAGTATTATAACTCTTAATGAAAAGTAAGAAAGAAGGGGTGCTAGTCTTTCACAGCCTCAAAACAGGATCCAAAGTAATGGTAGAAGAGGCATACAAATGAATTACATATATATATAAAAATGTTTTTAAAAAGTTTTTTTTAATAGACGAACTAGAAGTAAAGAAAGCAGCAGATTAAAAGGAGATAAAAGGAAATTATAAATATTTTAGTTTACAGAAAAAATTATAGAATTTAGACAACAGATGACATTTTTAAACAGATAGAGCCTAACTATATAATCTTACCCATAACCCAGCAAGTACATTATAAGTTACCATTGGTGGAAAAAAAAATAGCAATCTTACTTCAGTCTCTGTATGATGGATTGCAGTCAGTTTCTTTCTATAGAGAATATATTATTATTTCTTACTATTATGCATAACAGAATATTGACATTAATTACAAATTATTTTTTTTTTCATGGCTAAAGAGTTTTATGATGGCCCCAACCCATCAATCCAGCCTGTACAGATCCCTCTGTAGAGCCTGTCTCCCCTCTGGCAGATCAACACTTCTGCCAGTCTTAGTATCACCCACAGATTTACTGAGGGCACACTCAATTCCCTACTCCACGTCATTGATAAAGACGTTAAACAGAACTGGACCCAGTACTGAACCCTGGGGAACACCACTGGTGACCAGCTGCCGTTTACCACAACCCTTTGTGCTCACCCAGTGAAGTGTATGCCCATCCAAGCCATAACCCATCAGCTTCTCTAGGAGAATGCTGTGGGAAACAATGTCAAATGCATTACTGAGGTCCAAGTAGACAATGTCCATAGCCTTTCCCTTATCCATTCGATGGGTCACCTGATCACTGTAGGAGATCAGATTAGTTAAGCAGAACCTGCCCTTCCTGAACCCATGCTGCATGTGCTGCACAATAGCATTCAAGGTGATCTGCTCCATAACCTTCCCCGGCACCAAAGTCAGACCGACAGGTCTGTAGTTCCCTGCATCCTCCTTCCACCCCTTCTTGTAGATGGACATCACATTCGTGAGCCTCCAGTCAACTTGGACCTCCCCACTTAGCCAGAACTGCTGATAGATAATGGAAAGTGGCTTGGTGAGCACTTTTGGGCCAGTTCTCTCAGTACCCTTGGTTGGATCCCATCTGACCCCATAGACTTGTGTATATCTAAGTTATGTAGCAGATCACTAACAACTCCCCATGGATTATAGGGGCTTCATTGTGCTTCCCATCCCTGTTTTCTCACTCAGGGGACTGTGTATCCAGAGTACTACTGGTTTTCTTACTGAAGATTGAGGCAAGGAAGGCTGGGAAGTTGAAGTCCCCCATGAGTACAAGGGGAAACAAACACGAGACTTCATACAGCTGCACATTAGCAGATCCCAATGTAAAAATAGGAATGATGTTCAGTCCAGTTACACTCTTCATAAGCTTTAAAATATTAAATGTTAGGAATCTTGATGAACTATTCAAATCAATTCTTTTTGGGTTATAAACCAAACAGAAAGGACTGTAGCTTCTAGACAGGTAGACATTGGAATTAGAGAACTGGGGGTTTTTTTCTTTCTTTCTAAAATAACCTGTGTGGTGTATCACATTGGCATGAAAGGTATTTTGGTTGTGCTAAGTATCTGCTAAACTCAGCATAAATGAAAATCTTCATTAGCGTTAAAAGAGAAAATAATCCCTCCTAAAGGCCATTAATTCAGAGCAAAATGGCTTAGAGAGCTCAGAAGATCCCCAGGGTCTTTCTGCTCTGTTGGTTAATCAAAACTTCAGCAAATACAGTAAATCAAAAGATTTATTTCAATAGATCTCTTATCTAGCTACCCTGATCTCAGTATCTTTGCCAATGTCTTAAATGTTTTTAATATGAGAGATACACATGGGTATATTACTTATGCTATCATTCTATCTAGCAGCCGTAATTATGGACTGTTTGATGTTATACAAAGACAGAAAATAAATGATTCCTGCCTTCAACCAGATTAAAATGGAAATCTTAAGCAAGAGAAAACCAAGGAAGACAAAGGATAAATTTCTGAAAGTGACACAGAAAACTAGCAATTGAAATTTTCAAGATTTTTTTTCTATATAGACATTACACAAAAATGAGAGTTTCAGAGAGGACTTAAAGATTATGCATGTCATTCTGGAAAAAATAGCTGAATGTTTAATAAATGGTGATGAAGGCTGAGCCAGCTGGAAACAGGTCAGATTTCTACTACTGAGTGAAGGATGAGAGCCACAGCTATAACCTCTGCTTGAAAATAGGTAAATTGGGATTTGATAGGCAATGGGGACAGATGCAAAAAAAAAGAGAAGGCATCAATAAAGAAGCAAAGTAAGAAAAGGATATGTCCGATGCCTCCAGTGAAGGTCAGATGAAGTGGTGTCTTTAAAGACACACATAACCAAGGGGCTGGCTATGATGTTCACATAAAAACTAGAGTGGAACATGACATGTGCAATAGATTTTGTGAGTGATAGAGACAAACAATGAGAAAAAGACCATGTCAAGGTGAGAACTGGAAGGGACAAAATTACCATTTCAGAGGGTAAAGAAACCTTGAGACGTCCATGTCCAAAAAGGGGGGGAAAAATGGGAAGAGAAAGCTCTGAATCACAGCCCAACACATATGGAACATGATAATACAAGATACTTAATGTCTTCATTTTTAAAAATGTTCAAATATAGAGAGACTTCATAAATTATAGCCAAACCAGCTTCAAAAACACACAAAAAATTGAAAGAATTGTGTATTTTGTGAGAAAGAGAAAAATAAGGCACATTCACAGATAAACAGAAAGGCTTTACATGTTTCACAGCATTTACTCAATATTTCCACACTGTTTCTGTGTTTGGCTTGCAGTTTTAAATATGCAAAATCTAACAGGCACTGAGCAGTTGTGTCTAAATCAGTAAATTCAAGTCAAAAAGTATGACCTGAAGTGACTCAATAGTTGAAATTGAACGTTCACATCGACAGTTTTAGTGTGAAGGAGAGTTGAGTGGGTTTTTTTAGAAAACAGAAATTGCTGCCAGCTCAGTACATCAAACTGTTCAAATATGCAGTCTTTTCTCGACCTAATTAGTGTTTAAAATGACAATAGCTACAAACATGGCTTCAAAATATTACAAGGCTGATATTGGGCACTTCTGCATATAATGTGATTCTTTGGATTTCAGAAGACTCTCTAAAATCTTAAGTAAACATTTTCAAAAAACAAATCAATGGAGGAAATACATCTGACAAAATTTATTTTAAATGGCAGCTTTTCTTTCCTTTCTTTAAAGTGATGTTAATGTTGGTGCTGCAGAGAGCAATGGTCCTCTTATTAGCTTTTGTATCATATGCAGTCACTCAGAAATAAAAGCAACAATAATTTCTGCAAATAAAAGCAAGTCTCTGAGTGCTAAAGCTTTATAGTCTTCTAGAAAGCAGGAAAATTAAAGTAAAAAAACTACTTGAAGAAGTGCAAAAAGTAAGAGAAACCATTTTATTCCCTTCTAGATCTGTGAAAATGTGGTTTTAAAAGGTTATATGTAACAGAACCTTCTAGACATTTTTAAAGCTGAGTAATAATACAAACATAAAAACCAGACAAATCAATTGAACTAGATACATCTCTTTTACACACTATTATAGCATGAAACTAAAAACAGAATCCGCAGGACGCAGAAGAGAGTTTAACTGTAGTCAGGTGTCGTCCCACAGAAACTACTGTGCACCTATAAGAAATGCAAAATTAAAGAGATCACTCCAATTCAATAAGCCACTTATTTTGCTGTACTAAATCATTTTGGCTCCAGTTTTACTTTACATCATATTTAGCCATTCCAAGCCAATGGAATGGTCTTCAATTTATATCTTATTAACTAGAGGGACAACATAGACTGCAGCATACTTTGCTGAAATAAGTTTGGGGTTTGGCAGCTAAAAGAACACTTCACATAGTATGTTTCATCTAGTCCATAATTAGAATTATTGTTAATGTTATCAAGAGCCAGAATGAATTTGTTAACAATGAAGACATACATGACTTAAAGTCATGCCATCAATGTTTAGTCATATGGACACACGGCAGGAGTTCCTTTTTTACTTACAAAATTATGGACATCAAGTAATAGACATTTTTGCTTCCAGACTGACAAAAAATAAAGCAAATAACCCCTCTCCTGAAGCTACAGGACCATGGCAAACCTGTTAATTGATTTGTATTTGCAGCCAGGCAAATACCATAGAAAAACTCAAAAATTCCATTAAATCACCAGCAAGATGACAGCATGGCTTTTATTTATTCTCCTAATCCTTAGAAACCAACTAAACAAAAAAATAAAAAACCCAACAGAGAACTAAACAACCAATCAAAAAAAAAAAAAAAAATGAAACCAAAACCAAATCCAACCCAAACAACCTAATTCCTGATGTGAACACTTCTCATTCTTACCATCCAGTGAACAAGATGGGATCTATCCTGGAGTTACTCAGATTTTTTTTCAAACCAAAGAAAACGCTATCAATTTGAAAATAAACCACTTCAGACCAGCTGAAACCTGCAAGTAGGTAGCAAGCTTCTGAGCTTATATATCATCAAACTGAAAAATTTAAAAAACCAACCAACCAACCAAACAAACAAAAAAGTTCACTGTATATAAGGCAGATTATATAATTTTGGCTCCTTCTAAAACTAAAAAAAACCTTTCAATTATTCATCTAGCCTCTATCAGCAAAGCACTACAGGGATCTAAGGTGTTTTCTAAGAGTCAAATCTACTGACCGTGCACACCAATAACCGTTTACTGCAAAATTTAAAAAAAAAACAAGAGAAGAATTGAATAATACCTCAGCTCCTTAAAAAAAAACAGTTGTGAGAGGACAGAGATGCTTTAGCTACATTAAGGACAAAAGAAAATTAATATAAGTTGTCAACCTCAAGGTAAGTATTTGTACCTCATTAGAAATTTGGCTTTTGTTCTTTATTTTTTTCTCTTTTTTTCAGTGTTAACTGTGCTTGGCCATTTTCTTATAAATTACATTGTTTACAGAATAGTTATTTCTACATTGCTCATATAAATGTAGACTGAGTTTTGTCTACATGCAAATCTGAACATTTACAATTTATAAGCAAGATATAAACTAGGAATTATGTTATGAATCCAATGAACAACAGATATAGCTGTGAAAATTTTTATCTGTTTACAAACACTTTTTAAACAGAAAAGAATTCATTAACACCAAAAAAGAATTCACTAGGAAATAAACTCTTTACTTCTATAATTATCTTTTTCTGAAACAGAGAGAATATACACTGAAGAAATATCACTTATTCGGCAAAATATATCACAATACTTTTTTGTCAAGTGTGAATTCTATCTCCATTTTTTCCTGTTTGGTCCCTTCCACTTCTATTATTCAGTGGAATTTACATGTGATTGTATAAAATAATTGGCATTTCCACATGACTTATCTAATATCTAAAAGAATGAAACTCTATTAAAAATTAAATCTTGTATCACCCCTCAGGATGATTAAGCATTCATCTTTTTTTTTTTTTTTTTTTTGCTTAATTAGTCTATTGCTGAAGCACTGTAAAACACAGAGGTTTGGGGCAATATTTTTAACCAGAATAAAGATGTGGGGAACTGCAGTTATAATGGAAAACTACAAAATCTAGAGTGTCAGAGGAACTGTGGCACTGGAGACAAGTCCTGCCATCTTGCAGATGTGACTAAGCCCATTGACTGGGCACCCTCACTAAAGATGAGATTTCTGTCTAATCTGACCACTCACTGTACAGTCCATCTTCATTTTATTTGCATTACTCCCACTATACAAAAGGAGCAGACTCAATTTAATATTCTGAAAAAAAAAAAGTTAGCAGTTCCAAAGGCTGTGAATTCCTCCTGGATCAGTTTTGGGCCCCTCAGTACAAGAACATAGAGGTGCTGGATAATGTCCAAAGAAGTGGAATGAAGACGGTCAAAGATCAAGAGAGCAAGTCTTATGAGGAGCAGCTGAGGGCACTAAGGTTGTTCAGCCTGGAGAAAAGGAGGCTGAGGGGAGCCCTTATTGGTCTTTACAACTACCTGAAAGGAGGTTGCACCTGGGTGGGTGTTGGTCTCTTCTCCCAAGTAACAAGCAGTAAGACAAGAGGAAACAGCCTCAAGGTGCACCAGAGGAAGTTTAGGTTTGATATTATGAAAAATTTCTTCACCAGAAGGGTTGTCAAGCATTGGAACAGGCTGCCCAGAGAGGTGGCTGAGTCATCATCCTTGGAAGTATTTGAAAAAATGAGTAGATGTGGTACTTCAGGACATGGTTTAGTAGACATGGGACTGTTGGGTTGATGGTTAGACTGGGTGAGATCTTTTCCAGCCTTGGAGATTCTATGATCTAATGACAAACTAAGGGATCTTCACTTTTCCAAAGCTGCAGATTATATTCTGTTATATTTATCAATATCTGTGAATTACAGGTTGTTAAAACATGATGATCTTAGCTGTCTTTTCCAGCCTTAAAGATTCTGTGAGAAAGGACAGTTCGCTATCAGTTCTGCTGATTTGTAACCTATTTTGCATTAGGAAGTGAGTAAAAAGGATACTTTTAGGAAGCAACATTCTGAGTTTTGGAAGTTTACTGCATTTATCTTTACCTCACAGTGAGGAAGAGCATCAAATGATACATGCCACTTCAATTTTTTGTGCTGACACCTGGAGATGTTCTGACACAGCACCTCCTCAAAGGTCTATGATCTCTTCTAGTCTTAAGTTACAGCTAAATAGTATGGAGAAAAATTACTTCAGTTTAGCTATAAATAGCTCAGTAACATGCTCTTACTCTGGAGAGTCAGCAGCACAACTTAGTAATAGAAGCATAAAACCCTGGTGCCTCTGTTTTAGGATATTATGAGAGATCTGGACATCTGGAACCATAAAGCTGCCAGAAGCAGGCTAATGCCTTTGCTTGGCAGAAGGCAATTAAAAAGAAAGCTTTCTATGAAGCTGCCAGCATTTTGAAAATGTTCGGTGCCAACAAAGTTGTGCAGAGATCCTCACCTTGATGGTGAGTTTTGACATCATGTTACTGATAATGATTTGGCACCTGTGTCCTTTGGTGCCTACAATCTCAGACATAACGGATATTATAATTTCTTTAGGTAGACCCCTAGAGCAGAAGGTGAATTGAACAGAAACTTAGGGCAGACCTGGAAATAATAAACAGGGAACAAAAAGAAGAATAAAATAAGACCAATAGGAGAAAATTCATGTTGATATTAACAACTACATGTTGAAATACACACTTATTGATAACTCTACTGAATCCAATAAGTGTACTTTCTACTCAGCAGTTGAACCATAAAGGGAGATGTGTCAAAAACACCAGGCTAAATGAAACAGTAAAAGGTGCAGAGCTTCAGAATATTTTTAAGTCATGTATTTCTTTATAAAACATACAAAAGAAGCTGTAGCTGTCAATTTTAAAGCATTGATTTAGCTTCAGTAAACTACAGACTAGCTTGTGAAATATCATATTCTTTTTTCCTGCCCTCAATGAATCAGAATATACTAGCTATGAGACAGTAAAGAATGTTACAAACCGCCAGGTTTTTTTTTTTCCCCCAAACACATAAAAAGTTATACTACACTTTGAAAAAATCTTTGATTGCAGCATCTGATATTTTTCACTAGGAACGTAAGAAACAGTTTCCCTAAGGTAACCTATTTTGCAAACCTTTTAAGCTTCTCTAAATAGACACTAAAATTTCTTCTTGTGATTCTCTTTCCCTGCTCTCATTCCCAGTTAATACATTTTAACCCTCTCTCACTCTCTGTCCTCTAACCTGTTGATCCTCACTGGAAACACTCTTAATTTTCACTAAAGAATATAAGAGGAAAATAAGAACCATTATATATATGTATACAGCAGATGGGCTTCCAGTTGAGACTCAGGGCAACATAGTGGTGCAGATAAGGAACTCTGTAGATCAGCCTCGGAGGTTTAGCCTTTAAATCACCAGTGCCCTCTGCTGCTCTCAGGATGGTCTTTTGAGTTCCCATGCAGTTCAGTACAACTTTGTCAGTGCCTCGAGCATTCCTTAATTACTGTTTCCTTGTAGAATGATTTATACTACTGCTATGCGCAGAGTTTCATCCCTATGAGAAATACAGCCTCACCTACCCCAGCACCTGCATGGGTGCTCCATTGTGACAGGGCACGGGAGGATGCACCAAGAGCCAGACTTATCACTGCTTTGCACCAAAGATCTGACAGAAAAGCTCTTCCTGGCCAAAAAAAAAAAAGCTTGCAAGTTTTTCTAGTTTTGTTGTTTCTCCCTAAAGACCATGGATAGGGAAGGTTGTTTCTGCTGTTGCCTGAGAGGCTTGGCTTTGCAGGAAAGATCCAGTATAGCAAATAGACTAAATCTAATAAAATGAAAAATGAAGGATAGAAAAACATGAATAGTTACAATTTCATCAGCTGCACAGCTTAATACCTACCTAGGGGGAAAATCAATCAGCTAGTGTCTGATCAGTGTTTTCTTGATAGCATTAGGTATGTGGCTTATACAACCTCTGGGGAGACAGTGCCTGTTTTCCTTACCCGTGTAATTCATTTATTAGCCCAAATTTACAGCTGTCAGCATAGATTTAGAGCACCAAACCTAAATAAGCTCACACATTCTGTAGGTTTCAAGGACGTGCAGCTAAAAACCTGAAACAAATGCAACAGGAATTTTTACATAGAACAGCTAACTACTATCCATTTAATTTATGTCACCATAAAAATAACTGAATTCCTAGTAACTATCTGGTCAGGAGTTCTTTCAACTTTCCTTCCACTGTCATAGGAGAAAGTGTGCAATCCCTGATATGACCCAATAACTCTGACTCCCAGAGTCCTCAAAATTGGTAATATAGAGGGATTGTCAACTTAAGGTGAAAGGAGGTACATCTTTTTGTAACTTTAGACTCCGGTTGTATGCATACCTAGAATCCTTCTGTACATCCAGTCCTCTCTACAGACTGCCTCATAGAACATGAGACATTGTGAACTAATCTGACAGAAGAAATAATGTCAATGTTAAATCCATTATTTATCTGGTACAGCCTTTATATAATGGAATTGAAACAGCAAAAAAAGCTAGTTAGTATACTGGGCTAAATATTGGGTTGACTCAAAATAATGTGGTTCCTGTGTCAAAGTACCTTGCAAGATCATTAAGGCTTAATTGAAAAAGCAGGATGATAGAGACAGCTTGGGTGCTCTCAACTTTGAACTGCAGTCCTCTGTTATCCTTTCAGAAGTGGTTGTTTGGGTGGCGAAGGATAGCTTGGATTTGGGGCAGAAAAACCTGCTATGCAGAAACACTACTTGCACACTTATGTAGGGAAATGCTTATTCTGTTTCTTATTTAAAACAAATTAACGGGCACTGCAGGAAGCAGACACTGCGATCTCCATTATGCTACTCCACCAGTCCTATGCAGGGACCTGATGGCTTTCAGAACAGGCTGCAACATGTCACAAAAAGTATCCCTCATGTCCATGGTTGACTGTGTCCCAGAACGGTACGGTGGGATGTGTGTGACTGCTGTGCATCATTTCATTTGGCTGTTCTATGCCAAGACAAACAACCCTCCAAAGTAAAGTTGTATCATGGTATGACTCAACTTTCTTCTTAAAGGAAAGGATTTATTTTACTCATTCTCCAAAGCTGTGAGGCCAGCTCTCCTGCATATTATGGTTTGGTCCTTGTGGCAGTGCCAGATCGCTGCAATGAAAATGTTATTATGTTACACAGCACAATACAAACTATAAACTACATACAGTACCCACAGGATGCATAAAATATCAGGACTGGTATTCAGTGGCTATGCCATATGGAGAAAAGTATTCTAATAAATCTAGCAGCAGTGATAGTCTCTGTACCTTTAAGCAAGCAGCTACTCTAACTGTCAACAAAGTAAAGCACTTGCTTGCATTCAAATAAATAATGAGGCCATGATAATTGCCATGCTGTTCAGAGATAGTACGAAGTGAATGAAACCAAATTAATCTAATCTACTTCCTGGGTCAAGCATTAAAACCAAATCCTCTGCTTTCATTTGCATGTTTGAAGACCACTCCAGTTAGACTGAAAAAGTTCCAGTGGTAGGTAGAATGGTGTCATTTCCTCACAAATCTGGGTGCTCAATTATAGATTGTTTGAAAAGGAATCTTGGTGCAGGATAGTTCAGAATTTTGAGACACTCTCACTTGAGTCTCAGGGTTTAACTACCAAAATCAGATAGTTCATATTATGGGCATTGTAATAGCCTAATATTTGGCATTGGTCTTTTGACACAGGTAAAGCAGCCTCTTGTCAGCCTATGTATCACAACAATGTTACTCTCTTCATTGACAGTATCCATTACTGTGCCAGTTGAATGTCACCTTAGTAATAAAGCAGTTTGTTCTCCAAAAGTCTCACTCTTTCCAAAAGAGATAGGAGACAAAAGGATGAAAAAATGAAGGAAAGAAGAGTAGAGGATGGAAAGGTAAAGAAAAGTTTTGGAAGAAAGGACTAAAAGTAGCCAGTGTCTTATAGTCTTTCAAAAGGGAGTCATTTAATGTTGGAAGAAGTTCTGCTTACTTTTTTTTTCCCCCAAAAAAAGTTATGTCCTGGGGCATTTTCAGTTTCTGTCTTCATTTCATCAAATGCATGTTAGAATTTTCAGCATGTGCAAGACCTAAAATTGTTGTGATCAAAAGAGCCTCCAGGTCTTTTTCCACCAGTAACACTCCAGTCCTCTCATGCTGATTTCTGAGCTTAATCTGTCAGTGAATTTCACAGCAAGAGACAGATAGTTGCAGAGGGAGAGCAGCTCAGAAGTCAGTTTCAATACATAGGCAGAAAGTAGAGCAGTAAGTGAATTATACTATTGTGAATAGGGCACTTCAGAAAATAAGCACACATTTGAAGTGTCGGGAAATGTCATGAAAAAAGTGTCCCAACCAACTTGCCCAACCCTTTGAAAGGAATTTGATATTCCTTTCCAATTTAAAAGGGATTTTGAGGGATGTCCTTAAATATATTAAAACAGTTTGGCCTTTTGAACACCCAATGCCATGCAAACTTGGCAGAGATTTTCTTGCAAGGGCAAGAGACACAAAGATTGATCTGAAACTCAAATAATGGAAGGTTTTTATCATTTCTATTTCATTAGAGAAAGGAAAATAAAATCCTCTGCAGCTATTATTACCTTCCATGCAAAGTAGGAAACCTCTCAGTTTCAAACAGGTGAAGAAACAGTTCATTAGCTGCATTTTATATGGTTTATATGTATCTGTATTTATGCATTTATTTCAAGTGATTCAGAACACGTGTGCAATACATCATTATCCCTCCACAAATAGTGGGATTTTAAGATTGAGATCTTAAATTTTCATTAATGTTAACAGCAAGAATTCTACTTCCTTCAGAAGATAAAGATTGTTCTGATTCACATTACTGAAAAAAACAACAATAATTGCTATTTCATGGAAATGCTTATGCTGTCAACCACACTCCATTGCTAATCACCTCCGTTCATGTTTGTGAAGACTATTGTGGTACACTTCACTTTTTCTCATCTCTGTTTTTCCAGCACTTTTTTCCGTGAATGTTTACCTTTTCTTTCTCAGTAGTGGCTAAAGACATTCCCTTGCTTCAACCTCCTTGTCACGCTACCTCCTGCCCTATATGTGGCTCCTTGTTGAGCTGAATGTCCTCTCTCAATGCTTCCTCTTGCTTTCAGTCTCTGTCTTAGACCCTTAATTTGTATTGACTCACAGCATGGTTGCTGTGAGCTCTGCACCTGCTCCTATCCCACATCAACAGCTAAATTCTTACAGATGACTGTTACCAAGGGAGACTCAGGCAGAAACTTAAAAATAACAGTTCAGCACACTATGCAGTGCTGACTCTTGAACCTATACATTCAACATCTGCCAATTCAGTTTCACTTGAAAACTGACCTAAAATCTAAGCATACTCAGGTTTCCCCCTGTATAGCCAAGCCAGCATCTGTACAAACAAAATTAGCCTGTCAGTAACTGGGGGTAAGTTTAATTCTATGCTTGCCCAAGTGCACAGAAAATGTTGACAATTTAATTGCATGCAAACACAGTGCCTGGTGTTACCTGAGGTTAACTCTAGTCAAATCCAGAGTGGATATTTTCCACACAAACATTCGAAGAAAATTAGAAAAGATCAGATTAAAAAAACACTTCCTGATTTTCCAGAAAGATAAGAAACAAACCCACAAACTTCCCCACTTCACAAAAATAGCAGATTTTGTTTTGCCTTTTGTTAAACAAGGAACACTGATGAAGTGAAAGAATTAAGAATTTTTTAGGGAAAGATATTGGCCAGTATTTTCTCTGAATCCTAGGTAAGACTACCAGAAGAATCATGTTCATCACCACTCCCACATTTTGTGAGAAATTCATACAAAACAACAGCTTCCCTACATTGTCTCTGTAATGTGGCTCTAAAAGTTGTAAATACAACTATAACATCACCATTAAAAACAGTGTTTCAATTATTGCTCAAAATTTGTATCAACCATGTGCTCATAAATGCAGACAGCCTTAATTACTTTAACAAAAAACAGCTGTGTTGTTGTGGAGATGCAATTTGTTTCTCATTAATGATTAATATTTAACAGTCTTACAAGATCAGTAAATTAGTAAAGAAGAATTTTTGGCTGATGAGAAATAGTAATAGAGGAAACCTTTTAACATTATTTTTATTATAAATTGACATGGATGTTATTTATTTATTACTTTGTGTCATGTGAGTGAAAACGCACTTTTTCAGCGGCATCAGCTTGCTTAAAGAAAATAAATGGATATTGAATAAAAAACAGGTATTTTTGGTTTTGCAAAGAACTGGCCACATTTTATAAAAGCAATTAATTCCTCTAGATAATTACTTTGAACTATTGTCCAGTCTGTTAAAGACTTCACTGAGCTAAAGGTATGGATCAATTTGCTCTAGATGAGTAGCAATAGGTTATTTTAAAAATTATACCTGCTGCTTCTTTCCTATTCCCCATTGTCAAACATTAATCCCTTTCATAAATTGCTCTCTTAATTAGAGATGAGTCAAGGCATTATTTTATTACCCAAACTATACTACCACTTCTGCTTCAGGAAATGGTTATGCTTTATTATGCTGGGTTGATTATTTTACAAGTGGATGCAGAGCTAACTGCAGCCCACCTCCATGAAAATCTGTTGATAATGTCAGAAAATTAGACAGAGATTCATACCACCACATCTCCTTTATAACAGAGAACATCAACTTGTACTGGGCAATAACTGAAAGCCAGGAAGGTTTACAGCATGCAGTAATCCAATGCTCTAATGAAAGTGCAATAGTGTGAAACAAAAAATGGAGTTCCATGTTGAGTGTCCGTGCTGTCTTCTTTTCCAACACACTGGTAGGTTGCATAATCACAACCATACAAATAGCTCCATCAGACATAGGGAGGTAGCATATAGAAATGTTCACTGTGTAAAGGTTCTGAGCAATTCATGTCTTCCTAAAGCGCCTGGAGATCACCAAAGCTCCATAACACCAACTGCCATTGCTGCTATCTCAATAGTATGAACTGCCGTTGATACACTGCAGTTAGACAGGCATGCAATGGACTGACATTCTCCTAAAGATGAGAGACTCATGACAAGATATACATCTCCTTTGGTGAATGCTAAGGAAACTGAAAAAACAAATTTCCTGAACTGCAATTATTGGAAAACATCACAGAAGTTTAAGTAAAGATTTACACACACGCATACACACACACACAAACACACACAGCCCTCCTCCCCGCCCCCCCCCCCCCCCCCCAGCAAAACTGGATTTTGTCCTTTGGAAATGGCAATTCAGCTGAAAATTCTTTATCATAATCTTTCAGGTCATAAATTCATTTGGCCTTCAGTTACAAACTCTTCAGACTAAATTTTTTTAAAAGCAATCATCCATTCAATATATTTAATATCTTGTATTTCCATGCACTTGTACTTATTGATTGTAACAAGGAAATGCAAAAATAGTAGTTTTATTTTGAACTAGCAAAACAGCAAAAACCCCACAATTTCTTTGTATAAAATGCTCTACTATGACAATAAATTTCTGACAGATCTCATACTAAACTGTTATAATAAACATATGGAAATCAGTCCAAAATTTATATGTGCAGTGGACTCATAAGAACTACACAGATTCTTCAAATTGATAATTACCAATTTTTATTTATAACCTAATAAATAAAATAATAAAGCATACTATCTTCAAGTTCAGAGATACAGGCATAAAGCTTGAATTCTACCCTTGATGGATGTAATACTAATTCACTTAGCTTAAATACTAGTAAGGCCATGAAAACACTTCAGAAGTTGTGACAAAAAAAGAGTGTATAATAAAATAATAGAACTTTACCTAAAGATACTGCTGATACAGAGAAATCTCTTAAATATATCTTGTGATCCTTGTAAAAGTTGTTGGGCTTACAAGGTCAAAATGATTAAAAATAACACAGTGAGGAGATTAAGGAGACAGCAAAGAAGCTAAGTGATTTATTTGTTTTGGTTTTCACAGAGGGAACAGGGAGGAAATATCTAGTTTAGTACTGATCTTTAAAGATAATGAAGGTGAAGCACTGTCAAACACAGAGACATAAAAGAATAAGATAGAACTCCAGAAATCGTATTAACATAAATTACTCGGGCATGATGCCAGAGCTCTGCAGGAACTTCTAAGCATTCAGGCTCAAGTTCAGGGACCCTGAACATTATCTGGATGTAGAGTGAGGGGTAGGAACCTCCAAAGCCATAACCTGCTCTTTTAATCTACCTAATATGGATGAAACATTTCATTTCTTATAAAATGGAGCAATTCTTCACAAACTACAATGAAGTAGGTTCAGTGAATAAAAAGGGAGGGAAAGTGCTTCCCTGGATAAAAACTGAATGTGATGACGAAAGTAAGACTGAATGATTAATAAGAGAGGAGTTGAGAGGACTGTCAGGCTAGTAGTGAAGACAATTTTCCACAAATACTTGCTTTAGTGCTGCAATCAGTTTATTTCAGCTCTGCTAGCAACCTTTAGACCCATGCTTTTATTTCACCAGCATGAATGGTACAGAGAACTGCAATTATGAACTCCTTAGTGTAAACCTACTCTCTAGGAGCAGTTTCAACAGTTCTACCTGCAAAAGAGCTCCACAGCCACACAGAGACCATTCATCAGCAGGCAACACAACATAGGCAGCACAACTCATGCTTCTGATTTCCAGCCCAAACCTCACACTGTTCCTTAATCCTTCTCATGTTGCGAAAACCACAGCGCTCACCAAAAGGCAGTAACAGGAGGCAGACAGTGCAGCTGGGGAGTGAGACTAACACCATATTCAAGCTACCATTGTGGTCCAAGGATGGGTTCGGCTTCAGCTGCAAGTAGGCGGTAGGGTGCTCTTCCCTTGGTCATTGCCCCACAGGCAGCAATACCCTCAGCTTCCATGAACATTAGCTTTTCTCTCCTCAGAATAGGTCCAAATGAGATCACGTCCCCAGGTGGACTCAGCACTAAGATTGGCATGGGTTGATGCAGTCAGGTGCAAGGGTTATAGATAAATTGCTAGATCAGTCACCGACAGAACCAAAGAAAGTAAAACAAATTAGGTTGTAACTTTTTAAACATTTGTGCAAGACTTCAACAGGAATTTTTTACCATAACTTTTTTTTTAAAATCACTTTTCATCATAGCATTCCAGGAACGACTTTCAGAGAATTATACAAATCACAGCAGAAACTTTACTTGCAGTGAGTGACTTGTGAAGTTCACTTCCACTTGGAGGTTTTTGAAGTAAAGGGATTTGGCAAAAAAATAACATTTATAGTAGCATTTTGGTAGCATGTCCATGATAAAATGCTCCTCAAATACTTCATATGCTTCAGCTGTCAACAGCTGAAAGAAAATAAAAAGCTGTACCTCCTGTGATAGAACCATTTAGCATTTGTTTATTTGGCAATGTCACACAAAAGAAAATATCAGGGAAAGAGCACAGGTCTGGTACATCCCCGCATCCTGTGCTAGCTGCACATCCTACATAGCTCACCACTGGCAGTGCTCTGATATAAAAAGAGCTGGGTGATCAAGGTCTTTCATGTCCAGCCTGACATCTGAAAGAAAAGGTGCCTAGAAACCTCCCCCAGTGCACATCACAACTACTGATACTGAGTTTGGTGGCAAACCAGACATCAGGCCTCAACATTATCTTTGACCACTCCTTCACACTACTTTAAGCTTCAGTTCAGCTAAAAGATCTTCTACAAATTGACATTGAAAGCTAGGTCCATAAGAAGTAGGCTGGCAGGCACTTAGGTAAAGGGATTGCAATTAGCTGCTGTTTTTAGACATCCAAGGTACCAATAAATTGAGTCTTTGCATAGTGCATCGTCAACATTTCCTCATATTAAATCTAGGCAGCGTGAGGCACTCTTTTTGTAACAGAGTATTATGTCTGTGACCATGTCTCCTACAGCTAACACTTTTAGCGCAGTAACACCCCTCCATTCTCCCTTATGGTAGCAGTTACCAAATAAGCCTTTATCTGGTGGTAACAACTGGATTGTATGCTCTACATACATTATTATCACCATAGTAATAAACTTGCTTGTGGTGAAATGCAAAAATATATTAACCTGTCTAAAACAGTATAATATGCTTGGGTTTTTCTATTGGAAAATTATCATCTACCAGCATTTAATATCAATAACAAAGGGACAAAGATTAATTTTAAAAGTATTTATACTTACTATTAAAAGAAAGCTAGCAACAAGCAATAAGTGGTGAACGTGATAATACATCAAAATCCCAGGGAAATTATTCTGATTAATGCCATTAGCACAGAGTAGATCTCACTTACATTGCTCTCCAGTATGTATAGCAAGGAGGTCGCACCAGAATGCTAATTTGGAAGTAAGGCTTAATCTTCCAAAATGTTCTCCATTCGCTTGATGGAATCTTAAAACATACAGGAGGTAATGCTTAGCAATAGACTGACATAAAACTTGCCCATTCCCTAGTTAGAATTCCCTAGTTAGCACCCTTGCAGAAACATGTCTGCCTAATGTTCACTGCAGTGTCAGAAAACAAAATTAACTCCAGCTAATAAAGTTGGAAGAGAACTAAAACTCTAGATATGCAACTATACGGACTTATAGGAAAGTAAAGATATTTCTCAGAACATTCAGTGGTCTGCTGGCTGCTGTGTTTCATTTTTGAAATAAGAGGGAAAGAAGTGCCTGGTGGAAGTGGCACCCTCCCTGTGATTCTCTGCACCCAGCAGTAGACCAGCCCCTCAAGCACGGTGACTAGCAGTGCTGAACACTTAACTTTTGCTTCCCAAGCCTTAGTGTGAGCTCTACCCTAGACCTTCCTACTCCTTCAGCTTTTCAGATGCATGTTTGATCTGTCCTTTGTAAGCCATACCGTGCATTTCCCCTCTGATTATCAACTTGTATCACACATCTGTCACATACTGGTTAATTACTTTACCCTCATTTTAGACACCTGGGTGTTATAGCAGTACAGTGTATTTAACTCTTGCAATATAATTACAGTGCTGTGTTTCTACATCTCAGACTGCTTACCTATCTCTGCGTATATCACAGGTGTCTCACGTAAACCACTAGCATCTCATGGAATACACCAACCCTACTAATTAGTCTGTTATCTATCTGCTTATCAGTTTCATTCTCAAGCTTCTCTTCATACCAGTTAAAGAGATACTGTATCTAGACAATATTTTTCAGGGGATTGTGACATTATGTCAGTTTTTTCAAACTTGGTAATATTAATAAAGAAATAATGAATCAGCAACATCATATGAGGATGATTTAGCAAAATCAGAGTACTATAAAAAAGTCACTGTTTTTCTTTTCTCTGTGTCCATCAAACATCTCAGAGTTAACCATAGATTCAGGCCATTAACTAGTGTCGGAGACACCTCAGTTAATCAGCAACAAGGCCTTAGTTGAGGGGCAATATTTCTGATTGCATAGCCGCAACGACTACTTAAACTTGGCCTTGTCTTTTGTATAAGTTTTGCATTTCCTATGTTTTTCTCTACAAACCAAATGTTAAACATCTGGGGTAAAGAATCATGTGGTTAGAGTAAGGAATCCATGCAGCACTGTTCATAGGAAAAAATCCTGTCTCAAAATCTGCATTAGCAACTGATTTCATATGAGACCCGGACCCTCGAGCTGACAAGAGCAGCTTCCTAGTAGTATCTCTTTGTAGTAGAAAATCAGATACAGTAACATCTATTATGTTATGTCCTAAAGCTTGTCCCATCTTTCAAAATATGTTTTCTATATTTTGTCTAAACACTTACTGCTAACTGCATTACTTCATTTGGTTAGCCTGGTTTTGCAGATATTAGCTCTCCCAACTAATCTTATATTTTCATTCTTGTTGCTAGTTCAAGTTAATTTTTATCAGATGTGTACTGCAGATTTCATATATTTTTATCCTATTATATTGATTGTATCATTTAAAGCTATTTTCAGATCCCCTGGATGTCATTCACTCTACAGACTAAATAAGAGCTGGAGCACAAGTGATGTGGTGCCATTTCTTGACCCAAAACCAGGCAAATTAAATAATTAAATAGTGAATGGTTTGTATGAATTCATTAGATCAGGCTTCCAGCAGTTCTTCACATTTTACATGCTATTTCTTGATGGATGGTGCATCATTTCTGCTAGTAACACAGCAGCTGTAGCATATAGTGTGCCCCCAGTAGAAACTAGTCTCTAGCAATGAGACTAATTGTAAGAGACCTAACACCTAAACTATTAATTTTTCTCTAGTAGTCCATGTGTTCACATTCAGTACAGTGCTAATAGGTATTACAGTTGACAAATACTAATGAAAAAACATAAACCACCATAACACACTTGTTTGGTTTCGGTACTACAGTTACAGAATTTTTTTATGTTATAAAAGTTCATTGCACTGCATATTTGTCCAAAGTTCCTATACCTCACAAAATTTGACATTTAATGGAATATCTAATCAATAATGTAGATTTTAAAATTCACTCTCAGGTAAGTATTGATTATATATATTTATTAGCTAAGAAAGAAGCATGAAATTTCTGAAAGACTTGAACAATTTCACTAACCTATTGAAATGTTATATACATTTCCAGCACCCAAGGTTAACAACTCTCAAGTAATCTGTAATATTTTAAATTGAAAATATTGATACATCATTTAAATTGTGCATTTCATAATATTAATTGTATAATAACATTTCACTAGAATTTGCATACCGATGTATTTATTATTTTGTTCATTGTATTGTATATTTTTTAATATACTAGTCTCTACCAGTCTGTCATTTTAAAACATGAGTAGAGCTATTCAATATTCATGCTAGACAGGTTCCAGATGAATGAGATAATGTCTAAAAACTTTCATATTACCAAATATGGCATTAGGTAGAAAATATTGCTCAATAGAGAATTTCTACAGTAAATAATCTCATTTTGGAAGAATGCAGTCTTTGTTTGATTTCCATGCCTAAATCTTTTGTATTCAAAGGTATGCCCACGTCACTGGGACAACTACTGAAAAACAATCATGAATAATTATATTCATATATCTACCTATGGACTGAGGTTCCAAAGGTCAGATCTGTTAGGACATTGAGCTAAAACAATTTTCACCACCCATGTTGTCATTTACACTGCAGCATTCTCCCAGTACGATTCTTATCTTAGATACGAACTACAAGGCACTCTTTGAACTCTTTACTAGCATCTGCATTTCAAGTCTTTGTTCCTCAATGCATAGCACAATAAAAATGTCATTCTTCTCAGAGAATCTTGAATATAAATGTTTAGTAATTGTAATCACCCTGTGGTTAAAATATCTGATATATCAATGTTACTTCATGCTTCAAAGTTTGAATGGCCTTAACACTGATTTAGTCAACTAGATTGTACAACAGGATAATCATCTGGTACTTTATTGTTTCATTTTGATTTTCTGATCTTAGTGAGATCTTTAAATCAAAAGTTATGATATATTTCTACGAAAAAGATAGGGAAATTATTAGATATTTGCAGTTTTCATGGGACACTAGGTATTAATGTAAGGCAAGGTTCATGAGGTTAATTTTACCTAACTGAAAGAAGCAAAATAGTCTGTAATCACTGAGGAAACAGAGAAAGCAGAGGCAAGTGGTAGTGAAGTTTTTGAGTTGCAAGGAGGAAGGGAAAAGTGACCAGCAATGAGTGGAAATTTCAGCAGCTGCTCCAATGGTCTATTACACAGTATTACATCCAGAGTTGAGAAGAGCTACCTTCAGTTCAGTACTGGAATTAGCATCCATGGATGTAGAGCAATGGTTTAAAATTCTGCTTGCAGTAAGAATTATTTCTGCCATAGCTTTCTGTTTGTAACCTATCATAAGCAAACAACAAACAAAATAACACACAATGACACAATTAGCATTCAGGAAAAAATAACACCAACACAGCAAACAGTTTTGGTAAAAGTATCTTGCAAGTTCTTACAGAAAAAACTAAGAGTCTTAGGGTGTATCTTTTGTCACCAAAGTGTATTTTGGATTTAGTATTGTATTATGTAGACTGTAACTACAAACAGGCAGAGAATCTAGAGCATGATTTCTCTCCTTCATTAATGTCAGGACCTCCCTGATTGTCACTATGCTAATATTTGACAATTCCAATGTAAGTGAAACAAAGCATGATAAAGAACCACTGTGCAGCACATGGCACCACCTAAATTCTGGGACAGCCAGGTCTACAAAAGTGACATGATGGTTCTTTGGAGCTACAGAGAAAGGAGATGCTAGTTAACTATATAAAGCCAGGTATTTGTCCACCTGAACCTATTTTTCACCTGCGGTCAGAAACTATAGAGTAGTATTGTTACAAGAAAAAAATTTGATACTGTGAACTTTCTAATTATCTTATTTTAATTGACTTCACAGAATTCCAGGAAAACCTGCAAACTTTATAATATACAAGTATGCAACTCAAAAAAGTACAAGTCTGAAAGAAATTAGAAATACCAATGGAACCTCAACAGTCGATTAAATTAAGTGCCGGCATCAGAAGAAAAAAAGTTCACTAACTGATAAAAAGCTTTATAACCCCTTTATAAGACTATTCTCAACCCTGAGATTACTGAGGTTCGCAGTATTGATGGGGGACTGAGCATTGACTTTGACCTTCTGAAATGTAGCAACTACTGTGTGCCGTTGAGAGTAAGTTCATTATTGTACTCAAAGTGAAAACCTAGTGCTTTTCCTCTGTGATGAAATTCAGCAAAAGCAAATCAATGATCAGCAAGGATGACAGGATGTATAGAGATTACCTAAAAGGCATATCAGGCAGAAAGGGATGAGAAACTACTGTGCCTACCCCTCTGTGTCTTCTGGTTCAGTTACAGAGAAAAACAAATTAATATTTATATATTAGATTGGATCATACACTAAATATTCAGAGATACTTTCCATTTCTATTTCTTTTTATTACCTACTCACAGGGGAATAAAATTAAAGAAAATGTACATGATCCCATAACTTACCTACATCAAATAATTAGAAAAATTGCAAATAGCCTTTGGCAGGTAGATCTGATATTAGTTGCAAATAATTGAGTTATAAAAGGCACCTGGCTTTAGATACTAAAATGTACCTGAATTTCAATCTACTCATTATTTAAAACTGACTGAAAATATATTTCTGTCCATTAAGTATCTGAACTCATGATCTTGTATTTAATGCCTTGAGTCTTCTGTGTGGCTAATTGCTGTCTTTGTTTTCTCTGCAAGATGAAATACTGGCTGTTTGGTTTACATGTGACAGTGGCCAGCAGATAGAGGGAAGGTCCCTGCACTCTGCACTGGTGAAACTGCATCCAGAGTACCATGTCAGGTTTGGAACCCTCGATCCTGGTCCAGAAAGGTGATGACAAACTGTAAAATGTCCAGCAGAAGATCACAAAAATTGTCAGCGTCTAAGAAGAGGTTCAGGAAGCTGGGTTGGTGTCACATGTGATCTAATAAATGCTTTGTATCTTTCAAAATATAGCTTTTCAAGTGTACAATTTTAGCCCTGAAAATTGTTCTGTGCCACGTATAGAACTGTATGTCACATAAGGAATCAACAGCAGAAGTTACAGAAAGAGACTCTAAGGCAAGATGTTCAACAGTTTTCTTTCAAGATAATTTTCTTTCAATCTTTTAAGCTGTCTCTAAGCTAAACAAAAATTGCGGCTAATAGGAAAGACTGCAGCAGGACTTGACAGGTGGAGTGAGCTCCTGACAGTAATAAGTCAGAAGGCAGACCAGCACAGAAAAAGCAAATTTGGTAAAATACAGCCCACACAGCAGTCCTCTATTGTCTTTTATTGATAGAGACCCAAGAACTATGGTTGTGAGTGCCTCCTTCTGCTTCAGGTTGCCTCCAGCTGTGTAGCTCTTTCTGTCATTGACACATTTCACAATGTGTCAATGAGATTAATTACAACATATAAAACCCTACACCTTATGAACATTTAAATGAATGATGCCAACCCTTGATTAGAGAAACCATTCACTCTGTACTGTCCATATATTTGCCTATTTTGTGACGTAAATGGTGTTTCTTTCATAGTCGCTATTTATGTTATTTTAAAGATTTCTTTCAAATACACAAGCCATTCATTTAGTTGTGTTTCAGTGGGAAAAGAATGAGGCATAAACCAGAACAGTTCTCTTCTCATTTGTTTTAGAAGAAGATCATTTCAGCCATCAGTGTCTGAATGCTGCTGAAGTATAGTTTCAATTTCCCTTCTCAGCCATGGATAAAACAAAGCTGACAACACATATTTTTCTCTGTCAAAACATTTCACCTACTTTTCAATGCAGAGACAGTTTAAGAGGCATAACTTAGGCCAAGATTACAGCAACATTCTTCTTGTTATCTTAATATTGGAAAGGTACACCCAGTAGATCCTTAACAGGAGTATACTAGCTTAAAAACATGTCATAGATAAAAAGGGATTTCCCAAATGATACTGTCAAATAGGAAAAAAATAACCCAACCAGTTATCAGATGAGAGTGGAGAGGGCTACTACAGTAATGTCTGCTATATCTCATCAGAAACATAATGTTCAGCTATTTCAAGAGTCATTTAAGCACATTGTACACAGAGTTTTGGTTGGCTGAAATGCAGCATGCACATCTTATTTTTCCAGCTTGGCTGATGTTATTTTAAGTTTTAGAGAATGTCCAAAGCAGACACAAAGTATTTATGCCAAGCCTTTCCTGTACAAAGTGAGTTACTGTCTTATGTAATGTGTCTCCCAGACATATTTCCCTGACAATTACATAACACTAACATATGAAAAACCCATACACATGAAGACATTGCCCTGATTTCAAGTATTGAATTGTAATACAGTTGTCTTTCAAACACTTAGCGCCCAATATGAAATAGAAAGTCTTCCAGTGAAACAAAATGCTCTTCCTACAAAAAGGTTACTAGCTGTCCAGTTCAGGCTTATACAAAACATTTCTGAAAGGTAGTACAAAAGCAAATAAAAAAGAACTATTTACCAGTCACGACACACAACCAACATTATTCCTCTCAAGCTAAATATGTAAATGGACAAGAAGCTGTCCAGGTCAATGAAGAAAATGTTCTTGTGCTTTTCATACCAACAAAAAAATTGCTACTTATACAGAAATATAACTGACAATGAAGTCTGTTATATCGAAAGTGAAGCACTGTGCAAGGAGCAGGGGCCAGAGAAGGGGGCTTCTGTCCCTGGTCTGAAAGGGTTGTAACCACAGCACTGAGATAACTCATTGCAGATTGCAAAGACTTACAATATATGAAGTCGTCACCTTCAGTGGTGTATTTCGTCCTACTTGTATTTCCCTTGTATGGAACCTCCCTCAGTGTTGCAAGAGGTGTTACAAAACATTTAAACAACTTGCACAAACAGTACATACCCAGAGACTACAGAGCTGGGAACATGGGATAATATAGGCAAGCAAAATTCTAATATAACATTACCCTGATCCATAACATTCCTGCCTAAATGAAAGCCAGTTCAGCTGAACAAAAACATTTATTTCAAAATATGAACTTCTTAGACTTTTCCCTAGTTGCAGTGTGACCTCCTCTGTACATGACACATTCCAGTTGAGATCCATTAGCTAGCTACTGGGCTAGAGTTTGAAAGGCTAACTCCCTTTTCTGGTAAAACATAACACTGATGGTAGGACACCTATGCATGTCAGGACTAGGTTTTTGCTACTAACTGAAAAATTATGTCATATTTTTATCTCATATTAATTTATAATATAATGTTGCTGGGCAATTTTAAACAACAGAAATGTTTTTTCATCACTGAAATGTAGACCTCTCAAAACTACCTCTTTGAAAATGAGATAAACATAAGGATTTATAAACCTATGACAGTTAGGCTATGAGTGAACCACTGTTAAATCAATTTAATTGTTAAACATTGACCAAATAAAGTCTTAATTTTCTAACTCATCATCCTTGTAAGATCACCTCTTTTAAAGGATTGCTCTACTTTGTCCACATTGACGTATTTATTTCACACATCATTATGCTAAATTAGATTCAACAAACCATTATATTTCGTACATTAAAGTTTTCTTGTCTACAGTTGCCACATATATATGTGTTTTTTTCATTCATTCATTTTTTATTCGTTTCACAATGAAGGCAATTATCTAATTATAAGAACAGAATAATAGAGTAATTTCAGGTGAAGAGACTTCTGGAGGCCTCTAGTCCAATCTCCTGTTCGAAGCAGGGTTAGCATACATCAGGGGCAGTTGGGTATTGAGTATCTCCAAGAGTGGAGACAACCTCCCTGGGCAACCTATTCCACCAATTTTCTGTGATGACTTTTTCCTTTATGCCAATTCAGAATTTCCCATGTTGCAAGCTGTGTCTCCTGCCTATTGTCGTACTATTACATACATCCCAAAAGAGTCTGTGTCCATGTTCTCCAGTCACTTGCATCAGTACTTACAGAACAAAAAGAAGGAAAATAAAAGTACACATGGCAAAAAAAATCCAAATATTTCCTTTATTTTCTTTTTGTTTTTCTTTATGATTTGCCTTACTCTTAATTTCAAAGAAACCACATTGCTATTGACAAGGTAAAAAGCAACTAGCATTTGGTCAAGTGAAGATGCAAAATGTATGCTTTCCAAACTATTCATGCTCACTGAACCTACAAACATCCTTTAAAAAAGCAAATAAACAAGCCCCACACACAGTTTCTTGTGAGATTTCCAATGTTTTTTGTTCTGAGACCATCAATAATTGCTGCATGAGAACAGTTTTTCATATGGTGCTCTGGCCATTCCTCTTTAGTCCTTCACCTGAACCATAAAAATATCAAAGCATAAACATGAAAAATAAATTTAAAAAATTAAGGTTGAGGTTCATCTTAAGTTTGGGCAATTGTTTGGCCAGGGAGGTAAGTTCTGTCTCTCAACACCCGGGGAACTGTCTCACCTACTGACAGTCTCTGAAACCACAGATTAACATGGCCTCCTCCAGGCAGAGGGCTCGTCCCATAAAGAGTGCAGCAACCCTGACAGAGGGTCTGCCCAGGCATGTGGTCTCCAGCAGACAGAGGGCTTGCCCCATTAAGAGCATGGAGACCCAGACCGAGGGCCTGCCCAAGAGAGAGGCTGTGCAAGTCTCTGGCTGCAGGGAGTGCCTGAGCCTGCTCCTGCTGCAGATGGTGGTGGCAATTCCACCTGTGTGAGGTGTGAGCAGGTGGAAGATCTGCTTAGCATGGGGGCAGAGCTCAAAGAAGAGGTGGAGAGACTGAGAAGCATTAGGGACTGTGAGCGGGAGATTGACTGGTGGAATAGCTCCCAGACATCCCAGGGGAAAGTGTGCCAGGAAGACACCCCGCAACTCATGACAGTCCCCCTCCCGTGTCCTGATCAGCCAGAAGGCAGTGACCTGAACCCTGAAGAGGGCTGGAAGACAGTCCCGGCTGGCCATCATAGGCATTACCCCTACCTGCCTACCCCGCTCCCTCTATCCCTATTAGTGGGATGATGGGTTCAGAGCAGGTTAGGAGAACCCAGGAGTTGAACGAGTGGCTGAAAGGCTGGTGCTGGCATGGGAACTTTGGGGTTTTTGACTAAGGGATGGTGTACTCAGCTCCTGGCATGATGACTGTTGACGTGGCTCACCTGTCCCCAAGGGGAAAGTGAATCCTTGCCGAGGAGATGGCAGGGCTCATTGAGCAACCTTTAAACTAGTTAGGAAGGGGGAAAGGGACATCACAAAGGCTGCTGGGGTCGGGCAAGTGTTTGGGAGACATGACGAGAGTTGATGGTGGAAGAAGGTAAATGCCAGCGGCACAGGGACGAACTTGGGGATGTAGTTCCACGTGATAGTAGGGAAAATACTGTGGATTGCTCTGAGGACTCCTCAATGGAGCCACCATTGCCCATCCCCTGTTGAGGATAGCTGCATCTGCTGCCCCCTTGAAGTGCCCATATATGAATGTGGGTAGCATGGGTAATAAACAGGAAGAGTTAGAGATCTTTGTGCCGTTGCAGGGCCATGACCTCACTGCAATCACACAGACTTGGTGGGACAGCCTGGATGATTAGCACGACTAGGGCAGCGAGGTGGAGTCACTCTTTATGTGACAGAGCAGCAAGAATGTATTGCAGTCCACCTGGGAGAGGATGATCCATCAGTTGAGAGCTTGTGGGTAAGAATCAAGGGGCAGGCAAGTGTGAGTGACACTGATGTGGGTGTGTACTGCAGGCCCAGTGATCAGAAGGAGAGAGCTGATAATGAATTCTACAAGCAGCTAGAAGTAGCCTCAAGCTCCCAGGCTCTGGTCCTTATGGGGGACTTCAACTATCCAGATATTTTCTGGGCAAGCAACAGGGCCAGTCGTATGCGGTCTAGACAATTTCTGCAGTGTGTAAAGGACAATTTCCTGCTACAGATGGTGAAGGAACCTACAAGGGGAGGGCGGGTACTGGACTTTGTTTTAACCAGCAAGGATGGGCTCGTTTGGGAAGTGAAGGTCAGGGGCAGCTTGGGAAAAAGTGACCAAGAAATGGTAGAGTTCAAGATCCTGAGTGGAAGAAGCAAGCCAAAAAGTAGGATAGCTACCCTGAATTTTAGAAGAGCAAATTTTGATCTCTTCCGCAACATAACAGGGGCTATCCCGTGGGTTACACTGTTTGAAGGTAAGGGAGCCTGTGAGAGCTGGGTAGCATTTAAACAGCACTTCTTCCAAGACCAGGATCAGTGCATCAATTTGAGCAGGAAATCAGGAAAAAGAGGCAGAAGACCTGCATGGATGAGCAGGGAGATAATGAGTAAACTCAAAGCGAAGCAGAAGGTCTATGAATTATGGAAAAAGGGAAGAATATAAGAATGTTGTCAGGACCTGTAGGGACACAACTAGGAAGCCTAAAGCCCACCTGGAAATGAAACTGGCAAGGGACATAAAGGATAATAAAAAGGGGGGTTTTTAGATATGTGAATACTAAGAGGATGACCAGGGATAATGTGGGTCCCTTGCTGAACAAGGCGGGTGTCTTGGTGACAGGAGATGCTGAGAAGGTGGAGATACTGAATGGCTTCTTTGCTTTGGTCTTCACTTCAAAGGCCCCTTGTGACCCTTGGACACTGGAAGAAAGTAAAAGAGTTTGGGAAATGAAGAGCTTCTCTCTGGATGAGTTGGGGGTGGTCTAGGAGCATCTCAGAGGGATTAATGCACATAAATCCATGGGCCTGGATGGGATGCATCCACATGTCCTGAGGGAGCTGCCAGAAGTGATTGCTGAGCCGCTTTCTATCATCTTCAACAGGTCTTGGAGGACAGGAGAAGTGCCTGAAGACTGGAGGATAGCCAATGTCAGTCCAGTCTTTAAAAAGGGCAATAAGGAGGATCCCAGTAACTATAGGCCAGTCAGCCTCACTTCTGTCTCTGGAAAGGTGATGGAACAGCTTGTTCTGGATGCCATCTCCAAGCAATTAGAAGAGAAGAAGGTCATGAGGAGTAGTCAGCATGGATTCACCAAGGGGGGATCATGCGCAACCAATCCCATAGCCTTCTATGATCTCATGACAGGCCTGGTAGACGGAGGGAGAGCAGTGGATGTCATCTACCTTGACTTCAGCAAGGCTTTTGATACTGTCTCCCATGACATCCTGATAGCAAAGCTGAGAGAGCATGGGATAGATGAGTGGACAGTGAGGTGGGTTGAGAATTGGCTGTCGGACCCAGCTCAGAGGGTGGTGATCAGTGGGGGAGAGTCTGACTGGAGGCCTGTGACTAGCGGTGTTCCCCAGGGCTCAGTGTTGGGTCCAGTCCTGTTTAATATCTTCATTGACGACCTTGATGAAGGAATAGCATCCACCCTCAGCAAGTACACTGATGATACACAGCTGGGAGGAGTGGCTGACACACAGGAACACTGCGCTGCCATCCAGAGAGACCTGGACAGGCTGGAGAGCTGGGCAGGGAGAAACCAGATGCGGTTCAACAAAAGCAAGTGTAGAGTCTTGCACCTGGGAAGGAATAACTGCTTGTATCAGTACAGGCTGGGGGATGACCTACTGGAGAAGAGCTCTGTGGAGAAGGACCTGGGGGTCCTGGTAGATAACAGGTTGGCCATGAGCCATCAGTGTGCCCTGGTGGCTAAGAGAGCCAATGGGATCCTGGGGTGCATCAGGAGGAGTGTGGCCAGCAGGTTGAAGGAGGTGTGGCCTGGAGCATACCTCCTATGAGGAAAGGCTAAGTTGGGACTTTTCAGCCTAGAGAAAACTAAGGGAGGACCTTATTAATGTTTATAAATATCTCAAGTATGGGATGCAGGGGGAAATGGCCAGCCCGTTTTCAGTGCTCTGTGGAGACAGGACAAGGGGCAATGGCTGCAAGTTGGAGCACAGGAAGTTCCGCACCAACATGCGGAAGAACTTTTTCCCAGTGAGGGCAACAGAGCCCTGGGACAGGCTGCCCTGGGACGTGGTGGAGTCTCCCTCTCTGGAGATATTCAAGACCCATTTGGATGCCTATCTGTGCAATATGAGCTAGGGAGCTGCTTTCGCAGGAAGATTAAACCCGATAATCTCTTCAGGTCCCTTCCAACCCCTATGATTCTATGATTCTATGATTCTATTATTCTATGATTTTTACTCTTCAGTGGGATTTTCTGCCTCCAACTGGATTATTTCCCTTTGATCCACACCAAGCAGAGTCAGAGATTTTTCTCCTGCTCACAGCTTCTTTCTTTAATTTGTATAGGGTGTTTTCAATGGTATGCATTTTCATTTTCTTAACCACGCTCCTGATAAATAGATATTTAGAAAGTGGCTGGCCTTTACTTGCATATTCTCTTTCCTTTCTGTTTTGATTTCACCTTACTCTCTTATTCTTTGCAATGAGTTTTTTGAGAGTTGTGACATTTCAAACAGATTTCAGTTTTACAAAACTGCATTTCATTTTTCTTTTTCCTTCTGCATCAACCAATGTGTTTTTATTCTTAAATAATGTAAAAATTCTGTTTTGGTTTCCATGTTTGTAGCTTTTTACAATCTTAACAAATGGGAAACAAATACTATGGGAATAATTATTGCTATCTAATCTGAACCGTGGTCCAGAGGTATCAACCATAGTAAACAGTAAATTTATAGCTACTGACACAATATTCTTACTGATAGCCGAGGATCCCAACCACATTTTTATGTATGTATGCCTTCTGAACACTAAACCATACTAAATTGGTATGAGTGGCTTTTACCTGTCCATTCAATTTGGATGACATTTTCTACTCATCTTGAGTCTGAGGACATGGTAGACAAGAACACTTGGCTGCATCTTTAGGGACATTCTGTAGAGGAATGGAAATGCAGATAGGATAATGTGGAATTAATGTTCACAGAAGGTGAAAGAATAAAGGCTTGTAAAATCACAGAATCAGAGAATCACAGAATCGTAGAGATTGGAAGTGACCTCAAGAGATCATCAGGTCCAACCCACCTTGCCAAAGCAGGTTCCCTAGAACAGGTCACACTGGTAGGCATCCAGATGGGTCTTGAATATCTCCAGAGAAGGAGACTTCACAACCCCTCTGGGCAGCCTGTCCCAGTGCTCTGTCACCCTTACTGTGAAAAAGTTCTTCCCCATATTGGTGTGGAACTTCCTATCCTTATCTGGAAGCCGTTGTCCCTTGTCCAAAGACTATTGAAAAGGGGCTGGCCATTTCCCCCTGTGCCCCACACTTGAGATATTTATAAATATTAATAAGATCCCCTCTTAGCCTTCTTTTCTCAAGACTGAACACTGCCAGTTCTTTCAGTCTATCTTAACAGGGAAGATGCTCCAGTCCTTTAATCATTTTCATAAAATGAGACCTCTATTATACCTCTTACAAATAGTGAATAAATTTTGAAAACATTGAAAAACATTCCAGAGATATTGCTTCTTTATTCTTTATTAACAGCTTGGCCTTCATCATTGAAACATAATACATTTTTTCCTTTTTCCAAATATTATGGTGAAAATATTTATTCTTACTACTACAAAAATTGTGTATATCTAGCTACATCCTAATGGATCAATCACAGTCATTTCAGGTGACTAAAGGGCCTTGGCCTTTAGCCTTACATATACAGCGTACCTAAATATGTATTTATAGTCCATTAATGCACCATCATCCTGTCTTACTGCTTTATTGTTTTTCATGCAAATCCAGGGTAATGTTATTTCACAATATTTGTCTAGAAAAGCACATAGGGAGAAGAACACAGCAGAATTTCCTCTATGGTCTGAATATCTAAAATAGAATTTCAGGATAAATTTAAATTACATTTAGTAAAGAATATTTGCTGTGGCTTATAATCTTACTTTGAATTGTGTAGTGTTATGAACCAGAAGAAACAGCGCTAAGCTATGCAAAAACAAAACTCAATTGTTTATTCTCTTCTTATTTCTGGAAACTCTTGTACAGAGTTTCCAGAAATCTCTTTCTTCTTCTCCTACACTTCCCAATCCCACACACTGAAAGATCAGGACAGGGGAAACAGCCTTCTCAACTAGTGTACTGCAGACAAAGGCAGCCATCAGAGCCAGAAAAGCAGAACAGAGGAAAAGCAGCAGATAGGATTACATTTCTTTTCCAGACAGCATGTCAGACTGCTTGCAGCCTTGAGCAACTTTCAGTTTGGGTATTTGATTTATACTTATAAGATTATCTTCACAAAAGTAAAAGATAATGAATTTTAAGACAAAAAAATTTTGTTCTGAAGCTCAGAGTCCGGCCATAAGCAGTATTAGGTCACTGAGCTACAAAAGTCAAATCAGTTCACCTCCTGCTATATCCATTCATGGTACCATGAAATTATATGCGTAACAGTTTCTGCCAGTAACTTACCCAATCTGGTATTAAGAGGCTTTTGCCCCTCATTCCATTTTTAGGAAAGTTTATTTTCCATTACCCTCAGCCATTTTATCCAGCTCCTGATCTAATTATTCTTGAGTAGTTTCCAGAACAATAAAAAGGATGAAGGAAGAGAATATTAACTTCATACAGAGCTGTCATTATGATCATTAGTGTGACAGTAGGTGAGAAGCAGCCTTGCAGAGGTCTACTCAGCTGGTAATCCAGATGGGTAATTTTGAGGTTGTTTGCAATTTGGAAAAATACCATGACTCTCAACTTGTGCAAAATAAATTAAACATTCAATAAAATGTTGGGCTAAGGGTTGCAAACAAATTCCAAAGTTATCAACTATGGCACATCCTTGATAAGCAATTTTGCATACCAGCCCATCACCCCAGCCCACAATGACAGACAGTAATGATTCACACTTCATACACACTTCATGGCAAAGTTGATCAGAAAAAAAAATTAGAAACTTGTGCTCATCTTGCAATACACATGCATAGAGAAGCACAAGGTCTCACAGAGAAGTTCCCTGTTGTACAAAGACAGTGAGCTAAAAGATGCTTGGAGACTAGTACACCTCATCCATATGCTTAGTTCTACACCAATTCTTATCGCAAGGGAGTACGTGAAAGACCAGAGAAAGGTTGAGTAGCTCAGGTAAATTAATTCATGTCTACTGTTAGAAGTGAGCATGAAGCCAGCTCTTAGAATCAAATCAGAAATGCTGAAGTCACAGGAAAGGTTTTTAATCCAACACATATATATTATATTTAGTCAGACAATTGTAAAATGTATAGTAACCTTTACATCAAATAACTCAGTTCAAGCAACACAGCCAGCAACGTGACTCTGACTAAGTGCACTGTGTTCCCAGCCAGCCACAGGAAAGGACCTAGATAGACTCAAATTCTGGGGAAACATGTGGCATCCTGCTGTCCATCGCACTGCACCCACTGAAGATTACATAGCACAGATATGCTGAAGACACATTCAGGAGAGTGTGACTCTCCTGAGGCAGTGCCACAGGAAGCTGGAGGAAAACAACAGAATTACTGGCAGCAAGAAATGGCCTGTCTCCAGAAGAACCAAGGGCTGGAACCTGCATCTGTGAACAAAGCCCAACAAAGTACAGTAGGGAAGCTGTGGGAGGGACTCCAAGATGGCCATGTGTTCATGGACACTTAAAATCTTACAACAGGAAAGACAGAGATGATGATAGCATGTAACTGATACATGCAAATGCCAATAAAACTTAATTAGTATCGAGATAAAGAGGCATCATGCTGGCTTTCAGTCATCATCTTATTGAACAACAGTATTCTTACTCTCACAAAGTTCAAGGAACCCTTCCTGCACTTATTATCTTTGGTAAAACAGAGGAGGAAAATGCATATTTTATCATTTCTTTGAAGCGTGAGCCAGAATGAAACTGTTGCCTGATTCTGAACATGCCCTGTGCAGAACATGAGTAACCCCACTGAGGTTAGAAGGAGAGCTCCTGTTTCCAAAATGCATGTAGTTGGTGAAAAATACAGCACATTATCTCAATGTTAAACTTTGTGTTTTGCATATAACTAGCCACTCATATTTTTCTGAGCCTGCAGAAAAAAATCTCTTCTGCACAGGGGCCCTGTTTATGAAGACATTAATTAAAACTGGATCACGCAGAGCTCCTCATGTCAACAGTTCCAGAGAAATGTAACATTGTGCAGCAGAAATACTAGGTTTCTCCCTCAGTTAAATGTGGAGTCTTCACATGTGGCAGTATGATAGCCATTACTGGTAGTTCTTTGCCCTGAGCGTGGATGTGGTTAGTCTCATACAAAAAGCACCATTACGTTAACTCAGAACTGATTCTGTTGTCACTTATCTCTGTTTTGCACAGGAACAATCCTAGTAAAGATACTGGGCTTGTCTGACACGTGGCAGTGGAATCGTTATTATATACAGCAGCTGAGCAGATCAGCTGTTAAACAGTCCTAAGTTAGATCAGCTTGCATGAGAGATGTTTTAAATCAGGCAGATTTACCTGCATATATCATATTGATTTAAATTGTTTAAATCCTTTTCATACATTTTTTTCTGGGTTCTCAATGGAGGTAAAAACATGAAATAACATTATTTAGTATGCTGTAGCAGTTCATGCTTTCCCCTTCATGCCAGCCAAGGAGTAGCTTCCTTTGAAAATAAATAGTCATTAATACAACTCGTGCATATTTTGTCGTGCTTGCTGTGAAAGGATGAAGAGACACTGGAGCTGTATGTGTAATGTTTTGCTTCAGAGAGCCCTTCAACTCATTTTCTTGCTGTCTGCATATGAGAAAGTGCTCAGCTGGCAACTTTGCTTCTGATTTACAGGAAAGGTCAGTTAATCCCAAGCAGGCATTTTGCTAAATATCAAGATATCTCCCCATGTGTTTTCTCTGTCTAGTTCAAAGGAAGTTGGAAGCTGAAGCATTAGCAAAGCTTACAGTGTGAAATGCATTGATACCATCTTTAATATCTATCACTGACAGTAATTTTGGTTCCCAGTATTGAATAGTTTGTGGACCATAATTAAGATTATAAATTTACAGGCATTCTCCATTTGTCACAATACTTCTCTATAGACAGATTGATAGGGTGAACATCTTATCTTCATCTATTTCACAACTGCTGTACTGACAGGCAAAGGATGTGGAGAGAAAGCATGTTGAGAATAATCCTTCAGTCCTTTCCAACTCTTACGAATCTTTCTGGGTTCAACCTGAGATTTGCATCAAAGCTGACCCATCATAGAAATACCAGTCCTCCCCAGCCATCATTTGTCTGATTTCCAGAATACCAGTTTTTCAAAATGTTCATTTAAAAAAAGCTGCAGAATCACCATTCAGTTGCTGTTTATTTTCTAAATATAAGCAGGAGGAACAGTTTCCTCCATGACAGAAAAAAAAAACAAAAAAACACCAACAATAAACCAAAACCAACCATAAAGTCACTAAGGGGTGCACAAAGCAAGGGAGAAAACTGTATAAAATTAATACTACCAGGAACCTGTGTGTTTATCCAATGATAGGAAATAAATGGAGCAGAAGTATCAAGATCAACATTTGTTTAAGTACACATTAACAAGAATACAAAGTATAAATAAAAGGAGATAAAAGCTTGGCAATAGCCTTGAAGAAAATTGCTGAAGTGTCCAGAAGCAACACACCATAACCTTTTCTATATTAAAATAGTATATCACACCTGACAAGATACTAAGGGAAAAGAGAGTCATAGGAGATGCTTTTTCAGTTTTGGTTTTGGGTTTTTTGCAATTATCTGTGGCATGTAGCCCACACTTCATGCAATAATGTGCATCCTGAAATTTATACTGGGAAAAAAAGTATATTAATCTTACTTTTATTGAAGCACAAAACTGTGTATTTTTCTTTCAACCAGGTACACACCTTCCTGACTCCAGTGTATATGGCATGTTACTCAGCTTAAAAATTAGGGTATACATATCGTATAGAACGGCCAATACCTTGCAGAGGAGGATATGACATGACTAATTTTTCCATTCCATATTCTGCACATTTTGCCATCGCCATTACAGAGTGTGATGAGAACTTCAGTCAGCCAGCAGAGTAACGATGATCCTTTTTAAAGGTCTCATCTGAAAGGTCCTGCACTAAGCTTCACACTAATCCTTTTTTCTTTTGAAGTAAGCTGAGCTGAACCCACCAAAATGTCAATATGAAGTCTAAAAAGGGCAGACATATTTTTGAACAGAGAGCACAAAAAGACTGAGGAAAGTATAAGCTTTTATTTGAATTCCATATGCATTTTCTTTAAAAAAGTATTTTTAAAAAAATAGTAGAAGGTTATCTCAGCACTTTAGTGATAATGCAGCTACTGTAGTGCACATACACAAAAAAAAAAAAAAATCATGCCTGTCCAGAGTTTGTGTTCTGGGCAGCCATTGGGAATATTGCATAAACCACTTAGGCATCAACTTTCACAACAAAACTCACAGATCAAAGGCACTGACTTGTGAGACAGAGCTTAAAACAATCTTCCTCTGCTCTAGAGTGATCCCTGCACAGAGCTTAGAGCTTCCTCAGAGATAGGGTTTTGGGCAAAATATGGAATGTAAGTTTGGTCATTTACGTATTGCTCTAAAAAAGCCCCACAGAAAGACTTTTCCCGGTGTAGGGAAATTCCCTTAAAAGCTCTGCTAAATCTTCTCTACATCACCAGGACACAACACAGGGCATAAAAGGAATTGCTTCAGCTGTCTCTTGGTTCTGCAGCACTTCCAAGAGGCACGAGCAAACAAAGCACATTGAAGCTATTTTTATCTCTGCCTTTGCAGCCTGAACCAAGACCATTTTAGACAGAGCAGGATTACATATACACCTTATTCCACACTGTTGTTTTACCACCCTTCGTTTAAAACGTTTTTACAATCCTGTCAAATAAATCTATACTTATCTATTCCTAGAAGCCATGTTGATTGCAGACACCATGAAAGACCATGTAGGTATGGTAATTTTAAATACTGAGTATAAAATGATGTTAAGAGGTTGAAGGAGAGGACATTCTTGAGTTTTGCTTGATTTTTCTTGGATTTTAATCCTCTTGTTCAAAAGAAATATGTAAATAAAAGAAACGCCTCTAAGATTACAGCTGTGAGATACGTATAACCGCAATTCCAACAAGTAACAGAAATTATTAATGTGAAACAGAGTGAATGATAAACATGTACTCTGTGCTATAAGCAGAAGTGCCAAGGCTCTGAAAGGGTCCAAGTTTCCCAAACCAAGTGCTGGACAACTGTTTTGTGTATTCCTTTGCTCAAGGATGGCTGTGAAAACCTAATTCACTTTAGCTCTCTTTTGGCCAACACCATTAAACTTATAGCAAGGTGTCTAGGCTAAGATTTCTGAACCTCTTGTTGCTGTTGCTGCCACAGCTTATAAAAAATTAGCAGTGGGTAGCCATGGTGACACTATTGCACTCTGAAATCTACAGATATAAAATTATCATGTCATGCATTTTAAGAACAAACATTACATGTCTTCCAGTTGACTCCTGAGACTCAGGAGAGCTTTATGGTGTTTGATGGCTTACATAAGTTTTAGTTATTAATCCTTTTAGTTAATTCAAACTGGTCACAACTTTGCCTGAAGTTACTTTTAATATCATATAGTAATTAGGAGATAAAAGAATATAAAGGTTTAGATTAAGTTAAGTCTGAGGACATACTTCCATGGAGGGTTTGAACAACTCTAAGAAATTTTGACACACAACTATTTTCATACCACAAGATGCCAAAGAACTTTAGGAAAGTTTGAGACCCAGGATTTTTTAAATTTCTATTTAAAAAAAAGGTGAGACCAAGGTAAGAAGAGAATTTTAAAACATGCATTTCTTCCTTGCCTCTCCTGCAATTACTTTCAATAATCATCTACAAAAAAATGGGTCAGGAGTTCATCATGTAAGTTAATTGAGTATCTAACAAAAGGTCTTACTTACAAATGAAATTATAATTGTTGACTAAATTATAGGAGCAAAACAAAAACATGAAACCCATCATTGTTAGAGCAAATATTTGCTTCATATTTCCCCTGCTTCCCCACACACTGTACATTCCACATACATTTAGAGAAACACTCTCAGTTAATGCCTTTCTGTCTCAGCAAAATAAAACCACAAGAGTACGAGACAGATGACAAGTTGTACTCCAAAGGTTTTGTAAAACCTGTGTTTGAAGTAGAAAACAAAAATTGCATGACATTTGAGGGATTTAACCAACATAAATCCCAGGGCAGCAGTTCAGGGCAGTGCGTTAATTTCGTTGGCAACTTTAAAAGCATTTAAATGGCAATAGGCATTAAATTAAAGAAAATGCCATTGAACTGGAAGGGTATAGTAAGCCTAAAAGATACATTATTCTTTGGGGAAGAGGGTGTCCCTCCACCATGTAATAAAATAAAAATCCTTCAGTTCAAAGGCATAGTGATAGTTCAGTTACAATGCCCTTTTTTCTTGTATTCCACTAGCTGAAAAATGATGATTAGAGGATTTGTGAGGTCTGTTTAAATAATAGGTTCTATTTCCAACTTAAAATGCAGATTTAAAGTCCTTCATATTGCTGCTGTGAACTCTGCTAGCTTACATTTACTCAGCCACTGGATATCAAAAACATATAGTTCCTTAGAGGTCAATTTGATTAGAACAATTTCTGTAAAGGTTGTTCATGGTGTGTTTGTCCACCCTCCAATTCTTTTTCAGCTGTTTACCTTACACACAAACAAGCTCAAACATAAAAAACCCTAAAGGGAAATGTAAAGAAAGATCAGATATTGGTAAAACATTCAAGTTTATTGTAGCTTTGTATATTAAATATACACTGGGATTACCCAAATTCAATGTACTCAAAAATTCCACAAATATCTTTCTTGATATTTTGTTCTTGTCTTTCTAAAATGCATTACTGATCTAAAAAGCACCAGCAAGAAAAAATATATTGACAATTTTCTAGGGTTATGCCATGTTAACTGCAGCCAGATTTGGAAAGTCAAAGAGTTATACCATAGTTTCCCTTCTGGGACTCAGGTAAGTGATAAAGTACACGTCTGGATCTCTACCAACTCAGGTAGTCACATGATAAATGTGATTTCCTTAGCATAAGTACTGTGGTATTATATTCTGGGCATAGATTCCTGAGAATAAGAGAGATGTGAGTACCTATAAACCAGCATTCCCAATGTTGACTGCAATACCCAAGAGCACCATCTTCCAGAGATGATGCTTCAGGGAATGATAGTAAGAAATATAATAGGTAGCTAAATCAAAGGATGTTTCAGCAACACCTGCTGTCCAAGAGAATGAGTTGAACCTTGGTTGGGAAATTATCCAAGTATATTTTGTGAGCTAAGCTATCTCTTTAAAAATTCATTTTAGAGAGAGGTGAAGGATTTTTTCATGTATCCAAAACTAATTTAAGTTGCTGCAGCTGTAAAGCTAACCTAGCACATAATTTAAGTTCAACAAAAACATATTTCTCAATGGCATTCCAGGGAGGCATGGGTTGGGGCAGTCAGCTTCCAGGTATTGCTAACTACTGCCTTTCAATTCCCAAGAAAGCTTGTTTCTTCACTGGACACAATTAGAATAATTTCTTCCAGAAGACTTGAAAGAAATTTGATTCACATACTTATTTGGGTTTTTTTAAGCAAACTTTAAAACTCTGATTTTTCTAATAATGCACTAGCACAGCCTTAACACCTAAGCAGTGTTATTAACATGGCTCCATTCTCTTCAAAATTATCATTTTACTCCCATCTGATAGCTTGTTACCTGAAACTAGCAGATATGCTTGTTACCTAAAAGCTACATGTGGTCCTTACACAGTTTTGGAAATTGTAGGAAGCACATTAATGCTAACTCATTCAGCACTTCTCCCACTTGTCTCTGAACAAAGATATCCTTTCTGGTCAGGAGACGACAGCCTTGAGCTTGCACACTGGTTTCCTGAAATCTGATGGACATCACTATTGCCTGGACAGTCACACAATTATTCATTGACTTTTACATATTTCTGCACAGAAGCTGATCACTACGATACCTCCAAATTAGCATCAACATATGTATCTGCTCTTAAATACCACCCGAATACTCACATCACACGTGGATGAGCAACACCTCCCTCAAGATTTGCATTTAAATTGAAGATAAAGGAGAAGATGAACAAAGAAACTACTCTTTGGAGCTGATGAAAATTGCCTGAGAGCATGAATGGGATGGGCATACCTTCTTATGAAATTCAGCTTCCTTACTTGATTTCTTTAGGGGCAAGGGATAAACTGGTCCTTTTTCTATATGAAAACAGGTCTCAGTGGAAATATATAGAAAGAAATAACTGAAATGCAAACTGCAAGCCTTTACCTACTTCCTCCTCAATGTCACAGCTCAACACATTCTTCCAACTCATGTCTTTCCATATTAAGTATGCTACAAAGAACCCTTCTGGGCACTGCATACATTTTCAGTATCCATCCACCAGACAGGCAAAGTGTATCCAGAGGCTCGAGGGCACAAGTGTACTTAGAAAGAAAAAGCTATCACTTGCCTCTAAGGAAAAGAAAGGTATGCATCTGTGAGGAATCATACTCTTTTATCTCCACTGCAAATAAAAAGAGTGTATAGTGTGAAGAGATACTTTTCTAGCAGCAATCGAATACTTCTGCTACACATTTTGTTAAATCAGCTTCAGAAATACAAATTCTAGTACACAAATTTCCAAGTTTGTACTGTATTCTTGACACTCAGTGATCAACTTTTTTTTTGCTAGTAAAAAACTACTACAGTTACTCTGTTGTCAGTGGAAAAATATGACCAGGACTCCTAACATTTCCAGTAGCAGCATCAATTTCTAATTATTTGGATTACATTCTTGAAATGAAAACTATGGGTTAGTTCCATACTCAGTGAGCTGGGTTCTTAGACAGCATCTTCAGAGCAAGAAAGCTGTCAAAATGATTGAAATCCAACCAGCTGATTTATCTATAAGGAAGAGATATGGCTATAAAGAAAGTATAGATTTAAAAAGATAAAATCATAGATAAACACATCCTGGGACCTAATAGAGTGGATGGCTATTAATGAGAAAAATTGAAGATGACCAGTAGGAAAAATGGGTATTTCAAAACAAACAAACAAAAAAAAGTCTTAAAGGTCTTAAAGTTTCCCTATCCCACAAAATGAGAAGGATCAGTAAAAATTTTTTTTAAACTCAAACTCACTTGACCTCACATGGAAGCTTTGTGTGGGCACATGAAAACTCATTGAACATGCTATGCAGAATGATATCGGTGCTATGAAATGGCTTAGCATGCCCCTGAGAAGTTTAACAATGGTGAAACAGAGACAAATTGAGCACAATTATGTTAGCCTTCACGTTAAGTGAAGGACTTTTGACAATAATGAAACACAAATCTTTGATGTGATTCTCTTTTTTAATATCATTTGCATGCTGAAGCATATAAATCCTCCCTTTACTAAGTTTCTCATGCTGATGGAAGTTCTTCCACTAATAAAGTACTTGTGTATTTGAAAGAATTAATTTACACCAGACTAAAAAAGTAGTTATGCACATATTTTAATGAGGAATAAATGAAGGTTGACATTCTTTTGGTTAAGAAAACATCTCCCACTGATCCTTGTCTGGCTCTTAAACTCCATATTCCGCTGTATGATTTTCTACCCTCTTCATAAGCATCCAATGCTGGTCAGAGTTACAGAAAGGATAATAGGTTAAATGTACCTTCAATTAGACTCAGTCATCTATGACATTTCTCAATATCATAATTCAGTCAAATACATTTGGAGTTAAACAGCTAGAAACACTCTTTGCCATTATCAGCTAAGGAATTACTTACAATGAATAAAACTCACAAAATTTCCTTAAAGACTTAGGAGCTTAAACTGCATTTTCAAAGTTATCTTCCAAAAGTATGTTATGTAATATTCATGTTCCTTTAGGTCTTGCTAAAATTCACTTTTGCAGAAAACAGGAAATAGCATCACTTAGCTCTTTTATAAATCATACATTATAAATTCCCTTCTACATTCTTATTTCAAGGTTTAAAAAAAAATATAAATAATGGTGAGGTCTCCTAAGCACTTGCATATATGTACCATATTTTTAGAGACTATTACTAATAATTATCAAGAAGTAGACACTTTATGATGGCAAATATATAACTGACAAGAAACTATATTTATAGTAAGACACAAAAAATTATGATATGGAGGCAAGTCCTACAAATGTTATTTTCCTGGATTGACTGTTACATGTATTTCCATGTTAATAACCCTTCAAGATAAGGTAATATGCTATAATTTGTCTGATGAGTGCTGCCATTTCTTTCCTTGAAAGTCTTCACTCTCCATTCTCTCCAAATACCTATTTTTCAAAAATATTCATTGAAATATTTAGCATCTTTCATTTTCCCTCTGGCTGCCTATTAAAAATTTGAACTTTAGGTTCTGATATTCTTCTCTGATTAAAGCAAATGTTATTCATTTTGATACCTGAATGAATCAATGAACTTTTACAGCTTCAAATATCTGTAATAAAGTTGCTTCCTGATAGCACGTTTAAGCCTCAAAACCTGCAGTAAATCTAAACTCCACTTAAAGTGAGGTTTTGTTCACAAGCTCGTGTGAATACTTACAGAAAGCAAACACAACAGGAACACAAGTGCTGACATTCAATAATGAATGTTCATTACAGGAATATATAACGAACCTTGTTTTGATCAAACACAGCCAGCAAAACTCATTTTGAAATTTAAATGAATGTTTAATTCCCTTTTTTTTTAGACCCTGCTCAGAAGCCTGAAATGGTATGAAGTGATGTAGCCCTACTAATACAAAAGCTTTTGGTGGTTTACATCAGCCTAATTAGACAAGCAAAACTCAGACATTTCAAACACAGGAAGAATTTTATTTTATGGACTATCTCGTGTCATCTGTGTATCTCAGCTATTCCACACTGGAGAATACAGAGGATTTCTGGCTGTCACCAAACACTACTGTGTATGAATATCCAAGACTAGGACAAACATCAGCTCATAGCTATGCATTCAAGCTACATAGCAACCAATAAAAAACGCTCTAAAATGATATATCCTATCACCTGGCATTGCTGTATAACTGAAAGGAAAAAAACATAAAACCAACAAATCTAGCTTCTCCTGAAACACTGGCATACTTCCCATTTCCTTGAAAAACATATTTATGGTACTCTGAGCAAAGTCCTGCATGGTGGCAGGATAACACTTGCCATAGTGAGGTACTTTTGCTAGAGAAATTTATCTAACTGTTTACATTAACATAGTTTGCAATATATTCACAGAAAAAATATTCCAACAGTTAAAACATTTTATTTTTATTCAATGAGAAACAAAATAGTTCAGATACTTCAGTGTCACAGCATATTACAAACATTTTGTGAAAGGAAGATTTTTATCTCAGGAATTAATGAACATTGTTGCAATGTATACTTTCAAAAGAACCAAAATCAAAGCCACCTAACAAACAAAACCAAAAGGTAAATTGAATTGTCACCATTATTTTATTTATGGCCCTCTACCATCCTTTATTGCATCCAGACATATGAATGCTAGCTATATGTTGATATGGGGCAGTCAAATATAGAACTCATTCATTAAATCCATGAAAATGGAGAAGAGATAAAATTTACTTGATAATATCCATTTAGTATTCTATTGTTTTTGTCAGTTACCAAGAAGATACACAGTTTCAGATGTGTTCTGCCTCAGAAGATGTTATAGATATCTGCAAGTCTGGTAAAAACAGACCTTTCATGAAAAGCAAAGATTTGTCCTTCTCTCTCCTTCAGAAATGGGACTTTAATTATTTTTTGGCTTTCAGCCAAAATACTTTTTTTTTTTAATTTTCACTAGTTAAAGTTAGAAGTTTTAATTTATTTTAGAGTAAAGGCATATGTTTTCCTCATGGCAGTTATCATATAAATGTTTCATACTGTTCAGTCTTTTATGGATAAGAACCAAAAAGAATCAAGGAACAGTTTTCATAATCTAAGGAAAAATAAACTTTCTCTACAAGGTGTCCATATGTCCTGATTTCGCCTAGGTAATTTATGTCTAGCAGTTGGTGTAATGCCATGTTTGGGAGTCAGGGTGAGAGCAGCACTGATAACACAGGGATGTTTTAGTTGTTGCTCAGCAGTCAGAGATTTTTCAGTCGTTCATATTGCTCTGCTAATGAGAAGGCAGGGGAGAAAGGGTATTTTTGCCTGGAAAGCTGTGAGGGGGCACAACTGGGACAGGTGACTCAAACTGGCCAAAAAAGGATATTCCATACCATTTACCTCATTCCCAACATAAAGTGGGGTTGCTGAGGGGAGGAGTGCATGGCTCCAGGACACTGCAGTTTTGGGGGATAGTCTGATTTCGGAGTGGCTCTGAGCTGTACAGCCAAAGTTGTGTGGTTCAGTGAGAAACTGCATTGTGTATTACCAGTTTCATACATTTTTCCTATAAAAGTCGTATTATTGTTATGTCTCTGCTGTTCCAGTAAACAATCCTCATCCCAATCCACAAGGTTCGCCTTTGGGTTTTTTTTTCCTTTTCCCCTTCCCCTTCCCCTTTCCCCCAGCCCCCAGAGTGAGCAGCTGCATGGTGCTCAGCTCCCAGCTGGGGGCAGAACCACGACACCATGATACACTTCAAAAACCTTCTTTTGTCTTGTAACTTTTATTTGACATCACTTGCCTTTTATCTGTTAATTCAGAACAAATAAAAGCATTCTTCATAATTTTTTAAATGTAGAAACCAGAAGACCTAATAGGCTGCACACAGCAACGACTCTAGAGAACAAGAAGTCTATGTGACTTAAAACTTAGCATCATTTTTACTGTTACTAAGGTAGAAGACAGGTGTGGTGAACGTCATCCTAACTCTGGGGAGGCCACCCCCAAGGCATTTATTAGTCAACAACCCTGACAGAATTCCTATGTGTAAGAGCAATAGCTTACCACATTTACCATACAACAGGCTTTGTTCTGAAGGGATTATTGTCCTTGCTGGCCCTGTGTCTTAGCAAATACCAAGACATCTAAAAATCCTTTAAAATGCACTGTTGGGCATGTCTTATTGCTACAAAGTGGGTTCTTCTTTCTCATTTAAAACCTTCATCCACAGTTTGTACATACTTACATACCCTGTTAAATCCTTCTTCACCATACAAGCCACAAACAGAAAGTATATCCCATCCTAAAGAATCTATGAACAATATGTTATACCAACACATACTTTACTAAGCTACTCTCAATCAACAGTACAGCTAACTCAGGAAACAAAAAAAACCTTGGGACTCTACATTATGTGTATAATTTACTGTAAAATATGTATTATACCTTTTAAATATAAACACCTATCATATATTTCAACATCTATAAAATTCCAATGCTTTTAAAAGCAATAAAGCACTTTGATTTTTATAGACTTATCTTGGTACTGTAACCTAAACACATGAAGAACAAACAGAATTATAGTTTCTCCCAGAGAAACTGTCAACAGTCTATCAGCAAGTGTCATTTCAGTTTAATGTCTATCCTCTTCCAATAATGTATGCCTTACAAGACACAGACATGATCTAATATGCCTTTCTTGAGCTTATCTATTATTTTAACTCATTTTATTTTTCTAAGGTAATTTAAACTGTCTGCAGGCTTTCAAATGTTACAATTTTTTTTCATAAAAAGGTGATACTACAGTAAGTATTACAATACTTTGGCTGTTTGACTCCAATAGGAGGTTTAAAGTGTAAAAATACTGTGGTTTTGATAGATGCATAGAAAGGATATCTTATCAAAAGTCCTATATAAATTACATTGAAATCTTGAGAGTAATAAAATAGTGTAAAAGATCATGACACATATTGTAAACTACACAACATACTGCATTTCTCCTCATTCTAATTCAGTGACCAGCATGTCTAATGTAACGGGGCCTCTAAGCTACTGCAGTTAACTATTGCTGTAACCAGAATCCTCAATATATTTCAATAACGGCATCTTTCAGTATCTCAGCACAAGGAATTATCCCTTAACAAAGTTAACTTGATAAACTGAGTTAAAAGACAGGTTTATGGTCAATAATACAATACTACTATATGTTTTAAAAGCTTTATTAATAATACAATGCATAATAACTTTATATTGATTACATATCAATTCAAACCCTTCAAAGATTTTAACTTACTATCTCAATATCTCATGTGTGTATTATCCACACAGTTGTATAGATCAGAAACTTGAGATAAAGGCATGTTGAATGACCATCCAATCTGTTCTCTATGTGCTCTGGAGCATAACCTAAGTGTAGACATATGAAAAAGTTTAAAAAAAAAAAAGTTAACTCCACAAAAAGTGTTTGTTTTTTTTTTTTCTCTCAATGGAGGAAGAATTTTATCTTCAATTCATAACAAACATCCTGGCATTAAAAAAAAATCTAGTGACCTTCCTAACTACAATTCCATTGGGTGCAAGACAGGTGCAACCTAATACACAATAGTGAGCAGGTTGAAGCTATTTCAGGGTCTTTTTTTTGACAGCAACATTAAATTTCTGAGGTGGACGTGGAACAGCTTCAGAACAGTTTCAGAATATCTCTTTTCAGGACCTGAAAAGGCATGAAATTTAGCATGACCTAGACAATAGTTCAGGGTGGCACACAGGTAGCCTGGAAATTAATAATTTATAGGATGCCCTTTTAGTTTGGTCTAGAATATAAATGAATACATCCATGTCATACCTGCACTGATTTTTCTCATTTGCAATAAAACGATGTTTAGTGCCTTTAAATTCAGAAGCCCCATTTTCCTGTTTAACCTATTATCTAGGGTAATACAATCATGCGGAGCACTTGGTAAGTCACTTTTCAACCATCAATCATTCCTAAATAGTGCTCTCTCATATTAAATCAAAAGGCTAGAACAGATTCCCCCTTTTCTCCATCTCAAAGATAGCAGCAGTCAATAAAGCCATCCACTTCAAATACAAGATTTATAGCCGTCAAGTTTTTCATACCATCTACTCCAAGTTTCTAAATGCAATATTCATACTGGTAGCAAACAGGCAGCAACCACCTCTAGTAATGTCTAATGGGATTTTTGCTGCCTAAAAAAAGTCTGAATCCTATCCAGGTGCCTGCTAATTGACCTGCAGAGGAAACATTTCATTGTGTGCAGCCTGGCAGCCCTGTTTAGATAAATCAATACAGAAGAGAGAATTTGGGAGATTTTAAGCAGAGGTCAAGGTTAATCTGCAAATGTGTTTTATCCCTTAAAGGATTTATATTAATCCAGTTTTGTCTCTGATGCTGCTGATTTGAAGCTTACATTATAACAGAAAATTTTCCTTCTGATGCTTTTTTTTTTTTTGATACTCAAGAGAAGCCACTTAATAGCATACTACTCAACAGGACAGCAAGGAGAATTTCCTAGTAAATCTTTAAGTAAAGCCTACATAGCTTTTAATAACCAATCAGTTCTACATTTTAGGCAATAGACTTCCTCTAATGAAAAAACAAATCCTGGTTTCATTTCTTTCCTGAGTTGGAATTTTGTCTGTGTGTGGTTTGTTTGATTGGGGTTTTTTCATTGTGGTTTTGTTTTTTACTGCAACTCTGCCTGATATTCCTTTACAGCAATGAAAAACTAGATTATTCTGATATAAAGATATGGTCCAATAGCACAGTCATTGCCAGAATTCAGACACATGCCAAAATCCCAAAGTACAAGGCAAGAATCTGACTGATATCCAAGATACAGGTTAGTCAGTAATTAAAATTTCAAGATGGACCCAGGTAGATAGAGCATTCATATTAAGTATAACAGATAGTGGCTGTTACTATTAGAAATCCAAACTGAAAACCAAGCAGAGAACAGCTTCAGTTAAGCAGCCCATGTTTGCAAATGAGGTCTTGAAAAGGGAGATTTGCTTCCTGCTGCAGAGTACCTCACTGCCTTACTCTTTGGGGTTCCTTCCTAAGAGGGCAGCTCCTGAGATGTCCATCTGGGTGCCACATCAGTGTGCTGGAGCACTGCCATCCTGGGGTAATAGCCATGCTGGCACAGGCAGGTCATCATTCAAACACTGCCCCAGCAGCGACTATGCACAGGCTACATTCCTGAACCTACAGCTTCCTGGGAATCCAAGGAGAGTCAATAGGGGCAGTCATAACAGAAAGACTGAAATGTTTCAGCAGCAGGAACCTATCATGTGCAATACATCAGATGTTGTCAGCCACATATCCATGTTTTAATCAGTTTGTTGTAACATAGCAAAAGGCAATACCTGACCTGCACTGTTTCATACATTCACTCCTTCTATTTGAATAAACACACACAAAAAAAAATCATGTGTGAGTTGAGATGTATCCCTTATCCAAGGCATCATAATATCCAAGAGTACTCCAAGATAAATGAAGTATCATTGCTCCCTACCTCACTGTACAAGTCACCTCAGTTTGACATGATTTCAGCCAGTCATGTCTCCTGCCCATTAGTTGACGTTAATGCCCTCCCTTTTGATGACATTTATGGTTTCTATTATTTTTTGCAGCACTCCATTGATTCTTAGATCTATAGCACCTACAAGAATTGTCCTTCAAAGCTCTGTCATTGCTTCTGCTTGTACAATAGGTGAAGGCATGCCCAATGATTCAGGATCAAATGTAACCAATCTAGCAGCTCCATGAGGGCTAAAGAAGTGAAGATGCATCTCTCAACTGAAATTCAACTTCCTAAAAATCATAAGAATACTGAAATTGTAATGAATAATAAATGTAATGCCCACCATTATATTGATAATTTTTATTTCTCACTACTGAATACATCTGGCCTTACAATGGCCTTACAGACTAATTGGAAACTATAAAAGTAGTAAGACTAAAAAGCCTCCAACTAGTAGCAACCAAAGCAAGAATTAACAACACATGGAAAGTAATGCTCAGAATTAAAATGATCCAAAGCTAACTTAAGACAAGCCTGCCTTTAATGCTCTCCAGAAGGACAAATGGCACTTCGCTAAAGCTAGTTCTTACAATGGGATTGTGCTTGCTCCTCCCCAGCATTTCTGACTACACTCCTGATCCCTGATTTGGGACTGGATATGGGAACCTTTTGGTGATGAAGATGAGTACAACTGAAAATATAAACACAGAGACTTCAGGTTTGTCTTCACAGATACCTGAATGCACTTACACACAAAGGAAGCTAGTTTCCAGGGTACGCTCTTCTAAAATATTTTGGTAACTGCTCCACTGCTGCTGTGGTAAAATGAGAACAGAGAGCTGCTGGGAGCTGTTAGAAAGTCAGCCAAGGCTAAGTCTTGGGAAAAGTTTAGCCAGAAACATCCAAATTATGGTAAAATACTCTGTAGCTATTCATGAAATGTTACTAGTTATCACAAGGCTGCACTTACATATAGCTTAATTTTAACAATTTCCTCATTCTGAAAAGGAGAGGTGTGTTGGTGTGCACTATTACTGTTGATGACAAATGTCAAAATTGCCATGGCATTCTCCAAAACCAGGAGATTTCAATAAAAGGAAAATGAAAACAAATGCAGGAGGGTTCTATAGAACAGACCGAGCCTTGGTATCATAGCATATATTGTCAAGACTCTTTCTGGAGCTTCAATCTATGTCTTTCTATACTTTCCAGGTACATTTATTTGTTCTTAGGCTAGTCACACCATAAATCTATTATTTTGAAAACTAAGGTCTCAAATATGTCCTGAACTTCAGAGCATGGTTTTTCTTGAGCCTGACATTTTCACACCAAATCAATTTGATACAAATGGTGCATGAACCCACAAGGGGAGGGCAGGTGCTTTACCTTGTTTTTACTAACAAGGACGGGCTCGTTAGGGAGGTGAAGGTCAGGGGCAGCTTAGGACTGAAATGGTCGAGTTCAAGATCCTAAGTGGAAGAGGTAAGCCAAGAAGTAGGATAGCTACCCTGAATTTTGGAAGAGCTAACTTTGATCTCCTCTGAAATCAAATAGGGGCTATCCCTTGGGCTGCTCTGTTTGAAGGAATGGGAGCCTGTGAGAGCTGGCTAACATTCAAACAGCACTTCTTCCAAGCACAGAATAGGTGCATCCCTATGAGTAAGAAATCGGGAAAGAGAGGCAGAAGACCTGCGTGGATAAGCAGGGAGCTTATGAGTAAACTCAAAGGGAAGCAGAAGACCTATAAACTGTGGAAACAGGGTCTGTGTTCCTGGGATGAATATAAGGATGTTGCCAGGGCCTGTAGGGATGCAATGAGGAGGGCTAAAGCCCACTTAGAAATGAAGCTGGCAAGGGACATAAAGGCTAATAAGAAGAGTTTTTTCAGATATGTGAATAGTAAAAGGATGACCAGGGATAATGTGGGTCCCTTGCTGAATGAGACGGGTGTCCTGGTAACAGGAGATGATGAGAAGGTGGAGATACTGAATGCCTTCTTTGCCTCAGTCTTTACTCCAAAGGCTACTCGGGACCCGCAGATCCCGGACGAAAGTAGGAGTGGTTGGGGAATGAAGGGCTTCCCTCTAGTTGAGGTAGGGGTGGTCCAGGAGTGACTCAAAGGGATTGATGCACACAAATCCATGGGCCTGGATGGGATGCATCCACGTGTGCTGAGGGAGCTGGTGGAAGTGATTGCTGAGCCGCTCTCTATCATCTTCAACAGGTCTACAGGAGAAGTGCCTGAAGATTGGAGGATAGCCAATGTCACTCCAGTCTTTAAAAAGGGCAATAAGGAGGATCCCAGTAACTATTGGCCAGTCAGCCTCACTTCTGTCTCTGGAAAGGTGATGGAACAGCTTGTTCTGGATGCCATCTCCAAACAACTGGAAGAGAAGAAGGTCATGAGGAGTAGTCAGCATGGATTCACCAAGTGGGGATCATGCGCAACCAATCCCATAGCCTTCTATGATGTCATCACCGGCTGGGTGGATGGATGGAGAGCAGTGGATGTCATCTATCTTGACTATAGCAAGGCTTTTGGCACAACATTCTGATAGAAAAACTCAGAGAACAAGGGATAGATGAGTGGACAGTGAGGTGGGTTGAGAATCGGCTGTCGAACCGGGCTCAGAGGGTTGTGATCAGTGGAGTAGAATCTGAATGGAGGCCTGTGACTAGTGGTGTTCCCCAGGGCTTGGTGTTGGGTCCAGTCCTGTTCAATATCTTCACTTATGACCTCGATGAGGGAATAGCATCCACCCTCACCAAGTACGCTGATGATACAAAGCTGGGAGGGCTGGCTGACACGCAGGAACACTGCACTGCCTTACAGAGAGACCTGGACAGGCTGGAGAGCTGGGCAGGGAGAAACCTAATGAAATTCAACAAGAGCAAGTGTAAAGTCTTGCACCTGGAAATGAATAACCGCTTGTTTCAGTACAGGCTGGGGGATGACCTACTGGAGAAAAGCTCTGTGGAGAAGGACCTGGGGGTCCTGGTGGATGACAGGTTGGCCATGAGCCAGCAGTGTGCCCTGGTGGCTAAGAGAGCCAATGGGATCCTGGGGTGCATCATGAGGAGTGTGGCCAGCAGGTCGAAGGAGGTGATCCTCCCCCTTTACTCTGCCCTGGTCAGGCCCCACCTGGAGTACTGTGTCCAGTTCTGGGCTCCCTGGTATAAAAAAGACAGGGACCTCCTGGAGAGAGTCCAGAGAAGGGCTACAAAGATGATTAAGGGCCTGGAACATCTCCTGTATGAGGACAGGCTGAGTGAGCTGGGACTGTTTGGTCTCGAGAAAAGAAGACTTAGGGGGGACCTAATTAGCGTTTATCAATATCTTAGACATGGGATGCAGGGGGAATTGGCCAGCCCCTTTTCAGTGGTCTGTGGAGACAGGACAAGGGGCAATGGCTGCAAGTTGGAGCACAGGAAGTTTGGCACCAACATGCGGAAGAACTTTTTCCCAGTGAGGGTGACAGAGCCCTGGAATAGGCTGCCCAGGGAGGTGGTGGAGTCTCCCTCTCTGGAGATATTCAAGTCTCGTCTGGATGCCTATCTATGTAATATGAGCTGGGGAGCTGCTTTGGCAGGGGAGTTGGACCCAATGATCTCTCGAGGTCCCTTCCAATCCCTATGATTCTGTGATCTGTTAATTTAGGGCGGTGATCTCATTTATCCCTTTTGGAACATGGTGATTCAAAACAAATGGTTTATAATACTCTTCATACAGTCTTAATCTCATGAATGTTTTGCAATCCCATTTGTTGTGCTTTATCAATGTATAATAGCAGCCACCCACCACTAAGAAGAGGGGTGTATTTGCACATGCAAGCAGTTAAGACAGTTGCTACCATGATCTGTATTTGACCTCCTTCCCCTGCTTTCCTTTACTTTGTGCTTACCAAGAAAGCCATGCATTCAAAATGCTGTCATAAATACGACAGAGCAAAAATTTTTCCTCTGAAATTAAAGCAACTGACCATACCAGTGGCTAATTTTGTTAATTAAAACATCTCTATCTATGTCAACGCATAACAGAGCTTTTGAGCATATCCTTTCCAGTACATGTCACAAAGCGATACACTGTCGTACCTTTGCTTCAGAAACAATGTTCACTGCAACACTAGGCATGAATTTGTGCTTTGTTTTTCTAACAAAGCATTGGTTCTTCTAAGGCAGCCCAGCAAACAGAAGCAGCTCTCTCCAAGCATCTGCCTGCCAGCACATGCTGTGGTGCTCCACCAAGAGAAAGGGGATTCTGTCATCCTGCTACTGCACTGATGAAGTGCTTGCTGGCAAGCACCAGTAGGCTCTCCAGAAACATGACACAGCAAGATAAAGCTTATGCAAACTGAGAGGCATAAACATAGCCTTCTTGTGTTAATCCTGTAAAAGCACACATCCACGACAAGAGGAGGCAACACCACAGAGCTGTGTGGTCTGTGATTCTCCACTGCAGTTTTTCACTCCTGAAGAGGCATGACATAAATGAAGGTGAGTCTTCTGTTGGTAAGCCCTTAATGCCACGCAAGGAAAGACTCCTTTGTAACACAATTAGCACCCACACTAACTAGACTGGTTAAGACACACTTTTAACACAGACTGAAATAAGACCATATCCATTATGTTAGCGATCAAAGCTATACAAGATTGTAGATTGTTTCAGAGATCAAAGGCAGTCTGTCAGACTTCATTACAAGAAGAAAAAAGGCACTCTGACTTCAAAAGACATTGCATTGTCCTTTGTTTCCTCCTCAAAAATAATTCTTGAGAAGATGGTAAACCACCTCAGAGAAATGTAAATTAATAAGCCTTTTGACATTACCTTCTAGCTCTGTCTGCAGTTTGATCTTCTCATTCTTTTTCCTTCTTCTTTACATCTATCATATGTAAAAGTTGGCTATTTGGCCTGCTGGCTTAATCCTGGGGCACGTTAAGGAATAAAAAATTAAGTACTTCAGCAATCTGCAAGTTACCTAAAATTGTTCTCCTCCCCCACCCCCTCAAATGGCTTTGTCTTGCTCACTGCAAGATTAAGAATATATGCAGAAGGCTGCTTGACTTTGTATTTCCCTGACTGAAGTGATACTTTCAGTCAGATTCACCGAACAAATTATAACAGTGAATAGAAACTGCATCAAGATAGAAGACTTTGACACTGTTTGAGCTCTTAATTCATATGGATACCTTCTGGAGAGTAGTTTCCTATTTGCATGACTGCTTTATATGTTTTTAAACTATTACAGAAGCAATTTTTCAGAATTTTCATAATTACATACAAGACAAAAACAATATCCAGCTGCACAAAGATTCAAACTCGCAAAAATAATTTTGTATATCAAGGATAGTAAACACTAGTAATGCAGTATTACCATCTTAAACTTGCTTTAAACTCCAGGACTAGTTTACATTACAATATGTCTATTCACATTCTACATAGTCACAAATAGACTAACAGAGACAAGTCAGCAGCACCAAGAAGTTCCTTCAGTCTAGAGCAGAACTGAAAGCATGGGTCTTCCATTCACCTTCTCTACAATTAAGTTATCCAAATATCACTGAACAAGTATGCTTTTTTATTTGCCTCTGGTACCTAGTTTTCCATTTCAGAAATTTCCCATTAACAGGTTTTTCACTATCATAAAACATTGAGCTAAAATATTTAATGGACAGGATACTGATTTACCACCTCTTGGGCTCTTGCCTCATACATGATGATCACTCTGCTGGCTGAAGTTGCCCTCTAGATGCCTGGTAACATCCTCTCTTGACATGCTAGATCTTTTCCTATTAATCTGTGGGCTAATATCACTGTAAGATAAATTCCCAAAATTTGCTTCAAACTGACTCCACAGGCACTGTCAATATTGATGATGTGAAAACACTGATGGAATAAGGTCTTCTACACAGCTGCTCTGTCGTGTGAGAAATGTAAATGCTATGGGAAACACTAAGATAAAAAGCATCCCCTCCACCTGCTGTACTGGACAGGTGCTGCAGCAATGAAGTGTTCAATCAGCAATGCCAATATCTGAAATGGTGTTAATAAGCTGCAAAGTGGTGCTTAATAACAAAGCAATACACCCACAAATGCTCAGAGTAGATAAGGAAAATTAGGAAAGCACTCATCCAGGCTGCTTTGGGCTGTTTCTTTCTTTTCCTTTAATGTTTCCCTTTACTTAGCATTTAAAACCTTTAGTTTTGCACAGAAGTAAAAAGTGGATCAGGAGGGGGGGAAGTCTTACTCGCATTATGAGAAAATAACACCCTTCTTAACAAGAATATTTTGTTGCATAATCTTTTAGCCTACATGCATCAACTTAAATCAGATTCTTACTGACTCTATATTCTATTCTTAATGTTTTCTTCCACATTAATCACTGAGGGTTTATCTAAAAGTTAAGGAGAGGTATAAATTAATTTCACAAAACTAATAACAGCCAATTTGGAAAACTGCATACAATCTCTGAATAGAAATGTTTGGTCTTTGACTGTTTTTTAACTCCTTTCCCCACAAGGTCTGTTCTTTCTCCAATGTTCACATGGAGATACACACATAGGTAATTTTGAATGTATAAAAAGCGTATACGCACATATGTATGCCCATATGTATATATATAATTCCACATACACTGCTTATATATAGATATGGATATAAAAATAAAAACAGTGTTCTCTTCAGAATTTTCTTTAAAGCTTGTTTCACTTAAAATATGTCTTGTCTTCTCTGTGCAGGCTGACTGGATACATTCCAAAATTCACTTTGATGCTTGATTATATGTCTCATTTTTTAAAATTACCCTTCTGAAATAGCAATTGTGAACTGCATATTATGAGTAGTGGTGACACTGGAGCAGCATGGGGAAGTGTGACAGTATGCTTCCCCTGTTGCCCCCATGTTTTCCTGACTTTTTCCTGTTTATATGGATTGATTGATAACCACTGGTGCTGATTGTGATTTCTGCATCCATCTCACAGTGAGTTCAGGAAGACAGATAACAACACAATAGCAAAGGGTTATCTGTGCTAATGTGCCCACACAGACACTGCTCAGTGTCCACTGGCATATACGGGGGGTATGTAAATATGACTATAAGCTAATCATCTTACTCCATAAATAGTGAGCAGTCCAAGAGCCCTTTGAGCTCTCCTGAGATGACAGCAGGCTGCATTTCAGGATTTCCCCTTGAAATGGACACTTCTTAAGGTTACTCCTCGAGGTTGAGAGAATCCTTGCCACAAGAGATCCACAACAGATCCTCGGTAAGTGAGTTGGGAATAAGTGCACTAACATTAGTGATCTTAGCTAAGAAATATAAAGGATTGAGTGTATACATAATCCTTTAGACATAAACCGTGGACCAAGTCTGGGACTAAGACAGAACCCAGCTGCACCTAGGTTCCTCTCTGAGCAGGAGTTTAGAAAGCAAGGGGATTCTTTCTGAACCTCGGGACTCAACAGGAGGGTGTCACTGACAGATTCATCTGACCCTGTTCTCTATGCACTAACTAATCAAGATTACCTTACCATCGAATCTTAATCACTGTTGCGTTTATTACCAAACACCGTTACACCTTTTTGTTTTATATCAATAAACATATTGTTGCCTCTCTCTTAAGAGTGAAGTGCATCCCTCTGATCTATCCCATCTGTGACAGGAGGCACTCTGCAGCACCTGCTCCTCTCCAGACTTCCCTCTCAGCAAATCACATCCACCACTCAGCACTGTGTAAGCCCCTCGAGTCAATAGTGGTCTATGATGACTGCAGATTCAGACTGTGAGTTTCTACAGTCATGTTGTTTCCTCATAAAAATCAGAGAGAATCAATAAAGACAGAATACTAACAAATGATGGATTGCAGCCCTACTCCGCATACACACATGCACACACATGTCTGTACATAGAGACATGTGATCCAATAATCTTCTTGTTCTAATCACATTAAACCTTATTGCTAAACATTGCATTTAATGATGGGAACTTCCATATCACACAGGTAGCATTCAAAAGTGATATAGGTTCCAACAGCTTTCCTTCCTTAGGCTGGAAAGAAACAGCAGCATCTTGTACAAGAATGATATGACATTTCTCTATATCAGTCACAGCTCAGAAGTCAATTTGCATGATGGAAGTGACCTCTACACCAAAATTAACAAGGTAGAACATAGTCCTCTGGCTTGTAAAATATGAGAATTTATGGATTTTTAAAAAATTATTATTATATTTCACAAGCAGAAGGTGGAATTCTCCCTTTGTGACAAATTTATTTCTGTCTCACTTTGCATATAATACTGGTTTGCTCACTGAAAAGGATGAGCATGATCAACCATATGCTGTAGATAATTTTAATGCTTTTGCTGCATAGTCTAGGCCAACAACTGACTACGCAATTAGTGAAAACGTTTCAGCATATGCTTAAAATAATTTCAACTTTAATATTTTTTCAGTGTAAGAATATGTTGTAGATATTTTGCATGTTACACAAACCTAGTCTTATAAAATATTGCGAATTAGGATGTTTTCTTGAGTTTTGTACTGGATAAAAATTGACTCCATAGATTGTCATCTCCAGGTTTGAAAATGGTTCTTTATATAAGTAATATTTAATTCCCAAATAACTGATAGGGTTCCTGAAGAATGCAGGCAATTTGTACTCATCAATGCAGAGCAATGACCAGAATCCTAATGGCCACCTTGCTCATTACATACAAGCTGGTTGACTGTAACAGACCCTTGGGAACAAACGGTACTTGCTGCCTGTTAGATAATGCATTAAGACATGATTCTAGTTAATAAAGGGCATTCAGATGCCACACAGGGGACACAGAACACCTGCACCTGTGAAAAGACGTCCTAGTACTCACAGGTATTTTTTTAAACATGAAACTCTGCTTCAGGAAGAATACTCTTAATGGTGAAAGCAGAGAAATTAGTAAAAATTCATACAGAAATTTCTTCCAAGGTCTAAAACATAGCTTCAGGCCTAGGGCAGGAAAAACCTGTGGTTCTTTCATGGGTCACAGTGACATGTTTTGCTATATTTGGCTTCATGCCACACAAAGTTGTTTCCCTTTATGTTCCATTAGTCCAGAACAACCTGGATGACAGCTTTCACTGAGAGAGATTCTAGCTGGAAAATTCTTCAAGTCCTCATGGTTCTCAGCATGGGAAAAGAGAGCTACTAAACTCCAGAAATATCTTGAAAACACCAGATGTTTGAACAGTAGATGTCATAAACAAGGACTCCATCTACTTGGAGAGGCAATCTGTAGGCAGCTCATCACAGATGTGCTCAGGATGTCAGTTACCACTCTTCATAAAATGTCTTTTTTTTTAAATATTTCCTTTACTGGGATTCTAAAAAAAAAAAAATATCTGTTTTGCCCTTTCATGTCAGCTAACGTGATCCTATCATGTGATACACATGACCTTTTTTAACACTTAAAACACTTAAAACTAATGAATCTTGAATTGAAAATTATGTTGAAAATATTTTTAGAGGGGAGTCAGTTGGCAGTAACACAACCATCAGAAATGTAAGAATATCTAAAAAAATATTTCACCTACCCACACAGGCTCTCTGGGAAATTGTTCTGGGAAAGATGTTACATATTGCTATGCAGCTATTTCTGCTTAGTGATAAAAACAGAGTAGTGGGGGTCAACAGCCCCTGTGGACAGATAGGTAGAAGGGGGAAAAAAAATTCCCAAAAGTCTTAGGAAGTTGGCCACTGGTTCATCAATAGTACCTATAATTTAAGTTTATTTTCAACCCAGGAGCAACATCTCAAAAAACAGTAAATGAAGTATTTCTGAAACCTAAATTGCAAAATTTACTGTTGGATTGTACAATGATAGACAGCAGGAATAGGTGATCAAAGAATAATTCCCCATGCTTTTATTTTCCCAAAGTTCAGCAATTTATTTCACCAATCCAATGTAGCTCATTAATGCAAAGCATGGCTTAAAGGACAAATTTAACATAACATTTGATGTAGTACTCTTGCTGATCATTTATTTACTTAAAAAATTCATTTATCTTGGGTGCCCCTTTACAAAAAAAGTAAAAATAATCTAAGGTGATTTACCCAAGCCTACCTGAATTTCTCGTCAAGGCACACAAACAAGAGAAACCCAGGTACCTTGTATCGACAGTCTTCAAAAGACAAAGACTCAGCACTGCAAAACTCCTTACTCAGCTACTCACTCTCACTCGGGAAAGTCAGAGAATAGCTGCTAGGGTAACACATACTACTTTAACACCAGATTTTGTTCCTTCAAAAAGTCTAGGCCTTAGAGATGAAGATACTTCCAGCTCAGCCACACTGGAAGAGAAGCAGAAGCTACCCACCAGCTTGTACTGAGCTTGTGTCTGGATCAGGATAAAAGGAGGCTCAAATCTGGAACCCAGCTGCCTCTGCCATACAAATCACATCATTCAGTGTAATGATTTCTAATTCAAACCAGCTTAAGCCACCCAAAGCACCACATGTAAGGCTTGATGTAAGGATTGTCCAGCTCAGAGTTCATAAACAGTTTCTGTAATGTCTAGCGCACCAGGTGGGGACTGTAAAAGCTACTGAGCCTTGGATTGCCTTGAGGTCCTATCTGTTTAAAGACAACCCATGCTCAAACCTGAGTTGTCTCATAAGACTAAAGAGGGCAGTGTTTCATAATTCAAAGAACCAAAACCTGACTTCAACAAGTAATACACCCTGAGTTGAAATCAAACTACTATTCAGATGCCTAAAAGTAAGATAAAGGTAAACTGGAGAGTTTCCCATTGGTTTCAACTGAACCCAGAGAATACAAGATAGAGTCTACAGAAGTAAACCTCACTCATGAAAAAATAAAGATAAGGGGGAACACTGCTATTGACGAACACCGCAGCTGCTATTATCCACTTAGGCACAGTCCTGCCTGCTGTCGTGTAGATTGAAGAATAAAAGCCCTAAGAGTCAGGCGGAGAATTGGGAGCTGCTTCTCCAACTCTGCATTTGGCAGGTGAGGAGACCCTTCCTCCTTGGACAGGATGCTGGATAAGGCATCTTAGTGAGAGCCCTTAACTAGTGAGGTAAATGAATATATGACAAGCTTTATGTTTGTAGTTGCAGGTGATTGGCTAACACACATGTAGTATTTAGTGCACTTGTGACTTGTGACATGAATCACCTGTGGGTTGTAATTTTGTGAATCGTCTGCGAGCAGTGAGTTATGTGACTTTGTTGTGGTTGTAATAGTGTTTTTCGTAACTGTTATGGCTGTAATTGTACACTTCACAAATCTCTTGTGGTTGTAATAGTGTTGTCTTTCTTTTAAACTGTGATAGCACATTTCTCCATTGTATCCATAAAACCTGCAATAGTGACGTAATGTTCTGCATGTGGTGGTCAAATAAATTACTTGAATTCTCCAGTCGAGTTTTGTCACACTTGACTAAGGATTTGCTTGTGCAGGTGGGGATAATGGAGACTGCTTGCTCTGCTAACTCTCCTGCTTGTCCAGGGCAATGCTTTAGAAACTGCAGAAATGAGTGACCTCTGTGGTGTCCTGACTAGTCTGGGAGATCTGACAAGCAAACAGACCTGGCATTCAGGATGTAGAGATAGGAAATGGCACTGAAAGTAAAGACTAAGCCTTGTTGCAGGCTCATAACTGTCACTATTATAAGTCATAGTCAGGTTTTCACCCTACAGATGTACGCCTGCACCACAAGTCCCTGGGCTAGAGAAGATGGCTTATGTTATAAGCAGTAGCCTTCCTGCAGACAAAGTTATTACTGAGTTCAGCAGGTACTCCAGGCACATTTTCCCTAAGACTACAGGGGAATACTGTAACATTTCAGCCACCATTGAAATAACAGTTTCAGAGGCTGGCTTGCTCTGAACATAAAATAAGAATCCTTTGGTTTTTAATGTTAACATTAATTTTCTATATTATGATCAGGAACAAAATAAGCATATGAGTCACTAATAAAAAACAAATCAGACTAAATCTTAAAAGATCTGTAATTTTCTCAATATTTTATATAAAATAATTCACAGTATTCCCACTCATTCAGGTTACCCAGCACTTCCCATTTTAAGGCTCTCCTTCTAGTTGCTCAACAATTTGTCTTTAACTGCTTAGGCAGTTGTAATTTCTAAGCTTCAGTTTCAGTTCCAGAGTAGCCGCAGTTGTAATTTCTAAGCTTCAGTTTCAGTTCCAGAGTAGCCACAGTCATTTTCATGAGGAGAGAAAAATAGAAGATCAATTCCTTTGACCATGCTGAAAGAAAAAAAAAAAAAAAAAAAAAAAAAGCAAAACAGCATCCAACAGTGTTCTCAAAGACTAACTTATAAATGTACTGCAAAAAGAGTTGAACTCAAGTTCCCCAGGCAACCACCACTTCGGCATTTTTTAACACAGTTTTCCACTTACATTTCCCTTAATGCCATTATGAGGCTGTAAAGTACAAAACACATGCACAGAATTTATCATAGGGTATTTCTTCTTACAGTTTTCTTGAAGCAGTACTTTATTTGTAAGTGATTGGAGGTTTGGGGGCTTGGTGAACTCACTGCTGGAGGCCTCTGTCTGGGTTTGAGTTCTTAATAGACTTCTAATTCCCAGTAAATCCAAATGCAAAGGCCAATTTGAAATTCGTAGTTACACTTTAGCCTGGAATGACAATGCATATATCTTGGGCGTGCCATATTATAGACAGCTTTAAATGGCAGCAGGGCAACTTTGGTGAGCTTCTTTTCAATGGGGATTTGTTGGCACAACAGTGTGCAAAGAGAATGGAAAAAATTCCTATTGCTGTCTCTTGTTCACTACTTCTAGGGATACAGGAAACAGCACAGGACATCTCATGCAAATGTAGGCCATGAAAAACATCCTAATGTTTCTGTAGAATATTGAGAAAAATTGAGCTTTGGCAAGATGGGGAAGTTATCTGTTATTTGCAAATGATTTTTTACTTGATCACAGAAAAAAAAAGCCACACCAGAAAAATCCAGGTCTTTGCACTTGAAGGGTATGAGCAATTTTTCCATCCTGGATCACTTGCAAGATGCAATTGAAGGCAATTCGAAGTAGCAGACAGATAACGCTAGAGAAACCTTTAACCTTAAGATTGAGGTAAGCCAGCCTCTGGAGGCTGATCCAACACAACAGAGTGTGCTCTCAATTCACACTACTTCAATCAAATGGCTTTTATTTACAGAGTGGAGGGCTTAACTTGAGAAAGTGTTCAGCGTCACGTGGCCAGGCAAATTTCTCACTTGAGAGGGAGAACAAGGATTTTGATTTCTAACTCTACCGTCCCCTCACACCTAAAGAAAGTGCGGCTCCATAAACTGGAGGCACAGTGGAAGTGGCTGGCCATGGAGCGGCACCACCATTTGGCAGCACAGGTGCTGTTTACAGCAGGGAGGTGCTGGCAGCTCCTTGGCATGCACTTCATACTACAAGTCTGTGCATGTGCGCTGGGCTGCCTTTGCAACTGGAGCAAGATGTTAAATCTGTCATTGTCTGTCTCTGACTTGACTCCAACTGCTGTCTGCTGGCAAATGCTGATACCCTATGCCTGAATAGGGCCTCTGTGAAGTGGGTACTTGCTATGGACTGCTCCACCCAGTCTCGTGTTTCAGGACTGATGAGATCTGGAACAGTCTTTCAGGAGCTATCAGCATTAGATGAGATGACGAGTCTCATCAAGCACAGCTGGGAAATCTCCATTTTAGGATCCATATAAGAATTATCAATCAACAACTGTTCAGATTATCCCAAAGATAGTTTGTTTCCTCTCCCTCACACAAAAAATACACATATTTCCCTCTGCCTCCAGGGGTCTCCTAAAAATTGTACAAAGAGGAGAAAACCTTTCACAATGGGCTCATTGTGACTGATGTGCTACTAAAGTGTGGCAGATTGAAACTGCATGGCATGTTGTGCCATAATGTCTGTATCTGGATTATTCCCTCTTTCAGCAGCTATCAAATATGGTTTTATCTTCCTTTTTTTTAATATTTTTTGCTGAGTGAAAGTAATACAGTCCCTCTGAGGCCTCTGAAGCTTACAAAAAAAGGTACTTTGTTTTTTCAGTTGTGTGCACACACGCGAGATTCCTACAGTTTGTGCTCTATCAGTAAAACAATGTAAATGAAAAACGAAAGATGTAAAGCTCATAGATTTATTTTTGTCTTGAGAACCTTCAGGAAGGAAGATTTTTCAGCCTCTAATCTTAATGAAACAGCAGTCAGAAGGAGTGATTATCTCTATGAGCTTTACACATTAATTAAAGTGTACTGTATATTCTTGGTTGAACTAGTCCTTGTTACCACCACCTCTGCAAATCTCCCCTTCAAAAAAACAAAGATCCTAACTGCAAAAGAATCCTTGATTTAAACAAGGTAATGAGAAGAGTCATAGTTGATTTTATAGTCTTTTAAGAGCAGAGTCTTTTACAGCAAAGTCCTGATCTATGTGTTAATAAAATAAGGATTTTGAAAGACAGGATTACTTTTAGCGGATTCTGTGTGGGCATCCTGAATATTCAAGCACAGGCACAGAGTCACTACTGGATACACAGCAAACCACAGCTCAATATGTTTGCATTTATTGTCCAGATTTTTTTTAGGTTGCCAAACACTTTGCAAACACTAAGCAGCACATCTGTGAAACACTCCAGTTCAGTGAGGTGACCAGTACTGCATTTCTCCTTTTACTGAAATAACAAGGTCAAAATGTTCCATTTTATGTGCATGCTCTGTATAAGACAACTAAAATGCTATTTCAGAAAGTACTTAGTGTTCTATAAAGCTTTGTGTTGAAAGCATAGCTCAGGGGTCCTCCTCCAATTTAGAGGTCTTTGTCAAGCACTGGGAACAGGTGCCAATCATCTGTGAAAAATCTAATTTAGATCCCCGTGGCAGAGGCTGAAATAGCCCAATATCTGCTGTGGTGCTTCCTACAAGACACTCCTTTCCCCTCCCTAAGCTTATCTCGTTGCCTGTACAGTCTGTAGCCTCTGCAGCAAAGGACATACAGTTCCTGTATGAAACATTTTTTTGAAGCTAGTTATCCTCGGTCCATGGGCTCTTCTTCATTGAAGCAACCATTTAAAGTCCCACCCACGATTCATAATTTATCAGCTTTTCAATTTCTGATATGATCTTGAATAAGGGTATAAACCTAAGCCTGTTTTTAACATTACCTGCCAGTGCCCACTGTTTGTATCCTGACAACCTGATTCTAACCCAGGTGTTTATGGAAGTACCAAAAGCACAGACATGAGGAAAACACCACTGTAACAGACACACATTAGCAACTGCAGCAGTGCCTAATGTTCTTCATGATTCCCCTTACTCTTCTGTTGCAAGCAGCCCCCAACTCCTCCTGTCAGTGCACCTTGGTCACCTCCTTACCCTGGAGCCACCAGAAGAACCAAGTGTTTCCATTTGATCCATTTTAGAAGCACTGGTGGGAGTTTTCTCTTTCCTTAGGGACAAGTGCTTCATTTCATATATGTCTAAAACTGTACTTGCTACTGGGAAATACACTGCCAACATGAACAATCTTCTTGGACCTGAAACAATGACAAATCAATCATTCCACAGACTGGAAATGGATGCTGAAAGCAGAGTTGTGTAAAATTACTATTTCCAAGAAAGAGCAGATAAAACTGGCCTACAATTTATTTAGCAAGTCTTTGCATTCCTGAGAGTCTGTACTGTATTTCAGTGCAAGTCTCCTTAGGTTTGTTTGAAGCAATGTTTTCTTTTGTATCAGAGGAGGCACAAAGTGATTTCTTCTCCCAGTGTTTTTCCTCTGTGCATGCACACCTTTTTTGTCTGATTTCAAAGAAGTTTCCAATTGCATTCCAGAGCAATTAACAATTTATTATGAAATAATTGCCTTGTGACTTTTGTGGCAAGTCATATGTTGTAGAGTGACAAAGACAGTAAGTACAAGATCAGTAGAACCCACTCACCACCTGTGGAGTAACTGTGTCTAAGATAAATTGTCAGATGGGGTCAGTTGACACCTGTGATGTGAAAGAAATGTCTGAAAAACACTCTAAATTTCAAAGCCTATCATACATACCAGTTACCAAATAGTAAGAAATCTACTTTCTGAGCACTACAGTGCTCAGAGGTCTCTGAAACTACTGCTTTTTTTGCTCTGGATGAACGTGTGATTCAATTTAGAATGATGCGTAACTTCTTTCCCTCTGGTACCTCATTCACAATGAACCTTACTTTTTTAGCCTTCCTCTACATAATTCCAATTCTTCATCAAAACCTACAGAAATTTAATAAAATAACCAAAGTAGAATTAGTAAGACACTAGCCAGTGTGAATCCCTTCTCACATTACCTAGGTCACATGCTTTCCAACTGCCCAAATCTCACTGAAACATTTTGATTTCTACCATTTTAATTACACAAGCACACATTTTGGATGCTCTGAAGAGTACCTACCACATTAAGTGCTGACATGCTGAAAACCACGAGTATAGTACCTCTTGACATCAATGTGACTCAATATGCTTGCTAAATTACCCCTCACTTGCCAAGCAGGCAAGCAAAAAAATCAATACTAAAATGTCTGCAGTTAAACTGATAATTTGGGCCCCCTACTACTTCCTGTACATTTCTCTATACACACCTGCTATAGCTTACAAAACCAATTATCTTAATCCTTGAAGCAATTTTGAAAAGGTATTTGCGAAACAGTGAGATTGCAAAAAAAAAGATTATGTTTATTGTTAACATGAAATTTGCATTAGCTGATTAGCTATGTAGCTAAAACAAGAGAATTCTATCACCCACCCTCTGAACCTTGAATTTCTGATGACTTAAAATTTATGGAAGCATCTCATTCTCTTGCCTACAATTAGCAGTATTGAATAAATAGGAACATAGGAATAAACGAGACCATTCAGGGAAGTTTTAACTTCTTTTACTTGTTTTCCAATATAACAAATGCAATAAATGCAAATTTGCACCAAATCCCTGATTAGCGTTTGACCATTTTGGTCAAAGCAGGAAAGCAATTTCATTTACTTCTTTTTTAGTAGGGAATGGGAAAGTAATTTTGAAAGCTCTGCTTTTACTGAAACCAAAGTGCAGCATCTTCACCATTTAGATGTTGTTGATTAAGTTAACACTGGCTAAAGGATGAGTCATTCACCACTATAGAATGTTTTTGTGCCATAATGTTTTGCTTCAAGCAGCACAGAAAGAATAGATTGCCCAAAATACCTTCAGCACTTATTATGTGCAAGACATTAAACTACAATCAAGGAGAAGAAATTGACAGCAATGCTCAGAGGCGAATACGTACATTTTATAGTACGTCCCTCAGGCTGGCTTGTAACCTGTGTGCTACTGACTCCAGACAAGAAAATTTCCAACACTAGGTAATGATGAGAGAGGACTACATTTTGTGAGAACCCCAGGAAATTGTTACACTCAGTTCGTCTCATTTTCCAAATATTGATATAGTATCCTCTGCATCTGTGTAGGAGAAGAAGAGTCAATAGCATAAAGTGTTCTGTTTCATGTATTGATGCAGATAAAGAACATTTCAACACATAGCTCACTCCCTTTATAGGAGGGACCATTACATTTAACCTTGCTGACCTTTACAGCGTCTAATATTAATGAATGTTAACATCTAACCTGTGTATCATTAAAATATAGTTTGTAAACAGTCTTTCAGTCTTAAGCCAAAACCAGCAGAACAGGGAGTACTGGAAAAATCACCACTTCCTTTGATAGCTTCCCCCAATGACTCATTTCCCTCCCTCAAAGAAGACAAAAAATTCCCCTTACTTCCTACCTGAATTTATCTGTTTCAGATTGCACGTGCTGTTTTTTACTTTTGGGCCATCTCACACGGGTTTAACATACTGCCTCTCTCCCGCAAGAAACTGTCATTCTCTCTAATTCCATTACTTTCTGGGATGATCTTGATTTACTGAGGTAAAGGCCCCTCACATCAACACATTTTACAATGTTACAGACTTCATCACATTCTGGTGGATTTTTGTTCCCCTGTTCCTTATTTTCTTTTTCAATATGCAGCTAAGGATTGTGTACAACACACAGTATTCTAAATCCAAAATATACTTCTCATTTTCCTCTACTCAATGCTTGTGTTTATTGAGTCAAAAAAAAAAAAACCCAAACAACCACATTTATAGCTGTTTTAGGCATGAAATCACTCACTAATAGTTTATTCTGAGTTTTTTTCAGCTGTGACATCTAGCATATTTTTTCATCCCTTTTTTTTCTGGAATACAGAAATTATCGGTATTAAAATAAAATATGCTGAAATAATACAAAGCAGGGTCATTACATCCAGTTCTTACCCTTACATATTCTTCTTATAATAATTATAATCTTATAGACAACAATTTTTAACAATGATAACTTTCTTTATCTCCAGGTAATAGAGCCTTACTCAATGTTTCCATCAATCTAGTACATACTTCAATAAATCCACTATAAATACCACTATTCAAGGTGATTTTCTCTGAAACATCAGTTATCCAGCTTTGAATTTGTTTAACACACACTTGATTTACTGATACTGGTTCAGTGTCCTTTTTAAAATTGGACTATCGCTGGAAGAAAGCCATTCAAATATTTATTATGCATTTACCTTGAGCAACTAAAGTTATCATCTGATTGAACAAGATCTGTTTTCCATAGAAAAATATGGAACTTTCTGCATTACTGTTTTGTTTAATCAAATCCAGTATCAGGCATTTCTGTTACAGTGCCTAAGGCTGAACTCAGTTTAACAAGTTACCCATGCTATGCTTGTCTACTTCAAATAGCTCTCTGAAGTGTTATAATCTTCCACATTTATTAAATATTAATGCTAGCAGGAAAGACATCTTACCCAGTGGTATTAGACTGTGTACAAATTGTCCAAGCCTTCTGTCTAAAGTGTTTATCTTTAAGCAGTGTTAATTACTATTCTCCTTAGTGGATGGGTAGGCAGTATGTCATCCTCAGGTGATACTGGCACATCATCCAATTTATTTTCAGATGCAGAAGAGAAATGGTTATGAATACTTGTCTCTTTCCCGCATCAACATTTTACCACCTCCATCCATAAATGGACCTTGACATTCTTTGTCTCCTCTGTACATGAAATTTTAAAACTTTTGCCTCTTTTCCTTCTTACAATGACTCTTTTATTTTCTTAAGTGTGTTTTATATATCCGTAACTTTTAAGTTTTGTACAAATTTATATTTCTCCCTTTGTTTGGACATTTTTTTATTGTTTTAATTGATAACTTTACTCCTCCACTGAAACAGAAGGGCTTAATTAAAATTGTCCTCTTTCTCAAGCATATTTTTGCAGCTTTTTCACTTCCCCATAAACTCTAATATCCAAATACTTATTCATGTTCTTCCATCAGAGTCTTATTTATAGTTGTCCTTATCTTTGCTAAATAAGGCTTTTTATAACTTAAAGTAAATATTTGACTGCTTGGAATTGACTTTTCTTTTCCTTATATTAAAAGCAAACAGATCATAACTACTGATTTATAAGCTGCCAAGCAACTTCCAATGCAGTCATAACCCTAACTTAATCCATCAATTTAAGGCTTTAAATGTGACAAACATATTCATGTAATACCGTTAGAGAAAATCATCATCAGTAACAATGACTTTATACAGTGACTGCTTGCACAACTCTTCCAAACTGAAAATCTACAGTAACAAAAGGTCTTGTTTTTATATATTCAAAAGAGTGCTCAGAGATTAAATTTTCATGTTCTTTGTTCAGTTTCAACAATCTTTAAATATTTCCAGCATTCCAAAATTTAACTATCATATTCAACCGTAATTGTTACTGCTCTAAATTATGTTTTTATTAGTTATCAATTACTTGAAATCAAGCAATGTCATTTTATTGCTGTTTTGGGTTTTCATGGCAAGATTTTGGTAGTAGGGAGAGGTTCTGAAGGTAGCTGTGAGAAGCAGCTGCAGCTAGAAGCTGATCTGTTGCTGGCCAAGGCTGAGCACATCAGCAACTGTGGTGGCACCTCCAGGAAAACATTTAAACAGGGAGAAACAAAAGTCCAAAACACCCAGATTATTTGTATCCAAAGAGAGGAGTGAGAAGGTGTGAGAGAAAAAACTTTGCAGACACCAAGGCCAGTGCAGAAGGAAGGGGAGGAGGTGCTTCAGGCACCAGAGCAGAGATTCCCCTGCAGTCCATGGAAGAGACCTTGGTGGATCAGATGGGGGTCCAAATGAGACTGTGACTGCATGGGAAGGCAGTGCTGGAGCAGGCTCCTGGCAGGACCTGTGGCCCTATGGAGAGAGGAGCCCAGGCTGGAACAGGTTTTTTGGCAGGACTTGTGATCCCATGGTGGAAGACTATTGCCAGTGGGAGGGACCCCATGCTGGAGCAGTAGAGGAGTGTGAGGAGTCATCCCCCTAAGGATGAAGGAGTGGCAGAGACAACGTGTGACCCCCATTCTCTGTCCCCTGTACCTCTGTGGGGGAGGGGGAAGAGAAATCTGGAATAAGATTAGGCCCAGGGAGGGGTGGGAGGAAGGTGTTTTAAGATTTGGGGCTTTTTTCTCATTACTCTATACTGACTTTTCTGGTAATAAAATAGATTCATTTTCTGTGACTCTGTTTTGCCTGTGCCTGTCCTCAACTGTCACCCTGTCCTGACCTCAACCCAGGAGCCTGTCATTACCTTTTCTTTCTTCTGTCCAGCTGAGGAGTACAATGATAGACCTGCTTTGGTGGGCATCTGTCCTCCAGCCAGGGTCAACCCACCACAATTGTAATGCCACATTCCTCTAACTGTATCTATAAACTACTCAAAATGTCCTAGGTAGAATTTAGCCAATGACTGGTTATAAAGTGTCAATAATCATTCAAATTTCCAATCAATTTTTAGAAATACTTGTCACAGAAGATTTTTACACCAGTTGGATTTACAACTTCCTCTTGCTTGTTGTTAATACTTATTGTGTTTGTATTTTTATGTTAATTAATTACAATTTGTAACAATTTATTAAAAATTCACACTATTTTATAGATTTTTTCCCTTTTTTTTTCATTTAACACATTGGTTTGTCTTCTAATCTGTGTCAAACTTGCCTCCTTAAGAGTCTTCCTTCCAATTAGACGATCAAGACTAGGAATCCTCCAGCTACAAGCCCCTTCTCTTTATAAGATGTAGACCAAAACCCCACATCTTCAAAGATACTTGTCAGACTGAATATTTGAACTCTCAATATTCCTAGCTTCTCTCTGCCCTTCATAATTTCTAAGCTTCATACAAACTATCATGCAACATGTTGTCTAATGTACTCCCACTTATATAATCAATTTGATGACATTTTCTGAAAAGTCCATAAACCAGCCTAATTTTGCAAACATCACTGAAACAAACCTATGCCCTGAAGAGAAAAGCATATTCTTAATGCATTAAAGCCCTGTTCTAAATTTTCAATGACAAATCATCAGGCATCTCAATACTGGTAAATTTTCATTGCCCTCTTTGTTGTTTCATCAGCTGTTTAGTTTCCTCAGAGTCTGAGACATGGTGCATTTACCAGAATAAATATTTCTAGCCAAGCTGAGTACCTACTGGTTTGTCATTTTTCACTGGTTAGAAATGTCTAGTCTATTTATTCACTCTTAACTATTTACAGTCACCTTGGTTTTCTAAGCCACCTGTGTTAATGATTTTTTAAGGTTTTTTTCTTCGATACTGGATAGCATAGGAATTCACACCTCCAAATTTTACATTTTCTCCTGCAGTTTATGCCACAGCTTGCTCTCTACAAACCAGAGCTCTGGTCTATGTGTCTTTCAGAAGAGAGAACACTATAGAAACTTTAAAAGAGCCATCAGAATCATATTAACAGATACCTGCAGACTCAAAACAGGACAAGAGGATTCAAAAGGAGCTTTTCTTCCCAGTGATAAACGTCAATCAAAAACCATGATTCTGCTAGGAAAGGCTTCAGTTAAACAGGTTCTCTCCAAATAAAGAATGAGTAGGAAAATAATTTTGAGATAAATTCTGAGACACCAAGTTACATACCATATGGATAACAAATATGATTCTATGATAAATAAATAGTACCAACCAATAGCCAACATGCAGTAGAACACTAGAACAATTGAGATTAAGAAAGAAGAGATATCAGTCAGGCCTGCCTTTGTTTTCCAGGGGAGTATGATTTCCAGAGCATGGCACCATTCATCTGGACAGATAGTACAGTTGCAGGAGGAGTACCTCTGATGCTAATGAAGCAAAGATATTTCTCAAAGTGTGATCTAAAAATAAAGCAAAAATTATTAACATCTCTGGTACTTATAAATAAAATTACAGGAAAAAATACATTCTGGTCCAATCAAACTTTTCCCTAAAAGCCTAAACCATGAGAACTTTCTTTCTAAACGGAGAACATAAGGTATGTTTTTGCTTTTCAGGGTTATTTTGCACTTTATTTTCATTGTTTCCAAATTACTCCTTTCTTAATCTGTTTCCTTTCACCCTATAAGAAATATTCAAAATGTGACGTTCATTTCAATGGGGAAACTTGCCCTCAAGAGATGCCACCACATGAAATATTACTCTGCATACTGGGCTGCTTTTGCTGCAGCCTGGTATCTTTCACATCTATGCAAAGTGGATGTGAACTGCTGTCATTCTCAACCAAATAGAGTGGCCACACAAGTGAGACCGGAGACAAGCTTGCAGCCTTTAGAAAAAGAGAGCCTAGGTACTGCTGGAGTTCTGCAACAGAAAGCAGTATTCCTCCCCTCTGGAAGACCTACACCACTGGGACTACGCCGGTGTCAATGCTGATTAGTGACTCTCCTTCTGATGACTTTAGCCTGCCAGCAGTAGTTATGGTCCCTTGCCATAACACTAGCAAACTTAAAATAAAGTTCACTGCAGCTGTAAATTTGTGTTTACCCCTCCTAGCTTTATTATTGCTTCTTCATTCTCTTTGTCTTTTCTCACTTGTTCACATCCCAGCAATGTGATCAAATGAGAGAAGTGGAGCTTGTTTCTGCATAGCAGACTACCCTTTCTTTCATGCCAGAATCTAGATATAACCCAGGAAAGATTTTGAATTGGCTTCTGAAGTGATAGAGTTGAAAAAGAAACATTTGTCGAATACATTTTGAAAGTAGGTCAGAGGTGAAACAGAATACATAAACTTTAAAAAAAGATCTTTTCTTCAGGATGGGATGCCATGTACTAATGTCACCAGTGCTCTGCTATACATACATGACGAAAAAAATATTGTCTTGTCTAAATTTTGAAACAGGCAATTTGAACGTTTTCTTATGCAAAAAAGAGTGTGAAATACTTGATAGACATCAATATGACAGCAGCTGCTCAGTTTATTTCAGAGCAACTGATGGACTATTAGCCAGGGAATAATTGAGCCTGTAGGTTCTTACAGTTTACTTTGCAAGTGTGACCTATGAGTTTTTAGTTTTATGTGTGTACATCCATCTCTCACAGATCAACTTCAATTGTGAAATCTTTTTCCTCTGTGTATACTTATATAATGAATTCTTTCTGTTGCAAAGTGACCTCTAGAGTCTGAGAACTGGTTTCATTTCAATTTGTGTCAATGAAATACTTGACAAATTGCTCTATTTAGAGTCACGTATATCCTGGATTTCAGTGCTGAGCATTGCTACCCCTCTGACAAAGATAAATCAGGCTGTAAGGTTTGCCCTGTATCTTCATGTCATGACTGCAATTACAGATATGAGTCCAAAGTTCAGTCTCTGAACAAAGTAGGCTGAAACACAGTGACACACTATTTACTTTCATAAAGATTACAGGCATTGTGCAACTTGAAGATTTTAGAAAAGGCCTGAAACATAGTTAAGGAAAACCAAACTTGCTAACTAGGTAACGGTATAGGGAATTTTTTTCTGTATTTTTTTTCTATTTATGTGGCACTAGTTAGATGCACTGTCAGCTCAGTTTAGCTGTGAGACTATTGATTTAACTCTGTTTTTACAACACAGAGTATTTCTGGAGGAAAGCCAGGTCTTGGCTTCTTTTGTGACTCTGAAGGGTTGTCCTGAAAGAGCCGTAACCAAATCATCTTTATTAACCAAAAAACCCAAGAAAATTTGTGTACTGTTGAACTGAAGGCAAAGCCTTCATCAGAGGGATGATAAAATCATCTGCTTGTGATTTGCCCTTCCATATGCTGCACTGATAGAAGCCAATGTTTCTTGGAGCAGCTGCCACTTGTTCTTCTTCTCCTTGCTCCTAAATTATTTGAGCTTCACCTGTTTCTTTCCCAAATTAGCCCAAAATTGTTTTTTATTTCTAGACTTATGCCAACAGTAGCAACTGTACCAACTGGTACCTAGGCTGGAGATCAGTGGGCCATTCACTTCTGAAACAATGTGTTCTTAAGTTCTTTGAATGGTATCAAAGGCTTACAAAATTAGTCCAAGGATTAGAAAATGGAAATTAGTCTTGAGCAATATATATGCATTATACAGAGACTATCATATATCTCAGGGACAAAAAAAGCATATAATGTCAACTCTGAGAAACTGAGCAATCAACCAAAACCACAGAAGACTGTTTTGGTTATGTGATTACCTTAATTAGAAATGGTCTGACTCCAAAATCCTCTGTGAGGCTATTACAAAGTTGTTAAAGTTTTTAAGCCCACATAGAATCAAAATCAGACTATTTCACTGAAGACTTTCTCTTTCTAATATTTTTTTTTTATCATGCTAAGCTCTTACGGACTCTAAAGCCATAAATAAAACTTTATCTTGACAATATCCACTTTGACTTATACAGAAATTATGATTTAAAATTTAAGTCCATGTTTATATTTAAAACTAGTTGAATAAGAGAAAAAAATGGAAAAACATGCAGGCGTTCTATGCTTCAAAATGAGAGTAAGAAAACTGATTATTTATATAGTTACTTTTCTAATATTTGTGAAGAAAAGTGCATGCAAAATTTCTAACATAGCTGTAATTAGTCTAGCTACATTTTTATATTTTCAGTTATATTTACTGGGAGAGTAAGATTTCTTTTCTTTAAATGCCTACTCTTTCCTCTCTAGATCTGATTTCTGTCTAAAAGGTTCTTAGTACACAGAATTCTGATCTGATCTTCAGCAGCGCAAGATGGTGGTTTTTAAACCTTCCAGTAAAGGTTTTAATTCAGCTCTCACAAAAGCAGTGGAAAGCCCTTACTTACTGTGTTGAGTGAAAGCTGAATGCATCCAAAAATCTGGAGTAAGTTTCTTTGACTGGAAGTAAGAGAAAAAAAACAAAAAAGGAAAACAACAAAAAATTTCAATTTCCACCTACCATTTATGATCCAATGTGGCTAAAAGACCATCAGCCACAATTCAGAATCTCTATGTCCTTAAGACTGTTCTTAAAGCAAAAGCCCTAATTGGTTTCTACAGATAATTATCAGTACACGAGATGAATTCCTTCTTTATTGATATCTAAGGCTTATTAGTTGTAAGAGGACCTATTAGTAGAATTTTCTGTATGCTTCATTTCAGAGACTCACACGCAGCTTTTAGTGAAAAAGTATCCCTATAGGCTCTGAAAACCTGCGAAAGATCAGTGGTAAAATCCATGACTTATACATTTAAAAGAAATCTTACAATATACATCAATATATTCCAATCCACCTTCTGCAAGGACATTTTGAAAAATATAAGCATCATTACAAGTATTAATGCTGGTATCACTTTGCAGGGGAAAACAACCCACAAACTCCACAGAACCATGTTTTCTGTAAGCACAACTGTTCAGCCTCCTCACATACAGCCACGCTAAGTCATTATGCAGACTGGGTTAGAAAGGAAAAGGAAGGAGAACTGAATTTGATGTCATGCTTGCTTTTGTTTTTTTAAATGGGGTTTGAATTGAAGATTTTTTTATACGATATTGAAGTAAAATTGAGTAAAGGCAAGATGTCATAGGCAGGATCACTAATCAAACACAGTCTAGATAATATGCACCATGTCTTGCTCAATGGGAAGTAATTACTATAACATTAGCTTTGCAGTGTTTAAACAACCATTTCATTATATTTTTTTCTACACTGATTAAATTTTCTCAGCATTTATAATGCATCATTACATCTGCTTTGTGCACAGATAATGCACAGCATAGCTACTCATTAAAACTTCCCTGCTCTCCTTCATAATTTTTAATAAATCTAATTTGACTGATTTGCATAAAGTTTTTAAAAGAATTGTTAGTTCTTTATTAACACCATATCTTAGACATGAATTGAGTAGGCTACCACTTGCCAAAGCAGCTTTTTTTCATTTCCAAACCTCAGGGAACTACACATACCAGAGGTAAATAAGAGTAAGCTTTAGTCACAAACCTTGATATACTCCAGCAGCCCACAGTCTCAGTCTTCTGGTCCTTAATAATCTTTGCAGATCTGAAGGATACTTCAGAGAACAACTAAGAAAATAACCTGCTTGAATTGTCACAACAAGAACTTTATATTATCTCAAGCAAAAATCTGCATGACTATTAATCCAAGTGTACAAGATGGTTACTCTGGACAGAACTTTATTAACCTGTGGAAAAAAAAAAAACTTATTATTTTTGTACTAATAAATGAAGAAGCTTAGCTTATTTCTTTAAACCGTTGAGAAGCAGATGATTTCTTTTAATTATTTAATTTTGTCATTAGATGCAAGACAAAACAGACATTTTTATTTATCATTTACAATATTTTAGTTCTCTGCCAGGCCCTACACAATCTTTTTTTTTCTTTTATAAAAGTCTTGCTTTGTATTTATTTATCTCCCATTTGAACAATGTAATGAACTCTCAGATCTGCCAGACTGCCAAATCTGCGAGTCCTGAGGGCTCTAGCTCCCAAATACACAATTTCTGATTATTGGAAATTTGAAGCTCCATTCCCACTCATAAAGCATCACAAAGTTTGGAGAAAAACTTTGTGATCAGGGTGAAAGCACTCCTCTGGCTGTCATCAGAATGAAATATCCATCTTCACTCATCGCTCCATCAGAAAATAACAAATCCTGACAAATGAGAAGGCTCAATCAAAGCCACATTCTACTTCCACTGACATTGATGTAAATTTAAAGAAACTTCTCTGATTTTGAGGGGGTTAAGCTAGTAGTATTCACGATGAGGATTCACCCTGACATGTTTAACATTTCAGTTACTTTAATTAGAGTAACTTCAAAAATGAAGTGCTGAAGAAGATGCCATCTTGATTTCCTTTCACATCATTACTATCACATATTTCTAAAACTGTTCAGGTCAAGACACTGTTACCCCAGACAGAATGCATATAGGGGACAATATTGTGAGTATAGCTGTGCAAACAGGCTTTGAAAGCTGAGGAATAACCTCATATTACCAGAAGGGCGAGGTGGGAAACAGATTGAAATACTTTTTGTGACTCGTTTAGATGTCTATGTGCCAATCAGTTGTGGCTGAACTTTTGCACTGGGTAATATTTTTTTTTTCCCAAAAGAATGCTATTATTTCTTTAAAAATTTTCCCCATAGCCCACTTTCCTTCTGTGTGCAAGCTGATGTGCTTCTCCTTGCTCTACAGTCACTTCACAACAGGAAAAGAAAAGACATCTTCTATTCTTGCTACAGACACAAATATTTTCTTTCAGGAGCTTTTATCGACCCAGTAAATTATAATTTGTCCTCTACTGAAATAGAACATTTCTGACTGGAAGTTTTTCTTTGATGGGAATTAAACACCACCGGCATTTTATTAGATGTACCTGGTCTATACTAACTAGATAGCAACAGAAGTTTTACACTGGACATGAAAGCATAGCATCAGTTTCAGCTTTATGGGCACGCTGAAAATAATTACTCCTCAGTATTCTTTGTCTCAGGAAAGATCACTCTTCTATCCTCACGCATCTCTGTAGGCAGAAGTTCTTGAAGTACTTCTCCTGTATATATACACAACAATACTATTTCAAAAGAAAGTGCTGGCTTGTGATCAAAGAGAATAAATGCTCCCCTTTCTCCTTTACCCCTCAGAGAGGCCACACTATTTGAAGTTTTGTAAATAAGCCAATTTTTTTTTAAAAAAGAACAACAACAACAAAAAAAAGAGATTGTAAAGGCAATAGCTTGACGTCAGGGGAAAAAAAAAGGGAGGGGGCGGGGGCCAAAGATAAGAAAGCACCAGAGAATAACATCTGTCTTAAAAGTCAGAACCACTCTGGGGTCCCATAATGAAATAAACTTTTAAGATCCTGCCATTTGACAGGGTTAGAAGTTTCTCTATTGAAGAGAACGCTCTTCTGCAGAAAGCTTCATTCCCCTTTATCTTCAGCTACCAGCAAATCTGAGGCAGGAAACAAGAGCTTTAAGAGCCAAGCATACCACAAGACTTCAACCTTTAGATCATGAGACCAGATCCTTCAGAGGTGAACAGCGCAGTTCTCATGATACAGTACCCTCTCTTTCTTTGTAAACAGGAGGAGAGAGAGTGTCCTATGGCTCATTTATACTCTTCAGCAAAGATCAGAACTTTTTGCTTTCTTTTCTCTTGAAACCATTTTATTTCGTTTTACGCTCAGAACAATCACCCATCACACCAAATAGATTATGTGCTTTTCCATGCATTACACTGACCTTTTCTTAAGGAGCACGGCAGTCAGTGACCAAGGGGTCTCCATAAAAGGATCCACATTCATCCTACCACAGGTCTCTGCTTGAAACCCATAGGATTTGTAGGTGAGCACTTTCTTTCCATTGGCATCACTAATACCTACTGCTTCCTATAAAGCTAGTATGTCCATGCAAGTGACTTCACAGATAAAGGGGCAAGAATTTTTTTTTTCCTGAGAACTTGCAGGCAAATGACCTTGACAAAAGCTGCCTATATAAGAAGGAATCAAATCTACAATATTAAGGCATCTGCTACAAAATGAAACAACTCTTAAAATTAACTCAATGAAAGAGACTAGGCATACGTAATTGTAGCATAAAGGGTGGTAAAATATTTTTCAACATGATGTTAGATGAGAGGAATAGTCCCCTATTTGACTGCACACTGTTTCCTTCTTTTCTTCCTGATGAGGGGACAGAGCATTCGCTGCTCAGATCAATAGGCATGGCCTAACTTTGCAAGGGTTGCTCTGCAATTCAGGAAAAATACTTATGATAATAAAAATACCCTGCCTCATGAACGTTAATTGTAAAACTAATTCAGTTACATTTCATGATCACCCTTTTGTCTAACTTGCTGTTCAAGATCCTTAATGGCTCGTACATTGCAATATTTTTCTATTTACTCGCAGAAATCCTTCAGTCACTACACTGATATGCACAATTTCAGTGCTAAAAAGCAAGTGGTGGACAAATATAAGAACAAATCAACAAATGCAGACTGTAAATTTGAGGCCAAATAGTAGGAAGTGAAGAGAAAAAACTGAAATTCACAGAAACTTTTTAAAGACACAGTTGAAAAATATCATGAACCACCTTGGTTAAGAAGTAGCCAGATCCCATTTTCACTCAGTCATAACTCTCAGTGTATTACAAATACATTAATGTCTGCTTGTTCTCACATAAACATCTCTGTTATCCACGCAACATGGTCTTCTTATGAAGGTCTTCCTAAAATAAATTGCATCCGTTGCTTCTACAAATATCCCCAAGTCTCCTGAGTATTTCTTCATTTTTAACAAAATCCCTATTCTGTTCTCCCTTGCATTAATACCTCTAGAGTAATTATTGGTCATTTATCAGCTGCAGAAAAATTATATTCTCTTCCTTTTTAACATGTAGCAATACCAGACATTAGACGTTTGAATACAAGAGATGCTTACGCAGATCGTGGCCTCTGCAAGAAAGATAGCTATGTAGATGACACAACCAAGGACAGCTTAAAGTCATACAAGAGGAGAGAGCATCTTCAGCAGAAAGCTTTCTGAAAAGCTGGCCTGAATCTGAGAAGAAACACTCCAGAGCAACACTGGATTCAGGACACACAAAACACATCTGCATGTTCTTGATTAGAACGCAATTCAAAATCCTGTGGCTATTCTTACAAGAAAACATTTAGAGGCAATTTGTCCTATCCACCCCTTTGTAGATAAAAGGGGAACAGCTTCCAACTCAAAACTGTCTTTATGCCTACTTTTGTACATAAACCCCTTCTCCCTCTCCCACTTATTTTTCCTCAAGTTTTCTGTCTTGCATAACAGTTTTTGTCATTTTTATGTTTTCTGTTAAATAGGTAATCCAGGATGCTGAAACCACTTGTGTAAGGATGTACCTTTGCTTGAATGAGCAGGAGTTTCATGGACTTTTAGTGCTCAGAACTTTATGAAGTATTTCAAGGGTGTGCATATGCATGTTCATGCCTATAGAAATACAGCTTTCATCACTCCAAACATTTTAGTTCCTGTGAAAAGAAAAAGAATTAATGGCAATTGCTATTCAGGATATTCAGGATCAAGGCAGCTACCTTGCACAAGTGGACAGTCTGGCTGCAGTTCACCAAAACAATGAATACCTGATGTGCATGGAGTGGCATCTACTGCTGTTCCTGCTTTCTTCTCTATCTGGAGTGTCCCCAGGCATTCCTATTTCTGCTTCTCCCCTCTGTGGCCATAGCCTGATTCAATTTCAGTAATATTAGTCTCTGACTCAAGTTTAACCAATGAAAGTGAAGAATTTACAAAATAAGAACTTAGACCAGCCAACAAGTGAAGTGTGACTGCAAAATGCCCACTTCTCACCTAGCAGGAATAGTGCAGCCCTGCCAAGAGATCCAGTAGGGTCAGGCCAGAAAAGGCTGCCTCATGGAGGATCAGCAGGAGTCATTCCACAAAGACCTCATCTCTGTTTGCAGGCTGCTCTTTGGAGTTAGACTAGAAAATAATTTTTTAATACTTTTTTAAAAAGCAAAGATTTATTATTGTTCTGTTCTGCTAAGGAGAACAGAAATAAAAAATAGAATTTGGGGCAAAGACAGCAGCACATTCTGGCAGCAAGTATACTCATTTCTTTCTGAAAGATAATACAGTCAAGATCTATCCCATAAAGGGTTTCATCTACTGCTGTTCCACTTCCTCACATTCAAACTGAATAGATCAGAAATTGTTTTCCAGGGGACTCTGAGCCAGAAATCATTCTTTCTATCCAGGTTGCTGTACAAATGAAAAAAGTTAGCAAGCCTAACAAGACAATAAGGGAAGAAAATGTGGTGTAAAGAGGAAACCTGAAAAGAGAAGTGAGTAGAAGCAGTATTCACAATGCAAATTTGACATAATCTACAGACAAAGTACAGCAGACTTGCAGGAAAAAATTAGTTTAGTATAAAAAGCTGTATGCATAGCAATTCCCCTTGAGAGGTGTCAGGAAATGCAACAAAAAAACTTTGCTCTGAAACACTCCTCTGATACACCATTTTAAATATTACCACTCTACAGACAAGCCCCAGAGAAAATTTTCAGACTAATTTCAAGCTCTACAACTGAAAAGCCAAGCTTTCCACAAGATCAACTAATCTGTTGATTAGTTCTTCTATGCCTAAATTCTCCCAAATCTCTTCATGAGAAAGCAATATTCACTAAATTTTGCACTCTGTGTTCAGTCACATCTTGAAGTGTGCAGGCATTCTGCAGCACACAATGGCTGCAGGCTTAAGTAACACTGAACGTTAGGCTTTCAAAGCTCACAAGGTGACATCCCCAGCACTGCCACAGTGCAATTACTGAATGACAACACACAGACATGAAATTCAGAACTTTGTGCCACCTATTTGGCACCACAGGCTTTGGGCAAAATCCTTCATATCTGTCTTATTTCATTTCCTCAGTGGGAAAAGGACATCTGCTTTGTACCAGTGACCAGGGAACTTATTTCTAAAGTATCTGTGACTGTGGAAATGCAGGCCTTGCTCATTTAATGTGTGTGAATGTTCTAGTTTTGTGTGGCTGGGTTTTGGTGGAGAAGGGGGACTTCTGCAAGAAGCATCTAGAAGCTCTCTGCAGGCTCAACAGAGAAAACACCAGCCAACTCAAGGCTGGAGTTGCTGTTGACCAAAGCTGAGCCCATCAGCGATGGTCACAGCACCTCTGGGAATCACATTTAGGAGAAAAAAAATACTAGCGGCTGATTTTTGCTCCCAGAGAAGAGAGTGAGAAGATGTAAGAAACTGTGCAGGCACCCAGGTCAACGAAGAAGGGAGTAGAGGAGGCACTCCAGGTGCTGGAGAGAAAGATGCCCCTGCAACCTGTGGAGAAACCCGTGATGGAGCAGTTGTCCCCCCACAGCCAATGGAAAAGGTTGAGACCCCACCTGCAGCCCGTGGAGAGGACCCATGCTGGGCATACAGAAGACGCTGTGATGCACTTTGGGGCAAGCCTCTCCAGCAGTTGCAGCTGGAGGAGAGAGACACAGAGCGAGAGAGAGAGAGAGAGAGAGAGAGAGAGAGAGAGAGAGAGAGAGACCCACCCTGGAGTGGGTTTGCCGAGGTCGGGGCTTATGACTCTGAGCGGGACCAGGCTGGAGCAGTCTCGGCCTGAGAGACTGAGGCATTCTGTTATTCTATGACTGTACCTCATAGAAGTGACCCACGCTGGGGCAGCTGGCAAAGAGCTGAAGCGCCCGTGTGTTGGGACTCATGCTGGAGAAGTTCATGGAGGACTGTCTGCCGTGGGTGAGACCCCACACTGGAGCAGGGGAAGGGTGTGAGGAATGCCTCCCCCCCCACCGCCCCCACCACCTCCAACCCACTAAGAAGGAGAACACCTCATGGGGAACTGACCGAAACCTCCATTTCCCTATTCCCTGCCCCTCCCTGCCACAAGTAGGGGGAGGGGAAGAGGGGAGCAAAATCATGACTAAAGTGAAGTCTGCTAAGAAGGGAGGGGTGGGGGGAGGTGCTTTAAGATCTGGTCACACTTATCATTACACAACACAGGTGTCACTGGGTGTGTGGTGTAGAGTAATAAATAAGATCGTTTTGTTTCCTTTCTTCTGTATTGAGTCTGTTTTTCCCATGTGTCTGATTGTGGAATGATCTCTCCCTTTCCTTCTCTCCACTTCTAAGCCTCTCAATAAATATTTTCTCCCCTATCCAACTGGAAAGGGGAGTGATAGAGCGACTTTGGTGGGTATCTGGCCTCCAGCCAGGGTCAAACCACCACAGTGAAGTACACTGTGTTGCCCAGAGCTCATGCATTTTAAGTAAAGATATCACTAGCAAGCAGTCAGTGGTACCTAGTAGCACAGCTGTCAGTACTCCTATTACATAAAAGGGAATTCTCAGGTATTTGGAAACTGTTTGGATTGGATGTCAGCTTAGATCATAGGGATTGATGCTGGAAAAACCCTTTTTCAAATAGAAAGTCACTCAACTGCTCAATTAAATTGAGCTCTATTGCCTCATTCCTGAAGTCTGACTGGAGCTACAGTGGAACAGACTGCTAAATCAGCACTGAAAGCTATTCATTTTCTTAAGCTCCTTAAAATACCTGCATCAAATCACTGAAGTATTTCTGCTGTGGCATGTTTTCATAGAAAAGATGGGTATGTAATCTTCTCTGCCCATCAAAAGCATCCAGCAGCAATATCAACAACGCTCTCAAACTAAGATGACACTTCTACTTTTTTCTACCTTTCATACTGTCTTTAAGAGCATAGATCATAAAATATATGTTACCACTAGATGTACTAAGACCAGAAAAAAGACAAAAACATTTTAATAAAAAGCATTATTTCCAGGGGCCATATAGACACTAGACATACCACATTATGATGGTGTAACTTGATCACTTCCACTTACTGCATTTTCGGCTTCATCCACACCTGCAGAGTGCCAAGGTGAACATTTTTATTTGAAATGTCAAGGTATGGAGAAAGCACAAGGACTTTTGACTGGAACTCTTTTCACTGTTAGACCATTTGTTTTCAACTGAACACATTATAGCTTATATGCATTTTCCTTCCCCTTTCTCAGTCTGGGGGCGGCGGGGAGAGCTAGTTGAAAATCTACATCTGACCACTGTGACAGCTGCTCTCAAAAAGGTTTTCCCATCTAACAGGGATTACAATTTTTTTTCTGGTTAGTGAACAAGTATAATGTTACTTTTCACATTTCTTAAAGCAAGCTGGTCTATATTTTACAGGAATTGAAACTGTATGACACATAAGAAAAAACTGAAAATGTAATCTTATAAACTATTAACATTGTTTGAAAATACCTACATTCAATATATATTCTGAAGTTTAACCAAGTGGTTATTTTTTTTCCTACATAACATGGTCTAAAACAGAACATTTTATCCTATTCTAATCTTTTTCTTCTGTGTTTTTGGTGGTTTGTTTTTTTTTTCCACAGTCCTGCATACCTTTTTGGACTTTCTTAAAGATAAGTTATTGGGCCCAGCACGTGTACTTAAAGTGTTCCTGATACAGAAAGATTTATGATATTATAATCTTAAAATCCAAATCTTTACCATATACTCACATAGTTCTGAATAGAACTGAACAAAGAAAGAAGAAAAAACAAAGTATGCCACTAAGGAAAAATTAAATTTAAAGTAACAGAGTTGTTTGCTGGATTGTTTTTATTATTATTATTATTTTTAAATATGCCTGTTTGAATCTGTCTTGCCACCATGCTGGAAGTTCAAAGAACAATTTCTTTTATATGTGTTTCTGTCTTGAACTTCAATACGCAGTCTTTCACCTTAAATTAATCACCGTACTGTAGGTCTGTAGCATACAACGGTCTCCCATTTCTGTTCTCTGCTTTCCCCAGCATCCTCACCTCTCTTTGTTGGACTCCAGTAATGTCTAAGCATCTATCAGAACTTCAAGAACTCATTTCAGCATAACAAAAGGTGAGGAAAAGGGGAAGAAAGCGACCATCCCATAAAATAAATTTGAGTGCAGGTTCTCAGAAAGTTCATAATTTGGAGATTCTGGCTTCTTGTAGCCTCCTGGACTTCTGGTATGTGTCTATCATTGCCTCTTCATGTGATGTTGAAAGTGTTGATGACTGCCATAGGGTGAATTGCTCTATACACATGGCTTAAACAGAAGGCAACCACAGGCAATCAAACACCTAAGTATTGCCATGATTCAAATTACGTCACAAACTACAGTGGGTCTCTATGGAAATAATTCGCTTTTTACGGAGGTAGCTCTGTTTATGAGCTGCAAAATGTTTTGAATCAGATGTCTGCTGTTCAAATCTGTTACTTCTGGCAAGACTTTTGAATGATACCTTAGGGAGCAATTCTGGACAAGTAGAGGAATTGTCTATAAAAGTTTACAGGAGGTCATTCTTTAAATATATCCTATGCTGTACTTGATCATTTTGTACATTTTCACTAATGCATGTCTCCCTCTCTATGGGCCTCACCTCATGAAGCCAGAAATTTGTCAGGTCTTCATGCTTCTTTTTTCCACTTGATCTCATCTTGTAAACTGGGGCTGGGGAGTCTTGAGTATTTTGGACAACAGAACACAAACTCATTGGACGTCTGCTCCTTTTCACATTGCTGGCAGAGTACTTAAAAAAAAAAAAGTGAATTTGCTCATTTTAAAGTTAATTTCCATTGCACGATATAGAAGGGACCATCAATAACTGGGAGTTCCTTTCTGCAGCAAGGAGTCACTCACAGATGACATCAGGATCAGCAATGAGCAACATGAGCAGACAATGGAGCTAGGATAGAATTGAAACTGTGACTGAATTCTCTAACCTGTTTGTCTCAAATGTGTCTCACTTCATATCTGAGAGAGTCTTATTTCCAAAAACAGCAAGTCCAAGCAGGAAGCAGGGCCAGGCCGCAACAGAGGTACCATCTTGACATTCAGCAGGAGCCTTAACAGACCTCTGAGACAAGTTCGGTGATATGAAGCCAGTGGGCAGATAAGTGTTATTTATCCACACAAAAGGGAAAACTAAAGCTTTAGGAAGGCACACAGTGAGAATTTCTGTTCACACCCCAGACTTTTAGCCTTGTGACACAGTACCCACTACAAAATAAGTTTCTGTCCTAGAAAGGCTCCAGGCTCTAACACAGGTGCTAATGTCAGTAACCAAGTCACAGTGGAAAATCCAATTCCTGCAGGGTAATCATAAAACAGAAGATGAGAAAAAAATATGATAGATGACCAAGAAACTATATAAAGTTGATAAATTTTTGAAAATTAGAATTAAAAAATGCTTACAGTAGGTTCAAATTGCAACACTTAAATCACTAACACTGTCGACAAATCTTTTTCTATAAGAAATTACACTTTATAATGAATGATTCAGTATAACAAAAAGTGAACTGTAGGATTCTCCTGTCACATCCCTACATGCCTTTATATTAGAATTTTACTTTCTTTGCTTATTCTTATCTGCCAGTGAAAGATCTGAAAGATTTGGGACTGTAAAATCTGCCAACAGTGCCAGCATTGTAATAGAGTCACACAGATGTGTTATTTTTTCTGTAAATGGATTAAAGCAGGAAGGTAGACAAAAAAAAACTTTGTTTGCAAATGGGACTCAGTGCATGATCTTCCAAGAGTGAAGACCAGAACCCCTGAATCATTACAGCAGTTCACCCAGGCCTTGACTCTGCTCCTTTGCAATTAACAGAGGTTTTGTTCCTAACTTCAATCAGATGAAGGCATAGTCTGGTAGTATCTGAAATTTCATACACATACAAGAAATGCCACAGTGGAGTATCAGGAAAACATTTTAATAAGTCAGCATAATTTCAAGTATAACATGCTGTTCAAATATCAAATCCTCTGCCTTTCAAAGATAAGACTTTCTACAACAGGAATCACGGAATAATCATGCCTGTGGAGAAAAAAAAAAAGGCAAAGAGAGAAAACTTTTAACAAAATCAAAAGCTGGATTTTTGGAAGACAATATATTGCATCTAAATGTCTGGTTTAGTGTCTAAAAGTTTTAAATTCATGTTGTTACTCAAAAACTAGGTCATTTTCTTCATTTTTTTTTAATTCTACTCTGGAATGAAGACTCATAAAAGCAGAAATATACATATAAAAACTGCAAAGTAGGATGTTGTAAATCTACATTTACTATTGAAACTAAATTTCATCAAATGCAGCATATTTGCCACTTAGTCTAATTTTAAGTTATTTTTCCCAGGTTTTGCTATGGAATTAAGCATTGTGCCTTGCAGTTGACTATCAGAGCTTCAGAGTGGAAGTGAGGTACATGCACTAGCAAATGAGCATTTCAAAGCATCCCCAATAAAACCTGAAAAGCCTTCTAGAATTGGTTATTCCTACCAGCAACCACATTTATAACTCTGCATCATCCATAGAGCTGAGACTGATAAATATGCTGAAAAGGTCACATCGTGTAGCAGCTGCTAAAGGGATACTACGAAAGGCCACAAGTAATAAGTCAAGCAGGAAAAATTTACTCACTAATCTTAACACTCTTACAGTCCTTTCTTGAAAAAAAAGCAAAATTGTTTGCTGAAGCAGAGGATGCCCTTGTCTACCTACCACTTTCTGTGCCTTCCTTTTTGAAGTCCTCTACTTAGGCAAACTATTTTGTACATTTTCATTGTGAAATCTGGCCTTGTAAAAATACAGATGAAAAGAGGGTAAGAATCACACAATGTGTGATGCAGGTCCATCTCAGCATGATAATGACCCGTTTTTTTCCAAATAATAAGATGCGCATCAGGTACCTGACACAACTTCCAGTGACTGACAATTTTCTCAGCATATGGAACATCACAAATAACATGGCTTTTGTTTTGTCAGCTTTTAATTCATCCATTTACTACTTCATTACAGCCCTATCATGGCAGTGACACAACTGAAACTGCTTCTCTTCTTTGTATTTCCCATTTCCTACTACAAAATAAATCCAGACAGAGGTATACCTATTAGGTATAAGGGTTAATTCCAAAAATGAGTGTAATAAATGCTCTCAAAGCATCTACGGGCTCCTGCAGCAAATCTTGGATACAGACAGCCTTTTCACAACAGAAAGTGTATTTAGAAACAAAGTAGATGGAACATCAGCTTACCTCACAGGATAAAATAATGGCAATATTTGTATTGGCAGAGTTCACAGGGAAATAGTTACTGTTTTGTAGGAAATTTTTAAAGATAAAATAAGGGTTGGCTCATCAATAATGTAAACTAAATTTCAACAGCAAGCAACCCAGGAAACAAAGTTTCTTCATTAGAATTATTTTGCTGTTGTTTTCCACTCAGTGGCACAGATAATTTAAAATGATAACCAACAGTTGACCAAAATAAAGCTCCTGATAAAGAGCAGCTTTAGGAGGGCAGGAAACTTTAGCAGGAATGTATTCTGCCACCCTAAACTTTCAGATGCAAATGACATGAAATCTGAGTATCTGGCTACAATAGTGCCCCCAGGTGACATCCCTGTTTCTATCAGTTATTCCTGTGTGCTCATGCTGGAACAGTACTGGAAGGGACTTTTATCAAGCTGTTCAGGACCTGCCTTTCCAGCACTTTGGAGCTAGAGTTCATCCCCTGGAAAGTCTGTGATGCACATATAAATTCCACTTCAGCAGCAGAAAAGAGCAGACTACAGAGCATGTGAAGATCAGACCAGATTTGTCTCTTACACAGTCAAACAGCCTTGATGGGAAAGAAATCAGCTTCTATGCAAAGCACAGCTGATGGATGCTGCACAGAAGCTTCACATTGCCAAGAAATCAGTACAATCTCACCAGCTAGGCTAATGGGCAGGGAAGGTTTATTTGTTTCATCAGCCAGGAGAACATACAAAACAAAGGATGAGTTTAAAGGAGAGGAGGATACTTCCAAGAAAGATTTACTGCAAGTCAATTTTATGAATTTGCTACAGTATTACACAGCTGCTCTTCTGTACATCTTCAACAGACATTTTAACATACATTTATTCTGCTACCAGTATTTGCCAAGGAGAAAAATACTTTTAAAAAAGTATGCTGAGAAGCATAGGGGAATTTGTAAGTGTGCAAGATAAAGCAGGCCATTAGGCTGGAGAGATGTTCAGTGATGGAACAGGTAATTCTCAGCCTTTATTCTGAGATCATACATTCACTGGAGAAGTGCCAAACCTCTCTTTTGGCACAAAGAAAAGTTTAATCCAGCACTAGATATATATGTGATTTTTCTTGCTCCATCAATGAGAGCACCCTTAGGCAGTGCTAATAAGGGTTTAGGGAAGAAGATACAATCCTTTGGCATCCCTGGTAAATCTAGCCTTGAAGCATAGGCACAGCATCTAGGAGTACACTCCACTCCTGGTATCTATCTGCCAAAGTTCTCCTATATCTGACCTAACTGCATACCTTTAGCCTAGGGAGGTCAGTATGCATGCCATGCATTCCTGCTGTCTCCCCTGAACTGGCCTCAGGAGTCTCATTTAAAGTCCATTTACACTGCTGAAGTATCACCTAAAGGCCCAGATGTAGCCAGCATGTATCTTTCACTGTAAGACAAATGGAAACCCAGAGGGATTTAATGTCTACTACTCTCCCAAAAAGAGACACTGTTCATTAAAAAGTAGCTATAAAGAATTCTGAAACTTTAATGAAAGTTTGTCCATCAAACCACCTTTTCTGTAGCAAGGATCGTTCCCTGTTAATTCACACAGGTTTCTCCAAGAACACTTGCAAATTACTGAGGTCAAGACAAGCATACATTGCTCATAACTGACAGAGAAACCTGACGTGGAGAGAGTAACATATTTGCTATCCATACACCTCTTCCTTTCAAGAACTGAAACAACACTGATGTCACCACCAAACCTTTGGTATTAAAAGATGCCTGATTGAGCACTACAGCTCTCCAGGTATGTGCTGATGTTGCTACATCCATTGCAGAGTGACACTATACAATAAGGCAACATATGTCCCTGATGTGCAAATATACCAGAAAGACACCTTACTCCACCCTAGAAAATATTTAAACACCTTTAAGCCTGCGTTCAGGGGCAGGCCTTGAAGCTTCAGGTGCATGGGGCCTTACAGAACTGAAGCCCTATTCCCTAGAAACTAAGAGATGTTTTTTCAGACCAGCAAAGAAATACAGATTCTACATCTGACATCAGGGGTTTTCTTTTGGTCAGTTGGAATTCAATAGGGTGTACAAGTGTATTTTCACTTGCTGCCTGAGGAAGAAAAATCAACAGCTGCCATTTTGGAAGTTGTGCATTTGAAAGGCTGGCTGCTCCAAAAATTTAATCAAAAACTAGGAGTCCCCAGATAGCTGTTCCAGCTTATTAAGGGTGAAAATGTTTTAAACACCTATGATTCAGGATTTATTTTCATAAAAAGAAGTCAGGACAGCTGTAGCTTATTGTTTTCTAACCACTTCATGCAAGTGGATGAAAGAGCTATCTTATTCATAACAGTCCAGACAACAATGCCCTCTACTATAAAGCTTCTGCTCAGTAAGGGATAACATAGTCAGGGGCTACCCATGGAGTTTTGCTTTGATTTCTCCTTGCTCATATTACCTTGCAGACTTAACAGACACTTTGGGTCTATTTATTTATGTATAGATTAGATTCTTAATCAGATGGAAGCTGTGTTGACACTACTTAAACCCAACTGGTAAAATTAAAATTATTACATGATGAAAATTATATTCTGACTGCAAATGGCACTCCAAGTTCAATAAGTTTGGACACTAGCCTCTGAAAAGAACATCAAAACAATGTACTAAAGAAGTACAAAATGTGTTCCCCCACAAAAGCCCAGAATTTATCTATCAATTTTCAAGCATGTCAAGAAAGAAAAGGCACAGAAATGACATTAAATGGCAAACTAGCAAAATTTTCCAAGCTTTGAATAAATTCTGAGTACTACTGCACAGTAATACCTAAATTTAATTCAAAGACTGGGAGGGATGCTTGAGGGTGGTGGTATAAAAGCACACATCCATTACTTTACTTTTTAGCACAGTGTTAACAAAGTACAGTCTTTTTCCCTTGCAAAGACGCAGAAGCTGCATTAGTTGCAGCCTGGGTTTTGCTCTTACTACAGAGGAATACTTCAGCTGCCACCTCCTGGATAACCACCCCTACTGCACTGCACCGGCCTTGTTTCTCATCTTCCTTCCCAAATCTTGTAAATATAGATAAAACTGGCTTTCCTTTAAGTGCATTCTTATCCTAACCCAAACAGGTTCTTTACTATTTTTCACCAGTAGTAAAGAGTGAAAAAAGAACATTGTATTTTCAGCCTTGACACTAAGTCTGCATGAAAGAGATCAGAAAAGACTAGGAACTTGAAAGCAACATGACTGGTCCAGAGGAGGATCACGTAGGCACTACCTATCCACCTACCCAATAAGATGGCAGTACTGAACTAGGAGGATCTGTGTTCTGCCAAGTCCTGTTGTGTCTAGCCTTTACAGGGAAGAACAAGCAACTAAAAGGACAAATCCTTGATGATTGGTAGCAGTGCACCAGACATTCTACCAACATGATACGATAAAACTAACACAGGTTAGATACAGCTTTGTGGTGACAAAGATATGCGTATACACGTGTACTTCTTTGTTTGATTACCATCACAGCATCAGCTAATACATAAGCCAATGTATCTTCATCATGAGTGATATCTATCACCTTGCTCTAGCAAGAATGTCATGAATACCTCTGGCTGATGTGCATTATAGAACAGGAGCAACAGCCTTTGAAATTCTTCATCTTGTTTAAATAAAGCTAATGCCCTAAGGCAGATATAAAAGATGAGGATTTGGGGCCTCTTTGATCAGGAATTTTGAAGGTCATTGCTTCTACCTGTCTGTATATCTACTGCAACACCCAAGTGGAACTAAAGACCAAATGCTTATTATAAATACAGGTATTTCACATTAGTAACTCAGGCTAAAACTAGGAGTTGTAGGATTCTACTCAGAAAACTGAACATCCCGGACATCTTAGACATAATGTTTCTGCCTCAGGACACCCTTGTACAGTAAGTCAGTAGAAACTGTGAGAATGTGACAACATATCACCATGCACATCAACCACATTCGACTCTGTCAGAAAAGGGACAGGATCATAGTTCAACACCTGACCTAAACAAACTAGCACACAGTTAAAAACAGGCCCATGGGGAGTGGAAAGTCGCAGGTAACACCATCCCTTGTAATTACAGCCATAAGTAGCGTTTGGGTTCTCTCATCAGAGACTACTATGCTTCTAGTGGATTTCCACAGACCCTGTTGGCTTTATTGCCTTAGTACGAGTCTTGAGCAGCTTGGAATATATTGACACTGTGAAACAACTATCACACTCTCAGGAAATGTGAGTTCTTTAGGCAAGTCCATGGCTGGATGCTCTATTTAAAACTGTTCATGGATGAGAAGGCCAGAGAAGCAGAGCAATAGACTTAATTCCCAGTTTTATAAAGAAGCAGCGTTATTTCACTGTACCGTAACATACCACATTTATTTCCAGCCAAGCAAGACAACACTTACATAAAAAAGCACACTACAACAAAAATTGCTTGTTCATTTGAAATTTGCCTTCTACTCTCATAATCTCCCTGCACATTTTCACTTTGTCGTTTTTTTTCATTTTCTGAAGTATGGCATTGACTTATCCAGGGCTCTGCATCAATGCTTGTCTGCACGTAGAAGACACTTGGGATCTTCGCCTTAGAAGCATAAAGAGTATGGATATACTAACATCATCTCCAGAAATTCTTCAATAATTTAGATGAGAAAAGGATGGGGAAATTAGCATACTAAACAAATCTACGTAGTAAAAAACAGGAACGCAGGCTTAGGAGTTTTATCTGTTTTGCTATTCCTTTCTAATGGGATCTAGCTGCCTAATTATCAGATTGGTCAAATAAGGCAGCTTTTGCCATTTTATTTCTAAATCTCAGAGTGGTTCTCCACGAACCTGCTAACACAATTTTCCACTCCTTTTTTTATGCCATAATGCAGAAGAGCATTAGTACTAAACAATGCTGTACACACACACACACACAACACACACACACACACACACACACACACACACACACACACACACACACACACAAATGTTCTCCGAGGTTTCAGCAGCAAGTATCAGCCATTCATTCCTGTCTGGTGGTCCTTTCACAGTAGTCTGCATTCAGAGACTCCTTCCTCCCAGTCTCGGTGTAGATCTCCAAAGAGCTTTCTGATTGCCCACTTGAAGAAGAGCTCTTCTTCCTCCAGTCACTGCCACCTTTGTCCCACAATCACATAAAGACAAATTTGCTTATCAGTAATTTCAAAGTCATTTTCTAAGATGGGCATTACATTCTTTCAGCCTCTGAATGTATTTTTAATGTAAGCCACAGTCATTTGCAAAGCACTTTGAAACTATTTGTGATGAAACACACTGTATAAATAATGTATTATTAATTTATAATCTATCAACGTGGTGCCCAGATTTTACACAATATTTTCTAAGCTTTGGGGGTTGTGACAATTTTCTTAAAAGCTGTAATTAATCTTTTTAAAAAACAAAACAAAACACTCCCCTCAAATTATTTAGTCAGTCTCCAATCACATCTTGGGAATATAGGCCAATTGAATTAACCCAATTATCCCTCTCTCTCTCCCTGCTTCGTTCCGTGTTTCAGTCACTTGTCACAAAGATGAAGCATGGTTTAAATGAAATAAGCTTTCCCTTATGTCTGGGAATAAAGGGCTTGTTGAAACAGAATGCTTTTTCATTTTGGGGCTGACCTTTCCTTCATTTAGTTTTACTCTTTATTTGCACATCACTACAGCAATGTTACTAGGGCAGGGAGATAGATGTCATCTGGTTGCTGTAGGAAAACAACATCCAAGAATGTGCATGAAATGTATATGCAACTGTTTGGAATAAAACATTTGAAGGTATTCCTTCTTCCCACTAGCTGCATAAGCCTTCATGACTGATCTTACCCCCATCTCCTCAGCTGGCAGAGAACTGTGGGACACTTTCTTTCTTCTAGTACTCTGATAACGTGCAGATTTAACACAGGAGGACAGTGCTTTACTGCAGTTTCCCAAGGGCATCAATTAGTTTCTTTCCTTTCATCTGCACTTTCCTAGTAGGCACGAGTGAGGTAGGCAAGAGTAAAGCCTGGTCACACTGAAGTAGAGATACCACCATCAGAGCTCTCACATACACAAACAGCATTGCTCTTCTAAAGACAGCAATGTGAGGAATAAACATGAGCTTTGAGTCCAAAGAAATGCAATGTAACACAGCTGCAGGGTTAAACATGTACACAGGTTATATTTCTGCTTCATCATCCAGATCTGCAAGTAATACGGCTCAAAACTGATGTTGCGTCACCTTGAGGAATTCACAGCTACACAACATCAGTCAGAGCCAGATCAAAGATCCACTGCTAGAGGCAATAACTTTTGGTCTCAGCTTGCTGTGTTTCAGTGGTTCAGAAATGCAGTTTCTCTGCAAAAGCCAGACTACTGGACTAGAAAATTCATCAAGCTGTTTCTTTCAATTAGTCATCACGACACACAGAGTGAGCTTCAGCACTTCTCAGCATTCTGTATGGGTTAGCACTGGTTTCTGAAGATCATTTTGAAGTAGCAAGGCTAGAGGGAGGATTGGGTAGGTCACTGCCTTTAAAAACACTTTCATCGACTTTTGCCAATGTAAAAGTGCTGATTGTCCATTAATGTGTTCACCATCTTTCTATACATTAAAGACTGCTTCAAAATCACACCTTGAAGCATCTATTCAGTTTTGTTTTGTACTTCTTGCTCAGAGTATGAGAAAACACACTTAGTATTCTCATTCAGACTTTAGTAGGAAGAAAATGTGTCAATTTTATTCCTGATCAATATCATGTCAATCAAGATGATGAATATATAAATGTGTCGTTTCAAAACCAAGGAATCTTTGGAATGAAAACAAAATACATTACAAATCAATGTGAAAAAATGTCAAACTAGAACTCAGCATACACAATAATTCAGAATTTTGATCTTTAAATGAAACTTTATTAATTGGGACAGCTCACTAGGATATCGAGCAGGGAAGTAAAAAATAGTGTGGGTCCTCCATGTCTTTACAGGACAGAAAAGGAGCAGCTAGCAAAGTGATTGCAGCAAGATTTCTGTGAATTTATCTAGACAACTTACTGAAAAGCTTTGGACTCAGCAATATCAAGGTAAAAGGCTAGAGGAAGAATTTGGAAAAAACCTCTTAAAAGACTATCATGCATGTCAGCTTAGTCATGGTAAAGTAAGAAAAAATAAAGTAGATGCAAATATCTGAAGGGAAGAAACATCAAAGGGAGAATAATAATTTGCTGATATAGAAAGCTTGCTATGTTGAACAAAGATGAAATTAAAATACAGTAATTTAATACGGTTGTTACAAAAAATAGTTTGTGCTAAAATACATCAGGCTACAGGAAGTATCACAAAACAGAACTGAAACTTCATGAGTAGAGGAAGAAAAAATATGTTTGTATACAATCATTCTGAAGCAGAAATGAGGTGATACAGAAACAGTGATCCTACAGCACCTTTATCACATTATTTCTAAGTAATACAACTGCCAACGTATTCGAAAACATTTTTCCCCTTCATGTAGGCATACCCAAAACACCCAACTCAAGGGAGGTTATGCAACCATTCTGAGTAAAATTTGGTGTGGTTTTATTTCAGTCTCAGCCTACCCACTGATACAGCAAGAGGACAGAGTCCCATGGCAACTAGAACACAGGATATACCCTTTCAGATACACCACGCCGGGTTAGCCAGCGTACACTCCACCTTGAAACAGAGCCAGTTCCCAGGCACTGCAGCACTATGCCAGGGCAGGGAGGGCACCAGAGAAGTCTTACAAGTTTTTTAAATGATCCATAGCTATTTTCACTATCCATTTCATTATTATTAAACCAGTGACAGCATGACAAAGACTGCAGATTTTCAGATAGATATGCGGAACGAAATGGCAGAAAGCCTGCAGCCTGGCTGTACACACAATTAAAATGAACAGACTACAGAGACAGATGTAATCCCCCCTGACCTTAACGATGTTGATGTTTACATACGAACCTCCCCACTCAGCTGCAGATAAGAAATGACAGACAATACTACAAATTAGTGAAGGTCAATAGAGCAGGAGGCAGCAGTTAGTCAATTACAAAAGCAAACCCTCTGCTAAAGCACAAAGTCCTGTGTTTTCTCAGTATAATCAACTGCCTGAGTCATGGAGTCTAATAAAATTGACCTGTTTTTCCTTTGTCTAATTGACTGATGCCTGGAATTGCATGAACTTTAGGTGTGCTAGAATTTAAGTCTTAATATCATGTAGCAAAAGGCAGACTTCTAATTAGTCTGTCTTCAGGTCTAATGGCTGCTTCTGCAATGTGCAGTTCCATCCAACCATGACAAAATCTTTGCTTTGAAGGTGTTTACAAAGACCAAAAAAAATTGTTTACAAGCTATGCATGAAATCTACTGGGTGCTAGTAAAGTTGCTATAGCAGAATAGTTCTAGTGTGAAAAACAAGGATTGAATTATAAACAAAATAAAAAAAATGAAAAAAACCCCAACACTTTCTTCAAATGAAAGTATGATTTTCCTCATACCCCTGCCAGATAGAGCAGAAGATAGTTTTCTTGAAATAGCAAGGCTTAATAATTTTCATGATTAATTTCTCAGAGTAAGCTCATTCAAAGTCCTAAATAGCCTCAAAGATCTGCTTCCCTTTGGCTCTGTGGCTCATCTACATAACTATTTGACACCTTTAAAAGGCTGCATACATCTTCATGGTTTTCAAGGGTTTTGTTCCCATACATTCCTTATATATTTTGAGCTTAACTTAAAATGACCTTCAGATGAAATGGTCCCTAGTGATAAGTAGCTGCAACTACTGTTATGGTTTATGGGAGATGCTGCTTCATGGCTCCTGCTTTAGCCAAGGTATTTGAGTGCATTCTTGACCTTTTACACTGTTGCTGAGTTATAAACAAAATCAAATTGGACAATGGTCCCAAATACTATTCAGTACATGGATTTTCAAAAGAATCCCAGGATACACAGATGTCATTGCAAGACTTGGCACCTTAAAAAAACCCCAAACCAAACTAAAAGATACCTTACTGTTTCTTGGCCATGTCTCTGAGCAAAAAAGTAGTTGGACATGAAAGGCCCACTAACTTTAATTTTAATCCAGGCTCTACGATCCTCTTCTCAAACTGTACTCTCTGACGTTATCATTGGAAAGTAGCTGCACAGCCCCACTACTGTATCATTTGCTCTTTGAGAAGACAGAGGTAATTAAAAATAATAATTTTAAAAAGAGAATAAAAAGTAAGACAAACTCCAAAAATGTACTTTCTGTGTACAGTTCCCTATGCGTTCACAACAATATAAATTAGTTTCTGCTTTGGAGAAGTCAATTTCCCAGGGTTACCACTGAATAATCCTACTTGAAAATACATTATATGTGTACAGTTCCACTAACCGTTCACCACAGAATACGGTACCCACAAAGGGATTCTTCTGACACTGGAAACTATATACAAAGAGGTTGAAAAGCACATTCTCAAAAACTCAAAGCAAAATTATAGCCTTTATTTATGTACAGTTTGGTAACAAAGTCTACATACTCTGTCTCTAATCACACAAAATATTTTATATATGTTTAGCTATTTATATAAATATATGATGTGGATATTCACCTCCCAAATTTATTCAATTTCCCATTGTTATATTAGTATTTTCTCTGCTCCACTAAACCACTTACAGGATTTTTCAAGAGTCCTTCTCTTTACACTGGGAAATTTCTTAGTTTTCATTCTCTCCCAGCTGCACAGTTACTAATGCCTCACTAACACATTTCCCTTGAACTGATATTGCTTCTCAACCATCTTTATGTTCCCCTGTGTCATACTCCTATTTCTGGACTAAACAGTGTATTCTATCACCATGTAAGAGTCAAACCCTAAGAGGCAAATCAATTTATTTACTATTACTCACTCCTGTTGCCAAGGGGCTACTTAGGTGAAAAATCAAAATTTGTTTTCAACATCCTAAAAACAGCACACTTGTAATGCACACCATGAAACTCAAGGTTTTTTTAAACAACAGCTTCAGTGCTCACGTAGGTTTGGAAGTAAGCATCCAATGCCTTCAGAAAGTATTAAAACAATACTTCATGGTGCCACATAGGGCTATCTTGATCTATAATAGAAGGCCAGGGAAAATGGAATCCCTTTCGTCACTGACATAATTCTGTTACATTCATGAAATGTCCAAGATAGAAACATTTCAGCAGCAGATACAGAAACAGGGAAAGTAAATATACTTTACATCCCATGTTGATCAGATATAGTACATTGTACTGGTCCAGCCAGTTCCACTGACGTGTTTTAGAAACCTTTAACAAATTTTAAAGCTTCCCTTGAAGAAAATCATGTAGTTAGTTTAAAGGAGTTCACAACAGGCACTGGTCTGACAACAGTAGCATTCTCATGACTAGTCAACCATTACAAAAATATTTCCATTCCACCAAAAAATTGCTCATATGATAATACCAACAAAAACTGAGGAAACATGAGAAGTCTATGCACCTATTACCCAGAGCCACAAATCAGACCAAATGATTAGCATAAATTACTTTTATCAGGAGTAATGCTCAAAAGTATAGGCTGCTCTTGGCACCTTTGAAACATCAGAATTTCCTTTCAATGCAAGACGGTTCCTTTGTACTAGAGTGACAGTTAACAAATACTAATGCAAAACTCGGAAAAGTTAAACAAAAATCCAGTTTCATTTATTCATTAACATTAACTGGGTTTAAGCTCCTTCCCAAGGAAGAAATATCACTGCTTACTTCCAATGCAGTAAAGTTTCACAACAAATAAAACCACACTGAAGAGACTGTTTGAACATATCTTTCCTTTGTCCATCACAGTCCTTATTTCATTGTCCAAAAGAGGCATGACAAAAATACAGGGACAAAGTTAGGAAGAGAAATAAGTGCCCTCACACATCATTGATGCCTTGAGGCAGCTGGTTTCTGTTGCACACATCATCAAGATCAAGTATTTCCTACTGTACTGGGCATACTAGAGGTGGAGATGGTCAAGTCCAGAGAGGACCGGCAGTGACACCAAGAGTACTGAGGCTTTCACTGTCTTCACTGAACAGATACAAACACTACCTCCAAAGACTTTGGCAAATATTTACACCTGTATGTCTAAATTCACTGAGCACTGTGCATAGCAGTCACATCACCACCACAGCAGACTTGGACCCCTTTAGAGCACACCATTTGTGTCCCTACTGGAAAAGGGAAAGCTTTTGTCCAGTTTATCTAGAGCTTGTGCCCAGCTCAAGAGCTGCCTCACAAAGGGAAGCAGAGACACATCAAAGCCAAGACCCGATTTGCACCAATATACACAGTTTATAAGAGAGAAGGCAAAAGGGTACCAATACAACCTTGCAAACTCACACATATCTTCTATAATACAGTTAAAAAAATCTTGAGCTGCCTCTTGTATTTTTTAGCACAGTAAGTGCTCTATAGAATGTTATAATCAGATAAAATGTAGTTAACATACATGAAGGTCACAGGTCCCAAATGGGAAAATTAGAGATCTTCCTGAAGAGCAAATTTAAATCAGAACAACTTATAGAAAACAGATGCCACAGCAGCATGACACAATTGTATGTTGTGGTTTTAGTTGAAGATACAGCCTTATGAACCATAAAATGTTGTAATCTCATATTGAGATATGAGGTCTCTGGAGCAACGAAAATGGATCTTTGAAAGTAATGTTAATAGAAAGTGGTTAGCACAGTAAGGCAAATGAAAGAACTAATTTATAGGCAATTAAACTCCAGACACTCAGAGAAGTAATTCTCAAGCCTGTCCAATCAAAAGCTAGGTATATAAAAATAAGAGAAAGGATCTGATAATTTATTACTTGGGGGAACTGGTACTCTGTTTTTTGCAACCTGTCAGACAAAAGCCAAAGGAAAGATATTTAAACAGCCTTTTGGAGACATAGGTCAGCATATGGCCTAAATTGGGAAGAGGGCATGCCAAGAGAGACACCAAGGAGGTCAGAATGTAATTCCTGGCATAAAAGAGATGTTGAAAATCAAGAAAAAGACAACAGAGTCTCAGGAAACCCAAGCAATCCTGAAGGGATATCTGCAGTATCTCATGCTTTTGTAAAGTGTAAACTATGTTTTAAATTTAGGAGAATTAAAATTTTGCTATGAATAAATTGTGGCCAGAGTAAGAAACCTCTACCAGGGCTATGGGGTTGATTTCTGCTTAATGGAGACACAAACCTCAGGAGAACGGGAAAAGGCACTGCTAAACATTACATTTATTAATGCTGAAATTAGTTAGGTTTTTTTCCATACTCTCAGTACTTTTGCAGCAACAAGCTTAATGACTAGTATGACATAACACTGCTCTGCTGAGCATTTGCAGCTAACTGGATAAGTTCTTAAGTCACCGACTTAAGAAACATAGTCACAAGATGGTGACACCGTAATGATGTTTTAAGTTAATGACTCTACACTGCAGCTTGTCTGAAGGACGCACCTGGCCAGTTACCACAGCTCACCATCAGGATATACTATTAGTTTACAACATTACCTGGAATGCTTTTACTCATATCTTTAACTAAAAACCATGCTCAACTATGTACAGCTTGAGATTTAAGGACTAAAATATATTGATGTATTTTGGTTTAGCCTGTACTTCCAAGGTTTTATTTGCTGAAGTTCTATCTGACCTGTTATCTGGAATAAATATGTTTAAAGCTAGTTTCCTTAAAGGAAATTAAGAGCTATAAGGAGCATGAATTACTGGCATTCTTACTAAAATTGTCATTAAATTTCAGTGGGATCACATCTACTTTGCTGAAATCATGCCATATTGTTCCCTGTAGCCTTAAGAATCGATGTCCTACGTACCACAGCATCATAAGTACTGCATCATTTTTTATTAAAACAGATTTTTGATCCAAGGAAGACTAAAATATAAACATGTCACAACAGTTCCATGTCAATGTGCTCTAAGTGCCATTAAAGGTAAAATCTCTGGCACTATAGAGCATCATTAAATTTTTTTTGTCAATTTGAGTAGGTTTAATTAAAACCTATTACACCCAGGAAAGCACACCGCAAAAGACAAGGACAGTATGCAAGAGCTATATATAATTATTTCTATTCCTAGCAAAAGTTGTCAAGCAGAAATGGTTGGCTTGTTTAAAAATAGCTAGCTGTTAAAGACTCCAAGCAATGGAGAAATGGCATACAGTGGTATTTCAACCTCGGATGTGCAGCAGAATCATAGTATTACAGAATATCTCAAGTTGGAGGGGGCCCATACAGATGATTGAGTCCAATTCCCTGATTCTTGCAGGATTACCTAAAACTAGACTGTATGACTAAGAGTTCACTCCTTGAACTCTGACACATTTGGTGCCATGACCACTGCCCTGAGAAGCCTGTTCCAGTGACTGACCACCTTCTCAGTGAAGAACCTTTTCCTAAGATCCAATCTGAACTTCCTCTTCATGGCCTACTATTGGTCCTCAGAGAGAAGAGATCAGCAACTCACTCTGCTGCTACCTTTGAGGAAGCTGTAGACTGTGATCTTTGAAGTGCAGTGCAAGGTAGAAATTGGCAAAGGAGATGGTCTTCCTTCTCAGGCTGGCTTCTCCAAGTTACTGCCTGGTGCTCGTGCAGCAGAAAAATGCCACTTGTGCCCTGGGTTTGGTGTTGGGAATTCACTAAGAGCTGCCTGCAGCCCTGATGCTCTGTGCACCTGCATTTCTTCCCATCCAAGACTGCTCAGAAACTTCCACAGTGTACCAGGGGCATGAGATGAGCCCCACTCCACATCACATGATCACCCCCTTTCCACTCCACACTCCCACCTCTGCCCTGAGATGCTCCCCTCCTGTACCATTCACAGCTTATGGGAAAGACCTCCTATCCTGGTTCTGTCCAGGCCAGAGTCAACTTCCCCAAGCAGCCAGCACAGGTGAGCTGAGTCAGCCCAGGCTGTTTCCATACCACCTGACATCACTCACCTATAAAAGGGGCTGGTTGGGGAACTGTGCTTCCGGGTGCCTTCAGAGCAGTTCCAGTGTGGCTGGGGTATTGGGTTAGTCCTTGTGTTGTGCAGCACTCTGTAATCATTGGGTGGGTAAGGTAGTCTGTGTTATCATAGGGTGTGAGTGTAATTGGCTGTTATTGTTTCCCTTTCACTGTGATTTTGGCAGATCACTGTTCTTATCCCAACCCAGGGAGGCTCTGTTTCTGCTCCAGGAGTGAGCAAGCAGAGAGTGGTGCTCAGCAAGGAGATGACTGTAAGGATACATGATCACGGCATGTCTTTGGATGACATGCCCATGGCATAGCAGAGGATGTCATTGAGGGGCTAGTGGGATTCACTGTAGGGCCTGACAAGGCAGCTGGAGGTTCTCTGCTGCAGTCCCAGCTCCTGGCAGGGCCATGTTCAAAGCTGCTTCTACAGGATGGAAATCCTGCTTCATCCTTCCTTCAGGGAGTGGAGACAAGTTCCTGGGCAAAGTGCCACAGACACCTGGAGGTGCACACAGCTGTGTGGCAGAGGATGGCAGAGGCAAAATTTGGCTGTGTGGCCTGAAAAGACCATGGGAAGGCATTCTCAGTGCTTGAGGAGCACTGCAGAGCTCACCATCCTCGTTGCCTGCAGAGCCAGGGGCAGTGGCACTAAGGAATGGGCTGCGAAGATGCTGCAAGAGCCAGCACATTCCCCAACGTCTTGGAGCACCCACTGGTGTCCTGCCAGGCCCAGGAAGGATTTTTATCCCCAAGATTGATCTAACTGAGGACTTTTTACTCCTCTCAAAAACCCCTGAGGTGAATCCAGGCAGTGGGAGGGAAGGGGTTGCACAGAGATGGTGTCCCTGTTAGGACTGACCATGCCATAAGGCCAGGAGGAAGGTCTTGCCCACATGCTCCAGGAACAGCCCATCAGTCACCAGCTCCTGAGTCAGGAAAGAATCTCCTCGCCCGGAGCAGACTGGTACTGGTCCATGGGGGTTTTTCACCTTCCTCTGCAGCACTGAGCAGAGTTTCCTGTCAGGACTCCTCTGGGCCATTTTGCGTAAGTTCTTACAGCAATTAGATGCTTCTCTTTCAGCATGAAGATGTCACCAAGTGCTCTGGGTCTGTGACTGGGAAAGAATTTTTTTCCTTAATTGACACTGGCACAGATCCTGAGGGGAATTTCCTTTCATTGGCTGCAGTGAACATAGACCCTTTCTGGTCCATTTTGTCTAAGCACCTGCCCACTGCTCTTGCAGCACAAAGATGCCATGGGTGCCCTGAATCCCAGCTGTCCCTGCATCCCATGTAAGCACAGATTTTTCCTCAATCTGTGTTTGTATCATGTGTGCTGGTCTCAGGAGACTTGTCCTGTAGCTGTCCACTGTATTCGGTTTAGATGATAGCAAGTTTTGGGCATTAGGGAGCTGCAAGGGTGGCTTCTATGAGAAGAGACCAGCAGCTGTCCCCATGCTGGACACAGCCAGTTCCAGCTGCCTCCAAGACAGAACCACCGATGTCAGCAACGCCGGTCGCACCTCTGTGATAATGATTTAAGAGGGGTAAAAAGTGCCGCTATCCAGGTATTGCACTGACTTTTCGAATGTCACTGTACATCAGAACATGTTTTCTGCTCTGGGATGTTGACACAGATTTTACAAACTGCAGCAAAGTCATCATGCTGGTGTACAAAACCATGATAATGGTCAGGCAGAAGCAAAAGGAGCAGCCTCCAGCTGAGGCCTTCAATAGTCACAGCTACTGCAAACGGTGAACTCTGGCCTTACCAAACGGCACCAATGAAACTGAAAAACAGGAACGGTACAATTGACCCATTAACTTTTCAAAAACTCCTTTCAAGCATAAAACAAGGATGCTATCAGTTTTTCACATCATGATGAAAATACAGAAATTAAGCAATGTTTTTGAACTCAGAGATTCTCGGATAACAGTCGTTACCCTCCGTATTACTCGGGCACCTGCAGCCTGCATTCACAAATGGAGCATATTTCCACAACAAATATATTTGTTTAATAAGTATGGAAATTAAAACACAACAGTTGGCATTTACTATGCATTTCTTACATGAGCTACCATAGTTCATTTTAAAAAGGTATTGGATTTCTATTAAAGCTTGCTTCTGCTCCTGCTTAGATTATTTACAGAAAGAACTTTAACTCTTCAGGAAGAACAGCAACAGAGAGTGGAGTACCTGCTTCTTCCCTAGAGTTTTTCCACACCAACCTGTAAAATTTTGTCACCATGCCCTCTTTCAAAAGCTGGTTCAGCTTGCCTAAGAACTGGAATCTAGCACTACTTTAGGACACAGTGACCATCTACTCAGTCCCATTTTAAAACACAGCATTTGTGACAGCTTCAGAAGTGATATGCACAAATGCTGTTTGGGGTTCAACCCTACTGCACTTTTGCCTATCCTACAGGATAAAAGTTATTAATACTTAAACATCGGCATTAAAAGTATCATACATTTTACATAGGATGCTTTGGTTCCAACATGATTTCTTCACTGAGTCATTGGCCAGCAAGGCACTTGCTTCCTTCTTCTCTGAATTATTCATGAGGCATTCCCCTGAAGAAATCATCAACTTAACTGGAAGAATCATTGAACAGAAGACTCCTGTCATACTTTATTTTTTCCCCCTTTTTAAGTTCCAATTTTAATCAAAAGCACTGCATTTTCTTCCTTGTGAAAGACACTGGGTATGAAGCAATGAATGTCCATTACCTGCCACACATCATAATCGGCATCTTGGACTACATGCTGGGAAATCTGTTGTGTGGATGACAAAGTTACCAAAAATGAGTTAATAACTACAATTAGGTAGATATGAGTAATAGTTTGATACAAATACAATTTGATATAAATAAACACCTGCCAAATATCTACTTCTAGGAACTAGTAATTTTCTCAAAATAAAGGAACAAGTATCTTCGTAACTTTAGATTAACTTATAAAGGGGATGAAAAATCAGCTGCTGCCATTGAATAGGCACAATTCATACAATTACTTAAGGAAGGTCATGTTTCATTATGAAAACTGGAAACATTAGATGTGCTACAATACTACTAGGTTTCCATCTTCTGTTGTCACTTCTAGCAAATTTGGAGGAAGAACATGGTCTTTTACAAGCAAAACATCAAAGCTTACTGCAAAACCTGCAGTGAATACAACCCAAATTAACAAAATGTCATCCAAACCACAAGGCTTTTTTTTTTTTTAAAGAATTTCAACAGATTTAAAGACTGAGTGTGTTGGTCCTCTGAAAGGTCACAGCATTCACATTACAATTTTCCTGACTTGAAAGTGTTAGGAAGTCACAGCATATGCAAGTCACAGGATGTAAATTCTTCAAAATCTGTAACTCACACCTCTCTCTACTTCCAATTCAATTCCTCCAATAATTTCTCCCCGCCTACTGAATTCTAGAGCTACCTCAAAAAAACCCAAACAAAATCAGAAACTCCCAATTCCTTGTTCCCAAATTTTGTTATAACTTCAATTTAGGTACCATTTTCTCATATACCCACTGTGAGAACAACAGTAATTCAGATCAGTTTATGTCTGAGGCAAACAATGGTGCCAGGTAAGTGAATGCCTCTCTTCTTTGATTTTTAAATAGGCTTAACTTCCTCTTAATGTGAAGCACTTAAAAACTTAAAAGAGGACATATCATAAAGAAAAACCTGCATCCACCCATAAGTTCACTTTCATAGAGGTAAGGTAGTGTTAGAACAGGTTTGAGCTGTACAATAGTAATATGCCTTTCCCTCCGTCTTTGAAGTGATACATGCCTCTAGAGGGAATGAACTGTTCTTCTATTCCCTTGAACAGAAGGGCTGTGATTTTCTGTGCTTCTTGTGAAGGGTGCATAAGCAAGGACCTCCTGTTGCCCGCTCCTAGGCAAAGTGTAAAATCTGGTCCTTAAAAGTTCACTTTCATATTTGGTTCTTTATCACCGGACAAATATTGACTTTTTTAAAATCCCATTTCAAATAAACTCCTAGTGAACAGTAACTGAAAGAGAAATTTACGTTCAGTGTTCTCCTTCCTCATCAAAAGCACACAGTGCCCCGACAGTGCCAGCACAGCTCTGCAAAATATCATCTGTGCCTCCACAGTGACAACAGGGTCAAATCCAAACATGACTGCTGTCTGAACAGAGAGGCAGGGATGATTTAGCTTTGCAGGCAGAGGTGTAAGTTCAGCCTGCACGGTCAAAGAATGTGAAACTCTCGCTGATCACAGGGAGACCAGCCGCACGAATCCTAGAGGGGAGAACTGCTGCCTGTCTGGGGGGAGACAGGTGAACAACACCAAGCAGAAGACAGATCTCACAACTCTTTCAGGATCAACTGAAGTATGTATTTTGTCTACTACAAATACCTGCTCAAAGAAAAAAGAAAATGTCTTTGAATAAGGCAAGGGTCACAAACTGTAAGTGTTCAATATTCTTTGGTTAATACCTGACTGCCAGCACATTCCATTAACAAATCCATTATTGATACACTCTAGAATGAAACAGAATGCCAACTACAAATCCAGTTCTGCATAACTTTATTACACTCAAATGGAAAAGAAAAAAAAAACCAACATAAACAGTACTCCATGGACACTCTCTATAAAAAAGAAAATCCATACAACCTTTCTAGGGAAAACTATACAAATGATCTTTTGAGCTAAACTTAATATTCCTCACAAACCTGAATCTACATTTGGCATACAGCAGCATATCTAGCACTGACTCAAGACATCCTATCTAATCCCCCAAAAGAACAGGGAAGTTGATTTTGTGTAAAGTTAAAATCCCTTAGAGGACTACTTTAAGTATAATAAGGGACCATAAATTGATAAATTAATGTACTACAGTATCACTTTTTCCTCATTACCTTTTGCTAGTAATTACAGAAAAAATTCAAATGTATTGTAGATGACCTCAATTCTGCGAGTGCTTAATCACAACCAGTCTATGACCCACTTCTCAACACACTCATTAAAAACTGTATTTAAAAAAAAAAATTAAAACCCCAACTAGAAATATATTATTTATCTACACATCTGCTATATATCTATGACCCTTTCAGCATTAAAATGAAAACAATTAAAACCAGAGAACCACTTCTTTTCACTGAATTTTAATTTTACTTTTAAAACCTATTTAAAAGATGGTGATAACTTATATTAATTATGTACTTTGTAAACACACAATATATATGTATGTGCCTGTACATATGCAAATAGTTCATACATTAATTTACCAAATATTCTTCTTGCTCTTTTCCACTAACACATAGAGAAGTATGTATGTCTCAATGTGCTTTAAATCTTTTGTGTATATTCTTTGATACACCTCTTTATTGAGAGTAAATCCTAGTATTCAAGCCTAAAAGAATCTTTCATATCCCAGATAAAGCCCCAGTTTCAGTTCAGCTATAAAAGCTAAAATATGTTACCTGTCCTTACAGACACAGTAGGCCACAGCATAGCATATGGTCTGTTAGAGCTACTGAGGTTTTTAATTATTACTTACACGGGCAGAGAGAACAGTTCAAAGCTACTTCCAACAGAGCATCTGCTGCCTCTTACATTCGTAACAGAAGATGTGCAGTATGCATGGTCCAACCAGATGAAGTGCTGTATATACACCAACATAAGCTGTAACTGTGCTGCACGCATCGCTGCCCCATAGGTAAAGCACTTTTTCTGTTGCTTGGTGATAAAAATACCTGCTCACACCAAAAACTAGTTAGCATCTTCTATGAAACACAAAGATCCAAAAAAATATTTAGTGAATCTTAAACCGGTAAAACAAAGCAGCTGCCCATGGATACACTCCACATCAAGCCAAACTGTTCGGACAATCCTGGTATTAAGTTAACACCGAGCCAGTGTGATCAGAATCAAGCTTTAAAGCAGCTATATCCTGGCAGCAGAAACATATTTAACTTTTAAAACAGAATTTTCTCTCCTTCTCCAGTCTTTACTTCCCCTACCACAAAAGCAGCAGCTCTCAGAACATGAAGCACAAGGGCTCTGAAGGGATTGTGACCAAGGACAGAAGGAAGTAAGGGTATATGAACTCTCAAAGGTGCAGGTTTTGCAGCAGAGAGATGAGGAATGGCTGCCTGAAAACTGAACCAGCTTTTTTTTCAACTGCAGCACAATTTGGGGAATGGAAAAATGTGAGTGAGATACAGGTTGTTCAGATCACCACTCCTGGTAGGGCACTGAGCTGGATGGAAATGCAGGACTTTGGGGATGATAGAGTGTGGGAAGATGTGGGGTAGCAAATGGGAGTCAGCCACTACTGCACAAAATGATGAGAGCTCTGAAACAGAAATGCTTGAGAAAGCAGGACAGCAATTTAGTCTTCGTGCAGGTTTCAATGGATAACAAAGGAACCTTTTTCTTCAGCTGGCATAGGAAAAGCCACTTCTCTTCATTAACTGACTGAATGGTGTTAAAATGGCACAAAAAAGGACCAGGCTTACCTCTTTGTGATACCAGCACATGCCAGCAAATTCAGTTCTGTAAAGATGCAGTGGCTCATGGTCACAGTATATTAGATCTATTCTTGCTTCAAAGCAGAAACAAATATGTGATTTATGTGCATGCATGTGTGTAGCCATAACAAACACAAACCTCAGGAGAAAAAGTGTGAATGACTGTCCTTTTTAAAAAGTATGGTTTTAATTATATTTCCAAACTAGCAGGGAAGTTGTAGGACAATAATGCAGCATAAGTAATTCTTTATCTTAGAATCACAAAATGGGTTAGGTTGGAAGGGACCTTTAAAGGTCATCTGGTCCAACCCATCTGCAGTAAGCAGGGACATCTTTAACTAGATCAGGTTGCCCAGATCCCCATCAAGCCTGACCTTGAATGTCTCCAGGGATGGGGCCTCCAGCACCTCTCTGACCAACCTGTTCCAGTGTCTCACCACCCTCATAGTGAAGAACTTCTTTTCTGATGTCTAATCTAAACCTCCCCTGCTCTAGTTTTCAACCACTGGCCCTTGCCCTTTTGCTACATGCCCTTACAAACAGTCCTTCCTCAGCTTCCCCTTCAGGTACTGGAAGGCTGCTATAAGGTCTTCCCTGAGCCTTCTCCAGGCTGAACAGCCCAACTGTCTTCATAGGAGAGGTGCTCCAGTGCTCTGAACATCCTTGTGGCACTCCTCTGGGCCTGCTCCAGGAGGTCCATGTCCTTCTTGTGCTGAGGGCTCCAGAGTTGCACAAAGTACTTCAGGTGGGGTCTCACTAGAGCAGTGTAGAGGGGAGAATTACCCCTCTTGATCTGCTGGGCACATGTCTTTTGATGCAACCCATGATGCAATTGGCCTTCTGGACTGCAAGGGCGCACTGCTGACTCAGGTACAATTTTTCATCCATCAATATCCCCAAGTTTTTTCTGCAGGGCTGCTCTCTATCACATTGTCTCCCAGCCTGTGCTGGTAACAAGGATTGTCTCGACCCATGTTCAGGACCTTGCACTTCTCCTTCTTGAACTTCGTATGAGGTTTCCATGGACTCACTTCTCTGTCTGGTCCAGATCCCTCTGGATGACATCCAATCTCTCTAGCATGTCAACTGCACTACTCAGCTTGGTGTCATCTGCAAACTTGCTGAGGGTGCACTTGATGCCACTGTCTGTGTCACAGATGAAGATATTAAACACTGGTCCCAGTATGGATTCTTGAGGGACACCACCTGTCACCCCTTTCCATCTGGACACCAAGCCATTGTCCACCACTCTCTGGATGTAACCATCCAGCCAATTCCTTATCCACCCAACAGTCCAACCATCAAATCTGTATTTCTTCAATGTAGAGAGAAGGATGTTGTGGGGGACTGTGTCAAACCTTATGTAAGAATTATAGAATCATAGAATGGCATGGGTTGGAAGGGACCCCAAGGATCATAGAGCTCGAACCCCCATGCCACAGGCAGGGACACCAACCTCCAGGCCTGGATCTATGCAAGGTTGCCCAGGGCCCCATCCAACCAGGCCTTGAACACCTCCAGGGATAGGGCATCCACCACCTCTCCGGGCAGCCTGTTCCAGCACCTCACCACTCTCTCTGTAAAAAATGTCCCCCTAATGTCTAATCTAAACCTTCCTTCCTTTAGTTTTAATCCATTCCCCCTTGTCCTGCCAGTGTCTACCCTTTTAAAAAGCTGGTTCCCCTCCTGTTTGAATGTTCCCTTCAGGTACTGGAAGGCTGCAATGAGGTTCCCCAGCAGCCTTCTCTTCTCCAGGCTGAACAAGCCCAGCTCCCTCCGCCTCTCTTCATAGGGGAGGTGCTCCAGCCCTCTAATCATCTTTGTGGCCTCTTCTGAACCCTCTCCAACAGTTCAACATCTTTCTCGTATTGCAGGCCCCAGACCTGGACACAGTACTCCAGATGGGGACTCATGAGGGCACAGTAGAGAGGGACAATCCCCTCCCTGTCCCTGCTGGCCACTCCTCTTCTGATGGAGCCCAGGATACCATTGTCCTTGCGAGCTGCAAGAGCACACTGCTGGCTCATGTTAAATTTCTCATCCACCAGAATCCCCAAGTCCTTCTCAGCAGGGCTACTTTCAAGGAGCTCTTCTTCCAGTCTGTATCTATGTCTGGGATTATTCCAGCCCAAGTGCAACACCTTACACTTGGCAGTGTTGAATCTCAATAGGTTCACCTGAGCCCACCTTTCCAGCCTGTCAAGATCCCTCTGGATGGCTTCCTTTCCTTCTGTTGTGTCAACCACTCCACTCAGCTTGGTGTCATCCACAAACTTGCTGAGGGTGCACGCAATTCCAGCATCAATGTCATTGATAAAGATGTTAAAGAGCACCAGTCCCAAGACAGACCCCTGGGGGACCCCGCTTGTCACCGGCCTCCACCTGGACATAGACCCATTGACCACCTCCCTTGGTCTACTTGTAAGAGTTGAGAAGAAAACCCTTGGTTTTCAAATATGTTTTCTCCCTTTTGACATCAGTTGAAAAGTTTTCTTTTTATTTATAGAAAAACTAATAAAAGTTGAATTACTTGGTAGTATGGTAATGCTGTCTTCTGTCTGGAATGAAAGTTAAATCTTGAAGAGAAAAATGTTTATGTTTTCTTCCTGAGCACCTCTTCACTTTTCATTTGAAAGCTTTCTAAACAGAATTTGTAAATGTATGGGGAGGGTTGTGTACTTACTTGGAAAGTTTTCCAGCTTTCTCTTTTTTTCTTAAACGTTTTCCTACAGATTATGAAAATATGAAGACTTAACAATGGCCACCTTTATGTAAAAATTTTACATTCATTCCTGCATTCAAAATCCTGCTATCCATGTCACCGGTTTTCCCAAAGCATGACATAGCGACCGATGGAAGGCAGATTTCATTTTGGTAGCAATATTTGGAAGTACAAAGTGGACAAGGACAAAGAACCAAACATTAGAAGCAAACACATTCCTTTCTTTTTAATCAATATCTTGTTAGACTGGTAGGTTTGACTCATTAATCTTTTGGTAAGTGAAAAATGAAACAGATTGAGCATTACAGCAAAAAATAAAATTGCAAATTAAACTCATTCTAATGAAAATATGTGTAAAGAGTGCTACTTCACCACATGCAACTTCTGTCAGAGAACTTTGGACTTCAGAGTACCCATTTCTTTGAGGTAATGTATTTAGAGGCAAATTCTCAAACCAAAATACTTGAGAACAAACTTTCTAAACTCTTCCTCTTACACTGTGTATATGTTTAAAGCCATGCAAGTTCCACCAAAAGAACAGTAAAAAAAAAAAAGTATTTTGTGTTTAATAGCTTTGAACAAATCCAAAATTGAACTTCATGTGACTGCTGTGTTGCATTTAAATGATCACTGTATTATAGCTGAGATGGGACATACGAAAAATCCAAAATATAAAATGCCTGGAGGTTTCCAATGAATTGTTTTTCATTTCTTCAGCAACTGCTGCATAGTGATTGATCTAGTACTATACAGCACAGGAAATTAGCAATTAAAGGCTTCCATGCATCCAGCATTAGATCCTACAAATCCCGTTAACCACAGGAGCAAAATTAGAAGAACAAGAGGAATCAACAAAACTAAAAAGTGCTTGTTGTAAGCTGTATGGAGTTTGTCCTTTGCTGAAAAACATGAAAACTCTGCACAGATTGCATGCACAAGAGTATTTAATGTGGGATTATAACTCAATTAAGACAACTATTTCTCTGATCCTGTAATTCTAAGGCATTTTGCAGATGTCTGTGAATCCCAGGCTGTAATACAAATTTCTGTCTATTCTCCGTAATATAAACTCACATTTTACGAAAAGACACATTTAGCCTTCTGTCTAGGAAAATAATCTCCACTGTGTTGGTTGAAAGATACACTACTGTTCCAGATGAATCTAAAATAAGGTAAACTATGTTACCATACACAACATGAAATGTGAACATTGCCCATATATGTAAATATGGCATTAACAGTAAAGCCTAACTGATACCCTTGTTTTCTTAAGGAATGCTTGGACCGTGTCCCAGAGCACAGGGGACACGGATTCCCAGCCCGACAGGAGCCATGCCAAACCCAGAAATGGCAGCAGCGTCACACACAAGGCTGCACAACCAAGTTGCACCAGACTGCAATGCAACTTCAGACTCTGAGGCAGGCTGGAGGACCACGGCCTTGTGCTTCACTACAGGAATAAACACGGCCTTTCTCCATTCCCATGTGAACAAAAGTGCATCTACACAATCATTAATCACATGAGACTGCTTTGCTTCAGATTTGTCAAAGCTAATTCAGGTTTGCTGGATTTAGTGTCAGATACAGCATTTTATCTAGACCGGGAGAAGGAAAAAAGGTTATATAAACTTTCCTAACATAGCCAGACAAATTAAATTGTTAATCCATGCCTAAACAAAAGGTCACTATTAGCTCAGGGTTAACTAAAACTTCTTAGCTAATCTCTGACCTAATTTTAACCTCTCTACTTAATTGCAGAAATGCTTCCAGTTAATACATTGGTTAGTTGTGTTTGCACACCCCACTTCTGTAGTTTCTTGCCTTGCAGCTCATAAATTAAACACAAAATATCTTTTTCTCAGACTAATTAGTACCCAATTAGCTCCATGTTCTTACCTAGAGCGGAACTGATAGTAAAGACAAGCTTTAAGCATTTTAGTCTATTTCATGAAGGAGGCATTTATGAAGAAAGTAACAGCAAAAACTTTATTTCACCATTTTTCCCTCTCTATCATAAAATATTATGTCACAAAGCTTGTAAAAAACCCCAATTCTTCTGCTTCTAGCAATTCCTATTAGAAAGAGGTACAGTTAAATCACTAGTAAAAGAACTAATTAAAGACCACATGTAAATCTAATGGATCTCCAATCATCTTTGTATCCAGACAGAAGTATTTGTTATTCCATCATAACTTCTTACAGGGCTGTTTACACTGGGCTTGTTTAACTTCTTCAGTATGACAGTCCCTGTATGCCAGGGTATGAAATATCCACAAAATGCCCCCTTCTGCAGAAGAGTGGGTTTTGCTTAAGTAAAAGTGAGTACCTGAGTTATAAACCCAAAATTAATTTCTTTCAATTCACTTTATTCTTTTTTTTTTTTTTTTTAAAGTCAGAAGTATTCAGGTTCCGGTAGAAATATATGTGGGCTTAATTTAAAAATTAAGTCTGAGAGAGAAACTAAACCCAACGGCATTGTAGAATGCATATAAATTTCTGAAAAGGAATTCTAATAATGGAAGAGATAAAAATCTTAAAGTCAAAAAGAACTATACAAATAGCATACCTCATGTTCATCTGAACTAATACAAGGAATTACAGTTTGAAAACCTACTGTAATTAGATACTGAAGTTAAAATACTCAGCAGAAATTCAATATACTTCTAAATGCTGAAGCCTTGCCCTTCCATTACATTCATATTCCTTGTCTTTTCATACTGACAAAAGCTTCTCCAAAGTAAATTTATCCAGTCATTTTGAGGAACATACTTGTCACCCAAGAGATAACATAACTCTAAATTACGTTCTGAGTTTTCTTCTTTTCTAAAGGAAATAAGAATGATCTTCTATCATCTGAACAAAGGCACCTGGCCTACTGCAAAAAAGGAAAAAGCTTGTCCATTACTGTTTGTCACATTGGTAGATAAACCTTTGCCTACGAAGGGCCTAAAATTTGTTTTATTACAGTACCATACATTTGGATCAAATCCAGATTCATATTTATTTGCTAGCTGCAGGTAAATCCAACTGTATTGCCAGTACAGTTTTCTTAAATTTTAACATTATTCACCAAAAGCTCCATTCTTCTGAGTTTGCGCTTATTCTTTGGCATTGGTTTGTCATATAAGCCATTTTTGAGAAGATGCTCCTTGCTGTGATGGATCTGGGCACCATGCTGAAGCTGGAAAGAACATAAAGCTTGAAGTGGACGGAGTATAGTCTGCAGAAAGATGAAGGGGATGGGGGAGACAAAAACCCCAAACTTTTAGAGACCAATTATTTTAGACCAATTATTCCAGATTTTGCATTCAAGGACTACTTAAAATTGCTAATAAAATATAATTTAGATGACAAACGTTGATAAAATATAACCTTTGGAGACACAGAGGGCACAGCTGAATAAGAGATGTATTAAAAAGAAGCCATATAGCAAACATACAACCACCTACCAGCTGTTGGCCTTTACTCCTTCCCGCTCAAGCCTGATTTCAGCCCCAGCTGCATTACGGTAAGTTACAGCTTTAACTTGACCTTAGCAATGGACTACAATCAATTAATACGGTTCAGCCAACAAGCTGTAATAAAATAAGTAACACTAACCAAGCTGTTTGCACTTGCATGAAAGCACCTTGAGGCAGGGTTTTAGAAAGAGGAAGAACTCACAATCAGGACAGCTGGACTGCTAGCCTGGAGACTGGACTGTGTCCCTGCTTCTGCCCATGGATATTATGTAGGACTAATGAAGCCACACAAACCAAATTTATCTCAGGTGGATCCTAATTGCAGGTTCTTCATTTTCTGGTTGCCTGACTCACTATCATGGGGCCTCAAGTGCAGATGTGTAAAGCAATCACAAATGTAACTGCAACCAGCAGGAGCTGAGTTTCTACCAAGAAAAATGTGACTCCTCTGAGCATACAGGACTTAGATTTGGCATCAAACTAAGTGCCCGTTTTTAACTTTCATGGCTCTCAACTTCAATTCACAGTCTTATATACTGGGAACAGCACTCATTTCAGAGAGGGTATAAAAAAGTGCATGAATGTTTATGAAGCTCTTGAATGCTGCAACATTTAGAGAAACACCTTTGAGAAAATGATAATTTTGTCTTTGAAAACTAGGCTGGGCTAATTCTGAGTGGAAGGGATAAAACAGAACACAGGACTGGGAATTGTAGATACCAATAAAACATTCACCCTGGACTGGAAGAAGACAGAAGTCCTCATGAAGGGAAAATATGGACACTAAACCCTCACTTACATTTCAGTATTTCTTATTTGTTATGGGTTAAACTTCTACTACATATAATAATAGATGCCATAAAAGCATATGATAGCTACACTGTCATAAAAAATACATATGCTTTTATAAAAAATTTCTTTACAAAGAGGTCCAATTTCTGAGCCATATTTCTTGTGGCCACACACTTTGTCTCGGTCTGGTTCTAAATGCAATTGATGTAACATTGAGGTGTCTCTAGTGTCACAGAGGCAGACATGGGGGTGGCAGACTGAACACTATGCTAATTACAGAAGTCATTCATCTGGCAACCTTTTTTTAGTAGGCGGATGTCAAGTACCAAAATATCCATTATATGATGGAGAAGGGATATGAGCATCCTTGGGTGGACAGTAGAAAGTAGTGAAGACATGGGTAAGCCTTAAATCTCTTTCACAGACCCTTCTATACTACAATCCAAGCACACAATCAGATTGCAGACCTGGGTCTATGTTGCAAAACTACTCATAGGTCTTTTTTGAAAGGCTTATTAAATTGATATTACTAATGTCAGCAACAAAAGATTAAGAAGGACATTATCTTAATAACCTCTTCCATCACAGACATCACAACTTGCAAGGAAGAGGCTAATGTCCAATTAGTATTCTTTGACCTGGGATAAACTTAAACTCAAGAATTGCTAAGTCCCAAATTTCTCCAATGGCACACAAGAGCTGTGAGCTGGCTGGTAGGAAGACATAACTTAATGGGTTTAATTCCATGGCTACATGTGCGCCAGGAGGTCAGTAGGTCAGTGGGACAGGCTACAAAAGCATTTTATCTTCAAGCTAGCTGTGAGGGGGTATTCAGATCATCTCTGCCTTTCAGTTTTTGTAGAAAATAACTTACTACTTTCCATGCAGTAATACACTCAACTGGGTGTCTCCAATTGGATCAGCTTTTGTGGCTTTGAGTCAAAGATCACCTTGCTGTGCTTTGACTTCAGAGAATCATTTAAAAATACAGATCTTCTAAAAAGATACTGATTGTTTGACCCTAGTAAATATTCAGAGACCAACACATGCTAAAACAGCAATTAATCCTGACTCCCAACTAAACGAAACTTTTTAGAGTCTAGGACCAGTTATTCTCAATGACATTTATCTTTCCAGTAATTCTGAATCCAAATCTTAACTAAAACAGTTAACCATTTCACGGTAGTTAAATACTTTAAAATCCTACATAAGGCAGAAATTTTACTGATACTAATCTCCAAATTTTCTTCAGCTTCTCACCCTTTGGAAATACTTTTCCTTTTTAACAAGTTCTATCCAAAGGTATTTTACACATTCCCAAGAGCCTCAATTGATAGTACCTGAAATAATAGTGTTCTTCATTCTATCCGAATATGAAGAGACTGGTGAAAACACCTGAATGTTTCTACAATTTTGCTCCCAACTGAAGTAAATAAACATTTTAAGGTGTGCATATATACATCTATTATAGGATTTATGATTTTAAATTAACAACCCCTCCTGAATTTAAGTGGATTCAGGTTTCATCTGCCATTAGAAAAGGCCCAAGAAAGTCAATGGTATGAAGCTTTTGAGACCCAGAACTGCTTGCTATATTATTCACTACCAGTGGATCACTATTCAAATAAAAATCGTCATGCTTTTCTGGCTTCCTAAAAATTGGAGTGGTGGCTATAATTTCTGGCAAGTTTTCTAATGTCTTCTTTTGCTATAATATTAATCATAGCTTAGACTGAGTATAACTTTGTTAACGTAAGGGTGTAACATGTAAATTCCATATCTTACAGCAGCCAAACAGTTAATAATTGCAGTTAATTAACAAGTTTCATAAAACAGAATAGTTTTCAATATATATTACAGTTAGGAAATATCCCAAATGATTTTTTTTAAAGAAAATCAACCTTGCATGCTACATTTGTACAACTTAGTATATTACACATGCTTGGTATGCAACCTATGTTTTGAAATTTTGCTGTAAGAAATGTCAAGTGAGTATCACAGGAAGAGATAACCACAATGCTGCATCTCTGCACTATTTCCCCTGGAATACACACAGTAATATTTCTATTTGTTTTGGGCTAAATTCCCTATTGTCGTATCTACAGATTTTTATTCTGTATTGCAGCAAGCACAGCATGTATTTGTTGACTCATAAACCATATTTTTTTAGAAAAGTAACATGCAGGTCCAGAGAGTCTGAGTCACTCTTCTCATCATAAGTAGAATTACAGGAATAAGTGTGCAAGGAAGTACTACAGGACTAGAGATTGTGATGGGAAAGGAGAATGAGGTAGAAGGAAAGAATGAACTAGACTGTTGAGTCAAAAATGCATAAAAGGTACACGAGAGCAAGACTGAACAGAAAAGACATATGGAAAAAAGGAAAAATAAAAGGGAGATTGAATAACAGCTACAGGAAGAAGAGACCCCATGTCCTGAAGACTTCACAGTGAACACGGGTATAAGTGGAAGTGTTTGGGGAAAGCACAAGACAACTAAAGAAAAGGGAAGGGAAAAGAAGAAAACCCAAAGACTCAAAGCAAACCACAAGGAAAAACAGAGGAACTGAGGAGATGGGTTGACAAGGCAGCATTTTTTTCAATAACCAAGATAGTATTTCATGCACAAAACGGGGTACAAGAGTAAAACTTGTCTGTCAGATAACTAGTCTGAATTTAGCCTGGATATAAGTTGGAGCACCAAATAAAATCTGTTACAGGACATGATCTGACCTTAACTGTTACTTTAAGCATCACCAAAGCAAGATTTTTAGCCCTGAATTTTGCCAAGTTTATCTTCAGAAAACTCTTTGTGGCAAAAGAGCCAGTCTAATTCCATGATGGGATAGAACCAAAAAATACCATACTAGAATTTAACATACTGAAAAGAGGAACAGAAAACAGTCATTCAAGACCTTTTATCTAACAAGTTCTCTCAGCACTCTGACAGCACTGTGGAATAAAGAAAAGGAGAACTACAGAGACTTTTGGAACACAAGAAGAAAGAGTCACAGTAATCTTAATCTACTAGAATGATAAATAGTTTCTATTGCTATATTCTTGTTTTAGTTTGCCGTGCAGCAAAACTTTTACAAAGTTGTTAGGATTCTGTTAAATGCAGCATTAATAGCTAAGTACTTTTGCTGTCCCTCTATTATTCACAAAAGAAAAACTCAGATGTTTAAAATTACATACCTCTTGTATACACTTATTGTTTTCCATGATAGTAAGAGCAACAGCAGCACATTCAAGTGTAGACAGACAGGTGTTTGTTGGCTGTGTACGGATTACATATTGACTTGAAATGTTGGTTTTTAACTGCACCTGAAAAATAGCAAACTCTATTAAAATAAACAGGTCAGTAAAGCAAACAAGACGCTTCTTCCCCACACTAGGCAAAACGCAGCCCTTTCTCCTCTGTGATCAGTTGTCTTCTTTTGTTTTTGCTGTTTTGTCTCCCATTAGCCAATAACATGATGCTACTGTTATAAGTGTAATACTATAATACCTGTGAGTTGCCATAAGAGACAAGAACTGCCTGTTTCTTACTGTAGAAGGCAATTATTAGAGGAAGACTGAAATTTTAGCAATCAATTTCCATAGATATCCTATAAAAAATAAAATTATTCATGTATTCTTGCTTTACTGCAACACTCTAAACACACACACAATCCCATACAAAGTATGACTGAGTAGTCACTGACAATATTTACCTTGGTTAAATATTATATGTCAACTTCTGAATGGAAGACTTTTAGAAACTATTTTTTCATATAATTTATGAGGTCACTGATTAGAACTGTTTGCTTACATAACTCATGTTTGAAAATGATTTATAGGCTCTCCCTCTAGTGATAACCACTCTATACTATCTCATAAGTTAAAGGTTTTAAGAAAAAGAAATCTAATTCAACCACTACACTGCTTATCAGCTCCAAAAGCTTCTACTGAGTTTGTAACGAGCAGTTGAAACATCACAGAATTTACATTACTAGACTTTGTGTGAAAAATTCCAGTACTGTTCCTTTATTCCTAAAATTTCCATATATGTTTAAGCACAATTTGCCAAACAATATCCTAGCGACATTGTCATTATTCTTAATCAAAAATTATCAGTTCCTTTCAAAAAAAAATTTGAGTACAGTACAAGAAACCCTAAGGAATGATTATAAAAAGGCAAGTCACTTTTCTTTTTTTTTTTCTAAATTGTATCACAGCATTTTATTTTTCTTTCTTCTCAAAAAGCCTGAGTGTCTTCTCCCTCAGCCATCATAATATTGCTCCCCTTCTGCTTGACAGAGGTTTTTCAGCATTCCTTACTTCACTCAGTATTGTCCCTCTTAATTTTTCACATTTTTGCTTTCGTTTGTAATATTTCCTTTTCCTTCACCTCTTTTACATGCAATCACCCATTCTTAAAGTCCAAGATATATCATTTAGAAAAGGGAAAGTCCAAGCTGCAGAAGATGCATGAATGAATAAGATCAAATAGCTTTAATCCCAGTGCAATGGGAATTAAAAATAAACAAATAAAAAAAGGTCGCAAGACTGATAAAGTGAGATATATGAATGTTAGTTATGTAAAGAATACAACACAATTGCTGTAATGATTTTTGCATTATGTAAAAGTACATTCATATTCTTTTCACAACTGCACTACCGGAGGTGTTGCTTTAATTATATAATTTTAAAATGACAGCTTTCAAACTCCATTTGCATCCCCCCGGAGTGAAGATCAATGTTTTTGCTCTTTTTAAGGCTACCATAATAATTACCTGGAATGCATTCTAGTTTTAGTCAGGTTATGCAATTATCCGTTGTTAACTGACCTGAAAATGCACCATTGTTCTCAAAGCAGACACAATATATCTTTCTTGAATATATTTACTATTCTTAGCTGTTTGAAATCAATGGTTACAGGTGATGTTATACAGCGTTATTTCCTGCAAATTCAGCATATTTTTGCAAACTAACTGACATACTGTATGACAAATTACTCCATGAATGCCTATTACACTATAAAGCCAATCCTGGTATTTTAAATTTAAAGTTAAGATAGTTGAAGTAGTTGATTATTCCACAACTGTAGACTCACGGTCTTCAGTCTGTAGCTCTGTGCTCTGACTGTTGAAATAAAAGAACTTTTACCTAGCACCTCACTAGCAGATTATGTTTGCTATTGCACTGTACTGGAAGCTTATCATACATCCATTAGTTTATAGTTATATTGTAGAATTTTTAGCTACTGTATGAAAGATGTTAACACTCATTCAGGTATACAACAGCAAATTTGGTCCACATGCTGGGGAACATACCCAGGGCAGATTCAAGAGTGAAGATAAGGGATACACACAAGCCTTTATCAATTACCTTCTTCGATTTGGTATTGCAAAATAAAAAAGAGAATACATTGATTTAAGAGAGAAAATATAAAATTTGAACATCAGTGTATAGAATGAAATACATCCTGAGTAGCAGAAACATATCCACTCACAGCTGACAGCCACATTCTTCATAGAGTCTCTCTACAGAGACTGAGAGAAGCCACGTCACTGACCACCTGCAGACACACTGGCTTCCTCCTCCTCCAGGCATAGACACGAGTGCCTTAAGGCTTTTTTTGTAGGAGCTGGGTTTATTTCTGTCTACTTCATTTCTTGGAGCTCATGCCTAAAAACTTTTAAGATCATCAGCATTCTGGAGAAAGGAAAATTATTTCTGACTGCAGGACAACTTCTGTAGAAAGCAAGCTGCCTGCACTCAGCTTTACACTGTGGAACCAAAATGTCTTTAAGTACAGTTCTCACACAGCTGACATTGTATGAAAGGGAATCTTTCTAACATCAATACCAGTAGCAAACAAATTTCTTCTTTCCTGGAAAAAATGAGAGAAGATAGGAAAAAGTGGTCCTTACACATTTTCCTGAAAAATTACATAGTCACTGAAATGAGATGAAAATACCACAAACAGCACAGTAGTGGACATCAGAGGAAGAATACCTGACCAGGACAACTCCCTGCTAGTTTGTCTCTTAGGTTTCTTTCAACAATCTTGTCTCCACAGAGACACAGTATGCAAACAAGACATTCTTAGTCAACTCAAATACAGTAGGCATAGCCTTTTTCTACTTGAATTTGGATAGACTCTCCAAATGACTCTCAAAAACTAAGCACACTTGCTGAGTGAATAAAACACAAAATGAGAAGCTCTATCAACTTAGAACACAGGTTGAATGGTGAGACAAAGACAATATAGAAACTATGGAAAACAATATAGAAACCAAAACATATGAATATAGTTAATACATATTTCAGACATGGGAATAATATTTTCTTGAAAGAAAAGGCTATACACACAGAATATTTAGTGTTATCAAGCATGACTGGGTAGGAGAACAACTTTACTCATTCTTAGCCAACAGGTCTAAAACTTGCCTTGTTTTTATGGAGTTAATAGTTTCAGGTAGGGTATTAAAACAGTCTCATCAAAGCTTCAGAACTCCCTAGCTGGATCAATTCTTTGAAAGCTGAACAAGCTTAATTCAAAGTTATAGAAATGATGTTTCTCCACGGTTAATGCAAAAAAAAAAAAAAAAAAAGTGATTCTCTACCCCTTAAATGACATTTCAAACACTGAGATTAAGTATACATAAATACCCTATTTAAGGATATTTCAAAACAACAATCATGATCTTTTATAACCAATTCTCTAGAAAATGATGAAGATGTCATGATACAACAATTTACTTTTATTTTTTAGTTGTCGAGGTAATTTGCAAATCATATGCACATTTTGGAGTAATTTCAGTTACTTACAAAATGCAGCTATGTCAAGTTGAAAAAACAGCAGCCTATTTAACACCACTCATCAAAATAAACAGTAGAAGAAGACAGAAAATGGAAACTATCTCAACCTATTCAGAGTAGAGAGAGGAATTTAGATAAGCTGAATGAAATTACTCACTGAAATTTAGCCAAGACACTGAAATTAGTGCATCTATTCTCTTTATAAATGCAAGGGAGTGTGGGGGCTTTCATTCCAAGCCATCAGAAGCACAAAGCAACACATACAACCAAGTTTCATTTCTACGTGCAACTCATGACCCAGAATTCCCAAAAGCCTGAATGTCAGCAATTCTCACAAACTGTTACACTAATTTAATAAACAGGGCATTCTCTGCCAACACACAACCCTCTTAGAAAACGCCATGGCCTTTAAGCATTTACAGTGGATTTGAACCACATTAAATATAGTAACCCTGCAGTATTTCTGAGGGTTGAGTTCTTCCTCCACAGCCCTCTTTGGAGGTCCCTCAGGCATCTGATAACCCCACTGATGCTGTTCAGAATTTATGAAAGCAAAAGTGTTGCCTTGATTGGGTCAAAGAACTGCTGTTTGAAATTTTAAAAATTTAAGTCAGTACAGACAGGCAACTGATTTCTGCCCTTCTTTTAAATATTAGGACTAGAGGTCTTGCATAAAGCTCCAAGCACTATCCTCAGTCCTCTCTTTAATACCAATATCTTGGTCTTTTACCTTTTCTGTGTGAATTTCTTCTTCCTTACTAAATTTACTCTCCAAACAGAATCCAGTATCATGCAAAATTATATTTGCAAAATAGAGCATCCCCAAGAACACAGGCTATAATGTTAGCACATCTGTCTCTCAAGGTACACTCAACAATTCTTCATTTTGACAGCCCTGCTATCTGCAGTTAGACTGCACCTCAAAGCTATAAAAACATCAAAACCTACCCTCCTCTGTCGTCTGTGAAAAACCTACTATTATTTAAGATCTCCTCCACTTTTATTTATGTTGATAGTATCCTTTTAAAATCTGAATTTCTGTTTGAGAATTAACTTGCTCAACTCTCTAAGTATGAAATAAGCAAGTACCAGCCATCATCCAGCCATCATCCTACACAACACAGGCAATAGAGTTCTTGTTCATACTACCTTAAAAAGTCTCTTCCCCAAAAACTCTATACACCATTTTTTTAAAAGGAACTCAAAAGGCACAAAAAACACCTGAAAGAGTACAATCACACTCTGCCATCTTGCTCATCATTATAGAAACTAAGAAAATACTGCTTTTAATGTGCTGAGGAAGAGCATTCTCTCTGTGCTACTGCGCAACAAACCTCAGACGGAAAAGGGAGTCAGGCATGGAAAGATCTTTCACTCAGTACCCAGTTGGCACAAACACCTTCTACCTGCAAGCCAAAACAAACTATTTCACGTACGTTATAGAAATTTCATGCAGTTAAATAAAATTACCTTTGTGACAGAGAAGATAGCCTGAGTAAATTTAGTCTCAGCATGCTACTGAAATTTAAATCAGGAATATAAATAAGTTATTTTGTTCAAAATCTCGGCTTTAATTCAAAGTGACATCTTAAGAGCACTCTGTTTCTAAATACTGGAGGGAGTAACTGCCATGCAACCGTCACAAATGGATAGCCTGGAAGAGTAGATAGATATCACAAAAACCTCTGTCCACTTTGCACGCCTTCTGATTGTGAATTTTTAGGCATATCCATGACATTATTATGTATGTTCCACATAAAATGCTGGAACAAGTCATAGATTATATTGTGTCTTTCAGGTAAACTTGAAATTTGTTTAATTTCTACAAAATGAAATTGTCTCAGACAATTTCCAATGAACCTCAAAACCCTTCTCTTTGCATATCCCTCTAGAGCATTTTATAGCATCAGGTTAGACTCTAGAATCTTACCACTATAACAAGCCTCCAGATATCTTACTGCTGCTGTGGTAGTTACTGTGGTATATATGTAATATATATATTCTGTCTTTGCAAGAGAACTATAATTGCTTCTGCTGAACCGTGGCTTTGTGCAGGTTCTATCTACTTACACTGCTTTCAGCCTGAGCAGAAGAACCTGAATTCAGGATTGTGATTCAGATTATCACTTTCACAGGTGAAAACCAGAACTCTTCTTACGCTCTTTTAAAATGCACCTGTGTAAAAATAATGCCCAGAATTTCTTCCAAGTATGTTGCTGTTGTCTGAAAATGTATTAAACTTCCATGAACTTTCAAGAATGTCCTTTTTGACCTTCTGAAACTGAAACAATTTAAAAGCCTGATTTTATTGCTGTGGGGTATTCACATGCTAAAGATAAATGATCCAGCAGAAATCAGTAAGCTACTCACTGAGTGACTTAATGTTCATCTTCTGAATATAATCCAACATGACGTCTCTTAGTTACATGACTATGTCAAATTACATATTTTTTAAACACATCACGCCTGCATTTCATTGTGTCTCTTTCCTGTTACTGTATTAAAAAGTTTGAAAGAAAATAAATATCCTGTAATTTGATGGATATAAAAATATTTGACACAAGTGCCTTCTGGGAACTTCTTTTTTTTTTTTTTACTGATATTCTGATCTTTTTTAAAAAATATCTTCTTAATAAGGATAACTCAGACTGTACAAAGCTTTCATTTGTTCCTTGCTTTCATTTTAGACATAGTTGATTGACAGGAAGAGATTTTAAATTGCAAAAGCAATGTGTCCTTCTGAGACAGAGATTCTTACATCAGAATCCTACAAGAAATTTTTTAAGTAAAAAAAAGAGAAAGCAAGGAAAGGGAAAGCAAAGGAAGGGAATGTGGCAAAAAAGTCTCACAGGTATATTCTCCACCCCGCCTCAGCCAAATTTTAAGTTTTTAGAGTGCTCCTAAGGAGATTCAGCCAAATTTGTTCAGTAGATCTGGGCACAGAAGCAATAAACATAAAAATGAAAATGCTGCCTTTTAAAAAGTAAATCACAATAAATGCAAAGCTCTTATGATCACACAACACAAAATTACATTTTCCACATGTAAGAAATCATTGTAAAAAACACTTTTAACAAAACCCATTACTGATAGTAAAATTTCTACATGGAAAAGTTTCTCATATAGCAAGATTCACACTTTATAATTTAGCTTATGTAAAGACTGAAGACTTTGACTCATAAACATGAAAGTTCCATTTATTAAATACTTGAAAGAATTGCAAACTAAATACTTAATGAAGTTTAAAAAACCTTTTCTAAATACATCTGTAATCTAATCCATATGTCTATGTTGATCATCTTTGCACATGATACTGTATGAAGTGAAGATAAAAATCAGGTTCCAAAGCACAATTCTTTGCAGAAGAACCCGGAAATTGAAAATATTTATTATCAAGTACTCCCACTGCTTTGAGAAAGTCCAGCAGCAACCTAATTCCTTAGGCTAATGCATTATGAAGTCAAAGACATAGACAAAAATACTGAACAGTTTGCAGTGGTCTCCTTAACACTACACTTGTTTTATACAACTATTTACAACAGGTCCTTCTTCTGCCTACACAATCATTTCTGAAGTGTTTTTACCAGGAATGTCATTACATTTTTTGTCGGAACTCAAATTTTTAGCATCTTCTCAAAGATTCTAAGAGAATTCAACAGTTTAGTACTTGTCACTTCTTGCAAATAAAATTGTTGCCACTTTGTGTTTTCAACTAAGGTATTATGAACTCCTGCAAACTTCAGAAGTAAACAATATTTTGGAAGTGGATGCTTATGCCCACCTGTGTATTTTGAATCTTTAATGTTGCATACAACATTAAAGGGGTAAAATTATGGGATCACAATGTTTCCAGCAATTGCTCATGATATTTGCCATCACTTACACCATCCATGGAAAACACGTAGTACGAAGTAAGTGTCCACCCTAAAAGAAGTTTGGAAAATTAATCTATGTCAACCTGACAACCTCTTTTTTTTCAAAGAAGATATCTACTGAATGTAGATATTCAGATCTAAATTCAGTAAATAAAATTTAAACAGTAAGTATGTATAAAAAGGGAAATGAACTCTTCAGTATTGATGGTCTGCAGAAAGTATCTAACTTACTAGGTAAGTAACATGCATTTCTCCATTGATGAAAACTATCATCAGTAGAAGTTATCTAAAACAGCACTTTAAGTGCCCAGATCAGGCTGCTGACAGTGACAGATAAATATCAGCCCCCAGTGCTGGAAAGAGACTGAAGAAAGTTTGTGCATATGCATCCTGTTCCCTGAAAGAAAAGACACTGAACTTGATGTCATGAAATAATCTGAGCTCACTAAATCACAGTGCAACTTTAGGCAAACCACCTTACTTCTCTGAGTTTCAAAGATTCTACCCGTGAAATGATATTTACCCAATGCTGTAAAGCACTTTGAAGGCTGAGGGAACCCATGAATGAGAAGCAGGAGACCTATCAGAAATAGTGTGCTGCTACTGGAGATAGGAAGATCGTCTTCATTCTGATATTTTAGTGTGATCTACTCCTAAAAAGTCTGTGGGGATGGCAAGGAGGAAAAACGCAAAGAGGAATTAGGCCAACCGTCCTTATGTATAAGGATAAAAGAAAACCCAGGTTGCCTTCACTATTTATCCTATGCTTCCTGTATGAATATTTACATGAAAAAAAGCACTCATATTCAGAACATCCCAACCAAATAACAACAAAAAACCTCTGACAAAAACCCCACACCAAACAGAAGGCCCTACTATCCTAAAGAAAGTAAAATAGTGCAGCTGCATTTAAAATAGATAGGAGAAATAAAGTCCATGTGCAGTTAAGCTGTAGGTTTAATCTAAAAGTTCAAATTCCTGTAGAACACAGCAATCTGAGTCTCACCCAATGGCTTACATAAAATTAAGAACTAACAGTGAAATTATAAGGAAAGAAAATTCCTAACAGCTAAGGCAAAACAGAAGATAAGACTGTGCTAATAATATCTGGACTATATATTTAGGACAAATAATTGAAATAACATCTGGTTAGGGTCTTTGATTCTGATACTGCAGGTTTTTACCTCTAACTAATACTGCCATTATGTTACGTGAAAATAATTATATTTAAGTGTAAGTCACACAGGGCATGCCTGGCACTTCATAAAATGGCTGTACATTTTTAGTTAATTTCCATGCATTGTAATTTTTTGGATTTAGGTAATGAGAGATACAGAAATTATTTCTGGTAATATCTCTCTTGCTCTACTTACATTTCAAAAATGAATGTCAGGCAACAGATCAATATTTTATGCAGCACTATTCTTTTAATAATTAATACCATAGGAAAGTGCTGCAAGTAAATGCAGTCAGTGAGCAGAGAACAGATCTAGAGAACGGGGTCATGAAATGAAGGAAGAAAATTTAATTACATGTATTGTCACAGCCATTTAACTTTAATTACCTGCAAATATCAGAAAATTGAAAAGGAAAATTAAATACCTCAGTGTCAAAAAGTAGCATCAATGCAACGACATTGCTCTTTGAAATCTACTCATTACTTTTGCTTTCTCTGGTTCATTTTTTCTCATATGAATAGTAGTACATACTTCCTTGAAAAAGGCAGTGGAAGAAGCTCCCAAGAAGAATTTTGGCAAAGGCAGGAGAGAACATGTAAAGAAAAACTACAAGAAGGAAAATCCTTTAATCTAGTTATTATAAAGCAAGCTTAATCAAAATGAAAAATATTTCTAGTTTCCTTTCTACAAAGATTTCCTACTAGAACTTCAGCATGGGCACAATGCTACAAAACCTGCAATTGCTCCTGGATTGTTCTAGCAGAAGAGTATTCAGATATTCAGCAAAGAATTTAACAATAATTACAAAAGAAATGGCAAAGAAATAAATTAAAAGCAAAATTTCTGCCCAAGAGTGAAAATAGCTTACACTTCTGACATATGGCAAATTACCTGTGACCTTTCAGTCACAAAGAAAATGTCATGGTACTGAGAGGTAATAAATATATACTTATCACTAGAATAATGTCAAAGTGGAACAATGTCATTCAAATTAACCTAAATGTCACAAGGACAGACTCCTGTTGATGGCTTAGTGTCATATCTCAACTATGCACGGCATCTTGATCCAAGGTAATTCCCAGCTCTCTCACCCTGTCTTCTCAAACAGCAGTTTCTGCCAGTTCTAACATAAACTACTTTGTTCTTCAGGGTCCAAAATACTTCCTTGAGTGTTCCAGTTGTAATGAGACAGCAGCTAAAACCTGAACACATCAAACATTTGAGAATATATAACACTTTTTAACAATTATCCTTACCTTCCAAGTCATAATGCAGCAGAAAATATGAGCTACTTAATGAAAACATGTTTTCTTGTTACATCGATATTCACTCCATTTAAAATTCAAGTTGGAATCAAAAATTTACTACCAAAGCTTGCAGCAACTAGGACAGCCTATAGGTAACTAGGGTCTCCTATAATTATTAGTAAAATTGCTACTGTCAAACACATACAGACAAAAAAAATCTATAGACTAAGTCAGTGAAAACATATTTTTCTTCCATTAACATGAGGATGAATGGTTGAATGAATACCTCTTTCTGAGACCTACATTGCTACAGTTTTTCCCACTGCAACCATTGTTAGCTGGCCTTTGTTGCCTCGGGTTCTGATTTGCCACCTGCACCCTCGATTCATCACCATACCTCTTTCCCTTGAAGAATTAAACTGGGCATCATCCATTTACTTAGATTCTATGGCAAAATTTGGTATTTAATCTCTCTCATTCATGAAAATCGGAAATTTTGACAAAGGAAATCAGAGATAGGAAAACAGAGAAAATGGAGGATAAAAGAGGACTGTAACAAAAAGCATTTCCTACCTGGCACAATTTTGCTCTCATATATTCACTTCCCTAAGTCCCATAACTATGGAGGATGAAAGAGCACATTTTGCTCTGCATCATCTCAGCTCCCTGAATACAAAATTTTATAAAAAATAATTCAGAGAGAAGACATCAGAAAAGGAATAAATTAAAATATAGCCATATGACAACAGTGCTTCCTTCTATCAGGCTTGCTCTTTTGTCTGTGTGTTTTCTGTATTCAGATGAATGGATTTTTTTTTATAGTTCTATTTTTACATTCAACATAATGCTCTCTCAAGGTGTTCAGACAGTTGCCTATACATTTTAAACTGTATTATACTAGTGTCTGTGAGCACTAACTATATAAGAAGGAAGTTTTTTACCTCCTCTAGAGGGAATTTATCTGAATGGCAGATTACATTTTAGAACAGCTGCTTGCCCCAGCAAAGAAATTCTGAATTTTGGACACGCTTTCAGAAACAGACTACTACTCCTTCTTTAATCTTTTAGGCTTGAAAACAGCAAATCCCCAAATAAAGTTTTATTATCTAAATGTAACAGAGGACTAGGCCACAAAAGACACTTTCTGTTATTCACACTATTCACATACCTTTAACCACTACGGTTTTTCTATCAACTCATTTATGACTTTACCCATCATTGGAAAAATAACAAAATTAATTTCTGCTTATGCTCAGTGATGCATGCTGCCAATTTTGTACTGATGATTCTGGCATTGCTGCCAATTGACTTGGTGGCAGAAGACTCCACTGAAAAATAGAATTCAGTGTCCTACACGTCTTGACACTTCTGCATTTTATGCTATCTGCCATACACTTCGCCATCACAGAATCAGAATGACAGAATCACAAGGTTGGAAGGACCTTTAAGATCATCAAGTCCAACTGTTCCCGTCCTGTGCTAAACCATATCCCTAAGTACCTCATCTACCCTTTTTTTAAACACATGCAGGGATGGTGACTCAAACCCCTCGCTGGGCAGCCTGTTCCAGGCCCTGACAACTAATTCAGTGAAAAATTTTTTTCTAATATCCAATCCAAACCTGCCCTAGCACAGCTTCATGCCATTTCCCCTTGTCCCATCTCCTGTCACCTGGCTGAAGAGACCATCGCCCACCTCTCTACAACCTCCTTTCAGGTTGCTTTAGGCGGTGATAAGGTCTCCCCTCAGCCTCCTCTTCTCCAAGCTAAACATCCCCAGCTCCCTCAGCTGTTCCTCATAGGATTTGCCCTCCAGCCCCTTCACCAACGTGATTGCCCTTCTCTGCACTTGCTCAACTCTTATGTTGAGGAGCCCAGAACTGCACACAGTACTCAAGGTGTGGCCTCACCAATGCCGAGTACAGGGGCACAATCACTCCCCTAGACCTACTGGCCACACTATTTTTGATACAAGACAGGATGACATGGGCTTTCCTGGCCACCTGGGCACACTGCTGGCTCATATTCAGCCTGCAGTCAACCAACACCCCCAGGCCCTTCTCTGCCTTACAGCTCTCCAGCCTGTGTCCCCCAAGCCTGGAGTGCTGCATAGTGGTGTTATGTCCCAGGTGCAGTGCTCTACACTTGGAACTGTTAAACTTCAGCCCATTGGTCTCAGCCCATCAGTCCAGTCTGTTCAGATCCCTCTGAAGAGCCTCCCTACCCTCAGGCAGATCAACACTTCCTCCCAGCTTAGTGTCATCTGCAAAATTACTGAGGGAGCATTCAATCCCTTCATCGAGGCCATTGATAAAGATGTTGAACAAGACTGGACCCAGGACTGAGCCCTGGGGGATGCCACTCGTGACCGGCCTCCAGCTGGATTTGGTTCCATTCACCACCACCCTTTGGGCCCGGCCATCCAGCCAGTTTTTAACCCAGCTGAGGATCCACCTGTCCAGGCCAGTAGCAGCCAGTTTCTCAGTCAGAATGCTGTGAGAAACTGTGTCAAAGGCTTTACTGAAGTCCAGGCAGACACATCCACAGCATTCCCCTTGTCCATTAAGCAGGTCACCTTGTCACAGAAGGTGATCAGGTTAGTTTGACAGGATCTACCTTTTGTGAACCCATGTTGACTGGGCCTGATCCCCTGGCCATCACGCATGTGCTGCATGACAGCTCCCAAGATGACCCTCTCCATGATCTTCCCCGGGACTGAGGTCAGACTGACAGGCCTGCAGTTCCCCGGATCCTCCTTCTGGCCCTTCTTATACATGGGTGTCACATCTGCCAGCCCCCAGTCGAGTGGGACTTCCCCAGTCTGCCAGGATTGCTGGTAGATGATGGAAAGGGGTTTGGCAAGCACATCTGCCAGCTCTCTCAGCACCCTCGGGTGAATCCCATCTGGCCCCATTGACTTGTGGGTATCTAACTGGCCAAGTAGGTTGCTAATCATTTGCACCTGAATCATGGGAACTTTGTGATTCTTCCCCTCTCTGTCAGCCAGAGGATGAGTACTCAGAGAATATCCATCTTTACTATTAAAGATTGAGGTAAAGAAGGAATTAAGGATCTCAGCCTTGTCCTCATCCCTTGTCACTAATGCTCCCCCTGCATCCAATAAGGGCTGGAGATTCTCCTTCACCCTCCTTTTACTGCTAATATACCTATAGAAGGACTTTTAGTATCTTTTACAGAACTGGCCAGTCTGAGTTCCAATTTAGCTTTAGCCCTTCTGACTTTCTCCCTACAAGATCTCACTACATTCCTATAGTTGGCCCAAGACAACTGCCCCTTCTTCCAAAGCTTGTATTTTTCCCTCTTTTCCCAAATATCTTCCTGGACCTCTCTACTCAGCCAAGCTGGCTTCCTTCCTCACTGACTCCTCTTCTGACAGACTAGGAGCCTTCTCTGTTTACAAACAACAAGTCCAGCAGGGCACCTTCCCTGGTGGGTTTATTCACCATCTGGGTCAGGAAGTTGTCTTCCAAACACTCCAGGAACCTGCTAGACTGCTTCCTCCCTGCTGTATTGTACCTCCAGGAGACATCCGGTAAGTTGAAGTCCCCAATAAGGATGAGGGCTGGTGATCATGAGACTTCTCCCAGTTGTTTAAAAAACAACTCATCAGCTTCCTCCTCCTGGTCAGGTGGTCTATAGCTGACTCCCATCACTGTATCTCCCTGACTTCGTTCTCCTCTGATTTTTACCCAGAGACACTCAACCCTGTCTTCACCATACTCCAGCTCCAGGCTGTCAAAGCATTCTCTGCCATACAGGGCTACCCCACCTCCTCTCCTACCCAGCCTGTCACGCCTGTACAGTTTGTAACCAGCAATTGCAGCACTCCAATCATGTGAATTATCCCACAGCATTTCTGTGATGGCAATCACATCATGGTCTCCTTTAGTAACAAGGACTTCTAATTCCTCCTGCTTATTGCCCATGCTGTGTGCATTGGTGTCTGGTCTATTGATCTTGATCCCTTCCTCCTTAGGGAAGCCTTACTTCCCAAGTGACAGCTGGTTAAGTTACCTATCCCATCAGTAATAATTACATCTCTACTCTGAATTAATGCAAAATCCCCCTGGTTTACTAGGGTGGCTGACCAGAGGTTACTGCCAGCACACCATCCCTCAGTAACTAGACCACCACTCCCAGGCTTTTTTCCATCTTGCCTGGCCCTGTCCCCCTCCCACTTCTCATCTAGTTTAAAACTCTATTAATGAGCCCTGAAAGCTGCTTTGAGAGTATACCTCTGCCCCTTGGGGATAAGTGCTCCTCAGCCCTAGAAAGCAAGGCTGGTGATGCTCAAGCCAGGCCATTGTCGAAGAACCCAAAGTTCTGCTTCTCACACCATGCTCTGAGCCAGGTATTAATTTCCTGGCTCTTCTCATTCCATCCCTCCCCATTCCTTATAGTGGGAATGCCGGAGGAAAAAACTACCTGTGCTCCAGATCCTCATACCATGGGTCCCAGGGCCCTTAAATCCTTTTTAATAGTCCTCAGTTTTCTTTTATGGATTTCATTACTACCTATTTGGAAAATTAAAAGTGGATAATAATCCATGGGCCTTAAACCAGATGACATTGTATCATTGCCTGTGTAGCATTTAATCCCTCAATTTCCACAGTAGGCTTCTCCTTGTAACTTCAGTGGCAACAGTAGAATTGAAAAGCAGGTGGATCACTAAAGGATAAGCTGTTCTCTTAAACAAAAAGAGTGACACAGTGTTCTGAGCCAACCTGTTTGAACAAAGATCCCTTACCTTGCTTTCCACACTTCAAGTGCAGTGCCTTCATTTCTCACTGCTGACACAGTGCCCAGCAAGCTGTCCTGCCCATAGTTTCACTATTCCTTCACTGACTCCTACAGAAGAAGGATGAGAATGCTCTTCCAAAGAGTCCCTAGGATGACAGCATTTCAAGCAAGTTGCTTGGTAAGTCTTACTCTCAGGCTCCTATAAGCATCTGTGCACCCATACTCACCCACCAAGGGCAGCACAGAAACCATGAAGTCAATCCATTAAGTGCTACTCAATTTGCACAGCATGAAGTTTTGATGTGAGCAGTGAGGTAAACTGGCAAAGACTTCTTAAAGCAGATGGTGATGTGACTGACTTTGATGAAAGATCAAAACTCGAGAAACTCTGGCAGTAGTTTGTGTTGACAAGTGTCCAGGCATATTACAAGATGGTCAGTGAGCAATGGGAAAGAAATGGAAAAGCACAAGTGTTTCATAAATATTTCATCACACTGTCTTCCACGTTGTAACATATGGATTTGGTCCATGTTTCTCAGAAGATGAGAATATGGAAAAGTTCCGCCTGCCCAATACATTGCCAAAATTTTCTTTCATTGATGGAAATTAACAATGGTATATAGTCTTGACACATTACATTTCTAGAGTTTTGTTTAGAAGACAGTGCATTAACTATGTGTTGCTAGTAACACTTCTAATTATGCAGTTTAGGAGGTCAAAGATCATAGCTTCCTGTCATCAGTAACACTTTTTGTAAACCTTTCCTTTACATTGAAGACAATCAAGTATTTTCAGATTATTTTGGAGTGCTATGGTATTCTAAATTGCCAATAAGTGTTCTTAACAACATGATTATATTATTTGCAATTTGAAGCATATTTAGTGGACTATGCCCATGGTATGCATTGATTGAGAAAGTTACACTAAGGTCGGACAGAAGAGAGTAAATGAACTCAGCAGGAATGATACTTTTATAAATGTGTGGTACCTTGAAACTCTGCAGCTTGTGTCACAAACAAATTCATAAACAAATTGCCCTGAAGGTCTTGGCTTAAAACTCTTATGTTTACCTACAGATGTACAATCTATTTTACTAGCTTTCTGACAATACATTTGACCGCAGGATTCCTAAGATCTCAAATAAATATGAGTAACTGCATGTAAAAAAAAAAAAAGTTTAAAAAAGAAAGCATATGGTAGCATTTATCTCAACTACTATCAGGTCACTTTCTTTTCTAGTTCATTTAACAGTTCGTTTCAAGCCCAAAAAGCTGTGTAACAAAGAACACTGAATTCAGTTGGAAAAATGGGGTAAATTGAATTTAAGGGAATGTTTAATTACTCTGGGAAGAATTTGTCGAGGAAGCCTAAGCTAACACCCCATCACTCAGGGGAAGACATCCTTTATGGGTCTTTTTTTATTTGTTTGTTTAAATGAGTTTTAAGGACTCCAGCAGAACAGCATTTTCAACAACAGGGGTCCCCTAAGCTCCTCTTCTCTTGCACAGAAGTGAGAATACATGCATGGAACTGAAAACCTGGTATTGTCTGAGAGCAACTTGTTGTTTTCTGCATTCAGCAGCAGCCATTTGGAACAACCAAAGGGAAAACAAGCTCTGCAGTTTGCCACCTATGACATGTGTCTCCTCAATCCTTCCCACGCTGGTTGCCTGGAGTAGTCTAATGATGTTAGGAAGGCACCTTCCCACTCTGCCCATAGGACAGAAGCACACCTGATTCCCTGAGTCTTTCTGACCTTGTCTGGGAGTCAATAAAAGGTGAGGTCCCAGCACAGAGATGAAGACTTATAACTTGTGCATTGTGCAGTAATTGCCACTATTTTGATAGTGGAGGGCAGCAGGACAGACCTCAGTGGGAGGAGGTGCTCTGTGCCAGATACAAGACAATTCCAGGCAGCTCCACAATGCACAGGTCCTACACCAAGCCCAGGAGGACCTGGAGCCTGGACCATCACTATGTTAAGACCAGGACTGCTTAGTAAAGCTTGGGGATTCCAACCAACAGTCTCTGTTGGAGTAGCAGGGCACTATGGAGTTCTCAGCTCCGAAGGGAACCAGCAGCCAGTGATGCTGTGGTGCCTGTGTGGGAAGCTGCTGGGAAGGAGGGAAGGAGGGAGGGAGGGAGGGAGGGAGGGAGGGAGGGAGGGAGGGAGGGAGGGAGGGAGGGAGGGAGGGAGGGAGGGAGGGAGGGAAGGAGTACCAATTCCAAAGCATGAGGAATGACTGTTCCAGAGGGGCACCCTAATATCTGGGAAAGGAAAACAGAGGTGCCTGGTGTTAACACAGATTGACCAGAAGATTCCAGTTACAGTCCTTTATTCAGAAGAGTGAAAATATCTAAATGAGGGATACCCACTGCCCTTGCCCCAGGGAAATGCCTCTGAAATGCTAAGTTTTTTTGTGTGGTAGGGAATGGCTTCAGGGGTGGTTTCTGTACAAAGACCACAAGAACTGGCCCCATGTTGGACAGCGCCAGTTTTAGTCAGGTCCAAGATGGAACCACCACTGGCCATAGCTGGTCCTGTCAGTCATGTAGGTAGCACCTCTGGGATAATGTTAATTAATAAGGGGTAAAAATGCCTGCACAGCAGCAGCTGGGAGAGTGGAGCCAGAAAAAAGAGTGAGAGGAACAGTCCTTCAGCTCCCAGTGCAGAAGGAGAGAGAGGAGGTGCTCCAGGCTCTGGAGCAGAGATTTCCCTGCAGCCCCTGAAGAAGATCATGCTGAGGCAAACTACCCTCTGCAGCCCAAGGAGGAGGATGGTGGAGAAGTTATCCACCTGTAGCCTATGGAGAACCCCACACTGAAGCAGGTGGAGGTATCTAACGGAGGCTGTGACCCTGTGGGAAGCCCATGCTGGAGCAGCAGGATCCTGGCAGGACCTGTGGTCCCATGGAGAGAGGAGCCCACACCAGAGTAGGTTTGCTGGCAGGACTTGTGACTCTGTGTGGGACCCACACTGGAGCAGTTGGTGAAGAACTGCAGCCCATGGGAAGGAGTCCCATTGAAGATGGTGGTAGATAACTTCTCACATGGGAGTAACCCCATGAGCAGGGGAGGAGTAGGAGGAGTTTTCCCTCTGAGGAGGAAGGAGCAGCAGAGACAATGTGTGGTGAACTGGCTGCAACCCCTGTTCCTCATCCCCCCCATGCTGCTCAGTGAGGGGAGGTAGAGAAATGGGGAGTTAAGCTGAACCCAGAAAGAAGGGAGGGATGTGGGTTTTTTTAGATTTCTTCTTTCTTTTCATTGTATTGCTCTGTTCGACTGGCAATAAATTAAATATCCCTCCATCTGTTTTGCCTGTGACAGTAATTGGTACATGACCTCTATGTGCCTATTTTGACCCACAAGTTTTTAACTGTATTTTCTTCCCCTGTCCCTCTGAGGTGGGTGCCTGGCAGCCAATCATGGTCAGATGGTAGGGATGCATGTTCTGTAGAGACATGGGGTGGAGACTGTTGAAATGTTAAACCTGGAGCAGGACCTATATCCAGACCCACAGTGACAAGGTGTGGAGCTTGCAATGTATACAGATGTTAAAACCATTGTAATGCACTTGACCTTGTTGTTTTGCAGGGCCAAGGGGTGGAGTTTCACTTAACGTGCATAGATATTGCTACCACGTCTATTCCTTTTGTCTGGTAGGAAGGGTTGACTTTATAAGACATATCTATTTAGGTTATGGTAACAATAAAAGCAGAACTTGTAATGAATGTAACATTTTGCTGAGGAGAAGGATGGAATGTAGTGAGCATAATTGTCAGGGTCATGCTAGCTGAAGGGGACCCACTGCAAGAAGAGGACAAGGGCTGCCTATTCCTCAACAGACCCCCCACAGCTGAGCCCATCAGTCAAGCATGGTGCCTTTGACACTGCCAGAGGAATGTGCTACACAAAAATGTATTTAAGATAGAATGATAAAAACAACAACAAACCCTAAGAAAGAAACAAGGCCAGAGCAGGAGGAGAGAGGAGCCAGACAAAAAGACCACACCAGATGAGAAGGAAGAGAGGGGAGACAGGAGCCAAACTAGTGGCAGCCCAAGAAGTGGCTGCAGCCAGGGGCAGCGGCCACACAAGCAGTGGTTGAGTGGTGGGATGCTGAAGGGACTGTCGCCAGTGGAGGAACCACCATGCACTGGCCCAACCTCCTGCACCGCCTGTCCCCTCACTGAAGGGGCCAAGTGTAGCATGCAGTGGGGGCCTGGGTAACAAACAGGGGAGGAGAGCTTTCACAGAGACAAGGGGAGCCTTCCTTAAGCATTTGCTTATTTTTTTCCCTTCTATTACCGGAATCGGCAATTAGAATTTTGCACTCTGATAATAAAATGAGTTTACTGAAATGACATTAAAACTGGTAAAACAGTTTTGCTGCAGCAAACCTGGCAATAAAATACTTTGAACAAATGAGGAGTGACAGAAGAAAAAGAGATCATTTAGACAGGTTGAAATGATGGGACTATAGAGAAAGAGGGAAATCAGACCTGTGGAAAAGAGGCGTATTTCTGGTGCAGCAAGGTAATACTCAAACCTGAAAAACTACCAAAGTAATGCTACAAATAAGGTGACTCTGTTCTTATATTCCCAGCAGCAGCAAAGAAGTACAGCGGGGTTCTGCTTCCTGCAGCTGCATATTTGGTCAAAACTTGTTTAATGGCATTAGCTAACAGTGTGTCTCCTACTCATTTTTAAAGGATGTTTTAAAGGAAATTTGTCTCCCCTCCTTAATTTAGCCATAGAGTGAAGCACCAAAATAATGAGAGTAATTCTGCCATCTGTAGATCATCAAGCACTGCACAAAATGTCCACCCCTGCATCAGAAAGTATGACTATGCAGTATCCCTTGTCACACTTGTAAAAAACATTGTCTCCCACCTAATCCTTAGTTCAACAATTTTGCAAAAGCTGAATCACTCATGGTTCTGTGTTACTAGCACCTGTGATGGGAAGGATTTTATTCCTCCTCAGCCTTGTAACAAAATCCAATATTCCCAGTTATTTATTGACATAATTAAAAAAAAGAAAAATATAGATATAGAAAAGTTTTCTTAAAATAAATCCATGTCAATCCGCCTAGAGTTCATATTAAGGTTGTTAAAAATAATTAAAAAACTATCTTCAAATTCACCGTATTTTTTCTGAAATTAAATTATCACAAATTCCTTTTATTAGTAGTAATGTTCCGTATTTTAATGAAGAAATCTATATTAAGAAAAGTTGAAATTACTTTTCCAAGACAACAAAACCTAGAAGACCACACATCATGGAGTACAGAGTGTTTTGCTCTTGTTCCCATGTGCACCTAACAGAACTAAAGAAAAACTGCTGTAAAAAAAAAATCCATACACATAATTTTACATATTAACTAAAGAAAGAAGATATGAGTCATCTACTTTCCTTAGTAGAACTACAAGCAATTGTTGTCCAAGGGACTTCAGCATTTCAACCCCAAATATATCTGTTTCGCTCAGTTATGTGTGTATATAAATGTAATAATTTCTACTATAAAAATCCAAATGCTTAACTAATGGCAAACAGATGTATGATTTGAGAGATGGATAAAGCTTAAGATATACAAAGTTCTTCAGTCCATTTTATCAACTTTCCAGCTCGCTTCTGGCCTTACTGAAGTCATTCACGTTCTCTATAATTTTTTCTCAGCCCATGAAGTGACACTTCCCTCCCAGTTTGAAACAATGAGCTGTTAGGACAGAAAGCAATGTCTGGAAGTTCATGCGTAATGCAAGTGCTGAACCATTGGGTATATGTGACAAGAATTTTGTCTTGGGGTTCAGGAGTTCATCACGTCTTGTCACACTGCATTTGGCACAACCAACTAGGAGGTGTTGCTGCCTCTGAAATCATGCCTCACCACCAAAAAAAAAAAAAAAATTAAAAAAATTGGGATTCTCAAGAGAAATCTTTGTATACTTTGTAGAGCACCTCAAACTAGTTACCAATGCTGTAAAATACAAACAGGTAAGATTTACAGCTGAGCAGGATAGAGACCACACAGCTGTAATGGGCTCATGTACAAATTAATGCGGGACAGGGTATTACAAATCATGCCATGATGCCATGGAAGTATGTCTACAAAGGCTGCATGTTGAGAGTCTTGTATAAAGTTCATTTATCATCACATTTGATTAATACTATTTAAAAGAATTTCAACCAATTGAAATCCCACTTCTAATTAACTTTAAAAGGGTAAAATTCAGTATTTATGCATTGCACCTACAGATATTTAAAAAAAAAAAAATTGTAATAAGGAAGTGTTCCAGGTGTCTTTGGTGAAGAGACTTCAAACCACAAAGTATCTCCTCCACAGTGGTACTGCCTATGGACATGCCAATTTAACAATTCCAAATCCGGTCCTGAATTTGAAATATTGACTTTTATCAATGTAAAGTCCAAAACACAGACAGACAGCATTGTTAGACACTTGGGTCCTGCCCTTAAATGAAAGTATCTTTTCAAGTAAATGCAAGAATTACTATCAAAACCACAAGTTCTCAGCCTCAGGGACTGATAAAGCCAAGACTCACACTACTGAGCAGTTTCTTACATGAGTACTTAGTAATTACTCAGTGATAGGAGAAAAACTGTGAAATGGAATTTTAAAACTAAAGACCAAATTCTGCTATCATTTATCTGCACAGTAGAATACTAAGTAAAGTCAACTTAAATAAATGTAACTGATTTCTCATACAATTAAAAGAAGCAAATCCTGTCCTAATTTTTGTTCTTAAATACTGACTGCTACTTTTAAAATTTTACTTTTCAAAATAAAACACATCTAATTGTCCCCCTGATTCACAATTAACCCCACAGGACCACCACTCCTCCAGAATGGCTGCAAAATGTTTTTATCAATAGCAGGAACTGAAAAAATATCTGAAAGAAAAATTTCTATAAAAGGTTTTGGTCTTATGAACTTTCAGGATGTAAGGTCAAAAAAGTTTGCTTCAACTTTCTCATAAGCTGAAGATAAAAGACCTTAATAAAAGAAATAGTTATTCTAAAAATACAGCAATATAGGAAGCAGTGGTGAAATACATCTTGCACTAGAGTGGAAATCTAACATAAAAAAGAGGAATGTGATCAAGTATGGAATCTGGGAAATCACAGAAGTGGCATTTTAAGTCAAATAGTCCAGTAGTCAAACAAAAAAAGACAGTAAACCAAGTACAGTGAAAAAACACCAAGATGGTTAAACAAAAAGAAAGAATGAAGGAAAGTCAGAAGGAGAAAAAAAAACCACACCACACAACAAAATATTGCCAGCTTTCTATCTTCTAAGAAGTCATTTATACCAAACATGTATAAAGACAAAAACAAAACAGAACGAAGATAGAAGCTGCAAGTAAATTAGTGAATCTGCAGAGAGAAGTAAGCACTACTGTGCAGAAACTATCTAGAGAAAACAAACAAAAAGACAACGGACTATGAATTTTCATGAGTTTTAATATTGAAGGAGCCAACCGTAGTTGTATTGCTATGGCAAAATGATGTGATTGGAGTCTTTTGGAAAAATTACTTCTCTTGAGATTTGGGCTGTATTGTTCTCCCCATCAGTTAATAGTTCTTGTTTACACTGCCACCAACCACCTAAGACACCATCAAATTTCATGGCCTCAGTGGCAATCTCCTCCTGGCTCATTCTCCTTCCTACTATTTCATATTTTTACCCAGTTCATTTTTTTCTACTTTCCCTTCCTGGGGAGGGATGAGGAAGCAGCATATTCAATTTGCCAAATATGGGTTTACATCTGTCCTTAATTTGAAAAAAACCCACAACATAAACAACAGAAGTCTATAATAAAATATACACTGAAACTCCTCTGAATGTTTTTCTAGCCTCCAACAACTCACGGATCTCACAGGCTAGAAGTGACCCCTTGGCATTTAAAAACAATTTAACCCCAATGGATTTTCCTTATGTAAATTTGTTCAACTACTTTTCAAACTTTAAAAACATAAAAATTCCAACTGTAAAGAATTCTACTGCTTTGATACGTGTGTGAAGACCTCCACTTTTTCATCTTACTTCCTTGGTACTTAGGTCTTTTGAAGCCTTTTAGTACATGTATTGGCAAGGATAGTCAACAATTGGTCCATATTTACTATGTGTGTCACTTGTGAACTTATAAATCTTTCTTATGCTGGACCAGCTGTCTTTCCAGCTAAAGAATAGCCTGGCCAGCTGTCTTTCCTGCAAAAGAATAGCCTGCTTTGCTGTATCATATACACAATGCATCCCATATGGTGATCATTGGCTGGATTTCTCTTAACCTCTTCAAGGTTTTTGTGAAATTTTCTGCCTTTTTTTTTTTTTTTCCAAATAGGAGGAGCATGGGCCTTAGAGACACAGCAATCAGACATGTTTCTATCTTTAAACTTAATTTTTCAATGTTCTGAGGTTCACTGAACTGAGGTTTTAATGGAATTTGTTACTACAGTCACAAAATGTTGCTGCTGATAAGTGTGCAGTTAAGAAGGTTTTTTCTCTTTCTTTTTAAGTAAAAGTAGGAAAAATATTGGTGTATGCTGCCATTGCCAGTACCTGAAGGGAACATACAAACAGGAGGGGAATCAACTTTTTAAAAGGGTAGACAGTGGCAGGACAAGGGGGAATAGATTAAAACTAAAGGAAGGAAGGTTTAGATTAGCTCTTAGGGGGAAGTTTTTTACAGAAAGAGTGGTGAGGTGCTGGAACAGGCTGCCCAGGGAAGTAGTGGATGCCCCATCCCTGGAGGTGTTCAAGGCCAGGTTGGATGGGGCCCTGGGCAACCTTGTGTAGATCCAGGCCTGGAGTTTGGTGGTCCTACCTGTGGCAGGGGTGTTGGAGCTCTATGATCCTTGGGGTCCCTTCCAACCCAGACCATTCTATGATTCTATGATCTACAGTGAATTTCCTGTGCTATGCTAATGTCCAGCTACTGAGCTTCACAGTCTTTTTACAACTCATCACAGCTTGCCTTTGTCAGTACCACACTGAATATCTTAATGCCATGATGAAAATTTTATCATTTAACTACTAAATCCTCCTTGTATTACTTCCAACTATGCTGAACAGCATGGATTCACTGGAGGCGCTACTGATGACATCTCTACAAACTGTAATATAAAATGATAATAACTCTTAAAATAGATGAGTTATTGTTACCTTCTTTAATTGTTTTTCTTATTATGATGCATAGTTTTATTGGGGGCATTTGGTGATGGCACCTGCTAAAAGTGACCTCCAAACACTGCTTCAGTCAGATTGCTTCTGAAGGAGCCAGAAAGCAGACGAGTAACGAGCACCAGTAAACTTTTGAGCTGTCATCTGTTTTCACAGGATCACAGAATTACAAGGTTAGAAAAGACCTTTATGATCATGGACACTGGGCTAGCCCAATACTGTATATTTATCCATGGATCTTTTAATTCTATTCTTTATCATCTATTCAATTAATTTATTTGGTACAGGTATTAGCACAGCCTCCATAGGTATGTAGAGGTATCATCAGGAACTGATAATCTTAGACTGTGGAGATGTTCAGACTTCCTGTTGCCCACACTTTCCAAGTCTTTGCTGCTGACTGGGTTAGATATGGCCATGAGATATGACTGTCTTCAGAAAATTGATGATTCTAGAGCTGAACTATAAATTTTGTGGACAAAAGATCATACTGGGATACTTTATCCTTCTTTCAAGAACTTCCTTTGCATAGTGTCCTGGAAGTTTAAACCATTGTTAGGAATGACTTTGCCTCCTTAGAAGGGGCTGCATGTCCTTATTTACACATCATTATGTCTAACACAAAGAGATTAGCACCTTCTCTGACACAAATATTTTAGTTGTGCACAAAGTAGTGACAGATGTATAGATCAAGAAAATAATTTTAAATGACATGACCATAATTAAAAATCCTGATAGAGAACCTGCTTGGCATCAGTTAAAATAACTTCTGACTATTAACAGTTGCTCTTTTCCAATGGTTACTGCAAATAGCTGCTCTCAAGAATGATTAAAAACTCTAGCCTCCAAAATTTCAAATTATTCATTAAAATTATTGTAGACAGTGTTCACTAGAACCTCTGAATAATAATCAAAATCTGTACACATACATTCTTGTCATTTCTGGGTGCTTCTGTCATACATGCTCAAGTTAGCATTTGGTACTCTCACTTTTCTTGTAGGAAAAGAAACACACAAATAATTTTCAACTGTTAAAACACTAGTTACAGTAAGTCAGATTTCTCAAAGCTCCCTTTCAGTTTTTAGAAGCTCAAGCAAGACTGCACACTGAGTCTTTAACAATTACATCCTGGGCTCCAAAGAAGCCAGTTAGGAAATATCCCATCTCAGGGATAAAAGGGTGAGGAGGGAGAGAGAGGAACAGCAAGAGAGATCACAGGCATAATCTTAACAAAATGTCAACTCACTTGAGGACTGGTGCTTGGATCAGTGCAAACATATGCTCACAAATGCTCACCACTAGTCATGCAGATCTAAGCATACAGTGCAAGCTGAATTGAACAGTAAACCTCAAGTGTTAAAAATCTGCTGTAAGAAACCAGGTTTTAGCTGATGACATCGATTTTCATATAGCAAAGGAAGTATAAGGGAAAGAAAATAGATGCATCAGAAATTGTGACAGCAGGATGGGAAAAGACAATGCGGTGTTGAATATTTCAGTAACAGCAATGCTGTGATAAATATACATAGAAAGATTTGCTGGCATTATGTTGTTGACATTATTTTGCCCAGGAAGTAGCAGAGGATTGCTGCAACAAAGTAGAAGAGAGTGAGAGTGAATATGAACCTACCCCAGTCTAAAGCCAGGCAGGTAAAATTACTGGGAAACACTCACAGTTTTCCTGCATCACTGTATATTTAGTTTAAGTAATTTTTTGATACCTGAATAGCAGCATGTGAATTCCTTCACAACCCCAACTCTCACAAAGTGCATAGCATTTTTTAAGATTTTCAAGGGATGGATATTTCTCTTTTTTTTTTTTTTCTTTCTATAACTATACAGCATAAGGATAACGATACCAAGGAGATTTTCATTCTCTTTAAAAAAGGAAAACAAGATACCAGGTGACAGAAATAATTAATTCAGGTTTTGGATAGCAGATGCTTGGATTTACAACAGTGGTCCAGGAACACTTGTACATAAATAAAACTAATTCACATGTTACCTACTTCAGAAAGCTTGCCTACATTTAATGCATGTGCTTGTCACTAGGTTAATTTTTTTCCAACTTTTTTTTTTGCTGAAGTATTTAAATATTATCAAATTTATTTTTTTTCAGCCATCTGTTCCCACTACTCTATGCTTATCTCCTCAAAACCAGAAGTAGAGTCACCCATGGTGCTCTGTGATGCCGTATACACCAGCCTGACTGTGCCAAGCATGTCTGCTGAACACACCAGCTCATTGTTCCCTCCAAACTAATGGCATCCACTGCTCCAATTTAACAGGACACTTTTTCTGTATCACCTTTGCAAACCACAACAGCTGTTACAAGAAGGCCTGCAGTGCACACTCTAATACTTATGGCCTCTTCCTCAGTTGTGGCCATGCAAAACATCCTGGGATAATGTGTTTATCTAGAGGGTGCCAGCTCATGGAGTGCATGACATAATCAATGTAACCATATCAAAAACTATAAAAGTCACCTTAAGCCATGCATCTCATAAATTTCTGCTATAAAGTTTGTCCATATTCATGCTTTGTCATTTGTAAAAATCCCAGACAGTAAGAATGGTTATGGATCAAGAGATAAATTTAAATCTTTCTGATAGAGTTAAATACATTAGATTCATAAATATATTTCCTCTGGGACTTTCTGGAAGATCTAAACTGAAATTTCTTCAAAGACTCTTTTCAAAGAAAAGAGCTATGCTGACTGAGCTTTTGATTAAAAGAAGATCTTTAGATTTTAATACTATTTTAAAACAACAACAAAGTTTATTAAAATATACATTATCTGTAAAATCATTCAATGTAGCAATATAATATTGAATGAAATTTTTTATTATTACCCAAGATCAGTGAAACTGTGAAGGAACACAGTAAAATGTGATCTTCTAATGCCTCCAATTTCTTCTGTTTTTGTAGTATAACTTGCAATTTTGAATTGTTAATCTCCTCATTACTAAAGTAGCTCTCTTCTACCTACAGAACACTGATTAAAAGCGCAAACTGACATTTCTTTAAGAATTTTAGTTACAACAATTTCCGTTTCTATTTACAGATAATGCCTGCAGGAATTATATCCTCTTTTACTTAAATACCCCCCTTCCTTTAGGTATTGTCATATCTACCTCATTCTCTTTCTGGGATAAAAACCTGCCTTCTTAAATTCCAAATATAATCACATTCTACTCAGTTTAATCTTGCAAAACTGCATTATCAACCCAAAGCCTCAAAACATTAAACAAAAAAATCCTTATTCTTCTAGAAAACCATTTACAGAGTATTTAAACACCAACTATACTATAGGAAAACAGGAAATAATATAGAAATATGAAAAAGCCAGAAAATCCCTACAGTGTTTGCCATGGCGTCTAGCTCAATGAGAAGGATGAAACATAACAGAGTCACAGGGTAAACAAAATCAATCTGTAAGAGTGCTGGTGTCTGCTTATAGTTTTACTACAATAATCTACTACACCTGACAGCTAATTTTCACAGAATCACAGAATTGTAGGGGTTGGAAGGGATCTCCAGAGATCATCGGGTCCAACCCCCCTGCCAAAGCAGCTCCCTAGGACATATCACTCAGATGGGCGTCTTGAATATCTCCAGAGAAGGAGACTCCACCACCTCCTTGGGCAGCCTGTCCCAGGGCTCTGTCACCCTCACTGTGAAAAAGTTCTGCAGGTTGGTGTGGAACTTCCTGTGCTCCAACTTGTGGTCATTGACCCTTGCCCTGTCCCCACAGACCACTGGAAAGAGGTTTGCCACTTTCCTTTGTCTCCCACACTTCAGATATTTACAAACATTGATCAGATCCCCTCTCAGTCTTCTTTTCTCAAGGCTGAACAGCCCCGGTTCATTCAGCCTTTCCTCATAAGCGAGATGCTTCAGGCCCCTAATCATCTTTGTGGCCCTCCACTGGACTCTTTCCAGATCTGTTTTTTTTATACCAGGGAGCCCAGAACTGGATACAGCACTCCATGTGAGGCCTGACCAGGGCAGAGTAGAAGGAGAGAGAAGTCGTAGGGATTGTGCAAGTACTTCTGTTCATTTTAGCAAAAATGACCAAATTTAGTTTAACACACAGCTGTGTGCAGAGTACTCATACACAGCCTTTGCACTGTTCCATACTCACCTGGTGTCTTCACTGTCCCATAGATGACTGCTTGCAGTTGCAGCACAAGTTCTGACTTAGCACTGTGCTACCACCACAGCACAAGCAAAGCTGAAGTAACACTCAAACCACTAAATACAACCTTTAGGCTTGATTTAAGAGTCTAAAGCCAGTTAGGTCACACTTCAACTTTTTTTTTTTCCCTCACCAGGAAGATATGTCTGCATTTGAGAACAATGCCATTAAAAGAGCCCCATGTGATCTGAGTAACAGCAGATAGCAACTGGTACATTTAGTGACAAGCAAACAAGTATATTTTTAAAATATATTTTAATATACTTATTAACTTAATACTTCACTAAGAATTTAATCCCTTTAAATTGGAGTTTTAAAGAATTAAGAGTTGCAATGCAATTCCAATAAAGTAAAGGTAGGGACAGTAGAATATTTTCCTTTAAAAGAGAGCAGATAAAAAGCACAGACTGTTAATTCAGACAGGCTGTAACTGCAACTGTTAAAGTCTGTGATCCATGCAATGCAGAATTCAAGTACGCACAAAGAAGCAAATCTGCTAAGAAAGTTTTTTATACTCCTGCTGTCTGCTCGTATTTTTCCCCAAGAGTTCAGAGTAAGATCATTTGCATCATTGCTTCATAACTCAATGCCTCAGAACTTTCTCAGAAAAAGTCTGTGACTCACCCCAGTGATAAATGATATGTGACAGTTTGACTTTGCAAAGTCTTAAACCCTCTATATATGTGCACACTGCAAGTGAGTGAAGGTACACTCTACCCTATCATGTAGTTAGAAACTTTTATCCATGTTCATGTTGCCAGAGAAGCTGTGGCTGCTCCTCCCTGGCAGTGTTCAAGACCAGCTTGGATGGGGCTTTGGGCAATGTGGGCTAGTGGAGAGTGTCCCTGCCCATGGCAGGGGGTTGGGACTAGATGGGTTTTGAGTTCCCTTCCAGCTCAAACTCTTCTGTAGTTCTATGTACAGATGTCTCCAGATTAACTTTTCAAAAAGTTTCTTGGCATATTATCTTATTTTACTTTCATTACATTATTTTTACTTGTCCTACCACTTTAAAACCTTTTTCAGTTCCATTTTGTGCTAGGCAGGATTTCAGAATTTTAAAAGAATCACCTGTATGTTAACTGATCAGTATTTCCTACACATTGCTTTAATAAAGCAAACATCCTCAGGGATACTCAGGGATTACATTTTGTGCTCCACTACAAGGCCTAAAATAATTTTGGCAGGTGAAATGCCAAAATACAGATACATTTAGTCCACATCCCCTTGATTTTCAGTACCTGCTCAGACAATATGAGCCTTTATATAGCTAGGTTCAGTTCAGTTAGCACTTAACAGCATTGGCTTAAGCCACTATTTACCAGTATCATAACCACACTTAGATAGCACATGCTGTGACCACACACTGCTGTGGCAAGATTGCTACTGAGATTTATATAAGACAGACGAGTTTGAACCAATTGCTCCAACACTATCTCAAGGATATGTGCACAATCAGCAAAACAATCCTCTCGAGTGTAAAGCAGATATAATTTTAAGGCTTAAAGTGTCAACACTTGAAAATGGAATTAAACACTAGAGTCTCTTCAAACATGAAGGATGCATCATCTTCAATATTTGACTGTTATCTACTTTTATTGACTCATCTAGCAGTGCAATACTTCTTGTCTTTACTCCCTGGAGAATGCTCAGGTTGACTGCATCACAGTATTACAACACTTAAAAGGACAGCTATACAGAGGATAGAGGCTCTCTCTTCACAAGGAGCTACATGGATAGGACAAAGGGCAACAGGGTGTTGGGAGGAGTTTCATCTCAATATAAGAACATTTTTTAATCACTGGAAGAACTTCTTCAGGGACACAGTGGACTCCCCATCTTTTGGGGATTTTTCAGATTTTCAAGATGTAACCAGAGAAGCTGCTAGATAATCTCATCCAGGCTCCCCTTCCCACTAAAGGGTGGACCAGATGATCTTTCAAGGTCCCTTCCAACCCAGGCCATTCTATGATGCCATGATTCTGGTCCAGCAGACTTTTGCAGGGAGTCCCATATGAAAGAAAAAACACATTGCATGGAGAAGTGGTCCCACATGGTGAACTGAAGAAGTTAATTATAACACATAAGAAAAAGTTTGAAAAAATGTATGGCAAGGCCTGAGTATTAGAGATCTGGTAGTTTTCAGTCTCTATGGACCTCCACTCTGAATACTGTCTTTTATTAAAGATAAAGATTAAAATGCATATATATTTTCTACCATGGATTCTTCCATTCCTGCCATAAGATCACATGCTCTGACTAGACTGGTCCTGTGTGGTGCCAGGAGTTGGAAGCGATGGTCCTTATAGGTCCCTTTCCACTCAGGGTATTCTTGATTCCATGTTCCAAACCTTCTAACAGAAAATAATGCACTTCTGAAAAAACCCGAAGTGTTGAAACCTTTTGGATTTTGGAAAGAAAATAATTTTAGGGATTTTATTTTTACATTGATTTATTCCATAATAATAATGTAGACGAGATTAATAATTTCACTTCTGTCCTCTCAGACACTTGCTGCAATCAGAAATAGGTGAGGCAGAATTTGAATGACAAGTAAGTCAGCAGGGCGTCTGTTTTTCATAAAGATGTTTCTTTTTAGGTGTTTCTGACAGGCATCTCATGATTTTCTAATTACATCAGTGTGACCAATTTAATTTATTTGTAATACAGAAGGTTAGGAGGAGAACTTATCTTGAACTAGTATTCATTTTCTGTGCCATATTTATTCAGTGCTATGCTTGGAAGTTTAAAACGGGTATTTGAGTTCTACATATAATAGAGATTCTTTATATGCCTCGGCATTTACAACAGGAATACATAGAATTTTGCTCTTTGGAATAGTGCAATTTTGAGCTTAAATAACTTTTCAAAAACTGGACAAAACTGGATCAGCTATCTCTTCCTTCATTTTTTAGTTCCCAATGAATTCTGCTGGTTTATGCATGACTTGCTATCTTCTTTATACTCATTTAAATAAAAGTATGGTTTACAGGCAAAATGGAACTATAACACAGCAAACTAAATACCAGCATGAAGTTGTTTAATGAAGTTATCTGAAAAATATTTCCAATATCTTTCCCATTTGGAAATAGGACATCACCCCATGCTATTAAATCCCCTTGATAATTCTCAAGAGTAATCTGTTATAAGCAACCACTGTTTCACTAGCTGTTTAGCTCATTTATTTTTCTCAGCAATAATGTGCAAGAGTGAAGAAGAGAGAAGTGTTAATAGGGAATAAAGTGAAATGAGACAAACATTACTGACAAAAAATCCAGGTACCATAGTAAAATTATATGTAAAATATTTGCATTTTTCTAAACAAAGAAATACTGTAATTTTCTTTCAGGTTCAGCCTTTTTTACTTTAATAGACCATTAAAATATAAATTTAGCTTACATATAAACAACTGATTAGAGTAAAAATAATTTCTATAGTTTACAATATAGGATAAGAAGTAGGTTCTACCATACCGAGTATTATTAGGAAATAGCAGTAGTTGAAGCTAAGTAAGTAATGGCCCAGAAGCTACTCTCAACACCATAATGAAAGAGAAATCGAAAATTATACTATCTGGAAGAAAAGGCAGATAACAAAATGGATTATTTACACAGCCTTCTCTCATAACACTCCTACAGATCTAATCTGCCAAAACCACTGACTACAGGCAGACAGAGGTAGTAGTTAAGTGCCGTAAAACAGCAATCACCTGGAATGTGTTCAAATAACTGATCTTCCAAAAATCAAAATCCACCACTGAAGACAGTCTGTCAGCAGAAAAAATACCCAACCCTGAAAGGATGATAAGGTTTCAGCTCTATAGAGGAAAGTGGCATGAACTTCAAATAAAGTTGAATTACACACAACAGCAGTAAATGATCTAAGTCGGTTTTAAAATGATTGGACTAAAAAATACCTTTAGAAAACATGTGATACACTTTTGTTCCTTTCAGAGTTTGCAGAGATTACCTGTTTTAGAAGTACCAGGGAGGAAGTTCTGTCAGCAAGTATGTAAGAGAAGTGAAACAAACAGAAAGGCCATCTAGATTACCTAAGCTACTCCCCAAGATAGTTTTCAAGAAAGGGACACTAAGGACAGTAAAAAAATAATAGAAAAACAATGTTGTGGAATAGTTGGCTGGAGTTTGGCTGCAACCAGTGGATCTTTGAATACATTAATCTATTCCTCACAGCCAAAAAAAAAAAAAAGGAAGCTGCTAAAAAAGATTAATAATTAGTGGCTTTATCTAATAAAGCTAAAACTATTTTTTGCGAGTTTTAAAAGTAACAGACAAGAATGATGTCCATTTTTTTCCTTTATTTTCCTCTCCCTCCAAGTGAATAGATTAGGAAAAAGTGCTTTCTTCTGCTTTTGCTAACTCAGTCATACACTCTGCAATTGCAAGTAGCCAGTTTACAGAATGTCTGATTTTTTAACTTCTGCTGCCAAATTTGGTAGGGCCAACCAAAAAAGCCTATGAATCGAAACACTTTCTTGCTTAAAGGCAAGTTATATATCCACGGTCAGGTGCTTCAGTGTATCAGAAGTGTTCTGCAGAATTTGAAATGGATTGCAATGAACTATTCATAAATTTGCAGCTGAACTGCAATACACTGAAACAAATCCCATAAATTCCTAGATGTGACTTCCATCTGTTTCAGCATCTTCTTTGGAAGGCCAAAATAATTTGACCAAAATATCAAATCTGCTTTTCCATTTCACTTACACTAGTATAGCCAAATTCCTATGCTGTTCTAAGACCCTAAAAAAGACTCCCAAATTTAATACAAAACAGATTACATGCCATAAAGAAAATTACTTATAACACAGTAGTACTTTTTTTTTTAATTAGCAGTATATTGACTAACAGCACAACATTTAATCTATCCTAACACTATAGCCATTAGGATTTTATTTTTCAGTTTGCAAACTGCCACCCTGTCTCTCCTCCTGTAGGGGTAGTCATCTTTTCACTGATCAAAAGGTGATCCAATTATGGAGACGACTGTTTTTTCTGTTAGTAATACTGCTAGTATTAATAGTTTTTCTACAACATACTTTGAATAATGCCCCTGTGTGAAAATGGCAGCTCTGTCAACAAATTACACCTGGACAAATAATCCTAATGTTCTGAAAATAATTAAGAATTAGAAACAAAATCTTTGTTAATACCATCTAGTAGGGAGTATTTTTATACATATTGAAAAACTTCCTTCTAAGAAACACTATAATAACAATATATGGTTAGAAATATCTTACAGGCATCATGACACAAGAACCCAACCGATCAGGACAAAATTCTGCTCCATTTTGATCTGTAGCAAAACTGTTCCTATATGAGATTCTGAACAGTCAAATCAAGCTAGTTGATAGAACAAAATATTTCAATATTTGTCAAGTCACACCAAAAGCCTGCAGACCCCTGAAGTTTCAAAACAGCACAATAAATGAAGAGCTGCAAACTAGTTATGAACCACAACACAGACTGAAGTTAAGACAGCTGCTTACACAGGAGTTATTTTCATTACATTTGACAATCGAAGGAGATGTATATCTTTCATTTTCAAAAAGGCCAGAGGCCCTTCACCCCTCCAGGAGTTGGTGTGCTCTGCTATACCCTAGCTCCCCACCAGTACGACTGCAGGGGAACTGGTCAGGAGCAAAATCAAGAGTCTCACTGTAAAAACCAACACAGGAAGAAACCTAAAGCAATGGCAGTGCTAAACTTTAGACAGCAATTTGACTTCCAAACAATTTCAGACTTAAGGTATTGTAGACAAGTTCCAGCACAGAATAAATTTAATGGTTAAACCAGTTTTTCTATGATCAACTGGCAGGCATGTAACAAAACTACAAAACTAAAATGACAACCTGGTTGGTTATGAATGATACACTATATTAGATACAAGCCTGCTGTGTGTGGAAAAAAAGCCTTTCCTAGAAAATTTGTAATTTGAGCATTTAACTCAGACACAGTATTTCAGGACATAAAGAGATATCACCTGGTGTGTTTATAAGACATAAATATAAATGAGTTCATTCTAATAACAGGAGAAAAACTTAATAACAACAACTGAGTCACATGAGATAAAAGTTTTTCCTCCAAAATTTATAGTCAAGACTCCTGTGCCAAAGCGACACTCAATGATCCACTTTAAAAATTCCTTGAAAAGTAGTGTTGTGACATTCACGATGCAGAAACAGGAATGGATGTCTACTAATGTTCTTAGCACTGCATTACAGTCTAGGGTTATTTTAATTACAGCTTAAATTAATCACAGCTTAAACCTTACTGGTATTTCAGATGGGTGGGTGTTGATGATCCTAAGGAAAGAAACCAAACCAAACCAAAGCAAACCAAACATAAAAAACCCAAAAAACAAAAAACCCCTAATTCCACACATGGCCAGAAGTTGTTCTGCCTATATTCTAAGGAATTTTTGCCAAAAGTCAAGAAGTTTCTAAAATCATGGAGACCAAATACGTGGGAGAGTGTGCTATGCTTTTATGAGAGGCTACAAAATTCTCCTATCAGTTTCCCTTTTACTGCAATACAATATACTCAGGTAGGAGAGATTATTTGATTGCATGTTTTATCACCTTAGACAACAGGCAAAAATTTGCTACTCTAACCAGTTTTCAATTTTGCAAAATAGTGAGGCACTATGAAGTTAAAAGCATTAACTCATAACAAACACAAATAAATCTTATAGGTTGCTTTAATTTAATTGTTCAAGTTTTCCTTATCTTGTCAGCTAGTTACAGCCAAGAAGGAAAGAAGACACCCATGATTTTCATCCTCCTAAAAACACTCCCTTCTGGCTGGTCAGAAATAAAGCATTTATGAGACGCACTCAATATTTAAATTTTACATATTCTAACTCACCTGCTTGGGAAGCCGGAAGAGTGAATTTTTATAAAATATATCTTTAGCCTGACTCCATGTTCCATCGATGATGATCATAACAGATGGTCTAGAAGACATCACATCTTCCAAATTGGTTGCTTCAGCTCCAGGATACAAAATAAGAGTACTGGGACTTCTGCACACAGCTGCTAATTCAGGATACCTTCAATGTACAGAGACACAAAATGACAATAATTATTAAAAGCTTCCATAACAAATACATAATTACATATATTCCAAGTTACTAACATCAACTCATCTTCTCCAAATTTTACCACTTTCTTTTTCCAACACCTCAAAACTTGTCGGTTCTCTCCCAGCTTGTAAGGGGGAAGGAAAAATACACCCACAAAAGTAATCAGTGAAAGCTGGATAAAGCAACATATCAGGATTATTTTCTGATACTTTATTCATTAGGTTTCTAATGTCTATTTGAGCCAAAGATGTTTAAACTGATTACCAAATCTCAACTTATGTATTTTAATAAGATTTTTTTCAAGCACATGGCAGAAAAGCACTATAATCATCCCATTTTGAACCTTGTATATATAAAAACCATCAGTAATTCATGGCCCACATCTACAGTACACTTTTGAAAATTTTAGCATCTAAATTTACACTTTTGTTTGTTTAATCACTACTTCTACAGCTAATGGTCCCCAAACTTGTACATTCTCTTCTTCATTCCTGCTAGCTTCTACATTTTGCAATAGTACCAGAGGAATCACAGAATGATATGGGTTGGAAGGGACCTCTGGAGATTATCTACTCTAACCTCCTGCCACAATCAGATCACCATGAGCAGGGTGCACAGGACAGCATCCAGACAGGTTGTGAATATGTCCAAAGATGGAGATTTCAGTACCTCTCTGGGCAGCCTGTTCCAGTACTCTGCCACCCTGACAGAAAAGTTCTTCCTCACATTTAGGTGGAACTTCCTATACTCAAGTTTGTGCCCATTGCCTCTTGTCCTGTCACTGGGCACCACTGAAAACTGACTGACCCCATCCTCTTGACATCCAGCCCTCAAGTACCTAAAAGATACTCCCTCAATCTTCTCTAGTCTAAAAAGTCTAAAGTCCCTCAGCTTCTTTTCATAAGAGAGATGTTCTAGTCCCCTAATCATCTTTGTAGCCCTTTTTTGTACTCTCTCTAGTAGCTCCCTGTCTTTGAACTGGGGAGTCCAGAACTGCACACAGTATTCCAGATGAGGCCTCACTGGTGCAGAATAGAGGGGGCAGAGGACCTCCCTTGACCTACTGGCCACACTTGTCCTGATACACCCCAGAGTGCCACTGCCTTTCTTGGCCATGAGGACACATTGCTGGCTCATGGCTAACCTGTCGTCCATCAGGACTCCCAGGTCTTTTTCCACAGAGCTGCTTCCCAGCAGGTCAGCCCCTAACCTGTACTGGTGCCTGAGGTTATTCCTTCCTTGGTGCAGGACCCTACACTTCCCCTTGTTGAATTTCTTAATATTTTCTGCCCAACTCTCCAGCCTGTCCAGAACTCACTAGATGGTGGCACAGGCTTCCAGCGTGTCAGCCACTCCTCCCAGTTTTGGATCATCAGTGAACTTGCTGAGGGTGCACTCTGTCCCCTCATCCAAGCCCTTGATGAGTGTATTGAACAGGGCTGGATGACCTGGACTGACCCCTGCAGAACACTTGTCACAGACCTCCAACTAGACTCTGTCACTGATCACAACACTCTGGACTCTGTCTTTCAGCCAATTTTCAGTCTATCCCCACTGTCCATCCACCTAACCCACATTTCCTGAGCTTGCCTATAAGGATGCTGTGGGAGACGGTGTTGAAAGCCTTGCTGAAGTCAAGGTAGACAACATCCACTGCTCTCCCTTCATCTATCTGTCCAGTTATACCCTCATAGGAGACTATCAGGTTCATCAGACATGACTTCCCCTTGGTGAATCCATGCTGACTACTTCTGATGCTGGCCTCAGCAGTAAAGACTAAATCAAAGAAGGGGTTCAGTAACTCCACCTTCTGTACATCTTCCTTCACCATGACACCTGCCTCATTCAACAGTGGATCCACATTTTCCTTAGTTTTTTCTTTTGCCACCAGTATACTTGAAGAAGCCCTTTCTGTTAACCTTGTCATCCCTTGCCAGGTTTAGGTCCAAGGACGCCTTGGCTTTTCTTGTGTCATCCCTGCATACTCTGAGAGCATTCCTGTAATCTTCCCAAGTGCTCAGCCCCTTCTTGCATGAAATGTAGACTTCCTTCTCCCACTTCAGATTTTTCAGAAGTTCTTTGCTCAACCAAGCAGGTCTCCTGCTTCCCTTGCCTGGTTTCTTGCTCTTAAGGATACACTGATCTTGAGCTTGGAGGAAGTGATCCTTGACTATCAGCCAGCTCTCATAAGCCCCTTGCCTTCCAGAGCCTTGGCCCATGGGATTTCTCTAAGCAGTTTCATAAAGAGGTCAAAATTAGCCTTTCTAAAGTCTATCCTACTTGTTGTTTTGTACCTACTACCCATGATCCTGAACTCTATCTTCTCATGATCACTACAACCAATGCTGACCCTACTGTTAGTGCCCTCCACCTGTCCCTCTTTGTTTGTCAGCACTAGGTCCACTAGTAGGTATAAAAACTGTCTAGCAGGTATTCACTTAATGTACAGGGAAATTCCTGAAGGTTTTTCAGGACACCACTGTAAGTTAGTTGGCAAAAATCTACGAAAGGCATTGTCTTCTAAGTAGTATTGGAAGCTTCAAAAACCACCTCTTAGTTTACAGAGAAATTCCTAATCCCACAGTGACCTAACTGCTTTTGGGCCCCTAGCAGCTTTTTAAGCACCTGCACAACTACTCCAAAAATCAAGTAAGAATCTCCTTTCTTCTTTGAGAAGAATTGAATGGTTAATAACAGAGTTTGAGTTAATATATACTATGTGTACTTCCAATCTGTGCACTCCATTATCACTCTCTGGGCATATATATGAAAACACAGAATTGAGTGCCTAAGACACTGAGATCTTGAGCTTAAGATCTCATAGGGCCATAAGGGAAATATGTGAAATGAAAGAGGAACTGAATTCAGTGTATCAGTAAATCTAGAGCGAGTATTCCAATACTCGACCATCTTCATCCTCCAGTCTGATTCCACACTATCACTGCTCACTACTGTGACCACTATTTACTAAAAACGAGTAATGAACTTGCGTTCAAAAATGAACAGTAAACTAAGTGTAAATAGAGACAGGACATCTGTAAGATAAGTCCGTGGCAAAAAGAAGTACATGGAAACTTCTCTGTCTGGTATGTTTTTAAACCTTACTTACTTTATGGTAATTTAGTATCACTTCCGTTTAACCAACAATCATGCTACACATAATCTAAAGCAAGGGAGGGTCTCGCTCAAACTACCTGGCACTCAAGGTTTAAATCTAGAAAAAATCAGTCGTTACTTTCAGATTTTTTTCGTGAGAACCCAACTCCTCAAAAAGCAAAATATCCTAAATCAAACTCATTCACATCTCTTAAATGTTTTAAAAAAATTAAACTAACCCAAACCCATGATGATTATGAAGGTCTAAAAGTTCGTGTTATGAATGCTACAACTATAGTCTTAGTCTATGCAGTATGATTCACTTGAAAACAAAGATTTTCAATGCACACTCATCCAAGTATTCCAGTCATTTTAGTTTACAACTGTCTATATGCAAAAGCAAAGGCAGTGGGGTTGCTGAAACAATTTTTTTTAAGTTTGTCCCACAAATACAACCTAGGATCTGAGGGCTCATTATGCATATACTCCTATAAGAACCTATTACACTTTACAAACTGTTAGAGTTCCCGCTATCATGAAAGAGTTTATTACCCATGGGCTTAATCCCAGAGTGACATTAAGCACATGCAGAGAGCTCAGTACTCTTTCCTTTCGTAGGAGCAGAAACATATGCTTCTAGGTTATGGTTCACATTGACAGTCACAGTCCATGTTAGAAGCTTTACTAAAATGTGTCTTCCATTCATAAAACAGTCTAGTTCTTCCTTCCTTAGAAAAGCCATGGAGGATCAAGCTAAACACCAACACTTACCGATTTGCTTGGATATAGTTTGTATAAATAGACTTTGTAAAAAAAAAAAAAATTAAAAAAATAATAATTGTATGTATTTCTATACAGATACATCTTGTTAATTCCACTGCACGTTCGTTCAGCCTGGAGAAGAGGAGACTGAAGGGAGACCTCACAACAGTCTGTGGCATTCTGACAATGGGAACAAAGGCGCAGGTGCCAATCTCCTCTCTTTGGGGACCAGCGATACAACCCAAGGGAATGGCATGTAGCTGCAGCAGGGGAGGTTCAGGTTGGATATTAGGAAGAAGTTCTTTAGTGAGAGGGTGGTCAGGCACCGGAACAAGCTCCCCAGGGGAGGAGTCACAGCACGCAGCTTGGCTGAGTTCAAGAAGCATCTGGACGATGTGCTCGGTCCCATGCTCTGACTTGGCTGGTCCTGTGTGGGGCCAGGAGTTGGACTTGATGGTCCCTATGGGTCCCTTCCAACTCAGGACATTCTATGATTTTGTATTTGTTGATTTAAAGATTTACATCCTGTCAGTTTGGTACAATTAGACTTTTTCTACTCATGTACAACCATCATCAAAAATTTGTCCCTCAAAACAGTTTTTATGTACATCCTTCAACTGCATTTATTTAGATCAGTCAAAGAAATGCTTGCTTTGGTTGAACACACTAGTGCTGAGATACTGCTGTAGGGCAGGACTTTCTCTTCAAAAATCAGATATTCTTAAAGGAAAATTATAGGAAACCATTGTGAAAAATAGCCATTTCACTATAATGCTGAAATAGAACTGCTGTCTGCTAAGATCTTTTAAAAACCTGGTCCACACCGTACCCTACAACTTTTTTTTCATATAAGCTTTCGCTTATTTGCATAAACATACTACAAGATATAAGAAAGAGGGCTAAGAATTAGATTTCATCTTCATAGAGCTGTACTTTTAAAAGTACATATAATCCTACTATAAAAACCCATTCAAACAATGTTAATATTGATTTTTTTCTTTTAGTACCAATAATTTATTCTATTGTTTAAGTACAAGAGTGATTTGAGACAAATAGTATGGCTAATTAAAAATACAAGAGACAATTTCATTAAGGCTGATGTTTGTATTCATGATGACTCATGAAATATTAAATGATATATGCCAACTTTGAAACTCTCCTCTGAGCCACAGAAGCAGCTTGCAGCTCATTCCAGTGCTGTCCAATAAAATGTATTTTTGCTTTTTTATCCCTGTCTGAATTTCCCTTGAGAAACAAGGATGGACTCAAAATGTCAGTACCAGATCTGCTGGCAGTCAAGATTGCCTTAAGATGCCTAGACAGACATTTCTGGCCACACAGTAGGTAACTGCACTGGGAGGTAGAGAAGCAACTTCTCAGAAAGGCACATCTCTAATTCCAAGTCCTCCAAATTTCCAAAAGCTGGGAGAGAAATTAGGAAGGTCTCACCAGGCTTGTAGCCACTCTTCTGTGAGCTTTTTGTCCTTTAAGGTGTTTTTTGTTTATTTTAAATACAAGGTGCTTTTATTTAAGTTATAAAGCACAATTCTGTAGTCCAGCAAGACTTGTATACATGAGAAAATTAAATTCAACAGAAACATAGAGGTAAGTTAGGAGCAGAAGGCCCCATTAGGATAAAGCACAAGGTCAAAACTAGGAGCACAAGTGGTCACATCACAATAAGCTAATAAAAGCTATTGAAGGAAGAACTGATTATGATGGTGAAGAATTTCACACAGTGGCTGCCCACATTCAGAAAAGTGGCTTTCTTGCTTTTCTTGCCATCATACGACATACAGTAGTACACAGTTTCATAGCATTTGTGAGATCAAACATGGAAAAATAAAACATGCCTGTCATCTAGACACATATCTTTGGCAGTGCAGACACAGAATGAGGGGGGATGTTTGTGCTGGGGACAGCAGTTTCTGTAGATGAGACTGCTGGACCTCATGATTCACAACAAATCTTTGCTTATAAGACATCTCCGAAAATAAGTTTACCTGCTAGTTAGTGACAACCTGGATTCAGGAACAATTCAGGTCCAGAAGGAAGCTCCTCCTTTAATTGTATGCTCTGATCAGCATTCAGGATATCAGCATTTCCTGCCATCTTTCAAACACCAACCTCATCTGCAAATGTTTGGACAGTACTGTGGCCCAATACCAGTAGAAATGTCAAAGACAGTGTCAAAGCTGGACATGGTAGTGGGGCACAACAATAATACCAAGAGGGTGAACTGAAAGCTGAAGTGGATGAAGAGCAACATGGCTGCTGGTCAGTGCTGGAGACTAAGTTACATCATATTCCATATCATAGTTTTTGTAGAAGCCTTTTGTGATGTGAAGCATGATCAGCTTCAGAGAATTAACAGGACTTTAATTTTACCTTTCATTTCAGACAGAACAGACATGTGTATAGCAGACTCTCTGAAGCCACCGAATTTCAAGAGGAGGCTGAGAAACTGAATCTCTAAACAATTACTTTTCTTCCTAGAGATCAAAGGTTGACTTTTCAAGAATTGACAGGCCTGTGTCCACCAGGGCAGAAGAGAGAGATAATGTTGCTACATAGGAAACAGGAACCTCTTAAACTCCAATTGTACTTGGCCTTTCTCAAAGATGTTGCAAAATACAAACTCCTGAATAGCAATGAGAACCTACTTCTTAATTTAGGTACTGTATTGCAGTGTGTTACCAGACTTGGTAGGCTTTACATTTGCTTTGTTTTGCATGCTACTTCACAATGAACTTTTCTCATTAAAGAAGTGGGACAGTTACAGAATTTTGAATACAAAATTATTCTATGTTCACTTAATTGCCATGAAAACAATCAATTAAGCAAATCCTTTATTTACTTTATGTTGCAGGTATTCATGCACTATTAACAGCAGTTATCAAAAGTTTCCTGTAGATTTTTTATAATCAGGACTTAGCAAGCCATGAATCTCAGCCCTTAAGTAAAAGTCACAAAAGAATAAATTATAGTGAATCTTTGATGAAGTTACAAATATACACAATTCACTCATACATATATAACAATGAAAAAAGAGATGCAGCACTGTAAGATTCCACTCTAGCAACTGCGATTGCTTTACTAAGTTCTTAATTGTCACTGGGGGGAAAGGGGGAGGAGGAAGAATACTGTTTCATTTTTCTTTTAGGAAATATTACAACTCCAACAGTGTATAACAGTTTTTAGTTGATGTTACCTGAAAGAGCCCCATTATAAACTTGGCTGGTTGTCTGTAAGACATTGCTTAGGCTTGTGAATTACTGTAGACTATTAAGCAATGTAATTATAAAAATGTGATTTAATTGATAGAAGTGACATTTGATGGGAACTAAAGGGACTTTAAATTCATGTGTGTTGGACACAAACACAAAAAGAGATTGCTTGAAAAATGCACTCAGGTAAAAAGAGGTGTTACTTTCCCTGAGGCAGAAAAAGATCTCTTCTCTGTGGGTCATTAATACCTAAAAAGGAAAGTAATGAAGTGGAGGCACATGAAGGATCAGATGGCTTGTAATTTTCTTTTCTAACCATTTCCACATTGTCAAAAGTCTATCAGAGACTCTCCATCAAGCTGTCCAAAGAAAGACAACATTTTAAGAGCAAAAGTTCTTCACAGGGTTTCTAGGCATGACTAAGAGTAAGTATGAAGGAGCACACACACACAAAGTCATTATTTCCAGAGAACAAGGAACAAATTGAGGGGACACAATGTGAAAATGAAAAAAGAAATGCAACATTATCTTTTGTCAAATCCTGAACACTCCACTGATGTTATAAACCATATGAAACTGTATGGGGTTTCTGTGGCAAGATTTGTGTAGCCAAGGGGCTACAGGGATGGATTTTGGAAGAAGCAGCTAGAAGCTTCCCCCACATCTGACAGAGCCAATACCAGTCACCTCCAAGACAGACACACTGCTGGCCAAGGCTGAGCTTGTCAGCAATGGTGGTAACACCTCTGGGTTAACAGAATTAAGAAGGAAAGGGAAAAAAAATCCCCAACCACCAACAAACCTAGTGAAAGGCACCCACACTGAAGCAGGGGAGGAGTGTGAGGCATCCTCTCCCTGAGGAAGAAGGAGCAGCAGAGCCAATGTGTGATGAAGTGACGCCAAAACTCATTCACCATGGCTCTCTGCCACTGAGGGGGAGGAAAGTGAGAATTCAGGATTAAAGTTGTGCCTGGAAAAAATGGAGGGGTTGGGGAGAGAAGGGGGTTTAGATTTGGTTTTATTTCTTATTACTCTATTTTGATCGTTAATAAAATATATTTTTTTAAGTTTAGTATGTTTTGCCCATGATGGTAACTGGTGAGTGATCTCTCCCTGTCCTTATCTCTACCAAGGAGCCTTTTGTTATATTTTCTCTTTCCTGCCCAGTTGAGGAGGGCAGTGACAGAGAGACTTTGGTGAGCACCTGGCCTCCAGCCTGGGTCAACCCACCTCAGTGAAATGTAGGAAGACATAAATACAAATACAACAGAGACTCAGTATGATACTAAGGATGGTTATGTAAGCACAACCCAAGTCTAAGTGTACCATGAAAACATAAAAATAAGCACATTAATGAAAACCAGAGGGCAAGTGGTGGGGAAGAACCATGAACCACTACACTGGTCTGCAATTCGGAGGAAAAGACAGTAATAAATATAATTAAGAATACGTAAAACTCTAAATTTAAATTTCACAGTTGAGCTTTCAATAGAATAATGCGAATAGAGTCAGCAAACAAGTCAGCTCTTGTGTTACAATATAGGCCACCTCAGAAAAATACTCCAGTAAAAACAGTGTCTTTCCTAATAAAAAGCAAGCAAACAAACAAAAAAATAAAGGAAAACCCCAAATGTATAGGTGTGAACTAGCTGGGGAAGGTCTACTGACAAGAACAGCAAGAGGGATAAAAGTCTTCCCAGAAAAACTGAATAAGCTGAGGTTTTAGGTTTTAGAGAAAAATCCAAAGGGAAACTAAGTTAATAGTCTCCAAAACCACAAGAGGAAGAAAATAAACTATCCTCCACATCCACAGAGGACAAGACAAGAAAAGGTAAGTATAACTGCAGCAAAAAGGCGTCAAACTAAACAGGGAGACAAAACCCCATAAGCTTTCTAATGGTAATAAGTTACATTCATGTGTTAGAACAGATCCTATGGGAATTCCCCAGACTCTCCTGTACATAGTATTGATAACATGCCTATGTGCAGCTGATCTCTCTTTTGTAGGGGAGTAATGGAGTATCGTGAGTATCATTCTGTCCCTACGTCTTCAACTATGTTGAAATATATATATAAATAAATATCAAATACCAACACTGGTCTTTAGTTGATCTTATTCTTAAACGTAACTCCTCTATACAGACATAATGATGTTTCCAATGTTCTCACATATATACTTAATAAAATATGGTTTTCCAATGAAAGTTCATTCCTAGTGCTGTACATGCTGTACCTATATATTACTAGCTTTGAGTTTTCATTACCAGTTTACAGACTTTAGAAAATGCTGGAATTCCAAGAAAATGCTAGAATTCCAAGAAAAATCAATTTATATAATTCACAGTTGCTGTATTTCACTTCAATCTAGGTAGCATTTTTCTTGCAGTAATTAAAAATAAGATCTACCTTACCCATCCTGCCATGACCAACAGCTAATGTGAAGCTCAAAATATACTTTAAGGAACAACTATGGTCTTGAACTCTGTAAAAGAAATACTTTCATTACTAGCCTGTCATACAAACCACTGGCGACCCTTCGTTGTAGTATGCAGCAGGCCTTGCAGGCGTATATAATCCATTGGGGTCAGCTGACCCAGGCTGGAGGCCAGGTGCCCACCGAAGCCACTTTATCACTGCCCTCCTCAGGGGAGAGGAAATATAATGAAAGGCTGCTGAGTCGAGGTAAAGAACGATGAGAGATCACTCACCAGTTACCATCAGACTAAATAAAATTAATATATTTTATTTCCAATCAAAACAGAGAAATCTAAAGCCCCTCTCCTGTCCCCTCCCTTTTTCCCAGGCTCAACTTTATTCCCTATTTCTCTCCTTCCTCCCCCTGAGAAGCACAGGGTGGGCAGGGAATGCGGCTTGGTGTCAGTTCATCGCAAGTTGTCTCTGCCACTCCTTCCTCAGAGGAGGACTCCTCACACTCCTCCCCTGCTCTGGCATGGGGACCCTACCACAGGAGACAGCTCTCCACCAATTTATCCAACATGAGTCACTCCCACAGGCTGCAGTTCTGCTCTAGTGTGGGTCCCCAAAAGAGTCACAGTCCCGCCAGCAAACCTGCTTCAGCATGGGCTACTCTCTCCACAGGGTCCCAGGTCTGCCAGGACCCTGCTCTTCCATGGCTTCCCACAGGGTCACTGCCTCCTTCAGGTGCCTCCACATAGTCCAGTGTGGGGGTCTTCCACCAGCTGCAGGATGGATATTTACTCCACCATGAACTTCCCAAAACATCCATGTAGTCTGACAACAATCTCCACTAAACAGAACTACTCAGAGCTTTCTTTTGTGCTTGAACTGACTCAAAGTACTTTGTCACAGCTTATTTACACGTTCTCATGATCTTGAGAAAAGTAGCATTTTATTATTTCTGGGATGCATGCTCTTCAGTTCTGTAATTTAAACACTATCTTATCTCACTATAATCTAGTTTTTCTATCATAAACATTTTTATTGCACATCTATACTGCTTCTCTCAAACTCTCTAAGTGGTTTTAATTCAACAGGGATATATTAAACTTTGCCAGTATGAAAGGCAAGTGTTCAAATTTTTAAACTCCAATGTTGCCATTTAGTAGGAAAAGTACTAATATTACAGAACAGATGTTAATTTATTACCTGCAAAATACCATCAAGTTAATCTTTTTACTAATTTACCTTGGTCATAAGCAGGTACCTTTGCTTCCTCAATACTCCCACACTTAGAAGTTTGTAGGAGTACTGATCCCCATAATTCCCATGAGATAATAAAATTAATAAAAAAAAGGGCTACAACTCTCTATCATCTCCACGCTCAGTAATAGTCCCTTAGGATCAGGACTAAAGGCTAAGAGATGCACAGCAAGAGAAAAAATTGTGTTTTCATACCAGATACTCCTACCTCTTTTTTAGATGACATTTAGTCTCTGATACACTTTGGATATTTTTTTCTTCCTTTCTAAATAGATAAATTACATAAACAGATTATCCTTGGTTGAAAGATCAAATAATGAAAAATATATTTAAAGTTTAGAAACTTGGGAAAAAGTTCATCAAAACAGCTTTTTCAATAACCCCTTCTAATCTATGAAAACCTGTATATAAAATACTGTGTTAGCAAAAAACCATAATTACCAATGTTTCCAAATAACATTAACGTTAAAGCATAAACATGTAAATAAAACAGAGGTAAGTTTGGTTTTACCAGGACCCTGATAACATGATACCAACTTACTTATTACTGTCACAACTGGAGCTGGCCTGCAATATTTAATAAGCTAGAATAAAAAGGAACGATGAGTGATGAGTTGCTTTTATCGACTCTTCCATATTCCAATTTCAATTTGCTTCTCCTTTCTCATGTACTGTGCTTAAATTAAAACCAAAATAGAACATAAGCTAGTAATAAAAGGAAAACAACTTCCTGTCTGTAGTATTAGAGTACTAATACCATCCCAACATTTAAAAACCTGACTGTTCTAACTAATATGGTAACAATCATATTTGGTAGCACTGGCAGATTAGTTTTGAAAATTAATGCAGTGGCAGCCAAAGATACAATCCTCTCATGTAAGGAGAAGCAGATACTTTAACTTGCCAAGATTTTGCTTTGTTAGTTGACCTCAGTATTAATTCTCTCAAACATTTAATGGCTTCTTCAACTAAAAGAGTCTATTGCAAACCCCTCCCCCTGTCAAAAAAAAAAAACCCAAACCAACCAAAACCCCCTAAAAATCAAACCACAACCCAAGAACAATAGCAACAACAGATTCTTAAGCACTAAAACGCAGGTCTCAACATTCTGCTGAAGAATACTGCATTGAGTAAACATCCTCCTGTATACTGCTCATGCAATGGAAAAAGTAAGAAAAACAATATACCATTTTTTATGATGAACGTGAATATATATTGCAGTAGCAATCATTTGGCTAAGTTATATCCAGCTTCTTTAAGCAATTAACTGCAGAGAAACCTCAACAGCTGTACTTAGAGGCCATAATCATAGGCTAAACTGCAAACTGTTTCTTCCCTGTGTAACAAATACACCCCGACTAAGAAGTCTAATCCTCTCTCAAGCAGTTTGTAGGACTCATACAATAAGCCAGACAGAGAAACTGCAATAACTCTAACAGATCTTTATTTCCTGAGTCTTAAGATGCATTTTGTGTAACAAAAACTACTCAACAACTAATACCAATATTTCTAAACATTTTAAAACCTTAATTTCAGTAACAAAATTCCTTTCCTCCTCTGGTCTGTAAAACTTGCTTTCTATAATATCGGTATTACATTGTTTTTATCTCGTTTACTACAATTTGAGACATTAACCACATAAAATCCAAAATGCACTACTTCATCAAAATGCTTGTTTTAGAGAGAAAGGGGATAAATTGGAATAGGAGACAGGAAAATTATGAAGAATTTTCAAAGTGTCACCACCAGAGACTAAAATAATCTTCCACTCCTTTTAGTAGAGAAAAAAATCTCCAAATAATCTCTAAGACATATCAGGAGGAGGGGAAGGGAGGGAATTTCTAAAGCTATAATCCCCGAATAGTAGGAAAAGGTCATACCATACTTTTATTAAACAAGATATTAAACAAGACTGCCCCAGCAGAGAGCCCCAGGGAACATTGCTTGTGACCGGCTGCCAACTGGATTTAACTCTGTTCGCCACAACTCTATGTGCTCAGCTGTCCAGCCATTTTTTTACCCAGCAAAGAGTTCTGGGGCCAGTCCTCTTTAGTATCTTTATCAATGAACTGGACAAGGGGATGGAGTGCTGCCTCCTTAAGTTTGCAGATGACACTAAATTTGGTGGGAGTGTTGATCTGCTGGCTACAGAGGGACCTGGATAGTCTGGATTGATGGGCCAAGGTCGATTAAAGTTTCCAAGGCCATGCACCGGGTCCAGCACTTGGGTCATAACAACCCAATGCAACGCTACAGACCTGGGGAAAAGTGGCTGAAAAAGTGGCTGGAAAGCTGGCAGAAAAGGACGTAGAGGTGCTGGTAGACAGCTGGCTGAACATAAGCTATCATTGTGCTCAGGTGGTCAAGAAGGTCAATAGCATCCTGGCCTGTATCAAAAACGGTGCAGCCAAAGAGATGAGGGAAGCGATCATCCTCTTGTACCCATTGAGGAGGCTGCACCTTGAGTACTGTGTTCAGTTTTGGCCCTCTCACTACAAGAAAGACATTGAGGTGCTGGAGCATGTCTAGAGAAGAGTAACTGAGCTGGTGAAGGGTCTAGGGAACAATTCTTATGAGGAGTGAACTGAGTGAACTGAGCTTGTTTAGCCTGGAGTAAAGGAGGCTGAGGAGAGGCCTTACTGCTCTCTACAGCTACCTGAAAGATTTTAGACTGGGAGTTGGCCTCTTCTCCCAAGTAACAAGCAACAGAACAAGAGGAAGAGGCATCAAGTTGCACCAGGGGAGGTTTAGATTGGATATTAGAAAAAAATTCTCATTGAAAGAGTGGTGAAGCATTGGAACAGGCTGCCCATGGAAATGGTGGAGTTACCATTCCTCAAAATGTTCAAAACAAGTGCAGATGTCGCACTCCAGGACATGATTTAGTGGGTGGGCATGGTGGTGGTGGGTTGATGGTTGGACTTTATTTTCTTAGAGGTCTTTTCCAACCTCAATGATTCTATGATTTAATTCTACCTCAAGGTATAACAAGAAAACTGAGTATGGAGTTGTACAGAGAAAAGACTTCAGAGCAAAATTTCTAAATACAGCAAAAATATCCAAGTAATTGGAAAATGAAGCCCAGGAAACGAAGCATATATTTGAAATGGCAGCAACAATTAATATATCTAGATGTGACACATCTCTTCAAAATAAATTATATCCAGTACTATTTCTCTTAAAATGTTGCGAGTTTTGCTTCAGGAAAGTAATGCACCTGTTTCTCATCTGTAACTTGGGCTAATGCAATTCATTTCACTATTAACACAAAGTATTCACAATTATTGATTTCCAAGTAAAACTAAGAGAATAAATTACTAATGTGAGAAAACTTGTGCTTAATACTCAATGTGAAAGAAGAAAAAAAAAGCCAGTTCAAATTTTGGCCCTAATTTACAAAGTTGTTGCTGAGATAGGCTCAGAGGCATCGTCCCGCTAAGGCAAATTCAGACCACTATTCTTATACACCTGGTGAACTGCAGTTGCTGGCCACAACATTCACTTGTATAGTATTTTTCATGCACAAAGCAAAAGAATGCACTTGAAAACACAAAGCATGCATATTAGATCTTTCTCTTCTACTACTGTGAAGCATAATCTTTAAGAGCAGAAACAGCAAAAAGATCATATGCTGTGCTGGGTTCATGTGGCAAGTTTTGGTAGTGAGGGAGTGTAGAGAACACTGCTGGTGTGTTCATACCCTGAAGGGAGTTGTAACCTGTGAAAAAGACCCATTCTGGAGCAGGGGTAGAGAGTGAGGAGGAAGTAAAGGGTTGTTAATTATTTGGTAAGTGGTAAGTTAGGTAACCTTAACCCTAACCCTGATAACTTGGTATTTGATACAGTAAAAATATTTCTGTTTGTGAATAAGTACTAGAAAAGACCCATACGTACAGTATATAGTTACCACAAAGAGATATATAAAATTAATAGAAATAAGTTGCATTTTATTATTTCAAAATTAGTTGAAGTTAACAATTTTCCCAAGTGTCCCAATTAATTTCTGATCTAAACTACTTAAATGTAGCAGAGCTGGCAATTATACTGTACAGAATGTATGAGCCAATTGTGTAGCTTGATTTCAGACAGCAATGCAAATAAAATTGTAGTTGACTCCCCACTGTCCTAAATAACAGGGTGGTCTATACAGAGATATTTGCATCTGTTTTCCTGCTAGTGATCACTCATTAGAGAACACCATTTTATCATAATGCATTCAAACTGTAATGTTTTGACTGACAGTATTAAACTTAGTCTTATCCTGATAACCAAGTTCAAATTTATGCAGATGATCACCAGTTAGTTAAGACTAAGTGAACTACAGAAGTGTGAATATCAGCAAAGAGGGAAACTTTGAGAACAAGATTACCTTTTCAGAAAGGAAGGAAAAGGGAAAAAAAATCAAGGTAAAAAACCCTGCAAAAACCTCTCCCAAACTGTCACAGACTCATAGAATGCTAGCAGCTGGAAGGTATAAAATAAAGCTTGACAGCAATGAAGTTATAGTGACAAGGCTGTTTACAGAACTATGACATCAAATTAAAATAACTCCATTTTTATGTTAAAATTTAGATACAGTTGATACCTCTGTTCAATATATGCCAGAAATTCCCATTGAGTGAGACAAACAGTATCATTATTCAAAAATAATTGCATGGAAAAAGTTTACTTGTAGCCTAAAAAAAAGTTGAGCTTGTTCAGCCTGGAGAAGAGAAGCTCCTGGATGAACTAATTGTGGCCTACAAATACTTAAAGGGGACCTGCAGGAAAGTGGGAGAAAGACTGTTCACCAGTGAGTGCAGCAACAGGACAAGGAGTGATGGCTTCAAGCTGGAAGGTTTAGGTTACACATCAGGAAGAGATTCTTTACTCTGAGGGTGGTGAGGTACTGACACAGGTTGCCCAGAGGTTATAGAAGCTCCATCCCTGGAGGCATTTAAGGTCAGGTTGGATGGGGCTTTGGGCAAGCTCGTCTAGTGAGGGTTTCCCTGCCTATGGCAGGGGGTTGGAACTAGATGATCTTTGAGGTCCTTTCCAGCCCACACCATTCTGTGATTCTACGATAACATGAATCCCATTAAGTTATATTTTATTTATCAACATGAATTTTTCCCCTAATATTTCCAGGTTGAATAGCAAACCTACTGCTCAAAGAACGTGCTGCAATTGTTAGATACAGTGCTATGAACAATTATAGGAAAAGATAACAGCACTTATTTTTCTCCCACCCATTCCCCTTTTTTGAAGTATAATTTCTTTACAAAATTAGTACCTTAACAGACATCCTTAAAAATGTAAATGCTCCTGTAGCTACTGTTTCAGAAAACCATACTGCAAACTATACGTCCAGCTATATAAACTACACCTTAACTCTGAATAAAGGAAAGAATAATTAACTACTCAAATTGAGACATGTCCTAGCTACTCCTTTGTCCTCACATGCATATCTTAATTTTTTTAATTGCCCTTGCTCACTATATCACACATACTAACAAAAACCATTCCATTTTCAATGCAAGGCTTGAAATTTAGGCCATGTAAAGGAAACTTACTGTTGAAAATATTTCACTGCAAATACTCTTGTATTTTATCTTCCTTTCCAGTGTGCCAATATCTTGACCAAATGGGCATTTTGGTTCCCTTTTATCACCTTAAACAACACTACCATGCAACTTTCATAATCCACTCAGAGTTTAGTAAACTTTATTTCCTGGAGTACTCTCAGTGCAAATGCAACACACAAAAGGGGTTGCATACACTTAAACTTACTGTTGACAATGCCCAAAGTCAGAACTTCGGAGAAACCAGTTGAGTTCCTCTGAGGTCAGTATCAGGACCAGCACTGTTTAACAACTTTGTCCAGAGAGTCCTTGAGAGGTAGGCTTGAGAGATAGGCCTGTGCAAAGCTCATGGAGTTCAACAAGGCTGAGTGCAAAGTTCATTTCAGTGAAAGTCCTGCACAGGAGTCAGGGCAAACCCAGGCTCAACTACAGGCTGGGAAGAGACTGGATTGAGAGCAGCCCTGAGGAGAAGGACCTGGAGGTGCTGGTGTACGAGAAACTCAATACAAGCCAGCAACAAAGACTCATAGCCCAGAAAGGCAACAGTATCCTGGGCGGCATCAAAAATGCACGGCCAGCGAATCAAGGGAAGTGGTTCTCTCCCTCTACTCTGTTCTGGTGAAACCCCACCTGGAGTACTGCATCCAGCTCTGGGGGTCCCAGTACTGCCAGACTTGGCGCAAGTCCAGAAGAGGGCCATGAAGATTATGAGAGGGCTGGAGCACCTCTTCTATGAAGACAGGCTGACAGAGTTGGGCTTATTCGGCCTGGAGAAGAGAAGGCTCTGCGGAGACGAAATTGGAGCCTTCCAGTACCTGAAGGGACCTACAGGAAAGACAGAGAGGGTCTCTTTATCAGGGAGTGTAGTGACAAGGCAAGTGGCAATGGCTTTAACCTAAAAGAGGGTAGATTCAGATTAGATATTAGGAAGAAATTCTTCCCTGTGAGGGTGGTGAGTTCCTGGCAGAGGTTGCTGAGAGAAGCTGTGGTTGCCCCCTCCCTGGCAGTGTTCAAGGCCAGTATGGATTAGGCTTTGGGCAATCTGGTCTTGTGGAGGGGTGTCCCTGCCTATGGCAGGGGGTTGGAACTGATGATCTTTCAGGTATCTTCCAACCCAAACCATTGTATGATTTGGGATCTAGATGAAACAATTATTGCATGTCAGCCCTCTCTTAAGTATTTAACAAAATGTTCAGCAAAATATTTTTCAAGTGCCACTGTTTGACTACAATTCACGTTCTACGTAAAAGCACAAATTTTAGCTGGAATAAAAAGAGGATGAACAGGACAGACATTCAGTGTTCCCACACCAACATCACCATGACCAATTTTGATTCAGGCAACGTCTGTTTCTGTGTATGTAATGACACACTAGTGTGCTTCAAGAGCCTCATACATGTGATATACTAAAACTACTGTCAGCTGCATTAGCATAACAAATATACACATGCTACTACAACTGCAGATGGAAGTTGCAGGTACGAACTCTAATAAACTGATTTACATTACACAAGCACTGAAGACTCTCACTTTTCGAGACCAGACATTAATTCACTGAGGAACTGTAAAAAGAAAACAAAAGTATCTAGTTCCTATCAAGTAATTAACAAACTAGACATAAAACAGATTAAGGAATAGGAAACCTACAATAAGAATAATGGGAAGCACACACTTCAAGCATTTGCAATATATTGGGAGCCTGATGTGATTCTGTGTGTGCATATTAAAATTTATTGCAAATTGAATTTTTCATACAGATCAAGCAGAGACTAATTATCTCTACAAGCGTTTCCAAGGCAGTAAGTCAAGCGTAAAAAGATATACGGAACAATTTCAACCAAATATTAAAAAGAAATAAGGAAATAGTAACATATAACAATAGTAACTCCTGCTGAGTAACAGGAGGTAAAAATAGGCATTTCAAGAGGGAGTGGGAAGATAGGACACAAGGCAAAGAAAAGCTCTGAAAATGACATATATACTTTCAGTCTGACAACAAGAGATAACATCCTGACTTGTCAACCAGGACAAAGCAGTTCAATAAGCTGAGCAAATAGTTATTCAGTAGGACTTTGGATGGACCTTCATGGGAAAACTGTTATGTTTATCAATGCCAAACAAAAGCTTGCTATAATATTTGAAACAGATGAAAGCCAAGACAGGCTTGTAAGCTCAAGCTTAACAGTCAGCAGAACATACCAGAGAAATAGGATCTCTCCTTCTATTCCAAAAGACCACAGACTTGCAAGTTTTCACCATTTGGGCAAGATACGTCATCTGTCTGTAGATGATCAGTAAAAAACAAACGCAGAAAAAAGAAGTAGGCTTCTGTGAGGCCTGAACCAGAGAAGAACAGCAGAGAAGAACCAGGACCTGAACTAGAGAACAGCACCATGAAGCCAAAATGATGATATAGGGACAGAAACTAAACAACATGAGAATATAAAAATGCAGAAGATATCCCAAGATTAAAACAATGTTTTGAAAGATGAGTAATAGAGATGAGACAAGGCCAAGAGAAAACAGAAAAGTGTCACTAGATGAAATACCCAAGCTAGAAAAAAGGAACGAATGAGAAAAATACTGTCTTTTGCCAGTGCAGAGCAAAATGAAGGAAACCCCACAAGGCAAGAACAAAACCCACACTACTATGTTCTGTCAATATTATTCTAGAAAAATTATCAGTTCTGAAGATACAGCTGGAGGAAGATCTGCATTTTTCAAGAAATTAAGCCTTGATGGTGGCAGTGTTAGTTGCAAAATACAATGGGAAATTTAATTTAGAATTGCTTTAATTTAATTTAGAATTGCTTTGTTGCAAAGATAGCAGAACTGAAGGACAGAATAAGGTGAGCACAGAAAGTATGTTCTGTCATGGACAGGAAGGTAGTCATACCAGTGGAGAACAGGAAGCAGGCGCTTCAGGGCTGATAATCTCAGCGATAAACACTGATAAACTGGAAATCATCTGACAACTGAGTAAAAACAGAAAGGAGGAAGCTGCTGGAAATTACTTAAGAGGGAGGAGGGAGTATTTAGAAATCTAAGAGAACATCACGTTTGAAGTATCACATATACCTTTGATAAGCAAAAGCAATTAACCAGAGACACTGATATAGTAAAAATAGGGTTTAATCAAGAACTATAAATCAGAAGCTATCCTAACTAATGCTAGAGAATTTGAGATACCATCATCTAAGGAAGATCTAGAGATCTTAGGCATGAAGGGCTTGACTAGTGAGAGCTAATGAAAATAATAAGGAATTTTTTAAATAATCAGATGAAATAGTAGTCTAAGAGGGGGAAAATTAGGAAATGCTATCTGGATTTGTGCTGTTAGAAGATTTAAGCAAGGAATGGAAAAAAGACCAAAGACATTCGTGATTTCTAATATGTGAACATACCAAAACAGACAGGGAAAAAGGAAAGAAAATTATGTAAAAGTTATGCATATCTGAATACTGGCAGGGAGAAAAGGAGCAATATAAATGGCATCTGCTGTCAGTACAAAAAATGCTAAAAAAAAAAAAAGACATGAAGCAAAAAACAACTATAAACATTAGAAAAGTAGAGTTTCTAAGTAACAGAGGAAGAAAATAAAATTGATACAATGGTAAAATAAGTATATAAACACTTTCCTACAGTTCCTAATGAAAGCAATTAAGTTACACATATAACAATTACTACAATATTAAAAACCCTTTGTTTCACAAATACAGGACAAAAATATTCTTAGATACCAACATGAACTAACTTCCACATTTTTCTTTCTGGAGGGTTCAAAAATCTAAGGTACAGGCTGTTAGAAGAGTCTCTAGTCAAATTTATTGGTAAAACGTATTTTGTCAAGGTCATAATCACTCTAAATACCACTGGGTTTTGCAGCATCAACACCACAAAAACAGCTTTATAACAGTAATAAATAGAAATAACTGATACTACTGCCAATTTAGAAATTAACCAAAGTCCTACCACAATGTTTTGGTAGGTCTGGCGAATCCTTACTATCAAGGTTTCAGTGTCTGCTACATGATAACATGATCACTTCAAGAAGTCAGGATTGAAAACTCCAGTTACCACAGAATCATTCTGACCTGGTTCAAGTAAGGAAGTTTGCTTTGCATAAGACTAAAATTTCAATACAGGTGCTTGCTCATGCTATCCTTCTAGTTGATGTCTAAAAGATGCCTATATTTAACAGTCTCAGCATCTCTATTAAGAAGGTATATAAGACACACAAGTAAGTGTCCTACACATACATATAATTCAACCTCCAACCTGTCAGTGAAGCTAACCCTACCCTCCCACACTCCTGCCTGCGATACTACTAGGCATTTGTGCTAGGACAAATGAAGAAAAATAACCTACACAGAACAAAAATCTTACTTTTATCTTGAAGAGTGTTGCATTGAAGACTGAAAGAGCTACCCTGCTCAGATGGCATGTTTGTTCTCACCTGAAAGCAGACCTCTTATGACAGCTACAGATTAAGAACTGCCAGCTTGCTGAGCTTTAATTTTTTTTTTCATTCGTGACAATTACTTATGCTTCAAAAGGCTACCTTGGAGTGTCAGAAGTTTTCAGAGCTGTTACCAAGAGCTGCTGGGTCCTGTGATAATGTAGATATGCCCACTACCATTCTATTTTGATAATTTATAAATGTTTGGGCAACCATCAATGACACCACTTCCCAGGCCTACGCATGGTATGGCACCTACGTGTATGCAGAAGAACATGTGCACCACACTACCCCTCCATCGGCAGCCACCACTGACCTGCAAGATCAGCGCCAGCATAGATTTAGATTTACACTGTTTCTGTTTCATTCCAATCTTTGCACTTCCTATCTGGTACCCTGGAAAAGTGCAAAAGACATAAATAGAATCAGAATCTCCTCACTTGGAAGGGTGCTATGAGGACCATGGAGTCCAACTCCTGGTTCCACACAGGGCCAGCCAAGTCAGACCATGGGACTGAGCGTATCATCCAGATGCTTCCTGAATTCAGTCAAGCTCGGTGCTCTGAGCACTTCCCTGGGGAACCTGTTACAGTGCTCCAGTAAAGAACCTAATATCCAACTCAGATCTACCCTTTTCTAGTTTCAAACCATTACACCTAGTATCACACAACTTTAAAAATACCAAAGCCATGGCCGTAATGTGCTTCAAAACAATGATACTTATAAAATTTAAAAGCAAGCACTCCATGCTAATTTTTTTTCTTCAAAGTAACAAAGACAGAATTCCTCTCTTGTCATGGGTCAAGGTTAAGTTGCTTGTACAGAAGCTACTAAATTGCTTAAAATATGTCTTTTTAGGCAACAAAAAAAAACCAACAACAAACTTTGAAAGGTGAAAAATTAGCATTCCCCATCTTCTCACCATTCCAAAGAAGGTGGGAATGAACTCCATGATGGAACACTCCTGATTTCTGCTGTCTCATTCACAGTACAAATCAGGCATACTGCAGATAGAATGAAGCCATATCTGCTACCTAAGTACTTTTAGCCCTGCATCCAGGTAAGTCAGATCACCAAAAGTCATATTAACCTAGGGCTTACTTCCATTTCTTCCACTGCCTCCAGTATGTTTTATGGCAAAAAACCCCTAGAGGAACTAGGTAACTATGAATCTGTTTAAACTATTTTTGAGGTTGAGAGTTCCATAACTGCTTTTGAACTAAAGAGGAGCCTTTAGGTTAAAGAAATATTTCCAGATTCAAACTTGATGAAGTTTTAATACCGTAATCATCACATGTAAAAAAATTCTAAGGAGTTTTACTAGAAGTAGACTCTATTGATAATGTTCCACCCTGTGCACATCAGCATGAAGAGTTGCTTCATTTTCAGGTTTAATGGGAAGACAGTATATTTTCCCTGTAGCCTGGAACTTCTCAGATAATTATTATAGTTATTATCACAGAAGACTAATAGAAAAGCTATGTATTTCTAATGTGCTCTGGCTACTATAGAGGCAGTACAATTCACACCATTCTGAATCACCTTCTGACTTTTTTATTCACTGAACTCTAAAAAAAGTTTTCTCCACCGATTAAATTCAATTTTGGAACTAATTTCTGTCATCAGTATTCATGATTTTTATTTGCTTTCATTGAAAATGTATGTGGTAAAATTTCATTGACATTTGTGCCAAGAACTGGTTTCTAAGACTTTTAGCTTCATCTAATGAAGATTAAAGACATTATGTAGGAGACCAGTATCATCCAAGGTCTTGGAATATTAAAAAAAAACCCAAAAAAACTCTGAAAGCTATACTAATTTTAAGAGAAGAGGAAAGGATTTGAGAACATACATTCTCTGAGAGTTTTTCACTACTGGACTCCCTTCTCAAATACAATCTCCTATACTTGAGTAAAAAATATTACTTAAATTTCAGTAACAGCAAACAAAGCAAATACAAGAAGAACCATAGAGAATAGCAAGACAAACCTAATGACAGGTAAGAACAGAACTGCAAAAAGCTAAGAGTTGCAGAATAACCTCTTGAACTTTCCAAGAGCAAAAAACTAAGACAGTAAAAGCTAGATTCCAGAGGAAGACACACCAAGTATTTCTGATTATTATACATATTTCTCTTTGCTGGAAATCAGAAACTTGTATCAAGAGTGAATGCACACATTTGAAATAAAAATTGACTATTAACAGACACTGAAAACAATTAACTCCACAATTTACAGAGGACAGAAAATGCATAGGCAGTCCCACTCACCTGTCTTCACTAAAACGTCGACCAACCAAAATTTTACATTTTTCTGGAGGGAGACAGGCTGCTAGCAAAGGTACTGTCCTTAATACTCGACTTTCCTGTGAAAAAGAAAAGTTGCTTTTGAACTAAAGGAAGGAGGCTTTCCATGAATTGTTAATGTCTCCATTTACTTTAAAGTTCCTTTGACTACAGACAGTAGAAAAAAATCTAACCAGACAACGGAAAATAAAGATCTACAAGAAAAAAAAAAAATTTTGATGCATTTAAACTGTAATGTTTTGACTGACAGTATAAAACTTAGTCTTAACTAACCGATGGTTATCTGCATAAGTTTGAACATGGTTATCAGGATGAAAATCTATGATGACACTTCACAGACTAATAAACAGGAGACCAAAAAAACAGCATTAGCATTAATGTAACAGGTTTGGAAGCTACTGTCTTTATATTGGAAGATGAGGAGAGGGCTTGATTTCCACAAACAGGTGCTAAAAGGAAAAATCACAGGATGTGGTCTATCAGAGCAGACAGTCTAAAATATAAACATCTCCACTCTGCTGTCACTTACAGTAAACAGGGCAACGGCACCAACACTGCCATAAGTACTCCATCTCACACTATTCAGGCTGTGGTGACCGGGAATCTGCCTACATCTTTCTGCCATGGATGAGAAAGGTGACTTCCATAATGGGGTAGGGAGCAGGGGCTCCTCAGATCTCAAAGAACATTAAAGAGACTCATGTTGGAGCAGAACCTCAGAAAATGAATAAAGAAGGAAGTACTGCCAGCTGAAGTAAACCATCTACTTATCAAAGATGGAAACTTATTTGTCCTTTAACACACCTGGGAACACATTATTTTTTTATCTAGACAAGAAGTATTGCAAACTGAGCTTGAATATTTAGGATGTCGATTTTTGTTTTCCTATCAAGGAAGAGAGCACAGGTTTATCTTTCATGTAATGAAGACAACAAGCTAACATCAAAATCTGAACAAAAGTTTCAGTTTGTTTATTTATCACAAGAGGAACAAAGGAAGGTTATTAGCTGAGTCTAGCAGGAGGCAAGACGCCAGAGGTCAGGTGAGGATTATGAAGCCCCTAAACCCAGTAAGGAACTAGTTCTTACACTATTCTCAGCCTGAGCATCTCATGATTCAGACAATGAAAATCCAAAGATCAGTCCCTAAACCACAGGACTAATTAACGAAAACCCGAGGAGGGGGAGTTGGTCTGTCTTTTGATTTATGAACTGTATATCAACATTTCAGTATTTGTGAACACAAGGGCTTGATTAGCTCTCTCACTTCTCTCTAGGTGGCTGTTACCTTCCACAGGTATCATTGTGAAGCTGCCTGCAGCTTACACATTGTCTTGCTACCAAATTGCTGTTAAATTAGTTTTGTGAAGACTTCTATCACTGCTGCCTAAAACCTTTATTAATTCTGCTTTTTTTGATCCGTATCTACTGATCCTCTATAAATAAAACATCATGGAGTTGAAGGAATAAGTTGTCTTGCTACCTCCACCACCACTTTGCACGGCGGCAGCAGCATGATGCCTCCTAGGGATAGATGAAGATCAAAGTATCTGGATAGTGAAGTGCTAGTAAGGGGAAGGAGAAAGATCCTTCAAACCACCATTGATTTCTTCTATCTCAACGAAGCAGAATAAAGCATCAATGGTGGTACAGTATTATTTGTTTTTTATTTCATCCTAATTAAATAACACTCCAATTCACTAGTCAGAAGACTCCCTTCTTCGTAAGAATGTAAGAAGCTGCAATAAAGGAACTGGAAGAAAATCAATTCTTTGTCTGTGATAAGCAAAACCAAAAGAGCTATCATCAGTCAAGGGAAAGTCATTCAACTGTTCCCTCCAATGTCGTATCATTACTTCAGAATTACCTTTCATATCAAATAAATACATTCTCCTAGTACAGGGGAAATGGAACTTTCCAATCTAAAAAACAATCCACGTTTACAGGAAGATAATACATTAAATTCAAAGCTGGAAGGAATTGTCTAAGAACAGAAGCTTAAGAACAGCTAAGTCAAACTAACATTTAAAAGGTTTCACTTGCTTATCATTTTCTTCATTAAAACCATTTGTATTGACTTGTTATATCAGCTATTTTCCATTTACTGGTTTGAAAATGAGCAGTTATTATCTCCTTTGTTCTTCTTAGTGTTCTAATAGTGACTTGCAACTCTTTTTATTCATTATTTGACCACTAAAGTACACAAACAGAAATAAGATCAGAGGACTGATGTCGTGAGTTGACCTTGGATGGCCTCCAGGTTCCTACAAGCCACTCTATCACTCCCCATCCTCAGCAGGAAGGAGGAAAAGAAGATGAAAATGAACTTGTGGGTTGAAATAAGGCAGTTTAATAAAGAAAAGGTAAGGCCTCGTGTGGAAGAAAAGAAAACCAAAATGATTTTATTTTCTACTTCATATCAGCACGTGATGTTCAGCCACTTCCTTGGAAACAGGGTTAGTCCAGCACACAGTGGTTAGTCCAGAAAGCAAACACCTTAATAACAAATACTGCTTCCCAGCTTTTGTTGTGTCATATGTTAATGGAATATCCCTTTGGTCAGCTTCGGTCAGCATAGGGGGACAGGGAACGGGGTTGGGGTCAGTTCATCACATGTTGTCATTGATGTTCCTTCTCTCTCGAGGGGAGGACTCCTCACACTCCTTCCCTGCTCCAGCATGGGCTCCCTCCCATGGGACAGTCCTCCATTAACTCCTCTAATGTGAGTCCAGCTCATGGGCTATAGTTCTTCATGAGCTGCTCTAGTGTGGGTCTCTCCCACAAGGCGCAGATCTTCAGGAACAGACTGCTACAGTGCAGGTCCCCTACAGGCTCACAAGGCCGGCCAGCAAAGCTGCTATAGCCGGGGCTCCAATCTCCATCGGGCCACAGGTCCTGGCAGAACCTTCCCACAGGGTCACAGCCTCGGTTCTCCACAGCTTGCAGGCGGATGTCTGCTCTACCATCATCCTCCTTGAGCTGCAGTGGCACAGTTTGCCTCACCAAGGTCTCCTCCAGGGCCTGCAGGTAAATCTCTGCTCAGGAGCCTGGAGCACCTACTCCCCCTCCTTTTGCACCTGACATCAGTATCTGCAGGACGGTTGTTCCTCTCACATATCCTCACTCCTCTCTCTGGCTACAAATGCTGCTGGGGATTGTATGCCCAACTACGTCACTGACCTACAGCAAAGGTAGGTCAGATATGCTTCTGCTATTCTCAGTCAAAAGCATCATCTGTGATCATTTAAGACAAACGTTTTCAAAGATATTCTTAGCTTCCCACCATTGTTTAGCTTATTAGAGATAAATCCAAGTGCCCTCATATAGTCAGCTAGTTGAATTTTTCTTCTCAGATGGACTGTCTTCAAAAACAGTGGTCTTCAAATACTACTTTATTGTGTGTTTTCCATTGCACAACATGTACTAATGTAAATCTTGCATTCCTGTCCTGGTTTTTGGCTAGGGTAGAGTTAATTTTCACAAGAAGCTTGTAAGAGACATAGCCAGGAGGGATCATCCAAACTAGCCAAAGGGGTATTCCATACCGTATACTCAGAACAAAGAGGGGCTACTAGAAGAAGAGTAGCTGCTCCAGGGTAACAGTGTTTGAGTTGCTGGGTTATGAACTAATTGTTTTGTGTTATCACCCATGCACATTCTGTCTCAATTTATTGTTCTCTCCTCCTCCCTGGTGCTGTCCCAGCAAACTGTCTTTATTCCAAACTGTGAGGTTTGCCTCTGTCTTCCCATTCTCCTTCCCATCCCACAAGGGACTGGAGGGGTGAGTGAGCTACCAAGTGGCTGCGCAGAGCTCAGCTGCTGGCTGGGGCTGAACCATGACAGTCTCATTGTAACAGACAGCTCTTGTGACTGCTGATTAATGGAAAGTGTAGGTAGCCTTTCAGAAGGACACAGGAGTAGTGTAGAAAATCTAAAATCAATCTACAAACTTTTTCTAATACCTTCCACTAGGAATAAGAAATTCAACACAATTCAAATGCCAGTTCAAAGTTCTCTGGCAAATTTTTAAACCGCTTCTTTTCCAGCAAGTCACTTAAGCATATACTTAAGTACTTTTGAAATAAGAAGTAACACAAAACAGTATTATAAGTATTCAATTAAAAACCACAGCTTTCCAATTTAAGGAGCAAGTATGTCATAGCTTCTGTTCTGTTTCTCTGTGAGAGAACACTTTTCTCTAACTTACTCATTTACATTCTGCTTAAGTGCCTTCAGGCAAAGACTCTCTGCATGCTGATGAGCTACTGTATAATGCTAAGTAAACAGCCAGAGCAGAAGACAAGTTTCTGAACTTCACAACCTAATTTGTAGACCCATCTATCCAGATCTGTGTAACCACAGCCCAACTTCTAAACCCTTTAAGATCTAGCACAATACTCCATTGTTAAGAAACAAGAAAACATCAACATAACTTCTGTTAGGTAAACCAAAACATACTGTTCTGAAGATAAACTGTAGTTTTTCATTGGCTGAACAGCTAAGGTCATCACTAAGATGAATTGGCTAGTTCATATTATTAACAGAAGACTAACATCAATAAAAGACCACTGCTATACTCAAAACACATTTCTCCCTGGATCAACTCTGAGGACCTCCATGAGACACCATGTCAAGATTAATTCTTGTACTCTGTATCAAGGCAAGCAGACTTCAGATTCTAGCACGACCATTCAGATAAGAAAATACATCTTGCGTGTATGGGACTTTCAGAGAGAAGGTGTGATTTCAGAAGATAAAATAATTCAGAAGAACTGAATAAAAGATACAGTAACTCAGGTGAACTGGTATTTAAATCAATCAAGTTTAAAAGGAACAAGTTTCCTCTTGCCTGTCATTTCATGCATTAAGATTGTAGCTGAACTCCAACAGTTACCACAGCCTTACTCACCTCTGCTGGATGCTGAATTATATACAAGCAGGTGGAGACCTTTAGCGGATGTATTGGCAGGAATGGACATAAACACACCTTCTGAGGACGGCTACATGACAGGAGGGAGTGAAAGAACAATAAAAGTAATAAGCAATTTATGAAAGATGGCATAAATATATTGCACAAACACATAACACTACCCAAGAGGCATGTTAAGAATTTCCCCTTACAATACAGTGTATTAAACCTGATGTAATTTTCCGTTAGAAACACCTTCTGTTTCTAAAAATAAAGGACCAGGTTTTAATGAAATAGAGTTTTGAGAACAGTGTTCAGTCCCCTCCTGGGGTCTGGTTAGGATTAAAGCACTCTCAAAATCCTTTCATCATCTTCAGGAAGAGCAACTTCAATGGCATCCATACCCGAATCAGAGAAATCTGTTACTGTTTTTCATACCAAGTTAGTGTTTCAACAACTTGATAAAATACCATAATATGTAATAATTGATGTAGCATTTGCAATGGATTAATTACAATAGAAAATTTTAGCAGTATACACACATGAAACCCCAGATAGGCTGCATTTATGGTCAGGTTCCTATTTTGTAATTCCATCTATACTAAAATAGGTAGTAGATATGTAGTATGAAAACAAAAAAAATCCTTATCAGGAACTTCTAATTTAAGTCTGAAAAAAGAAAATTAAACAATTCTTTGGTGTGCTGCATGTAGCTGTTAAACAACTAATGGAATGGAATATATCTAAAGACATGAACTTAAGTACTGCTTGGCATGAAATTAGCATGCTGAATTATCAAGAATAAACAGAAGCAAAGAATTAAGCTCGAAGCCATTCACAGAATAATTGAAGTTATTGCAGCAAAAACATATATATACATATGCATTTGCACACACAGAAGTCACTGTAGGTACTTGTCTACATTATTCAGTAACTCAGAAAAAAATTTTTCCTTAACAGTGAAACTATTACAAATATTCACCACTTAAAAATCATGTAATCTCTACAAACAAACTCTCTGATCTTAGAAATTATAAAGCCAGTGTTTTCAGCAGAATGCTAGGGACTCGGAGCACAACTTCAACTGTATTTTCCCTGCAGTCTTTCTTGGTAACAGTTTATATGTCAGCCACTGTAAGAGACCAAGCAATCATGCAGTAGACATGATTTACAAAAGTGAATTCTCAGGACAGACCCCGACTGAGTTTGTGGTGAGCCTGACTGACACCGCACTCCTGAGAGCACACACACAGCCAAGTATACTAAGTAATGTTACAGTAATCCAGGCTAGTGTAACTGCTTCCCAGTCAAACAGTCCTTACTAGTAAATGCTGGCACTATTGAAAGGCAGTAAAATAGATAAACTCCTCATTAGCAGCTGACATGTTAATTTAAAAGCCCTGTTTCTAGCTCCAACTACTGAGACACAGAAACTATTCCCTTCTACACAGGGTAAACAGTTAGAGGTTACTCAACAACAGTCTAAATCCGAAGTGATGAGGGGAATGTTGCTGCAAGGGAAGGAATTGGTACTCATCAAAATAAATTTTTAAGTATTTAGACTAAAAGGCCCATGGTCAAAAAATCAGCCGTGACAAACCAGAAATTGTTCTCATACACTCTTGTGGTATACTTTTCCAGTGGTCTGCTGTCCATCTGCCCTCCGCACTCTTAGTCTTGGCATTTTCCTGTCACTATTCCTGCACAAATTTAGCATATTCTATTTTATTAATGGGCAAGCTTTGAGCATAAAATTAAGCATTCAGTGGTTATTCCAGGGACCATCACTGCAAATTAACAGAAAGCAACCTTCCTTCCAGTTCTGGTAGGTCTAATTTCAGATGTTCTCTAATGCTGGACCAAAATTTTCTCACTTGTAACCAATTTAAAAAGAAATTTCTAAAAACAGTTTTGTTAACAACCTGAAAGCAGCAAGTACCCCAGGAAGCTGTTTGTTACCTGTGGCCTCATTGTTAAGAAGAAGCTTATCCTCTTTTTGATCACCAAATTTAGTGGAAACTCAATTTTGTACTAAGTGCAATTTCTTAGTTTCTTCCCATTATTGAATGACTGGTTTCACTGAAAAGAGAAGTTGTTAAAGTTCTCCCCATTATGGTATTTTCTACTGAGGAGAGATTAAAGGCATGAAAATCTACTGCACAAAGCTGTTCCAAAACACTTAGCTTGTGACTTCAATCCAAAATGCTGCATTGTTCACTGGCTTCACTGGCTTTTATAAGCAGACGGAAAGTTTCTAGTGATTTCTGACTTTGTGGTCTTTAACTATTACAAAGTTTGCTTTAACTTATGTTAAAGTCTCCTTTTTGCATATGCTTTTTTTTATTTTCCACATTGGCTTGGATTTTTCATAGCTAGTTTTTTAAGCTTTGTTAATGTCACCACAAGAAAAAAAAAAAACAACACAACAAACAAAACCCAAACCAAAAAAAGGGAAATTACCCACAAAGCAAGCATTTTCAAATAGTTAAAGAATAAACTGTACCTATAATTTGATTTGTAGGGAGCAGAGCACAAACCATGACAAGTAAAATACCTTCCAATATAATTTAATTACTTACATATGTATGTATGTTACTTAACTTTAAGCACCCAATTAGGTGCCTAATTATGTTGAATACATACTTTTACAACTCTATCCTGGGGGGCACAATTCTTATCTCCATACTTTCACTGTGGTACCTAATGGTTATTGTGCCAAGACAAAAGAAAAAACCAAAAAAAAACCCCAAAATACACACTAAACCATAAAAAACATTATTCTTCTGCAAAAGTGATATCATCAGCCTGCATCAGTCAGCCACAAAGCACTGCAGAACAAAAGTAGTTTTGTTACACCACCACAAAAGCTGCCTTTGCTTCGAGAAAGGCCACCTAGGCAGAAAAGGGTTTTTTTTGTCTTTTTCTTCAGTTTAAAGATTCTACTATGGTCTTGCCCTACATACAGATAAGAAGTTACAGAAGGCTAGGGGCTAGGGAACTCATTTAAAGATGATCATCAGTTTTCTCCCATTTGTGGAAATGCAAGTAGCAATCTGCCTCAGGCAGGAATGGCAGTATTGTGGGTGGGGACTAGGATTCAAAGAAGGATAATTCTGACAGTATTATTCACTTGTATACAATTTCACTACAGCTCAAACACATCCAGTGGGTTCTTACCAGTTTTTCAATACAGCACTTCTAGTTTAAAAACTTATGACAGAGTAACCTGTCCCATTTGGTGGGACTGAAATAAAGCACAAATTAACACACAACCCCCAACATTCAGTGTCGTGCAAAAGTGCTCCATGTGTAAAAGGCAGCCATGCACATGCACAGACTTCTCATATCTTTTCTTCCATTACTCACATCTAAATTAATGATGTTAAGGTTTAGATAACATTTAGCCTATTTTCCCAGCAGAACCGAGTCTGGACTGTAGACTGTGCTGTGCTGCGGTGTCAAGATTAGTGTGATTACTAGTTTCTGGGCAGAGATACTCTAAAAGCAAATATGCAGCAGCCTGGAAAATAGTGAGCTAATTCTGAAACTCTTTCCAAGTCTACATATGATTTTCCTGCAAATATAAATGTCCTTACTCAGCTCAAGACTAACTTTTACTTTGTTATGACTCCAAAGGGCTTCTGCAAACAGGCACCAAACTGGGAACACAAATAAATGTATTCTTACAACCATACTCAGAGAACTAAAGGCAGGCAATTCAAGGATTTAAACCCAAAGTAAGCAAGGAATAGCAACATTACAATTTTATGCTCAGCATTTGTACAGGTTTCTAGGGAAAGCTATAAAGAGGCTGAGCGCCAAACACATGCTCTAGGAACAATGGTTGCAATATTAAAATAAAGAGGAAGCTGATGTTTTAAAACTACTATCACTTGTGGCAACATTTTCATGTTCCAACACATCTTGCCAAGGTTGGGCCCCAGACTCTGTATTTTCAAAGAAACGTGCCTGGCCAAACAGAAAAAGGCTGCTTCAAGTAAATTAGATTTCTCTATTGTTTACATCAGAATGCCAAGGGTTTCAAGGTCAAAACCCACCTGAGAAGTCTGGAGAAAAGCCACCCAGCTACCATATGTTTGCTATAGACTAATGTTTTAATACAGGTTTTATACTAACACAAGTCCATTATTAACATACATTAAAACAACATTTAGGAGTTTTACAAAGCTGTACTGGAAGTTTAAAGGCAAAAGCCCACAGATTTTATAAAATCTGAGTACAAATGTTATTTTTGCTAGTTTTATGTTAAGACAAACACAAATTTTAAATGGTTTTAGGATTACATTTCACATCCTCCACCATAACCGCTGCAGCTATGGAACAACCTTAAAGGAATGAGTGGATTCAGTTAAACACAGATAAACATAAAATGATGCACTCAGGAAGGAACCTACAGAAAACCCCCATACATACAGAAACCCCCCAGGGTCTGAGGTTAATATGGCACAACATTCACAAGTAAGACAGCAGTTCTATGAAGTGGCAGTTTAATGCCTGGGAGTTATTAAAAATTCAGATCAGATGTTAAGTGTTACTAGGACAGGATGAAAGAATTAAACAGAGAACATCGTCATGCCACTACATAAACCTCTGGTTTAGCCCCATCTTTCACTCCCAGTGCAAAAAAAGGCTGGAGAAGCCAGAAACACACACATGGAGTAATTCCTTGTGCCAAGGGCCACAGATCTCCTTACTCCCATATGCTGCGTACACAAGAACTTTACATGGGGTCAAGGGAAATTGGAAAACTTTGTGAAATAAAAATCCATCACACATGGAAGCACCATCACTGAAGGCACACAGTCACAGCACACTCGAAGTGCCCTGAGCTGAAGGCAGTTAGAGAAAGGACAGCAGGATCAGCTGCTGTAGATGTACATATACACTCATCACTGAATCTGCTCATAGCTGGTGACAGAACGCGGTGCCAATGGACCTTTGATATGCTCTGGTACGGCCATTCTTCTATTCTCAGTCTGCGTGATTTAAAATGACAGTGTACAAGGCCAACTGCAGTCACTGGACATTACCTAACTATATTTTTTTACTTTTTGTATTGTAGCTCTAAGCTTTGTATGTACACCTGCATTTCTCTGGGCGCAATCTTATAGCTCCTGTGGGGTAGCCTGCTATAACTGACAGGAATAACTGCCATCTTAAAAAACAATTTGGTGATTATATTTGTACTTTTCCACGCCCCATGGCTACACAGTATGTGACCTGATGCAATTGCCATAACTTTCATGGAAGAAGCAATTTCTATTAATGGAAAACCCCTCTCCCTTGTGTTATACACAAATAAAATAATTGATTACCTCATCCTCTACATGGCCAATAACTATCTGGCAAACCCAGCGCTACTGCGGCCAGAAGGAAGACTTGGTATTCCCTAAAGCTTTTCTGACATTAATCATAAATCCTGCAAGGAGAGCCAAAGTGCCACAGTCACCAGTTGAACAGTACATTAAAGACAGGCCTAAAGTTCGCTCTAGCTAAGACTACACAGTAGACTTGACATTTCTGAAAACTTGCCCATCCTCTGATCCTAATAAATATGTCAGATTTAAACTAGAAACTCCAAATATACAAACACTGCTGATCTACTTTGTTAACTGAAGCTCACACGTGCTTTTCAACTACTAAGAGGGATACTGTAAACTGCAATACTGAAATAATAAATGAAGATATTACATAGAGTTCTCTCCTTTGTTTTAAAATTGAACAGGATAAGCCAATTAAATCATTACCACTGCTTCAGTTATTACGGGCTGCCCTTATTTTCTCAATAGCAGGAAGTCTATGGGTAATGTGGCTGAGCAATTTTAAGGTGCTACAAAATGGCTGTGTAACATTGTCATGTAAATATTTCTCACAGTTTCAGTGCTAGTAGTCCTTTAGTCTCATGCTCAGGTACCCTGGAGCACAGAAATAATAAAATACCATCTCTGTCACACTTCAGATTTCATTATAACATTCATGGTCACCATATTTTGTTATTTTATTGTTCCTGCTTGAATTATTATACTTTTAAGACATCCACTACTATTCTCACAACCATCCAAATGAACTAGCCTACACAAGACTTACTCCCACAGACAAGATCGAGAAATAAAAACAGAAGTAAAACAAAATAAAAGCTCATTCTTTTTTTAGACTCAGTTTTCTAATTACATACCTATCAGCTCACTCTTCAATTTCTCTTCAAAGTAAATTTTGGAAAGTGCTACTGCTCTCATGCAATGCCCAGAAACTCAAGGAGCCATCAGAATTTTTTAGGTTTCTTCTAGGCTTATTATAAATACTCTTTACACAAGCACAATTTCCAAGCCTTAGTTTAACAGTGGAACTCACTGGTCACAAGGCATGAAGGTTTACAATTAAATTCTTACAAACACAGTATCAGAAATAGATGTGGAGAGAGTATCCAGAAAAATCAACAAAGCACCTTCTTATCCTATAGGTAACCTGTACAGCACCAGCTGGGGAGGAGGAAAAGAAAAAGAAAAAAAGAAAAAGGAATATTGCTGAGGTTTTGGTTCCCACAAGAAGTTTAAGGAAAAAAAAAAAAAAACAACAAACAGGTGTATCTTGTTTTGTTGTTTTGGGGTTTTTTTAATGATGCAGACAGTGAATTTAATAGGACATATCTGTTTCCTGAGTAAAAAATACATTTTAATGGAGAAGCATCTAATACAAATCATGGTGAAAATTATTTCTACCTTTTGAATTTCAAATTTTAACTTAAAGGTTAATTATATATTAATTAATAAAACAGTTTTCAAAACTGATTATGATATCTACTGATTAGTCAACATGCATTCCTGGACAAATCAAATACTTCTTCTCATCCCCAGCTCAACATCTTCATCATCTTCTTAAGAAGCTATTAAAGAGCGTAGGATTAATTATTCTGCTAACCTCCTCCATAAAATCGTGCACAGAAAACATATTCTATCCAAAGAAAAGTTCACACACAACAGGTAAAATCTCATTTTCATCTTACCTGACAACATGCATCAACTACTTTGTAAACAAACTGCCCTTAGTAAAGAGTTAAATATCTAAAGAAATCTTACAGTTGTCCTGCACAGTCTTTTGAACCTTTTCAACACAGATACTAACTTTAAGGAATTCAAAACAGGAATAAATTAATTCAGCTAATCAGAAATCCGAAATACTAGCTCCAATTCATAGAAAAGATCTACCCCCATTACCACGTGAGCTATGAAGTCATTTGGTGTCCTTACATTTTGTGGAAAATCATTTACCAAGGCATAGGGAATGTGAACTACACCAACGAGCTAAAGGCACTGAGTGTGAATGTCAGGACAACATATAATGGTCTACAAGTACAAACTTCCTGAGAGAGGTGGTGGATGCCCCGTCCCTGGAGGTGTTCAAGCCCAGGTTGGATGGGGCCCTGGGCAGCCTTGTGTAGGTCCAGGCCTGGAGGTTGGTGTCCCTGCCTGTGGCGGGGGGTTGGAGCTCTATGATTCTTGGGGTCCCTTCCAACCCAGACCATTCTATGATTCTATGATGCCTCCATTCATTGTTCTGAAGCACCAGGCAGTAACAGAGAAGCATCCTTCTAGAAACACACATTTAGGGCATTATCAGACTAGATCAATCCAAACCTGCCATGTGTTGTGTTACAAATTTCACAGAATCACAGAATCATTAAGGTTGGAAAAGACCTCCAAGATCATCTAGTCCAATGGTCCCCCTACCACCTACATTACTAACTAAACCACGTCCCTAAGTACCTCATCCAACTTATCCATCTGGCTCCAGGAAAAGTTCCTGCAGCACTACATTTTAAATTCATGACCAAAACCTTGATGATGTTTTCCATCACAATCAAGATTTCCCCACGAATTTGAAAATTACTGCTGTCTTGCAAATTTCAAACAACCTTGGGCCTTTGCTCAGAGCAATGGACTTCAGAAAACCCAACAAATAAGGCAGCTGACAGAGGCATTAAGCAACGATGAGAGTAAGTTCAAATATTAAAAAACTATTTGCATCTGTCTCATGAATAGCCATATTGTACACCTTACCGTTTTGTTATCATGTTACCAAAAAAATGCACAGCAAGAAAAAAAAGGGTATCAATTATCAAGAGCTACTGAAGCATAGATATCCTTTTTGGTTCAGAAAATCCCAGAACCACTATTGCTATAGCTCTCTGGGTGCTCCTTCCAGCCCTTCCTGCGACTCACAAAATCACAGAATGACAGAATTACAAAATGTTAGAGGTTGGAAGAGACCTTGAAAGATCATCTAGTCCAACCCCCCTGCCAGAGCAGAATCACCTAGATTAGGTCACACAGAAATGTGTCCAGGTGGGTTTTGAATGTCTTCAGAGAAGGAGACTCCACAGCCTCTCTGGGCAGCCTGTTCCAGTGCTCTGCCACCCTCACGGTGAAAACATTTTTCCTTATGTTGGAACACAGAACCTCCTATGCTCCAGTTTGCATACACTGCCCCATGTCCTATCACTGGACATCACGTTCCCTAATATCCAGTCAACTGGGACCTCCCCGGTCAGGCAGATTGCTCATAAGTGATGGAAAGTGACCTGGTGAATACTTCCACCAACTCCCTCACCCTTGGGCGGATCTCATCTGGCCCCATTGACATACATTTAGTTGCTGAAGCACCTCATCATTTCCCCTTGGATTACGGGGGCTGCTTTATGCTCCTCTCCCTGTCTTCTGGCTCAGGGGGCTGTGTACTCAGGGAACAACTGGTCCTGCTGCTAAGCCAGATGCATCCTCATCGTTTGTCACTATGTTACCAGCCCTGTCAACTACAGGACAGAGGTTGTCCTTAGTCAGTCCTCTTTTTACTACTAATGTATTTATAGAAACTTTTTTTTTTTGCCCTTAACTTCAGAGGCCAGGTTCAGTCCTAGTTGTACTTTTGCCCTTCTATTTTTTTCCCTGCACAGCCTCACTGCTTTTTTGTAATCCTTATGACTGGCCTGCCCTTTCTTCCAAAGGCCATAAATCCTCTTTTCAGAACTAAACAGCTATCAGTTGGCAGTGATATTCAGTTGAAGCTCAGCTGGTCTGGATTTGAACAACTGTAGCAAAACAGTTGAAAAGCCTATTTTATAAAGATTACAAGATGTCATTCTTCCTAGTTTTAAGGATAAAATCAGACAAAAAAGGCAACCTCTCCACACATAAGAGATGAAAACACTCATTTATTTCATTACAAGCTCAGAGCTCTCATTAAGGACAAGATTCCTATCTTAGGACAAATTAAATCAGCTAGTGTGTTGCTTGAAGAAACAGGCAAATAAGTAAACATACATACATACATATTTTCCTCCAGGAAATGCAGATTTGTAAAAATATCTAAAATTAGTAAAGAAAAAAAACCTGCCCTTTCAAGTAGTTGGTAGTCTATGTATTATTCCAAAGTTCCCTTCTATTTTTCATTATCCTATTATTCACCATGATTTTTGAACAGTAAGTCAATAGTACAACTGATTATTATTGTTGTTGTTGGCGTTTTTACTATTATGTATTGGAGAGATAGCTGTATCCAGAGATTTATCACTTAAGGGTGAAGTAGCTTTTATGGACAAGTTTATAATATTATGGTGACAGGCAATTACATTATAATTATTTTTAAATCATTTGGAGATTTTCTTCAGACTTTGATATTACAAGGGAAGGTAACAAGTTACCCAATAAAATTAACAGATTCATTCACATGACATCTACACGAATGCTGTATGTCAAGTGTTAGATGTCCTCAAGGGGTGGTTTGGTTTTTTCTTTTCTTTTACATATTTTCATGCTGAAGGTAAAGACAAAAATCAATATATTTCAGAAAAGTGGACAAGGTCCATGCCACCTTTATTAAAGGTTCTAAGTTGTGCAGTGTTGTCATGTGACCATTTTCCAAAGCAAATAACCTTTTTGCCTGACCAATTAAATCATAAATAAAGGACAAACAAATACATTTGGGGATTTTTATTTTATTTTTGCCTGGAATGTTCATGGCAGCTTTATGAGGCTAATCTGAACATATTAAAACAAACAAATACCTTCTAATCCTATAAAAAGAGAAAAGATATGAAAAAGAAATGAACAAAATAGCCACTTTTTCTATTTTCCTAACTTGCTATGTGGAAGCAGATGTTGGCAGGCAGCTTTCATTGCAAATAACTGAAGTTAACAAATCAATAGGAGAACACTCTTTCAACTATTTCAACATTTACATTCAAGTTGGCTATGCCTTCTACTGTAACTAATAGGAGTAAATAAAAAAATAGCATTTAGCTTATGCAGCACTGCAGTCATTACAGAAAGGCCAGGAAAGCCAAAAACTAATGAGCCTGAGATTGTTGACATTTTCATGCATCTTGGCTCTACAGTCTGGCAAAATAGCTGGCATTCTGACAAGCTTGATGCCAGACAGTTAGCAACACTGTAAATTTGTTGAAGAAGGTGAAGCAGTAATGGTATTTAAAGTGAACCACTGAGACACTAAGATTAAGAAGTTAAACTGAAGTTCCACACTGCCAGCCAGTCTGTCTCAGAATTTTAGAGACCACCAAAAAACAAAACCAAAAAAACCACTAACCCCCCCCCCCCCAAAAAAAAAAAAAAACCCTGCAAGCAAACAAAAAAAAACCCTCCAGAAAAAAGTCTGTAACCAAAAAAAGTCTTGTGGAAAAGCTCAGAATTTCCTGGGGAACAGAGGGACTCATCAATGCAAGAAAGAAAGAGGAAAAAAAAATCCAACAACATGGAATCAGCATCTTGATTCTTTCAAGCATCTGTGTATATACAGAAAACACTCCTGTTAACAGCATAAAGTAAAAACTGAAACATATTTTTAAAGAACTTAAGAAGCATTAATTTAGGAACCTCATAAGTTAAATGAGTTCTGTGTATATCATTGGCTGAAGTTGGGGGTTTTTTTGTAACACTACAGAAGTACATTTGTTTGAATTTTGCTTCAAACTGAAGACTTGTATTTCCCCAAATGCTTGTTACCGTTTTAGCCTTTGAAATAATAATTACAAAATTAGAAACTGTGCCATTGGCTTTATATGATAAAGCTGAGTTCAGCTATGGTTTATTTAAATTGACGTGCAGCTTGCTTAAAAGATGGTTAAGAAGTGACTACATCTGAAAGTCCTGCACCAAACCCTTTGTTAAAAAAGAACAAAAATAGTCATGAAAATAAGACTATCAAAGAGATTCTCTTTAAGTTTTTATTTCTAAGCCTTTCCTTAATTTCTATCTTTCCGGCTATTTTAAATAGAGCACCACAGAATCTGAACTTTGTGTAGGCAGGTCTTTATGAACTTCAGTAATATAATCTGATCTATCCCCTTTTCTAAAGGCCCACAATATTTCCAGTATCTTATTTTCTTTACTAGAACTGAAAATTTAAAAAACTGTGAAAACTATCTTGAAGGCATGGACTGGAACATGGCAGAAACCACTAAGCTATAGAACAGTCCAGAGGAGCAAAACCAGTTACAAGATAGAAAGTACCTGCTATTTGGCTACCCTAGCAAGGGTCACTAAGCCAAAACCCAACCAGGGCTTCTCCTGTCATGCAGTCCTCCCCAGGTAGTACCCAGAAATCTGCCAGCACTGCCAGGCTTCACTGTGCCTGCAGCGCACCACTGCTGCACCTGATCCTCAGCCCCTCCGATTTCAACAAGCTTCAAATTAAGAAATTCCATTCAATAGTAAATTTCATTTACTATTGTTGAATGCCATTTTCACAAGTATTAATACACTCACCAGAAAGTAGTATTTTAGCAGTGTTTCAGCTCGTCTTTAGGTTAGCAACAAATAATTATGTAAATCTTATTGTATATGTACACAATTACTTGTTAATTTTATTACATTTTTACACAGGTTTGCAAAACAAATTGTCCAATGCATGGCTAACATCTCTATCTCCACACACAACAATGTACACGAGGGTGGTGAGACACTGGTTGGTCAGAGGGGTGGTGCAGGCTCCATCCCTGGAGACATTCAAGGCTCTGAGCAACTTGATTTAGTGAAGATGTTCATGCTTATTGCAGGGGGGTTGAACTAGATGGCCTTTAAAGGTCCCTTCCAACCTACTACATTCTGTGTTTCTGTGGTTCTGTAACTGATAAATTGGAGAAGCACAGCCTAAGGGTAGTTTGCTTCTGCCTGTTACTCTGTCTGCAAGAGAACAATGGTTCTTCCAAAGCAGTAAAAGCCACCAGACACAAACCCTGCGCTGATTCCCTGCTGGCACTTTGTTTTCATTACAATCCAGCAAGAGGACTAAACATATATTACACATGGAACTTGGACTTCTGTACAGCAGATGACATCTTCCAACTTGCCAGGACGAGTAGACAGGGTCCTTCTTCTCTTTAGCCTAGAATCTGGTAGACTTGCCAGCCCCGCTGCATGCTTGCCCAAAGAGCCTCTTTTCCAGAGGACTCAGAAACTGTGGCCCTTTTCCCACTCTATTCCTCAGGCTGATACCTTGCTGTGAGGGAATACAGGTTGTTTTGCATCCATGTGGAATAAAGAGTCGTAGTGAGCACTGCAGCGAGCCAGGGAAAAGGCAGCTGGAAAAGCTGAGGGATTAAGCCACTGCTGGCTAGAGCTAGTGACAAGCACATTTCAGCTGCCAGTCAGTGGTTCAAACAGTAACTGAAGCTGTGTAAATGCAGTATACAGATCTGAAGTTAAATTACCTAAAAGCTACATGCATTGGGGCTTGTTGCTGTTAGGGTTTTTTATTATTTTATTGTTGGTTTGTTGATTAAAAAATGGTAATTAGATCTTGTCATTAAGGCTAACCTTGCCAGAGTCTATGTAAGAATAAAAACATCTAACACTAACTTCCCATATCAACAGTTTATGAAGATTTTCAGGTTTTTATTTTTAGTCAGTTTAAGTTATATCCACAGCATTCTCTTGTTCCAAAAGCACAGATCAAGTGTCAACCAACCTGACTTTTCTATCTCTACATAAGCCATAGGACTTTTAAAATCTGAAATTTAGGTCTACCTATACAACGTTACCTTATTTAGTACAGGATTTTAAATAGACCCTACTGGCATGCATACTTTAACAGAAAAAAAAAAAAATAAGGATATGGCAAAAAGGAGTTAAATTAAAAGCTCAGTTCTGCACCAAATGAAATTAGAAGTGATTTATGACATTGATTTTTTAATGAAAGTAGGCTTAGTATGCACATGCGTTTCGGAAGTTAGAAGAAGATCTAAGTTTTTGTGTCTCTTAATTCATGCAACAGTGCCATATCCTGTCATTTACAGGCATGAATTTAATCTCTCATAAATTAAAAAGACTGCAATTAAGGTATTTCTATATTTTGGTAAAACAGGCGAGTACACAATAGAAATCTGTATTTACCATTAACATAAAAGGGGATACCTTCTATCAGACAAAATTTCTTTAAAGAAGAACATTCTTGTTAAAAGGAAAATCTACCATTCTCTGCAATTCATCTGAATGTAAGCAAAAAAATAGTTAACAGAGATTCATATGATGAATAAATGAAGTTAGAAAAAAGGTTAAATATTAAATAGAATCTTCAGTTAAAGTATTTTAGTGTACTACTCACTTCTGCCACAGACGGTAGAAGAACAGAGTTGTGCTTGGTATAACTCAACACTGAAAAAAGGCAGCGTGCAAGCAACGGTCTGTTCAGCCTTCCCGGTACCACTTGGCCATGAGAGTATCATAAATGCTATACTACACTCTAGCGCCCTTTTTCTGAATAGCAGGCACACCTGTCACTTTCATTCGGATTTTGACTTAGCATCAATCTTACTAAAAAGCCGTAAACTGCTATAAAATGCAATGAAATACCATATTTTAAAATACTACACCTGTTATTAAACATAAATCAGCTATTATATTTCATCAAAGCATGTTGATTCTTACTGAATACAGAATATTTTATTTATTAACCAGGCATGGAGTTAATTAGGTTATTCCACAGCTTTTTGTGGATAGTGTTAAGATGTCGCTTTTAAGGTTTACAGCTAATTAAGCACAAGTGCTTTTAAATGTTGAATATAGCAGTTACCACATCAAATCCCAGAGCCATATTGATCTGTACCTAATGACTGCTCAAGGTGCATTGCAGACAGCATTTCTAAGGAAAAATACCTTACAATAATACCTAATTTGAATAGAATAGATAGAAGTCTGTTGCATAAAGGAACCTATCCTTGTGTAACTTGCAAACACTAGTTTTGTAACTAATGTCCTATATGTTTGTGTTGTTTAGAAAAGTTAATAAAAACAAGGTTAGACTGCACCTGAGTACCTCATTAAGAGACTGACAGGAATGAGATAGACCACACCAGTTAAGATTCTGTGCTGAGAAAATAAGCATTGCCTGGTCTGAGAGGCCCCTGGTATTAACTCAGACAAAGCATAGCAGTTCAAAGCTATAAACAGATTCAATAAATAATTCAGATTGGAAGTGACCTCCACAGGTCATCTAGGCCAGGTTCCCACTCCAAACAAGAAAAACTTCAAAGCCCTTGAGCGACCTGATCTGAGCACTTCCAAGGATAGAGCCTCCACAGTCTTAAGGTAACTAGCTCTAGCGTTTAACCACTCTAAAATAATAGTTTGTTTTCTTAAGTTGAAACACAGCCAGGGTACACTCTGGTTGAAACAGTGAGGATTCTCCAGAGCTCTTCTGCTAGCAGGGAACACAGCAGCCCCACTCAGCCTGCTGCCCACCTTAGTGCTCTAGTCCTTTCCTGCAGACCAGTTCCCTTGCTGGCCAGGACACAGGCTGCAACACTGCCAGTGCCTGTTCAGCCATGGGCACAGGACTTTGAATTTACTAAATTTTGTGAGGGCCCTAACGACAAGAGTTTGTCAGTGTCTTTCTGAATGGCAGCTCTAGCTTTCTCCGTTACAGCACCGCTCGGTCTCGCCTATGATAGTGCCACCTGAAAGCTGCTTGTGCAGGCCTCCTACCCCACCAACCTGGTCACGGAGAAAATATTCACCAGCTTTGCACACAGTATGAACCCTCAGAGAAACCTCTCCAAAGCAGCTGTCTCATAGACTTTGGACTGTGGATCACTGGAGCTCAACAACACAGACAGATCTTTGGTCATTTTGCAGCAGAGTTCATCTAGTCTTTTTATTTTCAGCTTGACTACAAGGATAGTGTAGAAAATAGCCAAACGCCTCCCTAGTATTCTTATCCATAAAGACAAATGTAACCACCATTATCTCAGAAACTGTCATCATGGTTAGATACTATTAAATCCATTAATCACTCTGGCAAAGAAGGTGGGCATGCTGTTCTTCCTTCTGTCCTCTACCCCCACTTGTTTTTTGTGGCACATGACTTTATTAGTCCTCTGATAGTGCCCTTATTAAATTTCTGCTCTGACCCCACTGCAGACTGCTACATAATCTATATTTGCAAACATTAAGAGAAATTAAACCAAAGCAGTTGCTCATAACAGAAGGATATTAAAAGTTTAATAGAATTTAATAGGGTTTGACGGATTGTATTTACTCTATTGTTATAAATAACAAAGACATTACCAAAGTAGTTTTAGAGACTGAAGCTCTAAGATATTTAGGTGTCTAGATTCCTTGGAAACTACATGAGTTTAAAACACATTCATATCTATCAGAATCTCTGCTTCAGTTTCAGAAGGCCTGTTTCTGTGGAGACAGGACAAGGGGCAATGGCTGCAAGTTGGAGCACAGGAAGTTCCGCACCAACATGCGGAAGAATCTTTTCTCAATGAGGGTGACAGAGCCCTGGGACAGGCTGCCCAGGGAGGTGGTGGAGTCTCCTTCTCTGGAACTCAAGACCCGTCTGGACACCTATCTGTGCAATATGACCTGGGGAGCTGCTTTGGCAGGGGGGTTGGACCCGATGATCTCTCAAGGTCCCTTCCAACCCCTACAATTCTAAGGCATGAAGGGGCTATACATATATGAAAGTCTGTTGTACTTGGGGGGTGGGGGGTGGGGGTGTATCTATTTGGACACTAAAAGGGACTTAAAGTCAACACACTTGGGTATATGGGTAAGTCTTCAGCTGTTGTAGCCATCACAGTATGAAAAGTAAAATACTCCTTTTTTTTTCAGTTTTTTGCTTTGTGATGTGTTCATAAAAATCAATAACAATTCTTGTTAAGTAAGCACTGGTATTTTTTAGCATTCCTTATGATTAAATTGAGAAGGCTTGACTGATGTTGAAACATCTTTGGCTTCTCATACAAAACACAACCATCCCCAAGGCAAAGTTGCACTTGGTGTAATTACAGAAAAGGAGCAGATCAAAGGTATTAGAGTTGCTTTAATTAACAAGATTATTCTCTGCTGCAGTTCTTGTCTCTGGTTGTACTCCTACTAGCCTATAGCCATCCACAGTCAAAGGGATACGGCCAGCCTGACATACCCCTTTTGCCTTATTTTAAAAACTTCTAATGCAAGCAGTTCAAAATAGATGCTACACAAGTCAGATGAGCACAAAGTGGCCTAAAAAAAGGTCACTACTTGTTAATCTGATCACAATATAACAGGAAATTAATAAATGTCTCTGAAATTTAGCCCATCAGAAAGAAGTAACATTCAAACAACTAAAATTTTTAATTCATCAACAGTTCTGGCACCACTCATTACTGCTAATACAAGCCAAAGAAACAATCACAAGAGAAAACACTCTGGATGCAGTAACTGCTAAATGCAAAGCAAAAGGCAACTGAAACCCCACTGACCAATGTTTATATTTGTGATGGGATCCAATAGAAGCCACAGAATTTACTGTGTAAACAATAGTTATTTGAGGCAACATTAATCAAAATGTATTACACACGGCACTGACCTTGAAAACTGATGCTTGGAAATTTTTCCACTTACCTTTAGCTTCTCTTCCAAAAATGAACAGATTACATATATTTTAGTTCATCAATTTCCAACAAGTTACAGCGTTGTTTGCAACTGGTAAGTTCTAAGTCTATTTTATTATTAAGTATAGAATTTCAAGAGTTCCTCCTAACATTCTGAAAATAGATTAAAAACTCAAAATACATGTCTATAAAGGAAAAAATATTTCTTGAATGGTAGAGACTTTCACCTTGTATACTACTGCTTTCCACATCTCCAGCACTATGAAAATTTCTTAGCTTCTTTAGAAGAGCTGATAAATTACTGCATAAATATCTCTCCTGTTCCAATGACAGGAAAATCTACATATCCACTTTACTGATAAAATAAACTCTTAGTTTGTAGAAAAACTTTTTAGTGTTTCAAAAATAGGCATTTATTATTAAATAAATCTGCATTAAGCTATACAACCTATGAGTAATATTCTCCCTTTCAGGCACGTTTTTAAATGTAAAACTCACAAGAGTAATTTGTTCTGAGGTCTTGCAGCTGGATTTTCTGATGACAAGTAAAGTGCACTCAACTCCCCACAAGTCAGGCCAATAGCACCTCCTTGCTTAAGAACTTAACTCACCTTATAGCTTTCTAAGGACACTGCTTCAGATGTCTCTGTGTGCATACACAAATACCCAAGCTGGCTATGAAGGCATAAATCAAGTATCAAAAAGCATACAGTCATGGCAACAGAGCTCTTCTTCATGCCATTCATTTTTGCTACCAGGTTGACAAAGTCCCAAAGCAGGGTTGGATACCTGATTTACACCAAGGTCTCTCTTGCCTCCTCAGCTGCCTATATACCTACACTTACAGAAACTGAAATACACTTACACCTCTACCCTTGTGTAATATATTATACACACATTTGATATAATTTTTATCAGAATCACTGAATATCAGGAATAAGCACTTATTTTACATTCACAGTAAGGACATGAAAAATCTTCATGCCAATACTTCTAGTTATTTTTCAAAGAAATAAAACTTATAGGTGACTAGACTTGAAAATACCTTTGTGTTGAAACTAGCTTACAAAATTCTCATCAGTTCACCAGTACAGGGAATTCAGTCCCCGTCCTTGGAAGACACTTTGAGAAAACTATGCCTGCAATTACACAAGGACAACAAAAAAATTGCAAATGCACCTTGTTTTTTGAAAAGTAATAAATGAAAAAAACATAAAATACAAGAAATAAAATTCAGTTCCATAGGCCAAAAACCCATGAAGAGACAAAGATTTTCTGATTCCTTCACCTGTACTGGAACACACAGAACAACTTACCCATCTCCTATTAACAGCAACAACTATTTACAGTCTTTTAAAAAACCTAACTTCTCTCCTGCTGTTTCCCTGCTAGGCACTCCCCTCTTCCCTTGCCTCAAACTGGACCTGTGTCACTGGCAAAGTCCTTCCACACAAATACAAAGGCAGACCTAAGATTTTATTTCTTCAACTCTTCACATATGTTCTGTTAGACATCTACAAAATACTGAATACTACCCACCAAATTATATTCCTCAGCACATGCTCATACTGCAGACACTCTTGAGATACTCTTATGTAAGCCACAACATGTAGCATCTTCTAAATTCAACCTTTGCCACTAGGAACTGCAGAGCCAGCTTCATGTTTACAAAAGATTACTCGTTCTAGAAGTTTTTGCCTCATCTCAGGATTAAATTTTATTACCAGCTACTTGTGCTCTTCCAATAGATCTCTGATCTATTGTCTCATTACTATCCTGTAATTTCACCAAGACCAACTACCCTGCTGAAGGCATGACTTCTTTCTCCCAGCTTTGTTCAAATGTGCAGGAATGACAGTATTAATTAATTAATTGTTACATTATGATCATCATCTATACCTCACAAGAAAGATATATAATAATTTTAGTTTATTTTGAAAGGCAATACTTTTGATTTAGTAGCATCATCTCAGTGTCCTATCCAACTCAAGTTTCGTAGTCCCATCCTCTACCTTCAGCCTGATAACAGCAGGCAGAAAGCTGGTAAAAAAACTCCCACACAAAAACCTCAGCAAAACAGTTAACTTTGGCTAGCAGACAAGAAGGCTGAGGGGAGACGCCATCACAATATACAATTTTCCCAAAGGGATAAGGGGAGAGGGAGGAGTTGATCTCTCTTCTGAGAACCAACAATAGCACATGAAGATAAGTTAAATGAAGCTGCATCAGCAGAAGTTCAAACTGGACATTAGAAAAAGGTTCTTCAGTAAGAGCGTGGTCAGTCACTAGAATAGGATACCCAGGGCAGGGTCACAGAACCAAGTCTGTCACAGGTAAGGACCGTATGGACATGCTCTTAAGCCATATGGTCTAGTTTTAGGTAGTTCTCTGAGGAGAGGGGAGTTGGACTCAGTGACTTTATGAGTCCTGTCCAACTTGAGATTTTCATGATAATTAATCTACACAGGATCAGAACATTGCTGCCAGCAATGGTGGCCACATGCACCATTCTCAGGCACCACTGGAGTATCCATTCATTTAAACTCTAAGACTTAGGCAGAGCTTCAGAAGGAGGAAGCAAGTCTCAGGCTACAGATAGTGGTTGGGGTCTATCACTGGGATATGTGGTCTTCTAGCCTTCAGAAGGCATGCAGATAGCTGTGCTACAACATGAAAGAGTTTCAGGAGGTCACTGGATGTATTCAAAAGACAGGTAGATGAGGTGCTCAGGGATATGGTTTAGTAGAATACAGGTATGGTTGGCCTTGATGATCTCAAAGGTCTTTTCCAACCTAGTGATTCTGTGAAAGGTCTTCTAGGAAAGTTTGCTACTTGCTGGGGACTTACATTTGGATGTTGTGGAAGAGTAACCAAGGCTGCTCATCTGGCCCTCTGACTACTACCCTCTGCTGATCTTCCATGTACGCACCAATGACACTGTTATAAAATGACACTCTATATAAATGACACTTTAATATAAAAATATTAGAGGAGTGACTACAGAGCTCTGGGGTGGCTGTCTAGCAAACAGGTGGTGCTCTTGTCAAATCCTGCTGGTGAGGGGGAAGGGTCTCAGCAGGACTCAATGGTCCTATGCCTTCTTTGCCTCTGTCTTTAATAGTAAAAACCTTTGGGAAGTCCAGGCCCTTGAAACCAGTGGGAAAATTATGGAGTAAGGAGGACTTACACTTGGTGGAGGAGGACACTGTTAGGGAGCACTTAAACAAACTGGATGTTCAGAAGTGCAGGAGGCCTGATGAATTGCATCCATGCATAGTAAGAGACCTGGCTGATGCTATTGTGAGGCCAGTTTCATTACCTCTGGATAGTGGGAGACATTGCTTAAGACTGAAAGAAAGCAAATGTCACTCCTGTCTGCAAGAAGGGCAAGAAGATCCAGGAAAGCACAGGTCACTCAACCTCATATCGATTTCTGGTAAAGTCATGGAGAAAATTCTCATGGAAACTATGTCCAAACACATGAAGGTGGTCAATGGGTCTATGTCCAGGTGGAGGCCGGTGACAAGCGGTGTCCCCCAGGGGTCTGTCTTGGGACCGGTGCTCTTTAACATCTTTATCAATGACATCGATGATGGAGTTGAGTGCACCCTCAGCAAGTTTGCAGATGACACCAAGCTGAGTGGTGTGGTTGACACTACAGAAGGAAAGGAAGCCATCCAGAGGGATCTTGACAGGCTGGAAAGGTGGGCCCAGCTAAACCTAATGAGGTTCAACACTGCCAAGTGTAAGGTGTTGCACTTGGGCTGGAAGAATCCCAGACACAGATACAGACTGGAAGAAGAGCTTATTGAGAGTAGCCCTGCTGAGAAGGACTTGGGGATTCTGGTGGATGAGAAACTTAACATGAGCCATCAGTGTGCTCTTGCAGCTCACAAGGCCAATGGTATCCTGGGCTCCATCAGAAGAGGGGTGGCCAGCAGGGACAGGGAGGGGATTCTCCCTCTCTACTCTGCCCTCATGAGGCCCCATCTGGAGTACTGTGTCCAGGTCTGGGGCCTGCAATACAAGAAAGATGTGGAACTGTTGGACTGTTGGAGAGGGTTCAGAGGAGGGCCACAAGGATGATTCGAGGGCTGGAGCACCTCCCCTACAAAGAGAGGCTGAGGGAGCTGGGCTTCTTCAGCCTGGAAAAGAGAAGGCTGTGGGGGGACCTCATTGCAGCCTTCCAGTACCTGAAGGGAACATACAAACAGGAGGGGAATCAACTTTTAAAAAGGGTAGATAATGGCAGGACAAGGGGGAATGGATTAAAGCTAAAGGAAGGAAGGTTTAGATTAGATATTAGGTACTAGGGGGAAGTTTTTTACAGAGAGTGTGGTGAGGTGCTGGAACAGGCTGCCCAGAGAGGTGGTAGATGTCCCGTCCCTGGAGGTGTTCAAGGCCAGGTTGGATGGGGCCCTGGGCAACCTTCTATAGATCCAGGCCTGGAGGTTGGTGTCCCTGCCTGTGGCAGGGGGGTTGGAGCAGTATGATCCTTGGGGTCCCTTCCAACCCATGCCATTCTATGATTCTGTGAAGGACAAGAATGGGATTTGGCGTAGTCAGCCGGATCTACAAGGGGAAATAATACTTGACCAACCTGACTGCCTTCTACAGTGAGGTGACTAGTTTGGTGGATGAAAGGAGTGGAGGGGCTGTTGCTGTATCAACTGTGAAAATGCTCCTGACAGTTTATCAGTCTCCCCTAACACACTCTTATATAAGCCATCAGTGAGGAGAAGTGAAAACTGTCTGAACCGCCAGATGCCCAGGGTTGTGAACAACAGTAGGACAAGTTGCTAGTGGAGTACTCCAAGCATTGATACTGGGATCAATATTGTTAAATCCCTTTGTTAGTGACCTGGATGCTGGGACAGAGTGCATCCTTAAATTCACAGATTATAATTGTAAGGAGTGGTGAGTAAATGGCTGTGCTGCCATCCAGAGGCATGATGTATAAATGAACCCTTTAAAAAAAAAAAGCTCAGAAAACAATTAAGGAAATCACCACAGCTACTATAAATTAAGTTTGACTTGTTTCCAAACAAAGGAAAATTGAGGTTGGTTTTTGCTTTAGATAAATTGCTCTATCAGGTGAGTGGGTCAGCTGATTGTGTAAATAGCCTCCCCTGAGATAATCAATAGGGTGTGATCTTCCTGACCCAGCCAGACCAGCATGAAGAAAGCATGTATGTGCCTCAGCTCAGCATTGTATAAAACTTGAACAAACACCAAATGAGTTTTAAAGAAAGCAATGGATTTGAGCTGGGTTAAACACCAGTTCCTTCCTGGCAACTTAGGACACGTGGTGTAGCAATGGCTAGCATATGAAGACCAACAATTATAGTTCTATTATGATCGATATCCACTGTGGATTGCAACTGCCATATTGTGATTTTGTTGCCATTTCAGTACACTGCTTTATCACTCTGCTAAATCAAAACTCATGCAAAATAAACTTGCTATTAAACTTTCAACCTTTCCCTCTGTAGAATATCTAGAAAATCCTCATCAGGGAATAACTGGACTTTAACAGGAGACACCTGGGGAGGCTGGAGAAATGGGCTGACTGGAGTCTCGTGAAGTTTTAACAAAGGGAAATGCAAAGTCCTGCATATGGGGAAGAATAGCTCCTGCCACCAGTACATGCTTGGGGACCAAACGGCAGGAAAAAAGCTCTGTAGAGAAGGGCCTGGCAGACAATCTAATCATGAGCCAGCATTAAGAACAGTGCGGGGATGTCAAGGGAGGTGATCCTTCCTCTCCATCAAGCACTGCTAAGGCCATATCTGGAATGTTGGCTCCAGTTCTGGGCTTCTCAGTACCACACAGAGAAACTTATTAGAGCATGCCAGCTACACTGTGAGATGGGTCATTGATAACTATGTCCTGATAGGAAGTGGGTATCTCTCCTCACACACAGCAAAAGAGAAAATGCCTAAAAGTGAAAAAAATAAAACCAATTTCTGATATACAGCAACTCCCTCCTGAAATCCTACAACAGTCCTTCCAGTTACACAGTGAAACACCTCTTACAATGAAGGAAAATAATGACTGGCACAATCTGGCTTTCAGATGCTGCCAAATGCAGCAAGCATGTGAATGGCTTTCATTTTTGTCTCATCTGCTCTGCCTTTCTCTGTCTTCTAAACTCTGCAGAATCAATTTATTCATCCATGTAATTCTGACGTGTTCATTCTCAGATACACTTGTAAACCCACTTTACACATTGAACTACATTGAAAATGAGTAAATCCAGCAAAAATATTGCTCTGATTTAGGACTCCTTAAAAACTCTAATAGCATTTTAAAACTTTGCCTCCAATACACCACTTAAGAACCTGGAATAACAAAATTCACTCAAGTGATGCCTGTCACCTAGCAGTGACAGGTTGTGTTTGCTTTTTTCTTTCTTTTTTTTCAATGCAAACATAATAGGAAATGCATGAATCATTAAAAAAATTCTCTACAGAACAGTAAAGTACCCATTATAAGTCATGAACCATGGGGGAATATATAGTTTCAGTTACATAAGTTTATTTAAGCAGTGACAGGGAATCAAGATTACAGGGAATGAAAAATTGCAATAAACTTTAGAGCACTGGAAGTAAACGCCTAGAGTTAATATTTAAGAACATCAAAGGCTATGGAGCCATTTTCTTGCAACAGGCATTGCTAAAAGAATTAATGTGTGCTTCTTTCACTTTCTCTGATAGTTAGAAGTCATGTTTTCACTTAGCATACCAACATGCTATAAAGCATTGTGTTGAACAAAGTCTTTAGACTCAGAGTTTATGTGACAAAGGGATTATTAACAAATATGGGATGCTTATGTAAGAACATTACATTTTTCTTCAAAGTATGAAGCAGCACTACTCTATCATATCATTCTCAAGCTATCAGTGCTATCAAGAGCACTCACATAGTGCCCAGACTAAATATAGTATCTGTACTACTACAGATATAGGCAAAAGGGACATTTTTATTAAAGGACTTCAGTTATTACTTCTCTTCCTCCACCCTTCCTCTTGAAATACAAGTTAACATATAACAGCACATACCATAGCCAATCCTGCCAAAAAATTAAAAATAAAAGTAAGAACAACCCAGTGGTGGTTCTCTCCAAATTAAAGAAGTACAGATTTGATGGGTGGACTGTCTGGTGGGTAAGGAATTGGCTGGGCGGTCACATCCAGAGGGTAGTGGACAATGGTTCAATGTGCTGGAACAGTGTTGGTAACACAGGTATGGGTTTTTTTGCTGCTGAGCAGTGCTGACACACACCCGTGGGATGGCTGAGGATGCACAAGGGGTTAGGAGGGGACATGGCCAGGACAGCTGACCCCAACTGACCACAGGGATACCCCAGACCATACGGCATCATACTCAGCTTTGTAAGGGGCTGGGGACGACTTGAGTCACTGTTAGGCATGACAGAACGCGGCCTTACTGGAGATGACCGAACACCTGCCTGCACCTCAGAAGTGGGGAACATGTACTTTGTCTTGCTCTGCTTGCACGTGTGGTTTTATTTTCCCTATTAAATTGTCTTTATCTCAACCCAAGAGGTTTCTCACTTTCACTCTTCCAATTCTATCCCTCAGTCCCTGGGGTGGAGTGGAAGGGTGGTGGAGGAGGGCTGAAGTGAGAAAGCACGGGGTTTACTTGCTAGCAGGGGTTAAACCACAACAAAAAGGAATTCTTCCCACCTGGGGTTTGTAGGGCTGAGGTGTTTCTAGCTAGTCAGATGTTACTGATACAAAACTTTACATGGGTCTAAGAGGGACTGAAGAATCATAGAATCACAAGGTTGGAAAAGACCTTTAAGATCATCAAGTCCAACCATTCCCATCCTAAGCTAAACCATATCCCTAAGTACCTCATCTACCCTTTTTTTAAATGCATCCAGGGGAGGTGACTGAACCCTCTCCCCTCCCTGGGCAGCCTGTTTCCTGCTTCATAAAAGAAAAGAAAAATCTCCTGGGACCTATTAAATACAAAACCACATCTGGGCCCGTGAGTTCCCTGAGCTGAAAGTCAATGGAGGGGAAAAAAAAAAAAAAGCTACAAATTACATATCATACATGGTGGTTTTCATCGTTGGGCACCAGCTACTGACGAGGAACTGGGTTTTTTAATAGTTAGCAGCTGTAAGCGTTACAACGTACACGATAAGTATTTTTACTACGACGTTCCTGACCCTCCCCATAAACACCCTCCTGAACCTTCTCCAAGCCAGCACAACTCCCGCGTTAGTGCGCTTACGCGCCCGCCTTTCTTCCTGAAACCTGCGTCCATTCAAAATGGGCTGTACAGTTCTTATGGAGGGTCAGTTTCTCGTTCTCCTTTGACCAAGCACCCAAGTCTGAGGAGCCGTACCGGGATACCCCCGCCCGCCGCGCCGGTAACACGGCCCTTCCCTGCTACCCCCCCTCGCAGCGCCCGGCTGCGCCCCGGCTCCAGCCCGGCCTCGCCACGTCCCCGCGCCCGCCCAGGAACCCCCGCCGCCCCACGTGACGGCAGCGCGCTGCGGAGCTCCGCCTGCGCCCCTCGCGCCCGCCGCCTCCGCCGCCGAGCGCTGCCGCGGCGCGCGCCCCGCCCGCGGCGAAGCGGCCGCCAGGCGGCCCCCGTTCCGCAGCCGGCCGCGAGCCGCGCGCACCCCGCCGCAGCGGCACGCGAGATTTCGGGTAAACTCGGGCGCGCGTGCGGCTGCGCGTGACTTCGCCGCCGCTCCCCCGCTGACGAACCGAGTCCCCGGCCGGAGCCGCCAAATAACCCAACCCCGACCGCTCTGCGCCGCCCGCCGCCCCTCGCAGCCGCCACGACGCGCCGCCCCGGGGCCTCAGCGCAGCCTCCCGCAGACCGGGGCGGGGCGAAAGCTGCCGGGGCTCGCCGACGCCCCGCGGCTCGCCCAGGGCCCTGCTCTGCGCGTCACCTGCAGCGCCCGCACTCCGGCCGCCTCTCGCAGCGCTCCACCGGCAGCTCCCACAGGCCCGCGCAGCCCTCCTGCTCCTCACCCGGCGGCGAGGCCGCCTCGCTACCGGCCGCCGCGGTGCCCCGCTCCATGCCGGTGCGGCGGGAGGCGCCGGCAGGGGGCGCCGGCGCGCAGGAAAGGCAGCCATCCCCGCTCACGTGAGGCGCTCCCGCCCCTCGGTGGGGGGCCGCCCCCTCGCGGGGCCTGGCCCGGCTGGGGCGCGAGGGAGCGCTGCCGGGGGCTGCCTGAGTCACTGCCACGCGCGGGGAACCCTGACGGGAGCTGCTGACCCGAGCGGGGCGCGGGGGGCCTTTCAAGCGGCGCGGCCGGCAGCGGGTGCTGTTGGCGCCCGTCGCTGGGCGGCGCAGGCTCTACACTCTGGGTCCCTTTCGCCGCCTGCCCGGGCTGAGACGCTCGTCGCGGCTGGGGACCGGGAGCGCGGGACCACCCCTGCCCTCACCCGGGACGGCGCTGGCGCCTGGAGGCGGTGAGGGCGGTGCTGGCGGCCCGCCTACCGCAGGCGGGCCCTTGCGGAAGCCGCGGCCTTGCCCTCTGAGCGGCCCGGGTCCAGCGACCGCCGCTGCCGCCCGCGGCCTCTCCTTCAGCGCGGGTGGCCGCTTGGCCCCAGCGCCTCGGGATGTGGCGGGGGGAAGGCTGCGGGCCGGCAGGCCTGGCCGGAGCCTGGCTCGGGGCCTGTGAGGGTGACGGTTGCTCCGCGAGGCATGAGGTACCAGAAAGCCCTCGGCGCTGCAAGTCTTAACTTGGCGAGGGCACGTGTAGGAACCGGTGGTCTGGTGCCAATCACAGTTACACTGGAGAACGAAACAACCGTTGCTGTTTTGGTTTGGTTTTAAATCAACTGCTGATCGCTAAATACATACCCCGCAATTTGAATTGATGTTTTGAAGTGCCTTAGAGTAGACATGTGCATTACCATGTCTATAGGTGCTTTTTACACTAGATCATGAGTTCACACAAGTCTCAGAGCAACTCTGCAGCAGAAGCTATGGTAACAGGAGGGTGGTAAAGTGACAGATAAGCTTTGACTGCCTTTCCAACCTTCATAGTACCCGTTCTTCAGAAATAAACTGTAGATATAGATGATTTAGACTCAAGTTTCACTGTGCTCATCAAGTTATATATCATAACAATATATTGGTGTCTCATACAGTAAAATGAAGTTAGAATCATAGAATTGGCTTGGTTGGAAAGGGCCCTTTTGATCATCAAGTCCAACCATCACCCCAACCTGCCAACCATACTAAACCGTGTGCCTCCGCAGCACATCTGTCATTTAAATACCTTCAGAGATGGAGATTGCACCAACTTCCTGGGCAGCCTGTTCCAGTACCTAAACTTCTTCACAGAGAGGGTTGCTTTCCTGATAAGGTGATCTAAACCTCCAGTGGTGTAACTTGACGCCATTTCCTCTTTCCCTATCACTTGTCACTAGGGAGAAAAGATCAGCCGTTGCCTCTCCACAACCTCTTTTCAGGTAGCTGTACGGAGCAATTAAAGTCTCTCCTCAACCTCCTTTTCTCCAAACTAAACAACTCCAGTTCTCTCTGATGCTACTCATAATATTTATTATACAGTCACTGCCCCAGCCTCATCACCCTTCTCTAGACATCCTCCAGGACCTCAATATCTCTTCTGCAGTGAGGGCCCAAGACTGAAAGCAGCATTTGTTGTGCGGCCTCACCAGCGCTGAGTACAGGGGGAGAATTACCTCCCTAGTCCGACCCAACACACTAATCTTAATACAGGCCAGGATGCTGTTGGCCGTGTTGGCCACTTGGGCACACTGTTGGGTCATATTCAGCCAGCCGTCCGTCTCAGCCAGGCAGCTTTCCAGCCGCTCTCCCCACGCCTGTAGCAATGCGTTATTGTGACCCAAATGCGAGACCTGGCACTTGGCTTTGTTGAATTTCATGCCGTTTGCCTTGGCCCAACGATCCAGCCGGTCCAGATCCTTCCTACCCTCAACTTACTGTGAACTTCCTGAGGGTGTACTCAATCCCCTTACCCAGTTCCTTAATAAAGATACTAATGAGAACTGGTCCCAGCATGGAGCCCTGAGGAACACCACTGGTGACCAGCCACCAACTAGATTTAATTCCATTCACTGCCACTCTCTGGGCCTGGCCATCCAGCCAATTTTTTACTGAGTGAAGAGTACAACTGTCCAAGCCAAGAGCAGCCAGTTTCTCCAGGAGAATGCTGTGGGAAACGATGTCAAAAGCTTTGCCAAAATCCAGACAGCATCCACAGCTTCTCCCTCATCCACTAAGTGGGTCATCTTGTCACAGAAGGAGATCAGGTTGGTCAAGCAGGACCTGCCTTCCATGAACTCATGCTGACTGGGTCTGATTGCTTGCTTTTCCTGCCCGTGCTTCATAATGACACTCAGGATGCTTTGCTCCACAACCTTACCAGGCCCCAGGGTCAGACCAAGAGGCCTGTAGTTCCCTGGGTGCTCCTTCCAGCCCTTCTTGTGATTCACAGAATCACAGAATTACAGACTGTTAGGGGTTGGAAGGGACCTTGAAAGATCATCTAGTCCAACCCCCCCTGCCAGAGCAGGATCACCTAGATTAGGTCACACAGAAATATGTCCAGGTGGGTTTTGAATGTCTTCAGAGGAGACTCCACAACGTCTCTGGGCAGCCGGTTCCAGTGCTCTAAGGATGATTTGCTCCATAATCTTCCCGATTCAACTCCAAGGTTGTTTTGGTTTACCTTAAGAGAGCTACTTTAACATGGTAACTAGTGATATAACACAGGGTATCTGTCCTGATACAGCAACTGCAGAGTTGGCTGATCGTGGTGTTTCCTGGGTTTTGTTCTTCATCCAAAATAAAATATAATGTGTTTACCTATTTACAGTCTTCAGAGCCATTTCATGTAACTTAGGCCTGCTGGAACCTGACACATGAACAAGATTATATTTTTTTTCTGTTAAATTTTGTATTTTTTGTATTATGGTTTTGTATTTGTAGCATGAGGTACAAATCAATTTTCTTGTATAGCTGCTAGAATGCATTTTACCCACAAGAAAAAAAATACCATTGGTTATGAAACTGACCATAAAAATTACACAACATAAATGCAAAAGATAAATAACATAAGGGAAAGGAAAATGCCAGTGTGCACATTTTATATTTTTAAGGTTTTTTATTGCTACTATTATATGTTACATAATTTGGGACAGGGAAACCAGTGGCGGGGACACACACGACATGGCTTTTCTGTTAAGCTGAAACCCTTGCCCCAAAATGATTTGGTATAAACTACAAAGAGGTTTTTTTAGGATGCTTATTAGAAGTAATGCAGTGGTGGGCAGAAGTATTGATGAATTTGTCCAGGGTTGCCTTCCTGCTTCCACTTTATTGAGCCCCCATGCAGTGCTACTGGCAGGAACCTGGGTATGTCTTCACAGCTTCCCCTGAGAGTCCTCAAAGAGTAAGAATTTACCTGGTCTGGCAAGAATAAATAGGCTTCAGTCATAAGGTTAAAATTAAACCATTGTAAACTGTTTTGGTCTGACTACACAGGAGAATAAAATTGATCTGCAGATAGCTGCCTAAAATAAATGTAATAATAACGCAACATGAAGTCATTTCATTGTCAAGGGACTTGGCAGATGTAGCCAGAAATAGCTAGAGGCAAAACAGAGAGAGTGCTATAGCTTTTCTCTATATTTGCCCCTGAAAAGTGAGCAGTTTAGACTGGAGGAAAATATTGGCAGGAGATCAGGTTAGGATAAACTGCCTGCAACTAAAATGTAGGCTTGAAGATAGGGATTCCCATTAACAGAACATTGCTGTTCTAGACTACCAACAAAAGCAGAAGGAATTAAAAGCCAGCTCTAGTGGGTTTATGGAACAGGGCTAGTGATTGCAATAAACGTGTTGTTCCAGAACATAACAGACCAGCAACTTCTCTTACTACAGTCCAGCAAAGTACAGATTTAGACACTAATTTTAAAAAGAAAAAATAATCAAAAAATCTAGGCCAAAAAAGTTTTAAACAACAGAACAATTTTAAGGGGGAAACACCTGAATATTGAAGATTAAGGCAAAAAGTAAAATAGTCTTTATAGCAGGTCTTTGATAGTCAGTTTCACAGGCTAATGGGTAGATATATCTGCACTACCTACTTAATGCATGACTACGTTGAGTTTTTTGATATGCATACTTAAATTGTACTAGAAACCCGAGGAACTCACAGCATCTCCTTGGACCAGTGGCTGCAATTTGTAGATTTACAGATCTAAATGATGGTGTGACTGGGAGCTTGTTACTTGCATTTAATCCTCTTTGATGTACTGTGCTCTTCCCTTTTCGGGAACATGAGTGATCACATGTTTAGTGACTAGCTGTAGACTCACTGTAGTGTGGAAAGTCCATTAGATTTTATGGAAAGTACCATTCCTCTGCATGTCTGGTCTCTTCTGCATCCTTACAGAAACAGCCCCAAGAAGCTCAAATTTAGTATGTGTTTGTTTAAAGAGATGTAAAGAAGTTGTTAGGGTAGCAGTTCTCAAACAAGCGTATTCAAGTAAGCAGGTGAAGTTCCCCATCAGCTTTTGCTAGTGAAACTTTGAAAATTAATTCAAAGTGGAAAGTTAAGACAAAGTCCCATGTTTCTACTGCTTCGCTTGACTCATGATTTCAAATGCCAACCGGAGTAACTTGAAGTCCCTCTGGGTTTATGATCCTTTTTTGCAGAAGCTGTATGCTCATACAGAAAGTGCTTCCAAGGCAGCTCACAAACGTTGAATTAAGACCAGCTGTGTTTCTTTTCTGTCCACCTCCATACTTGGCTATACACACAGAGGATTAATCCAAGATCCAGCAGTTAAGCTGGATGAACGGGCTTGCTGCACAGTCACGGGTGTCAGCGTGAGGGGAAGGCTGCGTAAGCGAAGTCGGGGCTGGGATCTTGGAAGCCATGACAGGCTCAGATGCTGTCTGAGCACACCACAAGCAAGTCTGGAGAACTGACTAGCACTGAGGGCTGGGAGCCAAGGGGAAACAGGGTTGGAGACAGGTGAGCTGGGAGGTGCTCATATGAAGGCTGCTGTGAAAAACAAAGAGATGACACTTTTGTTTCTGCCTCAGTTCCTCGCAGCAGAAGACAGACATCTTTCTATTTGTATAGAAAAATGGTAATAACAAAGGACCTTCTAAGCTGGCAACATGTGTGAACACAAGGCTATATGCACATACAGAAGCCAATGTATTAGATAAGGGTTTTCAAGAGCATTATCAGTAAATGGACGGTGATAGAACTGTGTGTCGGACAAGTTTAAGTGTCTCTGAATTGAAAACCAGGAACTGCTGAGTTTTGGGGAAGAGTTTATTTTCTGCTTGGTACAATCATGCACTGACCTCGTTTGTCAGGTCACTTCTGTCTTGAGGCAGGCCTTTTTGAAGCAAAAAAGAATGATATACCGAGACAAGGTACCTGTCCAGAATAATATAACTCCAGCCTCCCACTTGTTGACTACTGCTGGAGTGTCGTATTATTTTACATGCACAGTGATGCTGTGAGGCTCCAAGGCAACAGCTGTCTGTGACTCTCTCTGTTGGAGAGGCTGCCATACTATAATTGATTTACTATATAAAAGCTGGGCATAAAACACCCTATCATGCTTGTTTGGGCAGCTAACGATTGCAAAGGAGAAAAAAAAACCCTACAAAAAACCCCATCCAAAACCCACTGAAAAGTAGCCACACAGTACCAAAAATTGATTGCACAGTAAGAGCAGTGTAACAAAGATGTACAGTGCATAATACTGTCTCCTAATCTGTTGAACCGGTGGGCTTCAGACATTGCCTATTCTATTTAAAGTGTTTGGCTTTGTCTGTCATTCATGATAACTCACTGCTTTGTAAAAACTGTCAGGAAGTGACTTGAAAAACACAGGATTAATTTCAGATAGTTTAATCACTGCTGGATGGTTGGAAATACCCTTTATATAAACTAGAGAAACAGCCGCAGCTACAGAAACATAGTGTTTGTTGCTTAATCTTCATCTGCATTTTTTTCTGTTGACATAAGAACTAAAATTTGTGCAATCATGTCCAAAATGCTTTGCAGCAGTGATTCTGCCTTTATTCTGCAGAGCTGATTCTTGTCCTTCAGCAGTCTACTGCAGTGGTTGCCGAAAGGGAGATACTTTCCATAACGTCTCATTCCCAGAACCACAGGATTTGTGAGACAATTATGTTTATCAATTAAAACTTTTCTTCTCCACAGCCTTGAGATACCCTGTAAGGAAATGCTGTTTCCATCCAAAGAAGCAGTTGAAAATAACCATTCCATCCCAGCTGTCTCATGCTAACTCCTGTATATATACACTTGTATTTTTGGTTATAGCTACACAAATGAGTTACCCTGAAATAATGAGGGTGTGACTTTGCACGGTAATTACGACATCACAGAACTCTTGGAGTGCATGTTTTCACATGCTGTTACTACCAGGTAACATTCTTCCTCTTTCTCCCTTTCACTTCGCGATAATTGCCATCCATTTCAAAAAGGTAATAGTGTAGGCAATGATAGATATTGTGAGTAGAACGATTGTTTCTTAACTCAGTCTTAAAACAGTGAAATCTTTCGGGGAATCTGCAGTGGAACTCATTTCAACTAGGTTATATAAAGGTACTTAGATTATAGCTTTTTTCTTCCATGAAGACAGGATGTACTGGGGGAGGACAAACGTCCACACAGACTGCAATTTTGCCCTTGAGGTATCACCCAAGTTAGTCTAAGTGGTTTAGGAAAGTCTCCTTTTGAAGAGACAATCCCTCAGGAGACTGAAGTCTGCAACTACAGGCTTCTGCAGGCATCATTCATCACTTCTTACAAATATATTTTACCTAACAGGTGTGCTAGCAGAGCCCAAAGGCTCTGGCATAGATACAGCTGTGTTAACAGCTATTATTGAGAGGCAGCTATTGAGCGGTTTGGTTGGATTTCTTACTACAAAATATTACTAATTACAAAGATTGCTACTCCAAATGAATTTGATAAATATGGAAGTGCTTGCATGCTTGTTTGCAGTCTAACTGCCCTTGGAATTTAGCATGCTGCATTTGGTGGGCAGATGCCAATGGCTCTGCAGGCATTTGTGCCTCACAAGGTAGTCACTTATGGTGGATCAGTGATCCCTCCTCCTAACAAGAACTGTCACCAAACGTGTGCATATTGAGTTCTGACACAATAATGTTTGCTTGTTCCAGTTCAGAAACTGTTGAGTGCTGGCAGTGCAGCAGGTGTTAGACAATGCTAAATGCAGGCTGCCTCCAGCCAATTTCCATCAAGCCCAAATGAACATGCTATTCAAGCCTGTATCTATTTAGCAAACTTTAAAAGCCACAGCATGTTGCTGAATGCAACAAATAATCTGAAAGTGTACATAAATTGTGGCTGCTGCTGGTGATGATCTTGCCTTTCTTTCCACCCTACCCATGTCCCTTGATGCTAACGCAGGTTTATCACATGCCCACACAACCACCCTGCAAGTTTATTTCTCTTATTTATTCTCAGATAGACCAGCTGAGTTTACCCTGTGTTTTGCAGGGCACTAGTGCTGGCAGAGGCATACTGAAAGGGGAATGAGTTGGAGAAAAAAAATCCACCTTTCTGTTCAGATCTCTAGTGTCAGTGAAAAAAGTAAAAGACAAGTAAAAATGTAAATGCTGGGAAAAACATACTGCTTTCCTAGGCATGCACTGCTGTCTGGGAGTCTGGCCTTGGTCTCCAGTCTCTGTCTTGGTGTGGGGCAGCCCTGTGCAGAGCACAGTCGTAATCTGCTGGAAGGGTAAACAGCAACATATCCAAGTATTGCCAGCTAAAAATAATCCCTTGTGGGGTTTTTTGTCTGTCACCCTTCCTTTTGCACACCAACATTTCCTTTTCTTTCCTGTCCTGCTGCTGCTGCTGCAGCTGTTGTCTTGTCCATGCCACCATGTGCTGTGAAGCAACACCAGCCTGCTCCTTCAACTGAGCTCCCTGGTGCTGTTTCTGTGATTTAGCAAATCCTTGTGTACTCAATTCTTTATTTTGCTGTTCGTAGTTAGTTCCAAAAGCTTTGAAAGAGATCGTTAAAGTACTATTTCAGTTGCCAAAGTTGGCTTATGTGTCAGGTTGTTTTGTTTGTAAAAAATAACTGCTTCCTCAGTTGATTTTATCTGTTGTAAGTAGAGCTCACATTTTGCTTAAGAAACTCACATGGAATTTCAGAAAAGCATTTAATGAAGCCACATGCATCATCTCCCTTTTTCAAACTGCCTAGACCAAATATCTGAGGTAAATGAAATACATCACGTGACAGATTATTCACTTTCATTCGCTTCTCTTATAAAAGAGGAAAGTGGGTATTTGTAAAATGTAAACACATTTTCAAGCATGGTCTTCTCAGCGCTGATCTGAGAGTTTGGCAATGAGGCTTCTGATTGCATCATGGCCTCACTCGTGATACTGAGCTAATAACACGTGTAATTCTGATCACTAAACCTGCAACTGCAGCCTCTGATTGCAACCCTGATGACCTGGAGCACATTACAGTTAGAAGTAAGAACTTCATCCTAATTTGAAAATGCTTGCCTAAAATCAGATCCAAAGACCAAAATCTATGGACTGTATAGGTACAAATACAGTTTGTCATGTCACCTTGGTGTGCCGTGTATCTCATTTGGGATCTGTACAATGCAGTTGAAAATACAAAGAGTGGGTGCAGAACAAAATGGGTGAAATTCAGTGATGTAGAGGTTAAAACAAGCAGCAGGCAGATTGCCTTTGAAGTGACACCTGCTGAAATATTGTAGCTATAGGTCAATGTGTCCCCCACAGCTTTGTGCCTTTGGAGCTAGGCAAGACAGCTGCTGCTTTCAGGCCTACCCAGCGGTGACTCGTGTATGTCACGGGTCTCCTGGAAGCTAACCAGCATGTAGGGAGAATTCACTTGTATCAGCTTGTACTGCTGATGCAGTGGTGGCACGTCAGGGGGGAGAGAAGATTCTGAGTGCACTGGTTAAGGAATACCGACCAAAATCTTCACTTGTGAGCTGACTAAAGGCCTCTGAAAGTCGGCATTCCGCAGCTGTACTTCCACAGAGCACTCCAGGATGTCAGAAGCCCTCTTCCTATTCATGTTAGAAGCTTTGCATTCAGCAAATCATTTCAAAGTCAGCACAAAAATTTTGCCTGAGTATGTTTCACAAACCTGTGCTGAGAACCTGGTCAAATATAGTAATTACAGTTATTTCTTAAGTGCTTGCTGCTCCAGTGTCAGTAACGGTATGCCCTACTCTAGCTGGTCAAAAGCAGGGAATTTCCATGCCTGTGGTAACTACTCCCTTGTCTTTACATTTGCCTCCCACGCTAAGTGAGGCTGGATTACTTTTGGTCTCAACAAACAAACAAGCAAAAAGCTGTAAGGATGAAACAAGTCCAAACTCTACAAGCCTTACAATATAACATGAGCCTTATTTACTGTTCCTTCTATCAGAATAGTATATGCAACCAACAGACATGACGAGAGTGATTTATTCTTGGCTGCAAGAATGCACCTTGAAAAGGGAGAAGTACCTGTCTCTTTAAACACAAGAGGTTTTGGTCATTTGGAAGGCTTGACAGCGCAGAGGGGAAGTGCCAGGGTGACTTTACTCACACCCGCATGTTTAGCAGTGTCTTGCCGCTGCTTAGTTTGGGTAGTTTCGCAGAACAGATGCACTGTATATTCCATGGTATCTGTTTTTCTGCTGCTGTAAATACAGTCTCCTACACAAGTCTACATCAAATGGAGTAAAAGCCTTGGGTTACACTAATAGCACAGGGGATTCAGCTGAAATCCCTTATAAAAAACAAGAAAAAGACATTATCAGTGTGTGAAGTGTGAGCATCGCACAGCTTCATCTTTTGACTGCTTAAGGATGTTATTGACAGATGTGAAAGTGTAAAGCAAGCTAGAAGAGCTCAGTATACATGCAGAGCAACTGTCCTGAATTTACAGACCAAACCCTAAGCTGGTGTTAAATAATATATCTGAATATCTGATACTTGAGGACTACAGTCTACTGTAATGTGAATGCAGAAAGGGGAAAATAGTATGTGACATGGAAAGAAAGATGTATTTATGAGGCATGTATTTCCAGCAGAAGGAACTTTGAACATAAGCGTGCCTTAGATAGCAAAGCATACAGCACAGCAGTTGATTTTCTCCTCTGTGCCTGCAAGTCCTGGTGAGTGAATCAAGAGGAAGGATTTAGAGTGCCACTTGGTCCTTCAAAGAACCATTCTTGGATGCTTCCTGTTCACTGCCACAGGGCAAATCAGTCCTCCCTCTTTGTACCTAACAGTGTAGATGTCCGAAATCTGCTGCTATTAGGTACTGTTACTTGTCCCAGTCTTCCGCATTGAGACAGGCTGCATCTGCCACAGCCCTGTCTTTAGGTTGTATTTTTTAATTCTGGTTAAGCCTGGATAGTTAAACAGATACATAAAACAAAACAAGATCATTTTTAGACAAAATTATAACAGTGATGCCTGATATAATAATATCCTCTTTAGTTACCTCTGATGAAACTTCCATGATTTTGTGATTCTTCTGCTCTGCTCCTAATCATTTTGCTTACTGTAACAGGCAATACAATTGCTAATTCTTCTTCATCCCAACAATATTGTTAATGAAGTCAGGCATTTAAAGAAGTTAAATTTAAGTTCATAGATTTGCTTCCCCTACAAAGAGTTGTGGACATCATAAAAAGTACCGTCAGACAAAACACGCTTTTTCTTCCAGTAGTCAGCAAATCAGAGCAAGTAAAAATAAACTGCCTTATTTATTTTAGAAATGTTTCCATTTTGCTGAGCAGTTTCCTTTTTAATAGCCTAATTCAAATGCTTTGCTAGATCCCAACTAAATTCTTTTCCTTACACTGACTCAGATTCTTTTCCCAAGAAGTTTTAACTTCTATGGAAGACTTGAACAAGGGTAAAAAAACCCGAATACATAGTTCCACGGAGTGGCCTTACACAGTAAATAGTTCTAGTAGTGCAGATGGTTTTGTGTTACTGCAGCTCTACCATCTGCTTGATAATGTAGTAGTCAAGTAGAAACCTTGGTGTAATGCAGACATAATAGCCCTACAATACAGTTCCTAGGGCAGGCCCCAGACAAGGATATGGCATCTACCTATCTTTCATCTGCAACCTCAATCTGACTTCAGGAAATCTACAAAACCTCTCTTGGCTTGCAACCAGTCACAACAGGGATTTTCTTTAAAGGGTGCTGGGGCTGTTTCTCCCTGATGTTGTCTCTGCAAGGACAAGCTGTGTGGAGGTGAAACGGAGAGATGGGGTATGATTACACATTTAAACAGGGAGGCACCAGATTGTTCCTTTAGGCATGCAATATAGATGACTGTAGTCATGAGGCTGCACAGGTGGGCTGAGGAAGACAAAGAAGGCAGAAAACACCATTTCCTATTGCACTGTAGATGCCAGGCCGGCAAAATCATTAAAAGTAGGATAAAGATACAGGAGGCAGGGGCATATGTGTTTATTAGCCAGTAGGCACCTGCCTAATGAACACCCTGGCTGTGAATTTAAGGTGTGTATTTGCATTTTATAGTATTGCCCAGTGGTCACTCATGTTATTGGGCAGACACTCCAGAAGAGTGTATTCTTGGGAGACTTGGAGCCAGCTCTGAGATCAGTGGCAGCAGTGAATCCCAATGAGTCTACTGGATTTTTTTTTCTTTTTTTTTTTTTCCCCAAGACCAGCACCTGATTGTGCCCTGAACCAGGCGTTTGAGATGGTCTGAACAGCCACCATCTCAAACCAGGGTAAAGCCACTATAGAAAGAGCACACATAAGGAATGGGCCACCACAGAGCTGTCACAGGCTGTTGTTACCTGTGTAGATTTTGGGAAGGCTGGCAGTGGCAAACATGCACCATCCTCCTCTATGAATATAATACCATTACACCTTTCCCAGTTTGCATCCCAATTCATACCCGCACTTCTGAGGAATCCCAACGTAGGGATACGGTTCACTAGCTGCAGTGGGGTCCTGCAAGAGGACTTTTGGGGTAAAAAAAAAAATATATAAAATTAGAAGGCTTGAAACCTATTCACGTTGTTGTGAAATACTGGGGGAAAAGTTGAAAGGATCCAAGGAGGAGACTCACAGGCATGATTGATTGTCTTTAATATTGCTGGAGTTTTTAACATATCAGGATGAGAAGGCAATTAATGAGATTTTATAGGCAGTAAGCTGAAGGGTAACTGCATTCCTAAGAAAAGCTACTTTTGAAAAAAATGCAGATTTGACACCAGACTGCAGAAGGGAGAGGAATTCTCTAAAGATTTTTTTTTTTTACTAAATTTTCAATAATGATTCAGACACACTTCATATTACTCATATTTATCTTAATTACACTTGATATCACACAGTAATTGAAATCAGGAATACAAGGTGTGAGAAAGACTGGTAGAAGACACAGACTAATCTTTAGCAAGCTTAGTTAACATAAAGGAAATTGGCAAGAAATAAAATGTTAGAGAAAAGATACATCTACAATAAATACACTGTCCTCCAAAAAAAGAGCTTGGAAACCTAAAATAATTTTCAGAAGAGAGTCTAGACCAAAAACAGGGAGTATGCACAGCTGCCAACTGTGTCCAGCACCTGAAAAATCCTGGGACAATTACAGAAAGGTGTAAACATTTTGGAACTATCTGCTGTCCAGAGAAAAACAAGTCAAACAAATAATAGTATCTTTATCAGTGTATTTTTAGTAGCAGAATAAAACTGTTTGTAGAATATTAAGTAAGTGTCCAGAGATTCCTCATCCCAGAAGCATTTCTCCAGTCATGAGAAAGACACTCAAAGCACAGTCTAAGCACTGTTTTACACCAAAAGTAATTAGTGAGAACAGAAGAGCCTCTTAGTTATGATAAGTAAGAAAAGAGAATGACAGTTTCTGGCTTAGTTGCTTGAGGGTAATCAAATATGTGACACATCTTTTGAGATATTCTTTGCTTGTTGAAGCATTTTAGAAACTCATAATAGCCATAGGAAAGGAAAAATAAGTGTGTCTGCCTCACAAAATACAGACAGTTGGGTTTTTTTTCCACAGATATTGCTCTATCCTTCAATAATAGTGTATAAATGGAGAAATGGAGGTTGATGAGGCATCTGGTAAGATGAATGTTCTCCAAGTATCTGACAATTGTGTTTGAAAAATGCAGGCTTTTATAAGATAAATAATTTTCTGAGATTATCCAGTCTTAGAAATAATGAGGAATAAATTTTCAACAATCACACCAAAAAATGAGACACTGCAGAAACTCATTAAGGTCATCCCAGTAAGGCAGCCTGGGAAGTACACACTGAGGCTCTTATTACCAGCTCAATTCAGAGGTACGTATCATTGATGACTTACTACTTAAGGTAATAAAATTATGTCAGGGCAAGTACTATAGCAATCTTCAGATGGTGTAACAAATGGTAAAAGTCTGTAGAAAGATGGAAAAAAAAAAAAGCAGTATGAAACCTGTAAAAAACAGTAAAGTGGACAGTGCAGTTGCGGAAATGCACAAAACAAACTGTAAAAGTATATTCTGGCAAAGATCATGTTATAATGTTGTGTCATTGACTGGAAATTACATTATCGGAGGCTTTAATAATCATATTGCAGCACATCATAAATCTGTATTTGTCAAACATAGAGTATTAAAATTGATGTGTCTAATGATGTGTTCACTGTAAGCACTCAGGATTTTAAACAAATAGTGGAGGATTAAAGAGTTAAATGAGAAATATAAATTACCAGATATTATCCACTGAATTGTTTACTGGACAGCGCAATAAAAGAACAAAGTTTAGTCTTTGACAAAGGATCCAAGCTTGACTTTGCTGAACTTCAGTGCCTTAAGTTGAGACAATCCCCAGGAGAACTGCTAATTACCATGAAATTGTAGCCAGAAACATTTCTTAAACCAAGACAGCAAAAAGCATAATCGACCCCAATTAATTTAAAATGTCATAACATTGCAAAGAATAGTAAAATGACTGAGGTTCCAGGATGCCTGAAAATTATATTTACACCACAGCAGCATATGGTAGGCTCAAAGGGCTGTGGTTACTGAGGCAGCTGCTTATACTTCTGTAAAACAAGCTTTCAAGGGACAACCTTTCAGGAAAAAGCTGTCATTTGCCCTTCGCTTTATATTTAGTGGGAGATAGAAGGAAGCAACGTGTAGCAGTGAAGTAAACATAAAGTGGAACAAGTGCGGAAATCTGTTTGTACCAGCTCTCACATGGAAAAAGAAGTCAGCATCTGCAGCAAGCAGGAAGGAGAAGGAAGTAGCTTTTAGGATCACAGAATCATAAGATCTTTAAGGTTGGGAAAGAGCTCTCATTATCAAGTCCAACTGTCTGTTCAACACCACCAAATCAACTAAACCATGTCCTGGAGTGCCACGTCTATACATTTTTTGAGCACATTCGGGGATGGTGACTCCACGACCTCTCTGGGCAGCCTGTTCTAATGCCTGACCACTCTTTGGGTGAAGAAATTTTTCCTAATATCTAATCTAAACCTCCCCTGATGCAACTTGAGACCACTTCCTCTTGTTCTGTTGCTTATTATCTGGGAGAAGAGACCATTCCCCAGCTCACTACAACCTCCTTTCAGGTAGTTGTAGACAGCGATAAGATCTGTAAGGACCTGTGCCATCAAACACACTCTTGAAAGGATTCCTGAGCACTTTTTAGATGGTTAATATTGAAAGTGCTTGTAATGTAAAAGGTTGCAATATAAAATTGAAAGGTTAAATATTTTTATGTTAATATCAAAGATAAATTCAAAGTACCACAGTGCCACCGGATAATCCAGGTGAAGAGGGAGCTCAGGAGGTGCCTGGTGCAAGGCATGGCTCCCATCAGTCAGCCACGGGGTCAGACCAGGCTGCTCAGGGAGGGAGGGAGCCTGCACAGCCCGCAGGCTGCCTGTCCTCCTGGGCAAAGGTTTCCTTATGGCTGGTCCCAACCTCTGCTGTCCTTGACCTGCTCACTGTGCCCCTCTAAGAGTCTGGCAGCCCCCCACAGGCACTTCAGCTGCTTTTAGGTGTGCCCAAGGGAACCCCTTGTCCAAACTGAACCAGCCCTGGTGCTCCAGCCTCTGTATACAGCACTGGAGCAAGCTGGGAACCCAGCAGTGTGCCCTTCATAGGTCCTGTCCATGGAGTCTCTCCCACCTGCTGTAGTGTGCTCAGTTGCCTTTGAACTGTGAGTCTGGAAATGGGTCTGCTTCCTTAAGGAGCCTGATTCCCCTTACAAATGCTAAAAGTTTTGTGGAAAAACAAGAAAATCCAAAGCATAAAAATAATAGAGGAAGCTGTATTTTTTCATAATATTGTTTCTGTGCATATATAGACCTGTATTTGAGAACTTGGAAGCTCCTTGCTGAACAGACCTGAAATACTCATACCTTATCATTTCCTGTGACAAGTATGGTCTGGAGAACAGAGGAATTTGAAGTCCCATGCTATAAGACTGTGGCCCACAGAGCAAAAAACTGCTGGGATATAATAGGAAAAGATGGCTCAGTGCTTTTCTACTGAGATCAGTAATGAAAATCAGCATGCACTTTAGTGAAGAGTGGGAAATAGGCTGGAAGGAATAAAACTCCTGGATGTTCAAGGCCAGCTAAGGTGACATCTGCATGAGAAGGAAAAAAAAAAAACCACAAAAGCATCATCACTAAGTGATGCTGAGAGCCACCTAACAGCCAGGCAACACAGATGTTGCAGTTAGTGTGGCTCCTGGCTGCACCATATCATGTGAAGCTGCACATTTTTGGGTATTCTGTAGTTAGACCTGTGCCTGACACTAGTTTTGCTGTCGTGTATCTGTGTGATCACATGCAGCAGAGGTTATGGTGCTGCCACCAAAAGTTATGAAACAGAGAAAGGGAATACAGTCACAGTATGACAATTTTGTGTGCCCTTCTCAGGTGTAAAATTAATAAACCAGCCACTACGTTAAAAAGCCTTGTCTGATATAAATAAAGGTGACAAATTCCTAGATAGCTTACAGATGTTTTATCTTCAAATTACCTGGGTTTGCTCACAGCTTGTGACAGAAATTTTTGTTGATGTGATTCGTGCACTGTGAAGTCAGAAAGATACACAGATGAGTATAATAAATTATTTGGAATGTGCATTTACACCACATTCAAGTGTTCAGCATGTGTCCTGCACCAAATAAAGTCCTTTATGTAGAGGTAAAGAAGTGTAGGCAGTTTTTAATGGGGAGCAGCTAACCACAAAATAATCTGGTTTGTATCAATCTGTGCCTCACCTGATTTGTCCTGTGCCCACAGCCGGTGTGTAAGGAGATTGAAGGCAGCAACAAAGGGAGCTGTGTGTGAGCCTGAACAGACGTGACAGGCAGGTTTATGCTGCTGACTGCTGCTGCAGTGGGGCCTGTCAGCAAAGCACTGGAAGCTATGTTTAAAATAACTTCCATCTTAACCATGGCACCTGTGAACACATTTCATGTCCCGGCCATCTTAGGCCAGGACCTTGCTTGTATCTAGCAGTGGTAATGAAAAGCAAAGCAGCACGCTTCTCCCTACTCTGTTGATTTATCTCCTTCCACTGTGCCTGGGGATAGTCTTTTTTTTCCGGGCTACTGCCAAGTATTTGCAATAACATCTTCACAGGGCACCACTGAGCTTCTCACCCTGGTCCATTGGTGGGATCAACAGCATACTGCCTGGTAAGGTGTTCTACCCATATCAAAGTGTATCGACATGTACTGAATATATACGTCAGTATTCGCCAGCTTCACACCCCAAGACAGGCATCACTTACCTGATATACATAAAAGAGGGTCACATTCTTTTTTGTACATATTTAGTATCTATGGAGAAGTTTGGAAAATTCCCAGGTCTATCTCTCAGTTCATTTTTCTAATCAGTAAATCAAATCCACACTTGACAGAAACTTAGATCATTTACCTTAGGAAGGGATTCAATAATGTAGCTTAAGAGACAATTAATTAATATAGCTTTAATATAAGGAGAATTTGTGTGTTTTGAGAATAGAAAGTATTTGCGTGTTTTGGATTTTAGTAGAATAAAATTTGTAGACATTTTTTCTCATTCATTTCTCCAAAAATGATAAAATTAGCAGCTGATACATTTAGTATATGATTTGCATTGTGCTTTAATTTCTATTACCCTTCCTGTCATCTGACCAGTGGACTTGATACAATTGTGCAGCAAAGCTGTTCATTTTCCTTGCTTTTATGAAACTTTACATTTCATCCAATTAAATTATTTAATATAATATTATGAAAATTTGTCTTATAACCTAAATTACTATTTCCCTAAACTTAAAAAGCATTTGTGTTCTCTATGCAATGTATTTCATAAGAACAGAGTTAGAGCATTTAATCTGGAACTCTATAAATTCAAAGCGCTCATAACTAAAACTAGTTTAGAATTAACATGTAAATTACAAAACATTAAAGATGAACACCTAATTCACCCCTCCCCCTCCTTTTCCACCCCCTCTCCCAATATTTATATCCTTTGTTACAATGGGCACATGGCTTTGTTAAAAAATCCTAGGAGGGGTGTTTTGTAAGTTTTGTAAGATATTAAAGATGACAGCTGGAAAACTATGCAAGCAGTATTGAAACCAAATATAATAGTTCACTGGCAATTTCCTGAGAACAGTTATTTTTAATTACATGTGTATCAGCCATTCAATGGAAAATCACATGTGTCACGGTAAATTTCATCTAACTATGATCAGAACCAAACAGCTGATTTTAATATTTTTTATATACTGTCTCATATTTTCTGTTGCTTATTATATAGCACATTAAAATAATGCAATACTGATTTGTCAGATAGTCATTTGGTGATAATACAAAAACTATAATGCTACAACTAGCAAAAAACCCAGCTTTATATTAGACAGTACTTCTTATGTAATATAAAACCAGTGTGAATTCTTCAAATAGTAAAAAAGCTTGTAAACTAAAGGGTGATGAGCTTTTGGTTGAATCATCTAGCAATGAAAATTAAAGATTCATATCTCTTCATATTTACAAGTAATCACTGCTGATTGTTACGCGCGCTGAAAACACGCCAAGCAGCATGCATTAGTGATGATTCAGAACCTCTCCTGCTCGCGCACCAACACACACATGTGTGGATGCACATGCATGCTCAAACGTACTCCTGGAAAGGGAAGAAGGAATGTTCAGTGCTCATGTGGAAGCCAAGAGCAGGAAACAATTTCCTAGACTGAACTGCTAGTTTTAGGCTTCTTGGTGCTCATTATTTTATATTTTTGGGGTGTTTTTCTCCCTGGACATACTTAAACACAGAACTTACTCACAGGTTATATCTGATTACTACCAATCTTACCTCTTTCTCATCCTGAGGCGAGGCTGGGCCTTTCTATTTTTATTTAAGAAGCCAGTGAGCTGTAAAAGCAAACACAAGAATGCGTTCAGGCCTCCCTTTCGCCTTCTGACTGTATTTGCTACCTGTTTCTTTGCAAAGCCCAGAAGGGAAAAAAACATATATACTTGATGTAAATTTGAAACAGAAATTCCTTACAGAGATTGGTACTGACAAAGCACTACACTATTTATTTATTGGTGCCTCTGAAACACAGTGGCCTTTGCAATGGAAGTTCAGCAGTTAATTTACAAACTAAGACACTGGAATTACAGAAGGTAATTTTCCTTATTGTCCTTCAAAATGTGTTTGAGGGCATAGTCTTTACCACACAGCTGTCTACACCAAGCAGCTACAATGTTTTACACGTGAGCTAACTGCATTTATTGAATAAAGCTTTGCACAGCTGGTTTTTGTTTGCCCTTTTGGCATTTTAATATGTGTGCATAAATCAAGCAGATTTTGTGGTTTAAAATCATTGCCCGAAAACCTAACAGAGTAAACTGCTTACCAAAAAAAAAAAAAAAATCTCTAATGTGGAATAAAAGGGTGAAACAGCCTTGCCTGGACCTCAGCCTGAGCACACAAAGTGATTCAGTGTAGCAAAGCAGAGCAGGACACCCTCTTCTTGAAGGCTGTTGTTTCATTTGTCTTTTAGATTTGGTTCCTTCTCAGTTGTGTACTTCTGGTACAACAAGATCCCTTCTGTTCACAGGTGCATAGAAAATAGCCTATTACTCGCTCCATAGGGACACATAACAAACCTTCCAGTTTTTATACAATCTCTGCTTTGCACAGCATTTCCCCATTGTCTGGTTAAGTTGTACAGGGCTATTGCAACACAAGCAATAAACACTAATAACCAAGGCGTAGGTAAATAAAAAATATGACCAGCTTCCTTCTCATCCACCACCCACATATGCCAGTACAACCTTCCCTGCTGTCACTCCTGCATAAGCTGCCACAGAGAGCCTCTGGTGCCTGCCCCAGTAAAGGTGACTGTGTTATTTCCCCCCTGCCAGTGACACTGCTGCCTGCTGCACCACACAGCCATCGATGGCTGATTATCAGCGACACCAAACAGCCCTTTATCTTATCAAAACACCTAAGATGATAATTCTCTGCCAGTTGTATTGCATAGTCCCTTTTTTCCTCTACATACTGCATTTAAATACACTTTTGCAATTCCACCTGATAACGGGAGCTAGGACAGACAAGGAAACCCTGTTGTTGCCCGTGCCAACTCTCATCTGTGAAATTAAGTGGTTTATACCGCAAAAATATTTCCTGATGAGTCTCTGCAATTAAGTTTCATGCATAAGCAAATAATGTTACACTACAGGAAGAATCACACTTTGAATGGAAAAATGTATTTCTCAGAGCTGCTCTGTTGCACATGGTTTCTGCAAACAGACTTCCATTTTAGTGCTTGGGGGTGTACAGCACCCTTAGCTTTCCCTAGAAAAATCATTGAATGTGACAGGATTAAGGCCTAAATGCTTTAAAAAGCTTCTGGTACCATTCAGCTGCTCAGACAGGGATTAAAACTACTGCAGGCAGTAGCAGAAAGTGGTAAATATTGACTCAGCAGTAAATAAAATCAGTCCATTGAGGTGGAGTGTACAGTATGTGGTACAGCAAGAGTCACGAGAAAGCATTATTGCTCTTGGGCAGATTAAACAGTTTACATCACTAAAGCACACGCTGTTTCAGGAAAGTCAGAGCCTTCATTAAACACAGGGGCACTTTACACTCACAGCAAAATTTAAACAAGAAAATTGTGTGTTCTTTACTTTAAAAATCTATGCAAAAAGTTATTATCCACATGTGTAAATTTTAGGTCCTGTCAACAACTATGTAAAAAAATCTTACAATTCGTTATTTATAAAATGGAGGATGTTTCAATACCATTCTCCCCTATGAAAACACAAACTCTTTGAGTTAAACAGATCACATACAGGTGATAAAGTGATGCGAAAGTTTAACAGCTCTTTTCAAGGCTTGTTAAAAGTAGTTAGTTCCCCTCAAAATGGTAACTGTAGCGCCATTTTCTACTCAGCATATAGCAGCATCTGTGAATCTACAACTAGGCTGAAATGTGTTTTCTTCATCTGAGCTACTTTCCTTTTCATGTTTCCACCGAGCTATGAATATGCCATCAAATGGTGGAAGAAATTCGCAGTAATACAATGATGAGCTCACCTTGATTTGGTTGCTCTTGCTCTCTCTTTACTTCGGGGGATAAAAGCAATATAAAGGAGGCAATATTAGTATTAAAAAAGCAAGTATGCCTAACCGGTCAGGCTCCCTGAATACATCTATGTGAATATCTGAGCAGAAGAACATGGCTCTGTTACGGAAACACAGCAAGCAGAAAAAGAAACAACTCGGGAGCTTTCACTGTATACCAGTAAAACTGCTGGCAAAAGAACAAAAAGGGACACGAACTTGCCAAGTGCCTGTGTGATAAGAGAGGGTGTTTGTATTTGAGGGGGAAATGGTTTATGTTTGAGTTAAGCTGAAACAGGAGAACAGCAGTCTAGTGTGCTTTGTATTTTTCTTTCCTAATACTTGAAAGACCATCTGCTTAAATCTGTGTGTATGTATGGGTCAGTTACTAGTCCTCGGTAACATTTTCACAATGCCCTCCTACAACACTAAAAGCTAAACATAACCTTAAAGGTTGGAAAATACCATAAAATCACTTTTTCTCTTTTAAGCCTAGCCCTTTTCAAAGGCCTAAATATAAACATTTGTTTGTGATAGATTTGTGGTGATACTGAATTTGGAACATAAATACAAACACTTGATATAAACATGAGAGGAATGGTAAAGTGATTGCATCATACCTCAGATAACTTCATTAGGGACACCTGTGTAGAGTGTCACCCTTTTAAATATGACATGGGAAACATATGAAAATGCAAAATATATAATGACATATTCTCCATTAGAATAGACAGGAAGTATGAATGGAATATTCAGTATGCGAATGTGGAAATGTATATTTATTTACTTATCATTTAATTGTAAACTAAAAGTAAGTATTTGGTATTATACTCAACCTGAAATCAACTGTATCTCTGAGAAGAACATTGACTTGTTGAATAATTTAAGTTTTACATAAAAAGGGCAAATATATTCTGGTAAAGAGTACTGCATAATGTATATTTCAATATGCATTTTTTATCTGAATTCCAAATATCAGATTATGCATGAGCAGCCTAACCAGAGTTTGATGTCAGCAGGTGAGCTATCAGAGGAACTTCTCCAAGGCCAGAGGGAGTCTCACAGGTCTACACAAAGAACAAACCGACTAAAAGGGCATCTTTTCATGGGCAGAGAAAGCCTGGCTTGTTTCCAAGATACTGACTACCACAGTGTGGCACAAAATATACCCTGTGCACAAGGCTGGTGGCATCTGAAAATGGACTGATGCATCTGGAAATCGGCACTGTTGAGCATAGACAGTACAGACAGGACTCCTGCATGCCATGCAAGACGACCCTCAACACACGTGCTGCTGAGTCCTCCAGTGAGCAGCCAGCGTGGCTCTCACAAACCTGCTGTGGTGCAGGCCCATGGCCTGGCAGCAGCCTGCTAGAGCAACGATGGAGGTACCTGTGAGAAACCTCCCTGCCAGCACCCTGCCACCCTCACTGGAGACATTAAGTCCGGTTCAGCATCCCCCTCTGTCCTTAGCTCCTGCTCACACCCCTGCCCTCACCTGGCTTCTATCCTGAGGGACAGAGGTGGGAAGGACTGAAATGCACACCATCTCTGCAGACAGGGGCCAAGGCTCAAGTTTTCCAAATCGCATTTTAAAACAGCACTGCCTGCATATTGAGGATAAAGAAACAGTAAACAGAAGGTATGGGCAAATGGCCTGGCCCAGAATTCCCACCAAGCTCATTGAGGATAGATGAACTGGTGAGCACAAGCTGAGTTTACTGACACAGGGATCAGTAAATGATGCAAAGAAAATATATCCTAACCTCCATTTCCTAAATTATTAGTAACCACAGAATATTTTATAAATACACAGGGAATGAGTGGACAGCTCATGTATTATTCAGCAGCCCTTTGGTGATATTATTAAAAAGAAGCTTCAAAGCCAGACTGTGAAATTAATGCAAAACTCTGAATTTGAATGGGAATTTTAATAGCTTGTTAACTGTTAACTGCTTATTTGCAAATCTGAAGGATCTATTAACGGTTGGCCTTTACACCTTGGAAACAAGTACTGAAGGTAGTCTGAGTTTATGAAAAGGAAGTATCACCAAAAGCCAAACACATTATGAATTTAATAAATCCAAATATCTTTACTAATCTCTTGTAAGAAAGCGTATCAGTCGGCATGTATCTCCTTCACCTAGTAAAAGGTTAAATGAGATCACTGAAGTGAAAGAGAATGTTCTGCACTGTACATATTAAAAGATGTGACAGCGACATGAGCTGTTACAAAACGTCTTTCACCAAATGAAAACAGTACAAAAAAGGAAGCAAATATCACTGTGACCTGCAGGCTACAGACAGAAAACACAGGGTACTAAAGACATGAACAAAGCAACCTTTGCACAAAGAAAGGCTTCACAAAGTGGTCAGCTGTACTACTCAATGTCAGTGTTTGTGTTTCTTCGTTTCACATTTTTGCAAGATGCTACTATGTGTTTTGACTCTTTTTTACACCATTTTACACAACTAAAATTCGTAAAAGCTCAAGAAGAGAATCTGGTGCTTCTCTCTCGGGAAGATCAGTAAGGGTTTTTTCTCTTGACCTTACCAAGGTCAGACTTTTGCCCTGCATATTCACAAAATAAAGATACTCTCCAGAAGGATCAAGGGCAACACAGACAAGGTTGAAGAGTATATGAGGTGGAACAGTTGTTCCTGGCTGCAGTGCATTGTTTTATAAGAAGCAAATTAATTCCATAGGATAAATTATTTCGGGGGGAGGAATAGAGAGAAAAAGAATACTAACTGCCTGTAGCTTATTATTAAGAAAACAGGGAAAAAAACAAACATTTTCTAGTACTGTAGGCAAACTATAAACATGCCACTTAAAATGTCAGCTTCTTTCAAAACTGCCTGTATATCATTGACATAAACGAGCTCACTGCTGTTAATGAGTGACTCATGGATGTTTATTGTACAGAAAAAACACAAAGTTATGTCATTGTACTTGTGCAAGTGAAATAATTTGCAAATATGCATCCATTTTCTATGGCATTACAATGAAGAATATTGTTTAAACAGATTTGCTTTGCCAAGGTGCAGTTCTGAATTTAGAAGAGATTTGTGGGAGTATGATTTAAAACTCATTTGGACTTTCCTCAGACATCATTAGGAAAGTAGAAGCAGGACTTAATAGTGAAAAATGTCTATTTATATACTCGGTATTGCTTTCTGGGGCATTCAAAGGCCTCACTGTTACTGAAAAAGTAATGATTTGGTCAATAATAAAAAAGCAGTAAATCCTTTACTTCCAAACCCTTCTATGCATGCACAAGGGCTGACATTCTGGCACACCTTCGGAACAGTCACAGCCATTGTAGGTTAAAATACTGGGAAGCAATAAACTTCTATATCTTCTGCTATTCTGGTGTTGAGAATGTTTTGTATTTTGCCCCTTTAGAAAGGCCGAGGGAGGACTGAGCATGTTCAGCAGCAGTTGTGAATGACAGGAGTCAGCAGAGAAGAACTACAGCTTCTGAAAGATTCAAAAAAAAAGCAGACTTACTGATGTTATGGGGCAAAAAGCATTGGAAAGGAGCTTGTGATGGTATCTTGTAATCCTTTAGGGAAAACTCAATGCCTTTTCTGGTTTTTAGATACTTCTGAGTGAAAGGCAAAACAAAGGGCTTTTTGGAAAAAATACTTATTGAGAAGGTAAGAAAAATATGCAAAATGAACAAAAAGCACAGTAAATGGTTTTGTGGTGGTAATTAGCTTTCTGACATACTTTTCTTTACCTCCAAGCAACTGTCAGGTCTTGAAACCAACCTCTGTTTTTGTCAACAAGACTACGTATGCTTTTAATTTTATTGAATAATTTTAAGGGGGTTTTTTAATGCCTGCAGAATGAGTTGGCAGTCCAGAGTTGAAATTTGTCAGTCTCCAACAGTGCACTCACTTTGATATCATAATAAAATAATTATAGTAAAATGTTCAGTACATATTTTTTCTGTAGCTGAATTCACAGATATTGCAAGTGAGGTGAGAAGGGGCACCAAAGTGAAGGACATGTGTCTGGGCCCCACTTCCAGTGGCTGCCCTTGCCAACCCCCAGACTGAGAAGTGGAAAGGGCACAGCAGGAGTGACAGGGCTCAACAGTGAGGAGTGGGAGCGCCTGTGCTACAGCTCACTGCTGACAGCAAATGTGGGAAGGGACAGACAGTGCCTCATCCCCGTGAGGATGGGAGCCAGGGTATGGATGCATGTGCCTGGCATGTCATTACATGGGGCCTGACTCTGTCCACAAAGGAGAGGGTAAAAGGTAATGTCCTTTGTGATATAAAGTAATCCAAACATATTAATCTAAATAGTCACAAAGACAAAATCTAGTTAGGAAGGGAAGTTCTGTCTATTTTACCATATCAGCATGTTAAGGTGTGTTACTTGTAAACATACCATATTGTGTTGTAATTAGATGTGAAAAGCAGTTATCAGTAGAACTCTTCCTTTCAGTCTTTTACTTGGTGTCCTGAGTCTCCCCTTCTTCCTGAATTCTTCACCTTCCTCAGGCTGAGGCCTGGGATTGCTGTCTAGTGTTACTCCATTATCTTGTCATACTGCAAATCCTTTGTGCTTTACTGCTTTGGAGCATATGAGGCTTGAAGAACTGGTATGGTTCTACAGGATCTCTGACCTCTTCTGTCCAGCATATTCTGGAGCAGTGCTTGTGGGAGGAACTATCAGCTAGGCTGTAGCCAAAGTTGGAGCAGTTCACAGTCTGAGCCCAGGAGTGAACATCTGTGCTGAAAAATCACAACTAAGGGCCTTTTACTGTTTTCAATTATATTAACTTTCTTGCTCAGAACCTTATGAAACTTATTTTTGTTAAGGTAAAGATCCATTAAGGGTACTCTATGAATTCTACAGCTGGCAGAAGGGTAAGATCACTTATGAATGATTAGCACTCCTGGTAAGAGTAAGATAGGATTATTTGATACACTTTTCAATCCTTTGCAAAAAGAAAAAAAAAGAAAAAAAAGGTGATAGCAATCTGTAACCAGCATGAGAAAACCATGGCTTCTTGAAGGAATGCCTGTATACACACAGTGCCAAGTCTGATGGATTTTTCTCACATCAGAAGACGTCAGAAAGTAGGAGGAACCTTTCTTTCATTTGCACAAATTACTGTAGCCAGCAGTGTTAAAGCAAGATGCTTTTCAATCTGCTTTTCGAAGGATGTAAAGCTAACATTTACTAAAAAATACGTGAAACATCATGTTTGAAAGGGTATGGGGATGACCTTGCTTACACAAGGGCTGGAAAAGTAACACGAGAAGGCATTAACACATACAGGTATGTGGTATTACCTCATATTGTGGGATATGACACACAGTTATGCTCATACATCATTAAATGATTCTGAGTTTGTATTACTTCATGGAACAGGTGGTGGGCAGAAAGAGGCTCTAATATTCAATACTGGGATAACAAAAGAATGAAAATTGATATGGGAGCTATTATTCACAAAGGGAAACAAAATTAATGCTCAAGTTTCTATGACTGATGGAATCTGAAAAACTAGTTAGAGAAATAAACAGACCAGACAAGTTTTCAGCTTGGCAGAGTGAATGGTCATGCTTTCTTGCCGCTGGGCAACACCTCAGTACTTCAGTCTGTTTAGTGGTGAAGAGCTACTTAAACAGCCAGGCCCCCTGGTAGGGCGGATAGATGATGTTCCTGTCACTGAGCGTGCAGGTTGCACTGCTCCCACACTGAGGCCTGGCTGGCCACACCAGCCTCCATTAATTCCCCTCTTCAGCTGCGTGTAAATCAGTGCCCGTCCTGTATGGCTCCCGTTTTCTCTCCTGTTGTGAGGAAGGTGAAACAGCCGGTTGCAGGCAGCAAATGTAATGCCACAGGAAAACGTCCTCTTTGCTTCCCAAGCCTCGGGGAACCACGTCTCCCGCTGCCAGGTGCGGCTTCTTGCAGTGGCCTGTGGAAAGGCTGCCTCGAAGTGCCCCGACCTGTGCAAGTATGTGGGCTGGGGGGAGGCGCGTTCGGGGCTCTGACTCTCACAAGGGCCTCCAGCCGGCGCGGGGGCCGCGGGGCAGCAAGCCCGACCGGTTCCGAGGCCCCCTCCTTTAGCCCACCCCCGGGACGTCCTCTGCCACCAGGCCGAGGCAGCATTTTCTGAGGCTGTTTCAGTAAGTACATCGAATTAACCGCTGAGCTGCCATTACCCACAGCCTGCCCCGAGAACGCGACCCAGCCCGCGGCAGGTCCAACAGCCCCACCCACCCTGCCAAGCGGCACCAGCCCCGCGGCGCCGGCCGGCCGCGCATGCGCAAGCGGGCCCCCACTCCCCTCCCTTGGCGTCGCCCCTCCCGGGCGGTGCGCATGCGCGGCGTGTGCAGCCGGGGGCAGGCTGAGGGAGTAGCGCCGTGACGTTCGAGGGAGCGCAGGTGGTGAGTGACACCGCCGGAGCGCGTTCTCGCGAGAGCTGGCCCGGTGCTGCTGTGGAGGCAGGAGAGGGCGGCGCGGCCGGTGGCGGGGGGCGCGGCCGGTGGCAGGGGCGCTGCGCCGCCCCGCCCTCCCCGGCCAGGCTCCGCCCCGCAGTATGTGCTATAGCCTCCTCCAGCGCCCGCGGGACGAGGGGCGGCTGAGCGGTGGGGGTGTCGGTGGTCTCTCGCCATGAACCTCCACCAGGTGCTGACGGGCGCCGTGAACCCCGGCGACAACTGCTTTTCCGTGGGCAGCCTGCACGACCAGCCCTTCACGGTGAGCTCTTCGCCGGGGCCCGGGCGCCGCTGCCGGGCCCGCGCCTCTGCCCTGCGAAAGCGGCTGCGTCAGGCGCGGCGGCGGGAGCCGGCCCTTGGCGCTCACTCCCGGTAACGTCGTCGGCTGGTAGCGGCTCTGCCCGCAGCCGGGGGGGGGGTGGGTTTCTCCGGAGGGCCTGCGGCACACCTGGCCCTGGCGTCCCCCGAGCCGGGGCGGGGGGTGGCGTGCGAAACTTTGCTGGAGCGGCGCCGGTTCCCGAGCCCGGCGGCACGGGCAGCGTCCGGGCTGGGCGGGACGGGGCGGGGGGCCTCTCTAGGCTGGGCAGGGATGGAGGGGGCCCGGGGGCAGTGCGGTGCCCGGCAGAAGCTGGCACGCACATGTCGCTTCTAGGGGCGTTCGCTAGCGCAGGAATATGGTGGCTTTGATAGAAGATTACATAAACGTCAGCCGGTACACGCGACTTTCTGTGGAAGGGAATTTCGGTCCCCGCTTTCCGTCAGGCGTCTGGTTGGAGTCCTTACTGGTCATGGTTGAGGAAGAGCCTGTAACACTGTGCCTTAGCGCTAGGATGCGTAACCCGTTTTTGGAGTACCTATCGGTATTTAGAGTGGAGAAACAAACCCCGCTTGCGGTATTTAGCAAAGGCAAAAGCCTGTTATTAGTGTTCCCTTTCCTCCCTTTCACTTTTGGTTTGTGAACAGATTTCTGTTGCTGTGCTTTTCGTGCCGTGCTCCCTTTGAAATACACCTTTCCTGCCACCCGTTTTGGGGAGGAGCGGGATGGAGTACGTGAGGCACAACAGAGTTTCTCCAGTGTGCTGTTTGAGTGTGTCCGACCTCACCTGTTCTGGCTGCCCGCACTTGCAGCTTAGGGCGGCTTTGAGTTTGATAGGGGAACGATAGATACAAATGCAGGAATTAAGAAACTTTTATTTCTTTCCCTGTGCCCTCTGAGGTGCACAGTTAAATTCAGCTGGCTACTTGAAGCTTCGTTTTGCAGCAGCTGTGCAGTGTCAGTGCTGGAAAGGTGGGGCGCAGTCAGCTGCTTCCTAGAGTTAGGCTGGCTTTGCAAAGTCCATTTATCTACAGCCTTGTCGGGTGATGTACTTCCTTCCAAGAAAATGAATCCTGTAAATGCGTTCGTGCTAGAAGGATTCTTAAACTGCAGCCATTGGGACTTGGAATTCCAACTGTGCCAAACTTAGCAGAGTTAAAGACCCACTAGTGGTGGGAAGGCCTTTGATAAGAGACAGGGAGGTTTGCTTTACAGTTAAGTCTTAGTAAGCTTTTGAACTGTTTTCTTGTAAGTTTCCCATTTTGGTATCATTCTTTTTTGAGAGAAATAATTGAGTTGTTAATGCCACTGAAGCACACTCTGCCTGTTATGGCTCAACTTATCAGTAGTGCTAGAGCTCCCCAATGGATAGGAAGAGTAAGAGTCTCTCATAGTAGAGAGAGGCATGAATAACTGAGAAGGGTAGTTTTCAGTAACTGTTTCTAATATCTCCTTCTTACAGGAGCTATTTTGACATAAATATAGCAATAATGTTTTCTGTAGACATGTTTGTGATCTTTTGTTTCATCCTTTTACCCAGAAGGTTATTAATAGATTACTTTTTCTGAGATTTAAAACTGCGAACTGAAGTATCTTCTACTGCTTCAGGGCTTTTTTTTTTTTGGGGGGGGGGGAAGTTAGGCTTTTTTAGTTGCTTGCACTCACTTTATAATGCTACATTCATGAGATAACTCAGTATCTTTAACTTAATCCTTCTGAAGCAAGGAATGGAGTGGGCAGGAATGGAGCGTGGCACATTAAAAGAATGAGAACTCAGCCCCCAGAAGTCAGAACTTAACTTTTTATTCTCTATGTGCTTCTCCTGACATGGAATTGGTTTGTTTTCCAGGTACTTGTCCAGAGTAGAATACATCCTTTGCTTTTTTTTTTGTTTGTTTTGCTTTACATCTGAAATATTTGAGGGCTTTGTCCATTTTTGCTTTATCAGTTCTACTATTGTAGTTTTTTTTTTGTACCAGAAGAGGGGGGGGGGGGAAAACTCAAAACCAACCTGTGAACATTAGTGACTTACTACAAGTCCTTAGACTGGTAACAGTAGTCAGAAAAGAATGATTGTTTGGAGGGGTAAAAAGAAAGAAATTTCATGGTGTATTTCAATGTAACCAGAATGTTTTGTGGACAGATTTCCTCTCTGTGTGTGGTTAAATTCAACATGGACATCGGACTCACTTTTTATGATTGATAAAACTGTGAATGTCAAATATTAAGTTGAAAAGGGCTTGGAAAATGTGGGTTTTGTATAGTTTGGTCAGGACCACACTACATTTTCCAAAGAAACTGGTTTGTGTTACAGAGATTTCCAGCTTTGTAAATTTGTTTGCTAAGTAAAAGTAGATTCTGTGGCTAAGAATTGTTAGTTAGCTGTCAAAAAATGCTTAATGTTTTCTTTGTATTTACAATTTGATGTATATACATGAGTCAAGCGAACTGACTGGTCATAAGTCACTTAAGAAGTTAAACTATTTACACCTGCTTCTTGATGATGATTTAGGGAAGGAAACCCTTTCTGATACTTCTCTTTTTTCCCCCCATGTTCCACTTAACCTGTTCTGAACTTCAGAAATTAATTATGGTTTTTTTTAACTGAATTAATCTTTAAAAAAACCCCAACAACCCAGGAGGGGGCATGCGTGTATGGGGTGTTAAAAATTCTTTACACTTAAATGCAAAATACAGTTTCAGTGAGACTGGATTGAAAGTGGAGGGCCAGTCAACTTGCAACTTAAGAAAGTACACTAGTTCAGGTACTTTTGATAGTTTAGAAAGGTGTGTGTTTGGGGTTTTTTTCCCTGAGCATGATAGAAGACCATTTCTTTAATTAAATAAATATTTTTTTAAAATGTGATACTCAAATACAATACTTAGGGTAGTGTATCTGTTTGATACAGTAATGAGATTGAGGAGACATCATGCTAAAATACAGTGCAAATTTTTAGCTGCATGGGTGAGAATTAGTTTTTTTCTAATAGAGTAATTGCTTGAGGTACCATGTGGTCCCTGTGCCTTTTGATTTAGACCATCCTCTGCAAAGGAGAAAAATAGGGATGTTATTGCGGTATCACCTGCTTAATAGAATTACTTGCCTTTACTTTTTACCTTAACTTTTCCTAAGAATGACCTTTGTACATTTTTCTTAGAAGAGGAACTTTTGAGGGGAATAAGAGAAGCCAGACACACAGAAATATTCCCACCTCTGCCTATTTGTATTGCACATAAGCAGTATTTAGCCCTTGCAGACTAAGAATTTAGTATGTTTATGTGCTCAATCTAGTGGAAGAGGCAGGAACCTGGTCTTACTAATAAAGGTTAGGTTTTGTAATAAGTCTACAATACTTTTCCAGGGAATAGCTTGCTGGTTTGGTTGTTTGTTTTTTTTTCTTTAACTGGGGAAGTCAGTCTCCCCTAAGGTATAATGGTTGCAAAGTTGGTAAAAATACCTACTGTAAGCTACCGTTTTCAAACAGGCAATAGAAATGCTCATCTGTTAGAAAAAATTGAGGAAAATCTTTTTTAATTGGTCCTTTTGATAGTGAGCCCTGGCATCCTGACATTTGGGGTGTGCTTTATTTCATTTACAAGGGATGTAAGAACACTTGGGTCCCATCAGTGATGAAGATGGTCTTTATGGTGGCTTGAGAACTACCTCTGATACAGTAACTTAAATAGTTGCAAAACAAAAGAAGGAAAAGGTAATGTGGGTGCTTGTACTGGTAAACTTCCAGTACAGCTATAGTGTGGAGAGAACATTTCCACATAAGTTCCTGTGAATTGCTAGATGCAGCCAGTCCCTTGCTCTGCTTTGTCTGAGTGTTCTGTATGACCTTGAGCCCAGCACAGAGTTCTGCGTTATCTTTCTAGTCTGTATGTTCGTCGTACATATGTTTCTATGTATGTATATGTATATATAACTTTATAAATGTGTATGTGTGCACAGATACTACTACATTCACCTGTAGGTTGTAGCTGGCAATTTATGGTAGGTTTACTTGTGCCCTTCGTGTAAAAGGTGTAGGGTAAATAACGTATGTGCAGTACAATGTGTCAGTCTCTTATGTAGCTGTGGCAGAAACTACAGCAAATACTTTTATGTCAGTACATGGAAGAAATACTTAAAGTATTTCTTTAAGTATTTATAAGGGAAATAATTGCTTTTGAGGTGCTGTGCTATGTAAGAGATCAGGCCCTTTGCTCATTTGCTTTTCTTCTGTTGAGAATAGAGTGATTTGCCAGCACTGTTCGCTGGTGTTGAGAGTTCTGTATATCAGGCTTTCACTTCACAATGAAATTGGAGTAGTGCAGGTATAATTTCCTGTACTATTTTCTGTTAAAACATACATGCCTCTAAAGCACTGTTATTGTCAAAGCACCTGATAATCTTCTCCAAAGAAATACAGTTTTATCAATAAGAAGTGATGTCTGATGAAAAGAATGGGTATAAATTGTGTGAAAACGCAATACTGCATGCAAAATCACATGTGTTTTCACAGACCTGAAACATCTTTCACTTCCTGATTTCGGGCTTTTTTTTTTTGCTATGTCAATAGCTAGTGAAATCCATGTTCCTGCAGCTTGAACTAGTTCTATCTTGTTCATTTGTGTCACAGAAGAACTAAGCATTGTTTAATAAACATTCCAAGAACATTGTGATAATATCAACAGTGTTTGCTTGTGTCATTGTGCAAAGACAACTTTCTTATAAGTATTCTAGGACATTCTTAAGGTGAAATGATTTTATGGCTTGTCAAAATCACTTAGAGGCTCTACTGCTTTAAAACAACATCTTAAGCTTTAATTAGGTTTTTTTTTTAAACTTATGTTTAGGAATTCTTTCCCAGTTGAACTGTATGGCTGTACTTTGTGTGGTGCCCCACTCCAACGTCCCCCACCAAGGGCCAGGTAGTGTAGACAAGAGTATAGATAAAAGAAACGAAAAATGCTTATACTCTGAAATTGCCTCTTGCTCTACACACAGTAGAACACTCACTTTATTACTACTTTCCATAGCTTATAAAAATACGATCTCAGTAGCTTGTGTCAAAATGAAAATGTGTGACATATGAACTATTGTGGACAAGTCGTGCAGTAAAGAGCAGATAAAGTTGACTGGTAGGCAGAATTAATTTTTGTTGCATCTGAGAGACTGCTGCTTCTGTGTACTGACTTCATTATACTACACACAAGTACCTCATACAGTTTTCTGAGGTGAAAAAAATGTAAATGTAAAATTAATCCAGCAGTTAATTTTGTGCTTTTGTCTTAGACAAATGTCTTTATAGGCTATTGCTCCTTAGAAACCTTATTCAGATCTGGAGTTTGAGTTCCACTGTGTGTATATGAGAATGTGCCTTCTCTGCAGAGAGACAGTCTGATGGACACCTTGCAGTAGAGACAGCAAAGAACCGAAGGAAGGACACTTTAGGGGGAGGGGAGCACTGAAGCTTCCCTTCCAAAGTGTCTCATCAGTGTGAGGTGTAATGGGATTTGGATGGTAGATAGCAGTACAAAAGGGAGCATGTTGCAGTTTCATTTGCCAGATAACACAGTTATCTTCTATTGAGACACATTTTTCTTTAAAAAAAGATTGCTTCCTTCCCCTCCGTGTTTCTTGCCTTTTGTCTTTTAAATTGTGTTTTTTCTGCAGGCGAACACTGAGTAAACATCAAAAATAACCTCCAAGTCATCATCCTTCTGCTTGGCTGTAGTTATATTTGGAAGCTCTTTGATAATGTGTTTGGTTTTGGTTGGGTGGTTTGTTTTTTTTTCCCCTTCCTACCTCTTTGGGGACAGATCAGCTGTACAGGCTTATGAGGTAGTCAGTTATTCTGCAGCTTATTGGGGATTGGGAAGTCAATGTGACCAAGAATGATCTAATCCATCTGCACAGACTGATGTCAGAAGTGATTTTGTTTTTCCCAAATGGGGCTTTTTTTTCAGGTAATGTGGAGAATTGCCAGAATGTAAGGATTGGAATGACTATGTATTTTCTATCAATGATAGGAGTTTAAAAGGGCACTATGTATTGGGGTTTGCGTGGCAGGGTTCTGGTAGTAGTGGGGGTATAGGTGTGGCTTCTGTGAGAAGCTTTTAGAAGCTTCCCCCATGTCTGAGCAAGCCAATACCAGACAGCTTCAAGACAGAACTGCCACTGACCAGGGCTGAGCCTGTCAGCAATTGTGGTAGTGCCTCTGGGATAACAGAGTTAAGAAGGGGGAAAAATAAACTGGGCAGCAGCAATTGCAGCAGGACAGAAGAGTAAATATGTGACAGGAACAGCCCTGCAGACACCAAGGTCAGTGCAGAAGGAGGAGGAGAAGGTGCTCCAGGAGCAGAGATTCCCCTCTGGCTCCTGGAGGAGACCGTGGTGAGGCAGGCTGTCGCATTGCAGCCCATGGACATCCATGCTGGAGCAGGTGGAGGGCCAAAGGGGAAGGATGTGCTGAAGCAAGCTCCTGGCATGACCTCTGGCCCCATAGAGAGAGGAGACCAGGCTGGAGCAGGTGAAGAGTGCGAGTGCCCCACTTGTGACCCTGTGGGGGACCCACGTTGGAACAGTCTGTTTCTGAAGGTCTGCATCCCATGGGAGGGACCCAGGCTGGAGCAGGGGAAGGGTGTGAGGAGTCCTCCCCCTGAGGAGGAGGGAGTGGCAGAGACAATGTGTGATGAACTGACCCCCAACTCCCATTTCTTCTCCCCTTGTGTGACTGAGGGGAGAGGAGGGAGAGAAATAGGGAGTAAACTTAAGACAAGGAAGAAGGGAGAGATCAGGGAATGGTATTTAAAGATTTATTTTTTATTTCTCTTGATACAGTGATTTCTCCAGATTGAGTCTGTTTTGCCCATGATGGTAACGGATGATTGATCTCTCCTTGTCCTTATCTCAACCCAGGAGCCTTTCATTATATTTTCTCTGCTCTGCCCAGCTGAGGATGGGGTGTGAGAGAGTGGCTTTGGTGGGTACCTGGCCACTTCTCTCCCACCTGTTACAGTTTTGCATGGCAAGGTTCTGGTGGAGGAGTGGGGGTTGCAGGGGTGGCTTCTGCAAGAAGCAGACAGAAGCTTCCCCTGGGCCCAACAGAGCAAACATCAGCTGGGATCAAGGCTGCACCAAGGCCAAGCCAATCAGTGATGGTGGTAGCACCTGTCTGAATTGTATTTAAGAGAAAAAAAAACACAAGTAGATGGTTTTTTTGCCACCAAAGAAGGGAGAGAGAAGATGTAAGAAACTCTGCAGTGAAGAAAAGTGCGGAGGAGGCACTCCAGGTGATGGAGAGAGATTCCCCTGCAGCCCATGGAAGAAGATAAGGAGCTGAGTTCCCATCTACAGCCCAGGGAGAGACCCAACCCTGGAGCGGGTGCAGACATACGGAAGATACTGTGACCAGTGTTGGAGCAAGCTCCTGGCAGGACCTGCATGCAGCCTGTGGCGAGGCCCACAACAGCGCAGGTTTGCTGGGGAGGACTTGCAACTCAATGGGGGACCAGGCTGGAGCAGCCTGGGCCTGAGGCACTGCACCCCATAGAGGTGACTGATGCTGGGGCAGGTGAGGAGGAGCTGTAGCTCCATGGGAAAGGACTCCTGTTGGAGTTGTTCATGAAGGACTGTCTCCTGTGGGTGGGACCCCATGCTGCAGCAGTGGAAGAGTGTGAGGAATGCCCTCCCTGTCATCCCCCCCAAGAAGAAAAACAACTCATGAGGAACTGCCCAAAACCCCCATTCCCCATCTCCCCTGTGCCACCTGGCGGGAAGGAAGGGAGAGAAATCATAAATTTGAGTCTGTGGAGAAGGGAGGGGTGGGGAGAGGTGCTTTAAGATCTGGTTTTACTTCTCATTGTTCTACTCTAGTTTCAGTGTGCGTGTAGTGTAATAAATAGTGGTTTTAAATTCCCTGTTGAATCTGTTTTGCCCATGATGCTGATTGTGAAATGATCTCTCCCTGTCCTTATCTCGACCCATAAGCCTCCCTATGTATATTTTCTCCCCTGTCCAGCTCAGAAAGGGAATGATAGAGCGACTTTGGTGGGCATCTGGCCTCCAGCCAGGATGCAACCACCACATCACACTGGTTTGTATTCTTAGGAGTCCACTTATTTCTTAGAACTGAGAACTGACAGGAAGAGAAAGTATTGCCCAGCTTTTCTTCAGAAAGTTCATTCCTGATTTGCCAAGCTTTTTTAATTTTTTTAAAACACACAGCATATGAAGTTGGGCAAGAAATTAGTATTAAATATGAAATAATAGTAATGTTCAAACATAGCAAAAGGGAAGAGGAGTTACAGCCTTTGAACAAGAAGTTACATTCACAAAATTGACGTTTTCAGGAAGTGGCAAGTGTATGGATGTTTACATACCTCTGAGCTGCTGCTGTCCAGCAGATTCTGGGCTAGCAGGAGGCAAAACTGAGCTTGATGCAATTTTGGGTCCTTGTTCCTGATACAATGATGAGTATGCCAGCTCCTAGAGAATCCAGCATGTAGTGTTGGATAGCTACTCTAGAGTTCTTCCAGTGCAAAATGCAAAGTGTACTCAATATTTTTAGTATGTGTTGAGTTCTTGATACCATTAAAGTGGTTTGTTCATGAACTAATGGTTTGTGTTACTATATATGCTAGTTCTTGTTCACTGTGGTGGAAGTATTGCAGTGTTTTGTCAGTATGTGATCTCACACTTGCCTGTGGAGCTAGAAGTGGAGACAACCATGTGGGAGGAACTTAGTAAATGTATAAAGGGCTGATGAGGCTTAGAAGGGGCATACAGAAGAGCAAGTGGGTTTCATGTGGTCTTTGGCACTTCAGTCATTTGAAGACCTTTTTAATAAAGTCATGTTAGATCTTTAAAGTGAAGAACTTTCTCTTAAAATTGCTTCTGTATGGAATGCTAAATTCAGAAAAATAACTTTGTCAAAAAAACTGTATATATGGTATTTTTTAATAACCTTTGCCTGATGTACTAAGGCCTTAATCAGTGAGTCACCAGGTGAGATGTGTTTTAAGTAAAAAAAAAAGTTCTGTGAGGAGCAGGTCCAAAGTTTGTAGCGTTGCAATGCCAAAAGAATCACTGTAAGACTTGAACAAAAGATAGTATTCAATCTCTTCTTTTGGAATGCTTTGGACTCTGAGGTTTAACATGTTGATTTGTAATAAATGCTGCTGTTTTGTTCAGAGGAATTATGCTTCTTGAGCCTCTTCTTGAAGCTGGGGGCTCAAAGACCTGAACCAATAATAAATTATCATAAGTAAATCTATGATTACATTTAGTCTGCAGAATCATTCTAGACAACATTCTTAATTACCAGGTTATTTTAAGAGTGGCTGGTGGTCTTCTGCTTGGAAAGTAATAACTGTTGGCTGAGAATGGAGTTGTCTGCATCAGAATGTTCTGTGAAACATCACTGAACCCTCTTGGGAGAAAAATGTATTTGGGCTGAAATACCCATATTTTTATCTATCTTCAAGTATGTAAGGGCATGATAGTCTAGGTCAGGCTTGGCTGAAACACATGAAAATGCGATCAGATTTCAAATCTGTAAATCAAGAATTCATTTTTTCTGATATTTTTCAAGTGAAGAGTGTTTGTTGTTAATACTTTACAAATTAATATGGTTGGTTGTAAGACATGAAACAGGACAGTACATACAAACCTTCTGTCTACAATTTTGTGAGACTGTTCTGCTCTTGAATCTTTTTGCCAACTAAAATGGTGGTTTGAATAGTCCTTTGAATAGTTCTCTTGCTCTCTAACTGGATACTGGATTTTGTGCTCTTAATTTTGTTGGTGGCTTCCTGGCTCTTAACTTTTTAATGCACATGCGTTCTTTATTCTTGGACTTTATTCCCTGAATGCTATATTCTTACACCTGTTGGATGATTCTGCTCACTAGTGTTGCTACAAGTTTCTGCAGTCATTGTCTTCACTTTAACCTGTGCTTAGTTTCTAACAAAACTTACATAAATACAAAAATTTTGACTCAGACATTGCAGTACTTAACTAAGTCTGTGAATGTATTAAATGTATCAGACTGCTTAGTGACTATATATTTAAGAGGAAATAAAATTAATCCATGAAATGCAAGTAACAGGAGATTGAATGATCCTGAAAGCACAGCTTTGCTTGTCTGCAGCTAAGCTTCAATGTTACCCTTATCAGTTTTTCCTCTGCTGAATTCCTTACGAAGTCTTTTGTACCATTTTAGCTCCTCAGTTGTAGTCCTCCTTTTCAAAAAATTATTTTTAAATCCTTTTGCCTCCAGTCTCAGGAAATACTACTTTTTCTTACTTCACGTGAACATTGTTTTTTGTGCTTTTTTTTCTTTCTTAGGAGTTTTCAGAACTCCATTGCTTTTGCTGCTTTTATCTTGAACCACTGTTTGCTTGTTATGCAAGTGTTGTAATGCATTTCTGAGCATGGAGGAAGGGTCATTTACCACTTCTGTTGATCGATTTAATATGCAGACATCTGAACTCTGCTTACACCTCTGTACTTTTGTACTGTTCTACATGGAAAAGATACATAGATCATGCTGTCTCATACTTCTCTGATATGTTGTAAATAGCTAAAGTTTTACTTTTTTTTTTGTAGGCATATGCATCAGGATGTGATATTGTGGTATTGGGGACTGACTTTGAAAGATTGCAAATCATCCCTGGAGCAAAACATGGAAACATTCAGGTGGGATGTGTGGACTGTTCAATGCAACAGGGAAAGGTATGTAGAGCAGCATTTCTAATAAAGTCCTAGCAATTTCATGTTAAGCATGTTCTCAAGACTCTGGATACTTGAAAGTTAAAGCAAGTACAGAAGAATGAATACTGAAATGACAGATCACTTAATGTCCTTATTTGTGGTATGGAGCACAGTGAATGTGAAGTAGTAACTATAGATATGAGAACATAGATATCTTGGGTTGCATAGGAAGATACAGATATCACAGCTGGATAGAGGAGGTAGCAAAATCTAGCAAAAGATGAGTAAGGTGTAAGCAAAAGTAACTTACTATGGCTTCACACTACTGGTCATGGGTGGCAGCAGATGAGTGCTTCCACAAAAATCAGGTCATGCAGAAAAATACTATATCCCTTTCAAGCAATTAATAAAGGCTTTATAATTGCTCTTGAACGGGGGTTTGCTTTCTTGAATTCTCAGCTTCTTTCATAGGTAAACTGGATTAGAAATGTTGTGCTTTAGACACTATTAGGTTTCAGGTCCTTTTTACAAGGCTCTTTCTTAATTGTCCTGTCAAAAAAAAAAAGTAGAAATAACCAGTTAACTCTATCCATTGGGATATCAGTGTGATTACAGTTCCTACTGAATTGGGTAGGGTACATGTTGGCTCATCTAAGAGGGGGTTTTTTGTTGCTTTCTTTAACCCTGTCCTAATAAGGAGATAATCTGAGCCTTCTACACACCACTACAAGTCTTAGGAGTTGAGAGGAGCTTTGATTAGATTCTGATATCCATCTTGAGTCCAGACCTCTGGATGGAAACCAGTTCATGTTTACATGTGAAGTCTGTGGTGATAGTCACCAGCCACTCTCTGTTCCCGTTTTTTGATGTTTGAGTGGTAAAGTCTTGCAATGGTAATGAAGGAACGTAAATGAAAATAAGGAAATGTTCTTCTCTGTGTCTCTGGTACCTCATAACCATGAAGACTGCCTGAGTTTCTTCACTATCTACTTTTTTTTTTAATTCACTAGCCACATAGTAATAGATGGTAAAATACACATGCAGGTCACATTTAGTTAATCTTATAAAAATTTTACACATTTGTAAGGTTATCTGGACTGCACTATAGAAGTTCTGTATGTATTTAAATGACAGACTATCCTGGAATTGTAAATTAGCACATTTGAATATATCAAATGTTCAAGCTTATAAAATTTCAGAATTTTTTTGTTTCTTAGGTAGACCTGTGTAGTCATTCCAATTCTGCAAGATGGTATTCGTTGCTGTTACCAATTAGACTAGATGTATTTGTGCAGCATTGAAATTCTAAGCAGTGAATGGCTATGAATCTACTTATTGACTGGGCTGCACAGTACATTTCCAGTTCACTTTTACAAGGATGGAAGTTCTTCTTACAGCTTTTTTCATCTGTACTGACACACAGATTTCTCTTCAGTTGACCTCCAGATTATTCTTTGTTGTTTAAAATCTATGGGAAGAAGCAAAATATAAATAGTGTAGCTTATTTAAGCTGCAATTTTTAACCTTTCTAGAAAGTTTCTAGTTACAAATTGTAGCTTACAAATTATATACCTTTTTACTTTTCTTTGACTTTACAGACAACTGCTATCAAGCATTTTCTCCACAGTAGCTGGCTTTACTTGCTTTGAAGGATCTCTGTGATTCTCGCTTTGAATGATAGAAATGCTTTCCAAGGGAGTTATTGTCTAGTTACAAAAGTAAAGCAGGGTTGGAAGGGACCTGTAAAGATGATCTAGCATAATTCCACTCCCCACATTGGTATACAAGGAAATCTGTCAGTAGATCATGTTGCCCAAAGCACCATTCAACCTGACCTTGAATGATTCCAGGGGTAGGGCATTTACAACTTCTCTGACGACCTGTTCCGATGTCTCGCCATCCACGTGATAAAAAATGTCTTCCTTATCTAATCTATGCTTTAGTTGAAAACCATTATTCCTTGTCCAGTTGGTCAGACCTTGGTCTTTCTTCTAAGTCCCCTTTAAGTACTGAAAGGCAGCAATACAGTCTCTGCAGTGCCTTCTCCAGGCTGAAGAAACTCAACTCTCTCAGCCTGTTTTCATAACAGAGGTGCTCCAGCCCTCTGATCATCTTTGTGGTCCTCCTTTGGACCCACTCTAACAGGTCTGTGACTTTCTGCTGCTGGGAACACCAGAGCTGGATGTAGTAGATTTCACTGGAGAGAGAGAATTGCTTCCTTCAACTTGCTGGCCACCCTTTTGATGCAGCCCAGAAAGCAAATGGCTACAAGAATGCCTTGCCAGCTCATGTTGAATTTTTCATCTACCAGTACCCCTCAACTCCTCCTCTGCTGTACTGTTCTCAGTCCATTGATTCTCCTAGTCTGTATTGATGCTGAGAATTCCCCAAGGTGCAGGACCTGAAACTTGTCAGTATTAAACTTCCTGAGGTTCACACGGGTCCATTCATCAAAGTCTCTCTGCATGGCAGCCCTTCCCTTAAGTGAATCAGCTGCACCACTCATCTTGATGTTACCTGCAGATGTTCTGAAGGTGTGCTCACTACCATTGTCTGTTATTAAGAATGACTGTAACCTCTGTCTTAGAATGCAGTAAGTCTTCTCAGAGCATCTTATTTCAGATAACAGGACTTCAGATTACAACAGGTTGATGTCTGGGTGATTATTGTGGTCATTTGGGAAATCCTTCAACACAAATTTGCATTATTCATCTTGGCACTGTGCTGCTCAGTGAGGACTAGTCTGGGTGGTTGTATCTTAGTGGAAGCCTATGGAAACTTCAGGGGTTAACAGTTGCTCTGGATACTATTTAGCATTTTTGCATGCTAATGTTAGATTATTTCAAAAATCCACTAAACAATTTAAAAATAGGGGGATCTCTCCATGCTTGGGAAAAAGCAAAAAGGTAAAATATAATTATTATGAGTTTATATAAGCTTTTTGCTGTTAGGGTGTGGAATGGAAGTACAAGAATAAAAGAGTAAGTGAGGTAGTTCAAGTGAATTAGAGAGGGCAAATATTGGTCTGATGCAAGGAAAAAGATTCTTCAGGCATTTTACAACTGTGATAAAATTATTCTTGGCATTTTTGGGTCAAGCTGATGTTTAGGCTGTTAGTGTGATAGAAATTTATTACCTTATCTGTTCTTTTTAATGCGCAGGGCTTCTCTTGAAGCTACAGCACTATGGATTTTAGGATCTGTATGATTTGTACATTTGTACAAATGTTCATGTACATCTGTAATTAATGGATCAGTAAATAATATCACTTGGGTATGACAGTTCAGTGTTTTCTTTTTTCCCCTATACCTGCTGTGGCTGATACTGAAATAAAAATGTTTGCTATAAGTTTTTACTGTTGTTAAAGGAAAATTCAGAATACTTTCTGAGCCAGAATTTAACAGAAATAGGAAATCAACTATTACAGCATATCTGTACTGTAATTGTAATACTTGTAACATACAGCATCACTTCAGAATGCTGGGTGTCCGTTATGCGGGACCTATGCAAACATCTTTTTTGTAAATCAGAGTTTCAGAGTAATTTTAAGCAACATTGCCTTGTGCCTGAGGTTTTTAACATAAATGGGCTTGTTTGGGTTGCTCTCGGCAAGTCTTTTAAGCTTGCTGTTAAATTTATATGTATATATATCAAAATAACATACTCTTACTTTTGTTGTAATGCAAGATTGGGGTGGCAGATACAGCTAATGGAATAAGACTTTGAAATATGAATTAAAGCTGACCACACCGAAACTTTTTTGAAGTATTTTATGATAGTATTTAGTGTCTTTTCCGTTTTGTAGTTCTTCTGAGCTCACTCTTTATAGCATGGCATGTTCTCATGCTAGAGAAGTCCAGAAGTACCCTGAACCAATGTTCATTCTGTTTCTGAGAATGTGGACCTGGCCAACTCCTTCAAGTGTTTACCTAATGTAATATGGAAAGACATAGAAAATAAGAGATCTGACTAAAAGCCAAAAAAACCCCAACCCCTTCTGTTCATCTGTACTGTCATTAGTTTGTCAGGACTAATATGTAAATAAAGGTTGTATTTTTATTATTGTCACCACTTGCTTCAAGATTTTTGCTAGATGATGCTTTTCTATTATTGAGAAAAATTTGAAGCTCACATCTGTGTTCTATCTGACAGGATGGTTAAAAGCAGAATCAACTATTTGTATTTTATTCTATAGCTTGTTTCTTCTGTGTGTTTATGTACACAATTTATAATATGAATTGTTTTAGATTGCAGCTTCTTATGGAAGTATGATTTGTATCTTTGAGCCAGTTAGCCTCTTGAAGCAGAACAGCAGTCATCATAATGTAAGTAATTCATCCCTCCTTAATTCATTTACTCAGTTACAAAGCCTGACTCATTCTTCTGGTTTGCTTTAAAGTTGAAGATAGCTTTGATGTTTTCTTTTAATGCTAGAGTAAAATTGAGAGATAAGATGTTCCCTGGGAAGTGACAATAATAGGAGGAAAGTAAAGAAGTGTTGTTTGAAATAGTAATGCCTATTTATTTTAAAACTAGAATGGTTTATATTACTGGTTTATTGAATGCTACAATATGTAACTGAAATATTCTGAAATAACAAAATATGTTCATGCCCACAGTCTCTAGAGTATAACCATTACAGTGGGAATTCTTTTTTGAAGCACCCTTTGTAATCTTCATGTCCTGATGTGTTCCACAATGCTTGCTTTAACTTTGGGTTTTGAAACCTGGTCAAATCTGTAGTAGCTTCAAAAAGTCTGTGGCTCTTTAAAATAACTGAATGTTTATGGTTCGGATTTTGATGAATAAGAAAGTATTTATTCCCTTGATAGCACGGCTCGGTTCTGGTGGCAGTTTAGTGAATTAGCAGCCAGAATCATAATTTCTGGTTAATAATATGATCTAGAGCAAGTTATTTAGCTATGCCTCTTACGTGGAGAGGATTGCTCATCACTAGAAGCATTAGAGGTAATTAAAGTCAGTTTGATATGAGGGTTTTGACAGCTGTTGCTCAAGGAGCTTCTCTTTCCCTCTTCAGGAGTTTGGTCTCCATTTGTATTAAATTGTTTACATGGCCATGTAGTGGATTCCTTTCTATGACCTGCTCAGTCATACAGTTTCCAGTGTACATGTGCACCGGTGGTATTTTATGTATTCATTAAATAACTGGTATTGAATATCTCTGATACTTTATACCACTGGAAAGCGGGGAAAGAAAGAATGGCAAAATGTGATTTTTACGTGCTCATAGGAACTTTTTTGGAGGTACTGCTTCCCTTTTTTTTTTTTTTGATCATTGGAGCCATTAAATCCATCCTGGAAGTTTTTCTATACTGGCAAACAGTACATTTAAATTGAAACTCCTAAGCTAGTGTGGTAACTGTAAGCATGAAGGAATTGCTGTCCAACTGTGATTTACTTTCAAATATTTATAATTGAAGAAATTTTTCTTCTACTTCATTCTTGCTGTTAATTTCTATGCAATAATTTGCAGCATATTTAGGCCTCTGTAAGATTGTCTGTGTCTTCCATTTACTAGAATGTTCAGTATCTAAAGAAACCTGAAACAAAACAAAACACAAAAAAACCACAACTGAGAAACCAGCTTCAGAAATTCATTTAGATACTTTTCTGCCATTATTTATTACTGTTTTTTACCAAACTTCTAAAAAAAATAGTTGTTATAACTTAACTTTCGCATCTGCCACTTCCATATTTTTGGAATGGGAGTGTTTACTTAAAATGTGTTGTAATGCTAATATTTTTGAATATTTGAATTTCAGATATTACATTACCAGTGGCAGAAGAATGCTCAGATCTTACTAGAAGACATAGCACATAATCTAACGTGGGATCCCACAGGTAAGAATAGAATAAAAGAAACAACTATTTGATACCACAGCTATTTTTTTATTTAAATTTCACTGTTCCCTGGGACAAAGAAAATATTTTGCCCTAGCATGATAGAGAACATAAAAATGGAATGAAATCCACTGTTTTCTGTAGTAGAACCAAAATATTAGGTGCACCTGTATGATTAAGTGGTAAGTATTTCTTATGAAAGAGTTGTCTGCAGTAGCTGTAGGAGTCTCTTTTGGAGAAAGATACTCTGACATTTTGATCAGTTTTCACTATTTGAACTTAGATCCTCAGATCAAAATGTTGTCTTCTGTGTGAGAGTTTCTTCTTGTGAAATTAACCCAATCAATATCTGTGTAGGTGAATATCATAATAACCTTGCTGTAAAAGGTGTTAAGATACCTGACACATTTTGTTGTGTAGTTTCAGCTTTGCAAACTGTTTCTAGGGTGTTTTTTTCTATAAAAGTCTGTATTTCACTACTTTTTTTTGGTAGTTTTATTGTTATAAATACTTGTTTTAGGCACTCGTCTTTTGACTGGTTCCAGTTGTCTTCAGCTTTGGTCCAATGCTCCTTTGGAAAGCCCTTCTGACAATGACAATAGTGAAAGAACAGATGCTGGACTTGGAGAGTGGAAGTGTATCTGGCAATGCAAGTAAGAAACTTGTCTTTAAATTAGCAATTCCTTTTTCCTTGCTAATTCATACCTTTCAGGTGAAATACTTAGTGAAGTTCAGTGAAATCCTATTCTATACTGTTACTTGATAAATTGTATTAATGTATTATAAATTTGAATCGTATTTCCCTTGAATATATGACCTTTCTTCCTACAAGATGAGTTGTAACTCTTTTGGGAGTAGTTTATGTTCTTAAGCAGTTCTTCAATTATATTGACCACCAGTAAAATACAGAGGGAAGGCTGCTGTTGAGACTGTCCCAGTAGACTTTGTTCCTTGTACAAGACATGAAAGCTGTGTATTTGAAAATTATTCTGCTTGCAGGAGTGATGAAAATAAACTTCTCTGTGTCTGACGTACTGCAGCTTTCCACATTTCCAGCCTTTCACATACCTTTTACTTCTGCTGTGTTTATTGTGGATATTTGGAACAGTCATGCATTCCAGTTTACTGCATGTCTGAATGCTCTTGTATTCATGTTGCTAAGTCATTTTAATCTTTGTGTCTGTGTATTGGTACATTCAGAAGGGTTTTAATTTAGTTCTTCGGTACATAAGACAATTTAAATGGTGGTCCTTCCTGCAGTAGAAAGATTTTTCCAATACATCAGCTGGACTGTTCACTTTGGATAGGTGTATCATATGGCAGTTTAAAGAAGTCTCCCAAAGTGGCTGACTTGAAGGACCCACCTGAAATTAATTCTGTATGAAGCACTTAGAATTAGTTAGGTAGTTCCCTGGATGTACCTGGAAAAACGCTTTTTTTTGGTGTGCTTCATAACTTTTATCAAGGATATGTTTAAAATCCCTAAGAATCCAAATGACAATCTAAAATTTTTTCTTTGAGTATGATGGACGTTATTTAGAGAAGGAGTGGAAGACTTAGTCATTTATTTCAGTGGCTTTAGATCCTTATCTCTCAGCCTAATAAGAGGGGTCAGACTATAGATAGGATGCCATGGATATGGTTTTCAACTCTGGTGTTGTGGTAGCAGCAGTCAAGGTAATACAGGTACTGCTTTTCTTCTGTCCCTTCTGTAATATGTTTTGTATTTGTATCATAAAACTTACAAAAGTCTTTAGCTTTCCACCTGTTTCCCTTTAAATTCTCTTGTGAAGGAGAGATACAGAAGTCGTTGTGTGCTTTGAACTAGTAGGTCCTGGAAAGGGTCAACAGAACCCTTGCTTTGTCCTTCACCGTTTATGCCTGTAGGTCTTCTGGCATTTGTACTTAGGTTAGATTTAGAATATGTTTTTCTTACAGAGAATTTCGCAAGATTTTTTTAGATTTTGCAGTGACTTCTACCCTTTGTCAGAATAGTTTTTAATGTCTAAAGGAGGCATTCCCAAAATGGAAAATGTTTCTTAAACCTAGGTGAAAATTTACACACAGCTTTTGTAGCTGACTGTTATTACTGCACACACTGAATGCATCATGCTTTTGTTGACACTATGGGTAACAGTCCTGAGAGGCCTTACAGCTTGGTATGCATGTCTAATAAATTCAAGATGAAAAAGGACGTTGTGCTTGTGATGCACAATTAAATTCTTGTATGCTTTTGTTGCCATTACTAAGACTGTCATTTAGGCAATAGCTCAGTGCTTCAAAACCTGTAAAAGAAATTCATTTATTGGTATTTCCAATGAAAGTTAAACCACAGAAAAAATGAACCACATGCTTAGGTTGAAACTTTTTTGATGTGGCATCTTTTTCCAATGTGACTATTCATGTACAAACAAGTTTCAGATAATTCTTGACTACTTTATTCTTTTTATGTTTTTTGTTTTCTTGAGTTACAGCTGTAGGTAGTATGAGAAAGGAAGGTGTCTTTCAGATAAGTTGCAAGATTATATAGGACAGCAGAAATCAATTTGAAGTAGAAATGATTGTAAAATGGAGGAAGAGCATATCTGCATAGATTTTCATCTGTTAGCAGCTGTGTTTTCTCTTAGAATATTTTAGAATATTGCATGTTGTAGCTACAGTGTCGAATACAAAACCCTCAACTACAGCTTTTTGTTTTTCTGTGTGCTGACAATCATATGTTGCACACAAGTACATCCTGCTCCTTCCGGACTTAGTCAAAGAATAAGTTGTCCCACACAATACAGTGAATCGTAGGATGTGTTAGGTTGGAAGGAACCTTTGAAGGTCATCTAGTCCAACCTCCCTGCAGGAAGCAGGGACATCTTCAATAGATCAGGTCACTTAGCCTTGAATGTCTCCAGGGATGGGGCTTCTACTACCTCTCTGACCAACCTGTTCCAGTTGTCTCACCAGCCTCATAGTAAAGAACTTTTTCTTAATGTCTAATCTAAACCTCTCCTGCTCTAGTCTAAAACCATTGGCCCTCTTCCTATTGCTAAGTGCCCTTACAAACAGCTCCTTTCCAGCTTTCCAGTAGCTTCTTCAGGTACTGGAAGGCCGCTATAAGGTCTCCCCTGAGCCTTCTCTTCTCCAGGTTGAACAAGCCCAACTCTATCAGTCTGAGTGGACACTTGCATGTAAGAATTAAATCAATTTCATGAGTTCTAGGGGAAAAAAAAACTGTTTAGAGTTTTGAAAAGTTCCTGAAACTTATGTTCTGTTTCTAATTGTCTTTATTTCCTAGAACTGCTTCTCAAGTTTGTTTAATGAAATTCTCACCAGATGGGGAGTTTTTTGCTACTGCAGGAAAGGTAAGCATTGAGGTTTTTTGTATTTTTTTTTTGTACTAATGCAGATAAGATTAAAACAAATAAACAAACCAACACATTTAAAAAAACCCAAACAATGCTATTTAATAAAAAGTTTGTGTTTCCTGGGGGGGTTTTTCATAGCACTTCTGGTAATCCCTCTGTGCATCTTTATGCTTTGGTAAATGAGGAGAAACATAGTTTTGGGGGTGAACCCCACAAATATGCAGTGCTTACTCTTTTAAAATACCAATTTTTAAATCAGTACCAAATTATCAGATATAGGAAAGAAGAGTTGCAGGGAGTGCGGAGGAGATCTGTGAGTGAGCTCACTGCTGGATATCCTTCTAGTGAAGAAATCTATTCAGTATTTCACTATTACTGCGTGCCATTTATAAAAAATAGCTCTTTAATAAAAATTATACTAATCTTCTTTTGTGTGTAAATGTCTCTGTGTGCCTGTTGGTGTATGTAGAAGATAATTCACACTCCTTTCTACAGGTATATTTACACATGGTTATTGTCAGGTTTTGGCTAGTCTTAGAGATTAGCTCTCTGTGCTCATCATTAGGGGTTTGTGATCAAAAATTATAAACCCCCTTGGCAAAATAGGCAAAAAAGTTAAAGCCAGGTGTCAGTCCTGTCTTATTACTTCCTGAAGCACTAATTTATCTTTCATATATATATACTATAAAACTTGTTGTTCAAGTAGAGCAAGAGAATAACAAGTCACAGTAGAAAAAAAAAAAGGATAATGAGAATCCAGTAAAAAATTACGTTGCATGTTAAGGGATGCAAAATGGGTAAATATAGTTCTTGCATTTGATAGGAGAGTCACATTGATGGGTTAAAAATTGTAGTATAAATGTCCAGGCCCATCTTAGGAGAATTTATGGGTTTATCAAAACAGGTTATGGGGGAAAGGTGTGGGATTTTTTTTTTTAAAGAAACAGAAAACTAAACAGTATGAGCAGCTTTAACACAAATTAGCAAATGCTGGTAGACATCATCTTTGTCCTACCAACTAAAGAAGGTAGCAGAGACTGCAGAACTGTTAAAAAGGAAAAACTACTAATATGTAAGGTTAATTTGGACAATGTGTTTGAGATTAGTGAAAACCTGGTTTATGTCTCAGAATCCAGAGCAGTATTAGCATCATAGAATGAGTTTCAGACTTAGACAGGTGTGCAGCTTGGTCTAGTCTGTCTCAAGCATAAATAAAAAAATGGACATTCTAATGTTATAATATCATTGAATTCTGGAAAAACAAATTAATCTGTTAACAGTTTGTATAAAGTAATATCCTTGCAGAATTTTTGGCAGGAATATTTTATGTGTTATCTTACATTATAAATTCATGCAAAGCACGATTACTAAATAAAGCTGGAATAGAAAAAATACTATTATTAAGTAGGAAAATCAATACCTGTTTGAGGTTTTTTTTACCATAGAATGTATTAGGCTGTAAGGGACCTTTAGTGGTCATATAGTCCAATGCCCCTGCAGTAAGCAGGCACGTTTTCACTAGATCAGAGCCCCATCAAGCCTGAACATAAATGGCAAAGTTAACTGGATTCCTGAAGAATCTTTAAAATGTGCCTTTCTTTGAGTTTTCTTTAAGTTTTTTTTATGAGAGAAGATGCTGGTCAGCAGAACAACCTGCCCTTCTCCTAGTGGAGTCATACAGTATTTCAGTACCATTCATATGATCAACAGCTTGGGAATCTAGATCCAGATTAACCTGATCCTTACAGACGTAAGGACAAGGGCGTTAGAAGTGTGGGGTGGGGGTTCAGTTTATGTACGTGTGTATCTGAGCTTGATTTTTGAGGTGTCATCTTTGACCTTTCTCTGTATTCCTAGCATTTAAATTTGAGTGTGTGGATTTTGGGGCTTCTCTGTCAAAGCACAATAAACTGTGTTAACTTCTGAATACCAGCTCAAACCAGTACCGCTTGTATTTTTGTGGTTAAAATTGGCAGCTAATCAGGAGGAGCAGGATTAATGGCAAGAGGTTGAAAGGAAGCTCTGCTACTGTGTTTTCTTTATGATCAGGTTCTGAAATTCTGTTTACTGAACTGCCTTTCTGTCATCAGGAGAGTATTTTATGTAAGAGAAAAGTGACAACCCAGGAGACCTACCCAGAAGTACTCGGTGCATCATATTCTTATGCAAGACAGTCTGATTTATTGTCTTTTTTCTTTCCTCAGGATGATTGTCTTGTGAAAGTATGGTACAGTACAGACAGCTGGCGATCAGCCATAACGCCACCTGGCACAAGTCCTGAAAAGCAAGCAAAAGAAGTTGATTATTCATTTGTTTATTTGGCTCATCCTCGATCAGTAAATGCATTTTCGTGGAGAAAGACCAGTAAATTCATGCCACGGTCAGTAGTTCTAATAACTGATATTTGTAAATTGCCCAAAAATCCTCAAACTGCAGTCTTTCCAGCTGTACAGTCAACAGTCACACGTGTTGTACAGCTAAAAAGTGAGTTTTCACACCTTGTATAATGTTTGTATGTGTATGTATAATTCTTCCACACTTAAGTTATTGAGAGAATCATGGAATTGTACAATGTACTGAGTTGGAAGGGACCCGTAAGTATCAAGTCCAACAGCTTGATGGTAAGCATGCTCTTTCTTTGGAAGGAACGGGAAAGAACAGGAAAGTCCTACAGACTGGCTGAGAGACTGGGCTGAAAATAAAATCAGTTCTTGCAATATTACTTCTCTTTGTATCTGTATTCAGTTATCCAGAACATCATTAGCTTTCTATGTGAGGGACTTGAAAAAAGAAAAGCATATGTGTTGCTGTTGCAACTATGACTAATTCTGTAAACCCATGATTTAGTGTTGTACAGTGGTGAAATGAAGTTTGACATTGTTTGTATTGATTTACTTGAATAGATGTAAAACTTGATTGACTTAAATAGATACATTGTTTCTTTTTGAAGAACATACTGTTGAGTTTTTCTTTCCTTAGTATCTTTTACTTGGTGCAATTCTGAAAATTGGTAAAGGAAAACTTTATATTGTTGCTTTGTTTTGACATTATGTGATACTTAAGCAATTTCTTCACACCTTAAATTTTCTTTCATTAGTGGTGCTGTCTGCAATGTACTCCTGACTTGCTGTAAGGATAATGTTTGTCGTCTCTGGGCAGAGACTTTGTTACCCAATGACAGTCTGTTGTATGGTGGGGGATACAACAATTGGAGTGAAGCAGTGAACCTTACAAATAACTTCAAGAGAAATACTTCAAATAAGGAAAAAGTGCAAAATGCTTTAGAGGTAAGAAGTGAAATTGAAGGATTTATTGTGAGAATAAATACATATACCCACAATTTTAGACAGGACTGTAATTAGGAACTTGAACGTGTATGGTTAGATTAAATCCCTATAACACAGACGTGCATAAGTTGTTACAAAAGTGTAAATTTACTTCAGATAGCCTTCCTAAAGAATAAGCTGACAGCCCTCATATGGAACTTTACCATGAGAAGACACACTATTGTTATGTCTCTGTTGCTTAGTTTGTTCTGGTGGCTGAAGCAAGGTGCTCTGCAGTATCCAGTTCAAAAGTCTAGGGAAGTATAGAGGGCAAACTGTATAGGGGTTTTGTGAAAGCCACTAATGATGCTGCCTTAAAATACACAGAGGGGGCTCACTTGTTACCTTTGACATGGTGGGATGTGCTTTGCCTTCTGCAGCTGTAAGAAACAGAGATTAATATGGAGGGGAAAAAAAGATAGTCTTTGTTGCCATTCTGCTGTGGTCCTCAAGCGGAGCAAATTGCTTGTAATACTCATCTCTAAGGCAAATGATTCTTCCCAGATAGTGTTTTCTAACCGATGGAGAGCTGGGGAAGGTGAAGCATTAGTGCTCTCCCAGAGAGATGTGTAGAGAGTCTGTGGTTGTTGTGCTCTTAGTGGAGTGACGTATTGAGCAGGATCACGATGCTTTCTTAGCATATGTCATAGGTGAAAAATAAAACAGGCTGAGAGGCACAACAGAGCAAAGAAAATATTCAAAAGAGGAAGGGTAAAGGAAGTTGGATACAGTTTTGAATTCTGTTGGAAATATGAGGCAACGTTAGGCATCAGAAATAAAAAGTAACTTAAATGTTGAGACAAAACTATTTTACATGTGTGCTGTAGTAAGATGCAAAGGATAGCAAGTGAAAATGAATGTCAAGGGTGTAATATTTCAAGACCTCTTCCTTTTAAGGCAAATTGTGCACCTTCTACCTATATAATATCTATTGCACAGTGGCCTTGAACTGTGCTCTGTGTGGAGTGAGACTTTTTAGTACGGGCGTTATCAGTGTTAAAAATAGAATAATATTTTATCTCTTACAAACAGCTGTTTGCAGAAAGGGGGGAAGACCTTAAAATCCCCTGGGCCCTAATGATGGGACTGGAAGTACTGATTCAAAGTACTGACCCAGGTTTTCCAGTCTCTGAGATTACTCAGATTTGCGCCTCTTATTGTTCGGAATCTTGAATAACCATGGTATATGCTTATGAAACACAATAGTATTTTCTCTTTGGAGTATAAAAACTGTTTTGCATTGTGAAATATGAAGCAGTTACTATGTCAAGGTACTGTACGGGATTTGGGAAAAATCTGAAGGAACTGGTATATCTGTGTTGCAGACAGAATTTTTTTTGCAAGAAGCTATACTGATGCTTTGAAGTAGCTTTCAAACCGAAAAAAAATATTTCCCGAGTATCTACAAAACCAGTTACAGATGAAACTTGCCTTTTCTTTTTGAAAGGAAATAAAAATGAAACCTTATTCTTCATGCAGTTAAACCTGAGGCACTTCCGACGAGGAAGGAGGCGGTCGGGTGCTGTTGTCGCACATACTGGATATGCTCCACATCAGCAAGATCCCCATGAAGTTCACAGGAATGCCCCTCCTCATGCAAATGCACTTTGTCATTTCCATATCGCTGCCAGTATCAATCCAGCCACAGGTAAAAAGTGTGGTCAATCCTTTCTACAGGGTGAACTACAATTTCTGTTTCGTCTGTGTTGTCTGTGTCAACTTAACTGGCTCAGATGTTTTTGTACAGTATCTATGTGATCATGCAGAAGTACTAGTGTGTTTGTTTCATTTAAGGCATGAAAAGCATTCTTTGACAGCAGTAAAATGATATGACTAAGGTTCCTGTACAGTAATCCTGTCTTTCAATTTTGGTAATCTTCAACTGAGATTCACAGTTGTCTGAGAGGCAGAAAGCTAAGTATTTGTAAATGAAATTGCAAGTTATGGGGGGACTGTGTATGATATTGGGAGCACACTGATCAATCAAATCCAAGTTGCTTAAAATTAGTACCTGACTCAAGTGTCTGAAGTAACCACATATCCCTGCTCTTTCTCTGAACCAAGCAAAAAACCTCCTGCATCTTGTGTTCCATAAACTTTAATGTTCTTTCACACTTGAGCAATATGTTGATAGGCATTAAGGAGAATCTCCAATAGTCACTAATGTTTTTGTAATTGTGTATACTGACAATCGAGTGCCTGCATGCCCATTGAAAAACTGAGTAGAAATGGAATATGGTTTTTATTGCTGTGATGTGATTCTATGTCTAGACTTAATGAGCAAGCTTATTACGTAAATCCTTTTCTTAAACTAGTTAACCTCTGTCTTGCAAATAGTGTTTTATAATTGGTTCATTTTTTTTGTTATTGTTGTTCGTACTGACCCTTGTTTGAGAGGCCAGTTTAAAGGCATTCATGATTAGGTCATATTTGTAGCTCTACAGTATTTGGTATATCATAAAGACTATTAGTTTGTGTTGCCATTGATGGGCTAAGCAAGCTGTAAATACTGTTAATTCTGTGAGATTAGTCTTCATTTTTTTTTAGTATTGGTTCATGTTTCTTTTAACAGATATTAAGGAAATTTTTTGCAGCTGTGTGTTGGTACCAATGCTAGCCTATTTCTTGGGAAGTATCTCCAGTCATAACATATGTTACAACCCAGTGGGTTAAAGGAAAACTTCCCTACATCAGCTTGGAGATCTGTTGTTCTCCTGTGCCTTTCTGCATCTGAAAATTGAACAAGGAGATACCTAACCTTTTCATGTGGCTAGCACATAATCTTTAACTATCGGTTTTTAAATCTACTTTTAATCCAGTTCTTTCCATGTTTGTTTATACATAATAACTAAGTAAACTTTAATTTCTCTCTTAATAGTCTTCATAATATAAACATGCCCAACAGCAAACTCACAGAATGGGAATAAAAATAATTTGTCTTTTTTAACCTTTTATTCCTTCTGTTATCTATATTAATGTTAATATATCTTGATACAGTCTTTGTGACCACTTACTCTTTAACTCACTAGATTGGATAATGGATTGTTCTTTTATGTGGAACCTCTGTTCAGAGTAACTTTTACAACTTAAATGTTAATTTGAAGAAATCTCTTCTTCTTCACAGTCAAGTCCTTAAGTACCTTGGTCTAACTAGATTGTCCAGGTAGTCCTTTTAGTTTACCCTCTTGAAATTAAATTTAGTCTGAGATTGTCTTTTCTTTCATTTAATTTAAACTAAATCACTTTATGACCTTTCACTTGAAAATTTGCTCTTATTACAAAATTCGTAGTACTTGATAAAGCTGCTTTGGCCTTAGTTTTTATCTCTCATTCATTTTTTGAAGAATAGTAATGCAGTCATATAAAAGAATAAATTTCTTTAAAGTTTTTATTGTATTTGTGTTCTGTTGTTGGCTTTCAAACTCATTTTCTTGCAGCAAGAAAATCTTTTGAGATGTTCTTTTATACTAGAGAGTTATTTAAATTGGTATTCAGCCTCAGCGTAGTACAGTGTAAGGAATAAGCAGTGGTTGTTAAAACAAGACCATCTCCAGGTAAAAGCCAAAAAAGTTCTTGAATCCACATACTTTATAACTTTTTGGAAAGAGTGAATGTGATTTAATGAATCAAATAGAAACTCACTAATGATTTTGTCCAGAGCTGATCTGTTAGAATCTTGTAGTGTTGAGGTAGGATAATAGGAAAACTTGTTTCTTTAGCAGTTCTTTAATACATATTCAAAGTAGACCTACCTGATGTGAAAAATCATCTTTGAAATTTGTTTCCTTATTCACATTTACTAGTTTTGTCTTCCAAAGAGTTTTCAATGGAATTCTTCCCGTTTAAGTTCTGGTTTTGCCAAATGTATTACGATGTTTTTGAGACTGACATTCATTGACCTTTTTAAGAAGACAGACTGTCTATCTTAAATACTCTGTATTCTTCATGCCCTCCCCACAACAAAATTGGTGACTATTACTTTTGTCTGTCAGTTAACATTTTCTTGGGCTGGACTGCGGAGTAATTAATTTAAACCCATCGCTGGTTTTGGAAAAAAAACCAAACCAAAAACAACAAACCAACAAACAAAACACCGTGAAAAACTGAAACAGACAAAACCCAAAGAACCCCCCAAAAACCCACCCAGATTTGGAGTCAAAAGATTTTAGCCTCCCAGAGCATGGAATTTAAGTAATGCAGCATAAACTGTGAGCAAAAGGAGATTAAAATATATATGGACACTAATTGGGAATCAAATGCAGATTGAGCTTTTGCTATATTGCTGTATAGCCCATTTGAGAATACGACAGTAAATCCCATACTTGCTTTTTTAGCCACACTTAATTTAGATGGTGTTTAGGCACGCTTAGTATCAGACTCTGCAGCAGTCTGGTATTTGCTTCTGACATTTAGTGATTTACTGCTTTCTTTTGCATAGCAGCGTGGGACATTGTAGCATCATAGGGCAATACAAAATACTAGTTGAACTTAGAGGAATCAGAAACCCTGGCTTTATCTGATGGTGTTGCAGAAGACATCATCTGGTCACTTCACCAGTTTTTGCTAGTGTTGGCCCTATTTTACATGGTCCTTGATGACAGTCTCTACCTACTGCAGCCTCCTGTGTGGACCAACCATTGGGAAAGTATGCTGAAATTACTTGGCTCATACGGAGCTGTACTAGCAGCACTATAGTGTAATCCTAATGTAAGCACACTGAATAGCCTCCCTGTGGAATAACTCTTTATTGTAGTAGTCAAGCAGTTTAATGCTGAAAGTATGTGATGATGGTGAAGTAAACAAGTTAAATACCATTAGTATATTTTTGGTCACGGTAGGTATTCTGCTTAAAAATTGTTTTTCTAAAATAGAACTTTTTGAATAAACTACTTTTTTTTCTTCAAAAATTTCAATATCTTTTTGATAGATATTCCTCTACTCCCTTCTATTACATCTCTGAGTCTTGGTGAAAATGAAGAAAAGAGTGGACCTTTTGTTGTGCACTGGCTAAACAATAAAGAACTTCACTTTACCTTATCCATGGAAGTATTTTTGCAGCAACTTAAAAAGAGTTTTGAACATCATTCTCCTGAGACTAATACTGAGGAATCAAATCAAACGAATGGCAGATCTGAAGAAGGTAAAAGTATTACTGTAGACAAATGACTTTTATTTGACAAAATACTTTGTAATGTTCTTTCATGTGAAGTAAGAAGAGATGGGATTGACACGTAAGGATACAAGGCAGGTTACAGTGGCATTTCTATGTGTTTACTTCCCTTATGTGGGAAGAACCTAAGTTAATTTTAGAAATGTTTATCTAGAAAATCTGAATTAGATTATGGATGTTCCAAAGATTGAGTTATTTATGTTAAAAATGGTGTTACTTAGGCTGACATAAAAGCCTTTACATGCAAGTGTGATGTTCTAACATGGTTAAGGAAGCAGGTGCTACCTTAATTTATTTTAGTCAATGTACACCTAATTTAACTGGCTTTATTATATAAAATAATTTGGATTATTAATTTTAAATGATACTGTTTAAAGCTGACTGCTTTTGTTCTGCCTATACATGCAAAAATCTATATGAAACATGGAAAAATAAATATTTCTAAGGTGCTATTTTAAATTTTAACTTATTGACTGGCTGGAGGGTTTTAAATTTAGTGTTTATAAAAGGTCTGAAAGATATTCTGTTGTCTGAACAACGCTGCTTGTTTTATTTCTGCTTTTGAATATAACATGTATCACTGTGTTCTAGAAGTTGATGAAAATGGAGATGAACAAAAAGGAAATCATGAAAAGAAGGAACTGAGTGATGAGAGAACTACTCCAAGTTCAAGTCTTGTCCCTTTATCTTCCGCTATTATCGATCATGAAATTGAAGTACTACTTTCTGAATGGAGTAAAAATGCTGACATGCTCTTCAGTATACATCCTATGGATGGTTCACTGCTGGTGTGGCATGTGGACTGGCTAGATGAATACCAGCCTGGCATGTTTCGCCAGGTGCAGGTACTTAATATTTTCTGAAATGTACATTTTTATTCAGTGAGAATTATGATGAGAACTTATTCTTTCTTCCTTTCTTAAAATTCCAGGTGTCATTTGTTTCAAGAATTCCTGTTGCATTTCCAACGGGTGATGCAAACTCTCTTTGCAGAAGTATAGTAATGTATGCTTGTACCAAAAATGTTGACTTAGCTATTCAACAAGGCAAGCAAAAGCCTCCTGGCCTTACACGATCTACATCTATGCTTATCTCTTCGGGACACAGTAAATCAACCAACAGTTTAAAACTCAGTATCTTCACACCCAACGTTATGATGATTTCCAAACATGCAGATGGGTCATTGAACCAGTGGCTAGTGAGTTTTGCTGAGGAATCTGCTTTTTCAACTGTACTCAGTATTTCACATAAATCCCGATATTGTGGTCACCGTTTTCATCTTAATGACTTGGCTTGCCACTCAGTATTACCACTGCTGCTTACAACCTCACATCACAATGCTCTAATTTCACCCAATGTGGAGAACGCAAAACAGGCAAATGGTTCTTTAAAGTCTCAGGAGTCACCCATAAGACTTCAGAGTAGAGGCAATGCAGATGCAGCATCCCAGGATCCCAATGCAGTTTACAGTGAACTTATTCTTTGGAGAGTTGACCCTGTTGGGCCTTTGTCCTTTTCTGGTGGAGTTTCTGAACTTGCTCGGATCAATTCTCTCCATATTTCAGCTTTTTCTAATGTTGCGTGGCTGCCCACACTTATACCCAGCTATTGCCTTGGTGAGTTTGGTTTCCTCATTTGTGTTCTAGAAATAAAAGTAATATGACTCAATAGTGCTATTAAATAGGCAATATATTCGATGCATCTGAAAAAATGTTAAGCATGGACCCTTTATTTCAGAAATTTCCAAGATACCGATACTTGGAAATTGTTTATTCCTGTGTGAAAGATGGTTGTGTTCTTTTTATGTATCAGATGTCTTAGGAGCTAATGCAGTAAAGTTCTTAGATGATAGTTTGTACTTCAGACTGTAGTGAACACTTAAAAGCAGTCACAGATATTGCGCTGTTTTGCAGATGGGATTCTCAGTGTTTGCTGAGTGCAGCATTAAACCTTGTAGTTATTGTTTGTGAACGGAAATTAACAAAATAGAATTTTTCTTATGCTGTATTGTTTTCTTTCATAATTGCAAAATTGCCCCTTTTTAAAAAAATAAAGGGGGCAAGTTGCTGTTTGAATTTTTGAGCACTGCATATGTTCTTATTTTTCAGGTGCATACTGTAATTCTCCAAGTGCCTGCTTTGTGGCTAGTGATGGACTGCATTTGAGATTATATCAAGCTGTAATAGATGCTAAGAAACTTTTGTGTGAGCTCTCCAATCCAGAAATTTCTGTAAGTGAAAAGCTGTCTCAAGTTTTTGGAGACTGGAACTTCATACAATAGCACCAACAGATTTGTTGGTAATTAAGCTAGCTGGTTGCTGAGGATTCTGCATTGTAGTCATACTACCTTCCATTTAATCCTAAACTCTGCATATTGAGGCAGGACAGTGTTTGGTTGGGATGTACCTCTGAAACACTTGCACTAAAAGGAATAATAACAGAGCAACAAACTATGTGTGTGGGTTGTCCATCCTAAGGAAAAGTTGTGATGACAGTGCAGCTTGAGGAAAGGACAATAACCTGGTAAATGCAGGTCTTTCCAGTTGAGAGTTGCAAGTTCTTTTCATCTGTCAACCATCAAAAAACAACGTAGCTCCTCATAAAACTGGGAATGTGAAATGTGGTGATAGATTACAAATAGTATATGTTTAATGGTGTAGTTAACATCTGGTTAGTGACATTGAACCTACCTAGCAGACTGTGCCACAGAAATGCACAAACTGAGATAACAAGACCATTCCCCTGACTCTTTTTAAACAGAAATATGTTGGTGAAGTTTTTAACATCATAAGTCAGCAATCTACGGCTCGCCCAGGCTGTATCATCGAACTGGATGCTATCACAGAGCTTGTAAGACTTTATCTGTACTCATCTTATACCATAATTACCTTGTTTAACAAGTGTTAATAAGATTAAACATGTAGCTTACCATCAGGTAATCATGAGGTATATAAAAACTGATTCTGATATACACTTGTTTATGGTTTCATAGTACCTGTAAATGAAAAAAATGTGACTAATGAAGGTGTATTTTTGTGAGAAATCTTTTTGATACATATAGCTTAACAATCAAGCTAAAAACTGCCTTATTAGAGAGTAATCTTAAACAATGCACACACTTCATGATGTTTCACTTACCACGTGTTTTTACTTTCTTAGCATGGCAGGAAAACACAGCTATTCCACGTTTTTCAAGAAGACTTCATTTTAAATAACCAGGAGAAGGAAATACCTGAAAAGAAGAATAATTTATCAGACTCTGGTAAACCATTATTTTTCATAGAGTAGACAAAGTATTCATACAGAGGAGGAACAACTTGCATAGTTTAAAGCATTTTAAGGTCAAATATCTTAATTTATTTGAAATCTTCATATACCAAAGAATATCAAGTCTAATGAATCACAGAATCGTAGGGGTTGGAAGGGACCTCGAGAGATCATCGGGTCCAACCCCCCTGCCAAAGGCTCCTTATATCATATTACATAGATAGGCATGATAGCTCATGAGTGTTTCATTTACATTGTATAGTGTGGAACCAAATTTAGATAAAGTATCTTAAGTCATGAGATACCTGTCATGGAGTGTATTAAGCATTCTATTGCTGATGCCATTTTTACATGAGGGTTAAATGTAGTACCTGCAGCTGTAGGGTGAGACAGAGAAGGGCTATGTGCATCCTTCCATGATGGATATTCATCCTTTACATCAGCTCTGTCCTGCTCCTCAGGACTTCCATTGCCTAATAAATGACAGGCCAAACAAATCCTCCGAAACACAACTATGAAATACAATACTACAAGTAGTATGTGAATTTATAGGTGCTGGTGCAGATCTGAATTGCTCTGCAGTAAATGATCAGGTCTTGTTAGTGCAGTTGGGCAGTGGTTGTGTTTACATATAACTTTGTTTTCTTCTGTTCCGACCAAATAACTGCAGGACCGGGAGGGGGGGATGTAGTTATGGAATGGTGTCCGAACTTGTGTAATAATTTGGTACACAGCAAACTTACTTTGTTGGAAGAAAAGACAGACATCTAGGGAAATATTACCTGAACTGTGTAACTATAATGATCAGTTCAGAGTTTCTAGTTGAGAAAGATTTGGAGTGGTGGGGATAGTATACGAAAATGTCAACCTAACTCTCATTAGAGGTCAAAAAGTGCAGATGGGATGTTGAAAATTAGGAACAAAAAGAACAGTATAAATTTGCTGTATGCTTGCATTTTGAGTGTTACAGACCATGATGATTCTTGAGGATTTTAAAAACAAACTATTGGCTTCAGAAAGAAAAATGATATGTTTTTGAAGGTCTATATAGATTGCTGTTATGCAAGAATTTGGGCTAAATGGACCTCTTGGAAAACCCTTAAATTATCACTTATATATATTCTAATTTGATAGTGTTTTCTAGAGTTATAAAGCTCTTAGTTTTAAACCCTCATAGTTTCCTATTGAATAAAGCATGTGAGTATTTAGTGCATCTTGCTCAGTTCTTGTGGTGAAACATTGTACCTCTTGTGTTTTTCAGACTGTATAATCAGTCTGGCTGAGTTACGATGCATGAGCCTATGCAGTTATACCAGGCTAACATAACAGTTTTGCAGCTGTTGACAGAACAAGCACCTTAGACTTCCGTAGGGCTGACTTTGGTCTGTTCAGGAAGCTGCTCAATAAGATTCCATGGGAGGCAGCCCTTGAGGGCAGAAGAGCCCAAGAGAGTTGGTTACTCCTCAAGAAGGAAATCTTGGCGGCACAAGAACAGGCTGTCACAGTCTGTCGGAAGAGGAGTTGGCGAGGAAGGAAGCCAGCTTGGCTGAGTAGGGAGATCTAGGAAGATCTTCGGGAAAAGAGGGGAAAATATGACCTTTGGAAGAAGGGGCAGGTGTCTTGGGCCGACTATAGGAATGTAGTGAGATCATGTAGTGACAAAGTCAGAAGGGCTAAAGCTGAACTGGAACTCAGACTGGCCAGTTGTGTAAAAGATAATAAAAAGTCCTTCTATAGGTACATTAACAGTAAGAGGAGGGGCAAGGAGAATCTCCAGCTCTTATTGGATGCTGAGGGAACATTAGTGACAAGGGATAAGGACAAGACTGAGGTCCTTAATTCCTTCTTTACCTCAGTCTATAGTAGTAAAGATGGTTATTCCCTGAGTACTCATCCTCAGGATCTGGCTGACAGAGAGGGGAAGAATAGCATAATTCCCATGGTTAAGGAGGAAATGATTAGCGACCTACTTGGCCAGTTAGATACCCACAAGTCAATGGGGCCAGATGGGATTCACCCGAGGGTGCTGAGAGAGCTGGCAGACGTGCTTGCCAAACCCCTTTCCATCATCTACCAGAAATCCTGACAGACAGGGGAAGTCCCACTCGACTGGGGGCTGGCAGATGTGACATCCATGTATAAGAAGGGCTGGAAGGAGGATCTGGGGAACTACAGGCCTGTCAGTCTGACCTCAGTCCCGGGGAAGGTCATGGAGAGGGTCATCTTGGGAGCTGTCATGCAGCACATGTGTGATGGCCAGGGGATCAGGCCCAGTCAACATGGGTTCACAAAAGGTAGATCCTACCAAACTAACCTGATCACCTTCTATGACAAGGTGACCCACTTAATGGACAAGGGGAAGGCTGTGGATGTGGTCTACTTGAACTTCAGTAAAGCCTTTGACTCGGTTTCTCACAGCATTCTGACTGAGAAACTGGCTGCCACTGGCCTGGACAGGTGGACCCTCAGCTGGGTTAAAAACTGGCTGGATGGCCGGGCCCAAAGGGTGCTGGTGAATGGAACAAAATCCAGCTGGAGGCCAGTCACGAGTGGCGTCCCCCAGGGCTCAGTCCTGGGTCCAGTCTTGTTCAACATCTTTATCAATGACCTCAATGAAGGGATTGAATGCTCCCTCAGTAAGTTTGCAGATGACACTAAACTAGGAGGAAGTGTTGATCTGCCTGAGGGTAGGGAGGCTCTTCAGAGGGGTTTGAACAGACTGGACCGATGGGCTGAGACCAATGGGATAAAGTTTAACATGGCCAAGTGTAGAGTGCTGCACATGGGACAGAACTACCCCATGCAGCGCTACAGGCTTGGGGGAGACAGGCTGGAGAGCTGTCAGGTAGAGAAGGACCTGGGGGTGTTGGTTGAGTGCAGGCTGAATATGAGCCAGCAGTGTGCCCGGGCAGCCAAGGCAGCCAATGGCATCTTGGCTTGTATCAAAAACAGTGTGGCCAGTAGGTCTAGGGAGGTGATTGTGCCCCTGTACTCGGCATTGGTGAGGCCACACCTTGAGTACTGTGTCCAGTTCTGGGCTCCTCTCCATATTGAGGACATTGAGGTCCTCCAGTGAGTCCAGAGAGGGCAACCAGGCTGATGAAGGGGCTGGAGGGCAAATCATATGAGGAACAGCTGAGGGAGTGGGGATGTTTAGCCTGGAGAAGAGGAGGCTGAGGGGAGACCTTATCACCAGCTACAACTACCTGAAGGGAGGTTGTAGAGTGGTGAGCAATGGTCTCTTCAGCCAGCTGACAGGAGATAGGACAAGGGGAAATGGCATGAAGCTGTGCCAGGGCAGGTTCAGATTGGATATTAGAAAAAAAATTTCACTGAAAGAGCTGTTGGGGCCTGGAACAGGCTGCCCAGGGAGGTGGTTGTGTCACCTTCCCTGGATGTGTTGAAAAAAAGGGTAAATGAGGTACTTAGGGATGTGGTTTAGCATAGGATAAGAATGGTTGAACTCGATCTTCAAAGGTCTCTTCCAACCTTGTGATTCTTGTGACATGTCATTTCTTCTCTGGATGTAATTTGTGTAGTTTTGATATGTTAAGGGGCAGAGCTCTGTCTAGCTCACTGTTTTAGTTGTTACAGTCACCAGTTACAGATAGCTACGAAATTGTAAGACACAAGCAGTAACAGACATAGATGTAGAGCTGAGAGTATGTTCTGGGATTCAACTTTAAACACCACAAATTCAGGCAAATATTTTGTCCTCTAAAAAAAAAAGAACAAACCAACATTGAAGTTATTAATGTGTGTACATGTAACTGTATTGTTTTTGATAAATTGAGAAAACTAATATCAGAGTTGGATGTAGTCAGACCATAGCATTTCTGAATTATTTCATAATAGCTTAATATGATTATTTGCTAGCCAGCAAAATTTAGTTCTGCTTTCAGGTGACTATCCCCTAAGATCTTCCTGTTCTGAATTTAAACAGGAAACCAGCAGAATGGATTCTCTGAGAAGTTCTACTTAATAGTGATAGAGTATACTCAAAACCGTTCATTACTACACATGTGGCACTTACATTTGAAGTCAATTCCTGTCTCAGTAGGTAAGTCCTCTTTCTTGTGTTTTTCTGTTTAAAAAACCCTGCAAGTTCCTGTGTTATGAATATATCTGCTATTCAGTGTGTTCTAAACTGTATTACAGTTCTTAAAAAAGAATCTGCAAGTCTTTAATTACAAGCTTTCATCACAACCTATGCTTCCTTGATTACTTCTTAATCTTCAGAATGGTGAAGGCTTTAGGTTCAGCCTGAGCCCAAAGTTTTTTGGGCATTCCAGGGGCAAATATATTTATCTGGTTTTAAGACATCTTAATAGTTCAAGTGTTTTGCTTCTCAGTTTTTGGTAATGAGGCATTAGTATCACACGATCTGAGATGCTGTTAAGAAGTATTAAGAAAACTTCTCTGAAAAATATCTTTCCTCAGTTTTTAAGGTAAGATACAAAGGTCTTGATTTAATTTTGTCTAGCTGCAGGTGTTTTGTGCTTCATGAAGCACTAATTCTCATGGATGACCACACACATACCTCACTTAACTGCAGGTTTGATGTTACTACTTAGTTTGATAGCTTTAAACTCTTCAGACTTGACTTCTTAGCAGTTCTAGAATTTCAGAAGTATTTGATCTGAAATGTTCTAACATTTCATTATAAATCTTAATGTGGGAACACATAAACACTGAAAGTAAAATTTTAAGTGGTGGTTTGTCGATCTTTTTTTAATGTTTAAAGTGGGTAAAATTGCTTCTTGGGTTAAAAGAAATTGTTGATTTTTTTTAAATTAACAGCGCAAACTTTGTTTTTAGATGACAAGGTAGATTCAAATGCACCTGAGGCAGCAACTCAAACAGAAGAATTGTATTCTTCACCAGATCCAGAGAAGATCCAATCACCTTTCAGTCAAAAGTATCAGGCCTGTAGAGCAAACCTGCAGAGTACCAGCTGGCTTACTCTGTCTTCTGAAATGGTGTATAGTCAAGAGTTGAATTTGCCTGAAGGAGTAGAGATACTGAGTGTAAAGCCATCAGCAGGTTTGTAATTTTTTTTTAAAAAAAAGAATAAAATAAGGAATCCTTGCCCTTCTGACTCTATTTTAAAATAGAAACAGTGTAATAGTAGGTTTGGTGTTTGTAGTTAAAATGCCTGTAGATGGATCCAAAAGGTTTACGAATACTTGCTCCCCTGACTTTATATCTCAGTCCTCAAACTAATGCTAAAATAAAGGCTTTAATGAAGGTGTAATATCTATTGAATTCCAGATTATTTCAATAAAAGGAATTACAGAAACACAGATTCGGTTTTTCCAGTCATTTATGAATATTTTGTAGGATCTATACTTAACTTCTGAGGCTTCCATCAGTAATACTTTAAAAACATTTCGTATAGATTTTTAGACTTCTGAATGGGGAATGTTTGAGAGAGATGGTCAATATTAATATTCAAATTTAAATCATATAATTTGATTTCTCTCTAGAGCATGAAATAGAGGGTAAGTTGTTTCATAAGACTTTTGTCATGTTGTCTTTTCTGTGAGGCCCTGCAAACAACCCTCTTTGTGAAGAAGGGCTGCTTTTTTGTGCGTTTCAGAATAATGAAATAACGGAGTAAAAAGTCTAAACATTTTCTCTTGCTTTTTAATATTTCCCCCAGTAACATTATATTTTATTTAATTTTAGGACATCTGAGTTCTTCTTCCATATATCCTGTTTGTCGTGCACCGTATCTGCTGGCTACTTCATGCTCTGATGGAAAAGTTCGGTTTTGGAGATGCAGAGTTACCAGTGAAGCATCAGCTTCACATGGTGATGTTACATACGTGTGGGAAGAATGGCCGTTACTGATTGGGGATGGACTTCTTAGCAGTAGTGCTATTAATGTTCCAGGAAGGCCAGCTGAAGTTAGCTGTGCACACACTAACAGACTAGCAGTAGCATATAAGCAGGTAGCATCTAAAAATAGTCACCTTACTCAAGATTTTGTAATGCATGTTAGTATTTTTGAATGTGAATCCACAGGTGGATCTGCTTGGGTTCTAGAACAGACTCTTCACTTGGATGAGATAGGCACCACGTTAGATGCTGCAGTTAGTATTGACAGCAATGTAGTGGCCTGTAACCAACAAGACATCTCTCTGTCTCCTGGTGGCAGTATGATGCCCAACGTTAAGCGCTTGATACACTTAGATTGGATGTCTCGGGAAGATGGTTCGCATATTCTAACAGTGGGAATTGGATCAAAACTTTATATGTTTGGTCAGCTGTCTGGGAAAATGCAAGAACAAAATGGTAAGGAGATAACAGCAGTCTCCCATAGTGGCAGTACAAAGGCTACAACCCTCTCTAGATTTGTTCTGCTGCGTTGTGTTGACTTGGTTTCATCTGTCGAGGGGTCACCTCCTTTTCCAGTCTCCTTGTCTTGGGTGCGTGATGGCATTCTTGTAGTTGGAATGGATTGCGAAATGCATGTTTATTCCCAGTGGCAATCTCCTTCCAAGCAGGAACTGGTTAGTACAGATTCCTACAGTGGCGGTACACCCTGTGTAACTAGCTTAATGAAACGAAGCCAGTCAGCTGCCTCAGGTCTGCATCCTCCAAAGCAAACACTGACCAGGTCTATGACCAGCCTTGCACAGAAACTTAGTGGGAAAAGATCTGCCTGTGATCTGTCTATGGAAATGGAAGATTCTGGTCTTTTTGAAGCAGCTCATATGCTGTCTCCTACTTTACCTCAGTACCATCCGTATCAACTGTTGGAACTCATGGATCTTGGTAAAGTACGTAGAGCAAAAGCCATTCTGTCCCATTTAGTAAAGTGCATTGCTGGAGAAGTTGTTGCTGTAAATGAGTCTGAACCTAATCATGATAAGAGGCTCAGATCTCTGACCATCAGTGCTAGTGGAAGTACTGCAAGAGATCCCAAAACATTCAGCAAAACTGAGACTACAGACTATATTGAAATAGACTCTGTTCCACCGTTGCCTTTGTATGCTCTGCTTGCTGCAGATGATGATTCATCTTATTCCTGTTCAGAGAAATCTAATAATCAAAATAGTCAAACTAAAAAAGATGTGCCCAGTGACAATTATGAAGATCTATTTCAAAATACTGTTGTAAGTACGGAGGAACTTGTTATGTTTGATGCAGATGAAGACAGTTCAAAATCAAAAGTCATAGATCTTTCTCAGTATAGCCCAACTTACTTTGGGCCAGAACATGCTCAAGTTCTTTCTCGTCACTTGCTTCATTCAAGCTTGCCAGGTCTGACTAGGATGGAGCAAATGTCATTGATGGCCTTGGCAGATACAATTGCTACTACCAGTACTGACATTGGAGAAAGCAGAGACAGAAATCAGGGTAAGCTGTTTGTTTCGAGTTAAATGTACTACTGTGCTTCACAAACCTTTTTTGGCAGCTTTTCCCATCTTGCAATAATTTTTGTGGCTTATGAAAGCATGTCATAGTTTTGTTTCAGAGTATAGCCTATATTGTTATTTGCTTTGCCATCACAGTATTTAAAGTTTAACGACAGTTTTGAGACTTCAGACCTTTATAAAATCAGATTTTATATTGCTAACTACTGATGCCAGTGTTAATCCATCAGTCCACATAGAGTAATTCTTTCTAACTCACTTTTGAAGAGAGAACTTAATGGTCAATGTTTGTTGCAATATACAGACAAACGAGAAATAAGTTTATGGATTACATTTTAATATGATAACACTTGTTCTGTTACTTGCATTAAGAACAAATAGCTTCAAAACTTTGTATATCTGAAAGTTTTCCTTTTTTCCTTGAAGGGAAGAATTAGGAATTAAGCTATTACATTTATGAATTTAAAGCATTTAGTAGTCACAAAATTGTAAAGTATTTCCTCTGTTAAGACACCCAGTAGCTGCTTTCAGTAGTTTCTCTAAAGTGTGTATAAAATATTTAATTCCAGGAGGAGAAACTCTAGATGAGTGTGGTTTAAAATTTTTACTGGCTGTTCAGCTTCACACATTTCTGACAACTTCACTTCCTCCTGTACATCGTGCTCAACTGCTTCACCAAGGTAAATGATGTGTTTTCTTGAGTGAGGTGAATCTTCCTGATGTAGCTGTACATATTATTGCTGTGCTGTTGACATATCTCTGCAGAATCAATGAGTTTTAATTTTGGCTTTTTAAAAAAATTGTTCAGTATAAATGTATGCTAGAGAAGGGAATACTGATTTTTGTTTTAGACAGAGGTCTTGAAACTGAAGTGGTTTTCTTTTTTTTTTTTAAATTTCTTTAACAATTTTATAGCTTTTCCATTTCTCCAAAAGAACTGTCTTTTCTCTACATCTACTACTTTGTTGTTCCAATAACCTTCTGTGGGAATAATGCAGTAGAAAATGGAGTATGTTTTAATTTGGGACTTTTTAACATGTCTGGAAAAAAAAAATCCTGCAGTCTATTTGGACTTTATGGCAGCTTCAGTCTCGTGGCTTATTACCCCTCGGCTGTGTCAGAGCTTGGAATTTGCCAAGACTGGCACAACAGAGTATTGCTGAGTTAGGTCTCTGGAATACTTGTAGTTGAGATACTTATGCCTCTGCTGAGCTCAGAAATTAGAGAGAGAAAGAAATGCCTCCAAGGAATCTGCAGAGGTGCAGTTGAGTGCCACTGTGAAGAGGCATCTACTAGCCCTCGCTAGAGTTGCAATTGTCTGTAGCTGGTTTAGCTTCTTAATAATCACAGTCTTTCTTGTGTGATATTTTTTTTCCTTCCAGTTTTGGGGTTTTTTGTATTTCTGTCCTCAAACCTGTTCTACTATGATTGTCAGAAAACTATCAGATTTTTAATTGAAATCAAAATAGTAAACTTACCTTTCAAAACTGGAAAAGTTTAAGTGCATGCACTTTGTATTCATGGCTAATTGTAACACTGCCCACTCAGCAACTCTGGTCTCTTCATACTTACATAAAGAGTTTGCAGGTGACAAAATGTTTTAATCTGTATGAGCTTTAATATTTGGTATATTGTCTCATTAACAATGCACTTGAAAATCCAGAATGAACTGTATGACCTTCTTCTCTTTTACACCTCCTGTACGTCAAATTCTGGATTAATTTATTAATGTTTTTTTTTATCTATTTGTTTTAAATGGCTTATTCTGTAGGCTTATCTACTAGTCATTTTGCCTGGGCATTTCATTCAGTAGCAGAAGAACAACTACTAAGCATGCTCCCTGCAATGCAGAAAGGAGATCCAACATGGTCAGAACTCAGAGCTATGGGTGTGGGATGGTGGGTACGAAATATCCATAGCCTGCGGAAATGCATAGAAAAGGTAAATACAGCATTCTGAAACAAAATTACCAGACTTCTGTCAAACAGCTGTCTTCTGGTATTAACGTTCTATTTATGTGGTTTTAAATATTTAGATATGTTCGGTGTTTCTGAATGTTTCATACTGGGATTTTTTTGGTACAAGGTTAATTATAAGTGTAGGAAATTTTGATTTAACTACATTTTTTTTAGTACGTCACACTGCAATTTGAAACTTGGAGTATGTTTTGGGCTTTTAGATATTCCATTTTGAAGGTGGCACTGTAGAGAGTTTACTATGGATGCTCAGGATAAAGGTTTACCATAGAGGGGTGCTTTTAATAGCAAAATTGAAAAACTTTCTAAGAAATGCCTTTTTCCATAACTTACCAGAAGTGGGATCAGCTAAGATATTTTACATCCATCTTCTGAATTAATACACTTCCCCGATTTAAAAAGGCTTTGTTTTGTTTAGGCTTCAACAAATATTTTTTGGAAATGTGCATTTTAATCATGACAGTTGTAGTACTAAGCCTAAGATTATCACTTTTTTTGGAAAAGCCAGATATGTTGAGCTAGAAAAGATATGCAAAAGGTATGTTGGCTACAAAGCATTTAAAAAAAATTCCAAATGTTCTGGGCCTGCATTTAGTATTGCCTTACATGGTCTTAAACAATTCTTGCTGCCACTTACCCTTTTTTCCTTTCCAAGCTCTAGAAATAGTCTCATGGAAATAATGTTTCTGCTGTGTCTGGACCCAGCCTGTTCTTCAGGACCCCATCTCTGTTTTGATTACCAGAGCAACTAATAAATGAATTTTTATATGATTTCAGAAACTCTTATCAGATACAGACAATCCCATTTGATCTGGCAAAAAGCTTCAAAAGCTGGAACAGCATTAACTAAATGATACCAAATAAAAACAAGGGGTTAAAGCAGTGGTAGCTTCATGTGTTCTTACATCATAGTGAGAGGATGCTATATTAAAGAGAACTTCCAAGCATTATGGGATACTTCTGAGGTACCAGAAGTGGCAAGAATCCTGTTTGAAGTTTCATTTAAATTTTGGTTTGTTTTTTCTTTTGCTGTTGAACTGTCTTAACAGGTGGCTAAAGCAGCCTTTCAGCGAAACAATGATCCGCTTGATGCAGCCATTTTTTACCTCGCCATGAAAAAGAAGGCTGTGATCTGGGGGTTGTACAGGTAGGAGATACGCAAGCTCTTACATGGACTTTCATACTGTCCAGTACACTTCTTACTATTGAGAACTACCTGCTTAATGTGTGGAGTGACATGGGTAACTTGAGAAAATTGTTCTAAATTTTACCTTAAGTTCATAGGACCACATCAATTCTGTCTTTCCAACTGGCATTTCATAATACAGCATTCGATGTTGCGAATTTTAAAACGTAGTTTGCACTGTATTTACTCTTAGAAGCTCATCTAGGAAAAAATTAGATTTTCTTTATCAGGTTAGCTGAAATTACTGCTAGGTTTTGTATTTACTAAATTTTTTGTTAATTTTAAATACGAAACCACCTGTGCTCCCAGTGTGGTGAGAGCTGCTGTATTTCCTAATGAAAAGATCTGTGAAGTTTTAATGTCATCTGAGGAAATGAAGAGCCATAGTGCATCTAGTAGAATAACGTTTTTGTCAATTATGTTCAACGTGCAGGTCCCAAAAAGATACTAAAATGACACAGTTTTTTGGAAACAACTTTACTGAGGACAGATGGCGTAAAGCAGCATTAAAGAATGCTTTTTCTTTACTTGGCAAACAGCGTTTTGAACATTCTGCAGCATTTTTCTTGTTGGCAGGACACTTAAAAGATGCAGTGGAGGTAATAAAATAATGAACTTATTTTTTATGTTTAAGACTGTTAAGTTGTCCCAAACGTGTACAGAATGAGACTCGCTTTGTGCATTAGTATGAGCCCTGAAGATTTTGGTTGGTTTGTGCTCTTTCCCTTCCCTAAACTAATGACAAATACAGATCTGTGATCTTTGCAGTTTTGATTCTGCTCATACTAGTGATACTAAAATGTCTCATGGTTAATTTATCTGTAATAATAAGAGACCCACCTACTGTTGACTTGCTCTCAAATTGTCTGCCCTGCCAGCTAGACATCTGTATCTATATGAAGCCAACTGAGTGTTTTCATTATGAAGTTCCAGATCTGAAAAAGAAATCTTTCTGGCAGTCATATGGATTGGCTCCTTCACAAAAACAAAGCTATTTCCTGAATCTGAATTGAGAAGTTATGAGGAAATTAATCTCTTTGATCATGATGGATTTGTTCTGTAAAGCTTTGTGACCAAAGCCTCAAGAGGTGGCATGTGCATGCTGACAATTATTTATTGAAGCCAATTGATTCCAAAGATCTGTTGTTATGTCAGACTAAATTGAAGAAATTGCAAATCAAATCTTGCATATAGTAGTTGGCCACAGCTATTCTGCATAGTTTCTGCTAATTTTCTATGGAATTGATAGACCTGCTTGTCTCAGTCTGAATTTATGGAGATCACTTCCTGTCTTGTGATCATTTTAACCAAAGGAGAAATTACAATGTTTCATCTTGTGAATGTTTATTTTCAATTAGGTGTGCCTTGAAAAACTGAATGACATTCAGTTGGCTCTAGTAATATCAAGACTTTATGAGTCAGAGTTTGAAGTATCTACTACTTACAAATCTGTACTACAGAAGAGAATTTTGGGAGGTGCGTTTCCTGGAAAAGAGAGCTCAGGAAACCTGCACTGTGATCCTTTTCTGCGAAGTATAGCTTACTGGATTTTGGAAGATTATAGCAAGGCTCTTGACACTTTGATTAGACATTCTGTTGAAGGTGAAGAAGGTAAGAATACAAGTACTTTGCTATTTAGCTTGGTTTTAACGGTGTTTGTTCATTGAAGTAGTAGTTTTGTACAAACAAGGTATATAATATTTATTTGTTTCGGTCTTGGTCACATCTTCTCATGTATAATCACTTCTAAAAGTTACAAATTCTTGAATCAGTTCAGTGACTTGTTTGTGGTGTTCTGCTGTATTTTCTTGCTTAAAAGATGTTCTTTCATGTACTTGCCTGTTGGTATTCTGTGGTACTGTAACAATCAGGGTCTATCCCAGATAATCCACGCTCTGAAAGCTGTGTAAATTTTTGTGCTGATGCTCACGCCTTTTCAGAGTGTTTTGTGTTCTGGTTTCAGACAGGAAAATAGAATGAGTAGCTGCTGCACTGATGTAGAATTCATATATTTGAATTACGAATGTCTTAGTTTTACTGTAAGTTGCTTTGTTATTAGGAGGTAGACAAAAGCATACCAACCTAAAATTTAAAAAAGACTTTAAAAAGTAAAAATCCTCAGTGAGATATAACATCTTGTTATCATTTAGTGATGGAGACTTCAGAAATCTAAACCGAACAGGAATATGGTATTATTTGATTGCAGTAGAACTGGCCTGACTGCAAAGAAAAGAAAGGGCAGCTGTTTAAATTAAATGTCGGTCTTGCTCTTCCACTCAAGCTTCTCTCTTTATTAATAATTACATCTGGCAGTATCCTCCTTCCCAAGATGCCCCAATGATATCCTAAGGTACCCCAAGATACCGCAATGATAAAAGTGCAAATGAAGGTTAAAAGGGGGTGCAGCGTAGTAAACAGTAAAATGGATGCTCAGATTTAATAGCTTTCTGATAACCAGTCTGCGAAGTTCTAAGTTTATTTCATATGGAACGGTAGATTTTCTTAATGATGTATGTCTTTTCAGATGAAGGAGATGGCTCATCTGGTTGTAACCCTGCAGTGTTTAACTTCTATAACTACTTAAGAACACATCCTCTCTTGCTGAGACGTCATTTTGGCTCTTCTGATACATCTTCCACTCACATTTGCCTGACAGTAGAAAATGGATTAGCTGACAAAATCAACCTAGATGAAAGACGTCTCTTTTTCACCACTGCATATGCTCATCTAAAAGCTGGTTGTCCTATGCTGGCTTTAGAAGTGTTATCTAAGATGCCCAAAGTTGTCAAGAGGTCAAAGTCATTCTGTAGGTCCCCTAGTTTAGTGGATACTAGTAAAGATTTGTCACCATCTTCTCCAGTTAGAGAATTGGAAACAAAAGATCAGTCGTCTTCTATTGATTGGTCACAGCCAGTACTGAATGGTCTGGGTTCATCTTCAGACTGTTCATCAGGACAACATTCAAGTTCAACTCTTTCCTTTGACTGGAGCCAACCAACTGTGGCATTCCAAGATGACCACTTGAAACTACAGTTGGACAGTGATGAAAGTGATGAGAGTGAAGATTCTTCCTTGGTAATGAAAGAACTAAAACCTCTGAAGAAAGCTGTAAAATTGTATGAAACCAGTTCTAGCTACACAGAGTCTTTTAGTGTAGTTGATGAAAAGGATATTCTAAGTCCATCAGAAGATATAATTTCAGCACAGTTGAAGTTTAGAGCATGCCTGAAAATTCTTACTGTAGAACTTCGTACACTGTCCACTGGGTATGAGGTAGATGGTGGGAAGTTGAGGTATCAGCTTTATCAGTGGCTTGAAAGAGAAGTGGTAGCTCTTCAAAAGACCTGTGATTATAATGTGGAAGTGGAAGATACACAGTCAGGAATTAGTGTGCCAGAGGAAGCTACGTTACATGATAACACTGAAGAATTAGCTAACCAGCAAAAAGATATGCTACAGAAAGAAGACTTTCAGAAAAGACGTCAGTGGCTTCTGAAATACCAGTCTCTCCTAAGAATGTTCCTGAGCTACTGTATACTTCATGGCTCTCATGGTGGAGGTTTAGCATCTGTCAGAATGGAATTGATTCTGCTATTGCAGGAGTCTCAGCAGGTATGTGAGGGAGTTTAATTTGTGTTTTCTCTGCTTCAGGTTTGTTGTAGATTTTCTGAATGCACCACATATTGTTGTTAAAGTTTTCCTGATGTATTCCACCTGTTTGTATTGAATGTAATGTGGTTGTTAATACACTCTTTCAAATGTTCTGTTCCCTTTAGGAAGCTGTGCTATCACTTTGTGGTTTTCTTGGTTTTATTTAGGAGCAGTCAATCCAGATACCTTCCAGCCTACCAGAGCAAAGCTCCATACCTCTCTTATTTGCTTGCACGGCTAGTGCCAAAACAGTGGTGGCTAATCCACTGCTACATCTTGGTAACTTAACTCATGATATATTACACGCCATAATAAACCTTGATTCACCACCTCATCCAGATACTCAGAACAACAAGGTGTGTATTATATTATAATTGTTTGGGTTGGTTGTTGTCATCATCCAGTTTGAAGTTGCTTGTGTTTTTCTGATAGCATGAAAACTTTCTGATGTGCTTGTGACAAGTAATAAAACTGTGGAACACGTTTTTTGTAGTATTTATCTTGGTCTAAAATCATGTCAACATTTGATTATTACATGTTGTTTTGGTGCTGATCTTCTGGTTCAGTAAACTGAAGTAAATCAGTGCTTCTCAGGACTGGATATTTTTCCAAGATGATGTCTGTTAGGGAAAACATGTTGTATTGCATTGTCAGTGTCATATTTATATATATGACAATACGAAGTACGTTTCAGTCCTAGAATGAAGTAAAATTAAGTTTTGAAGTGTAGAACCTCATTGTCAGCAAAGTAGAGTAAACTCAGACTATTTTGGGAAACAGTACATATGTCCATATAGTAAAATGTAGTCTATTTTTAAGTTAGGTTTTTTAAGAATTCCGTATTTAACCTTGGATAGGAAACCAAACTTTATTAACAGTGTTAGGTTAAATCTTTCCTGAAGTTTTTGTATGTGGTAGGTCCTAAATTATATTTACTTTTACTAGGGATTTCTAAGAAAATGCTCAAGGGATTTTTCAGTTCCTAATGTGTGCTTCATTTCTGAGCAAACAGACAAATAAGTGTAATAAACTCTTTTTTTTTTTAACTGAACCTTTTTGATCAACAAATTCTCTCTTTATGTGTGTTTTGCGATACATTAAGAAAAGTTCCAGCTATGGTAAAAATAGGGGTTAGTGTACTGAGTAATCTGCATGATCCAGAGCTGCACAAGAACTGGTTAAAAACTAAGCTATATTAAAACTTTCATTCTGAGGCAAAGACTGTATTCTGAGCCAGAATATTGCTACTGTCTTAAGGTATAATAACTTATGACTGTTATAAAGGCTTCCTGTGTTTCTTGGTCTGAATTAAAAACATTGAGGCTAGCTGATCTGTGACTATGGCTTGATGGGGTGAGTGAGCACTTCCACATCTTTCTCATTGCAAAGTGAATTGATTTATCAGAAATTAATTCTGAAGGGAAGGTGGCTTTGTATTTGATTTTTGCTATAAGTGCTTATACCTTCCATATGCAGCGCTTGTGCCACTGTTACAAATCTGTCTGTGTGAAAGACTATGATGTTGACCACTGTTCATCTTGAGTGTAACATGTTCTATAAAACTGTGTCTTTCAGATCTATGTAATGCATACCTTAGCAGCGTCACTTTCTGCTTGCATCTACCAATGTCTTTGTGATGGCCACAGCTACAGGTAAAGGTCTATGAAAAGTCCTTTTTAGAGAATAGCCAACACACCGTCTCACTGTAGGGATGGTATAATAGTGCACCAGAAGGCAGTGGTCATACCTGCCTACATCTAGAAAGGACTATCACTTGAATAGTTTTAAATATAACTTTTTTTCGTAAATACAACATCCCACTTTTCTGTTTCACAGCTCATTTCAAGCAAATCAGTTCACTGGAACAGTGTATCAGACAGTGCTATTAACTCAGCGCCATTCTCTGAGAACAACAGGCTTAGAAGAAACAGTGACTCCCAATACATCACCTGCTCAGTGGCCAGGTATCTAGAGTTGACTTGTTTCTTTCCTCTTAAGGAAAACTTAGTTGTCTGGATCCACTGTAAGTCCGTGTAGCTATGCTCTGGAGTTTCTAGTAGCATTTGTGTGGGGTAAAGTAAGTTCCAATAATAAAATTTTATCATCTTTTTTCAAAAGCTCTAAGCTATTAATTCTGGTTATTCACTCAGTCAAGTTGATGTGTATTGCTTTCTCTTGCTAAAAAATGTTAGTGGGGACCCTAGTAAAGTGCAAGTAATTGAAAAGTAGGGTGAAGTGTTGTACTGTGGATTACTTGCTCCCCCTGCAGATGAGTCTCACTATTATTCTACTTCTGCACAGGACCTGAAGAGCTGTCTTAGTTTGTGATCCATCTCAGAGTGATTTTAGCATATGTACTGCTTCTGAACTAATTTGAAACTACCTATTATGAGAGGTTTATAATTAATAATGATTTTCTATAGCTCTAAAATCCACATAGGATTTCAGATAATTTTTAACATTATGTGGGATCGATGCAAATGAAGATACACTGATGACATTAAAAGGAGAGTAAGCGATAAAATGTGTCTGTCTGTATGAGCTTGGGTCTACGTCATTAACTTACATAAGCATAAAAAAAAGCTTTCAAATTATGGCACTTTTTCAAGTGTTTTGTTTTCCACAGAATTTTGTGTCAACCTACAGATTTTAGAGAAGTCAGGCTTTTTATCTCCTTATTGGAGCTAAATTTGTAATCAATGAGACAAGGATTGTTAGCAGTTGTTCTTAGAGGTAACATCATCTTGAACTGATTACTGTTTTAATAGCTTCAGGTGCTTTATGTACAAATGGGAGACTATGACACAAGACAATAGAATTTTTTGTCCACTGCTACCTGTGTTTTCAGTTACATGCAAAAAGTGACACAATCAGAGCCACAGCTGAAACTCTGCAACTTCCTGCAGGACCACAGAAACACTATAAGATGTTTAATATTAGATGAAAGAACATTTGTCAGACAATGCATAGTTTGGGTTGGTGCCCATGATTTTTGTTAGATATTACCTCTGTGAAGCAAGAATATAACTTTTCAACTTAGTGTTACGCTCTAGTTATAAACCTGACCAGTGAAAACCACCACCACTAGAGAGTCAGTGAGCAGGAATAATATTATAAGTTTAAGATTTGAATGTTGTGTATTGAATATACTGTGAAGCACTGGATTAAAAGCAGAGAATATAGAGCCAACCCTTTGCTGACAGAATTGGGCAGCCAGAATAGAGAGAGCTTGAGATACAGGTAGAAGAAAGATTTGTATAAGTAATATAACTAAATTTTGTATTATGGAGTTTCAGTACCAGGAAGCTGATTTAAAGCTGCTTGTGGAGCTGCTTTTACAATACATCCCAAAGTTTGAATGGCTTTTGTTGTGGGTTGGTTTGGGGTTTTTTCCCCCCTTTACATTCTTGGAAAGTTGGTATTTATTTCTTCCACTGTAGTTCAAAACATGAAGCTGAAAAGCTATAATCAACTGCTACAGATAAATAGTATGAAGCTTTCTCCTGAAGGTTTCAATTTGCTCTAAAACTTAGAATTTTTCTACACTAGGAGGTACTAAATTACATAGGTTGCCTGTCAAATACCCATAATAATCCAGAGTACCTTCACACACAGATATATGCTACCTTTTTTCCCTTTCTTAAACAGGAATAACAGCTCTAATACGTCTCTTGAATTCTGCTGGTGAGGAAGCCCAGCCAGGTCTCACAGTTTTACTTTGTGAAATTCTAACTGCGATCTATCTGAGTCTGTTCATCCATGGCCTGGCAACACATTCCAGTAGCGAGTTGTACAGAATTATGGCTCATCCACTTAACAGCAAAATGTGGTCTGCTGTCTTTGGAGGAGGAGCTCATACACCCAGCAGAGGACAAGTTCAACTGAAGACAAAAACTGGTTAGTTCTGTTGTTTCACTTATGTTTGTTTTCTGTTGGGTTTTTTTATTAAAATATTGTGACTGACAAAAGCTTGAGTAATTGCTTTAAATAGTTTGTGTTCAGTAACAATTCAGGGGTTGGACTCTATGATCTCTTGAGGTCCCTATGAACCCCTACACTTCTGTGATTCTATGTTTTTGTGATGTACAAGGAAAATCAAGGACCTTTAATTATTGGCAGCAATATTTTGTAGAAGAGAGTAGGAAGCAGAAGTGAATGTTATTAAAATAAGGTTTCCAGGTAGCACAAATGCTGTAGTGTGAGTGTGTTAAGTTATTCTTGGAATTTTCAGTAGTATTACAACCTGGTTTTTCATGGTAATTTTAAAGCTTTCCATTTCTCTTATAACAGTAATATATTCCCATTTTACAAATACAGTATGTTTTCTCTCTTGGCAGGTAGGCACTTCCCAATGCCTAGCCCACATCAGGTAGTAGTGTTCTCCATGGAATGCGTGGGGTTTTCCAAATCCCTTACTGCCTTCAGTACTCATAGTCCTACCAAATCTTCAGGCAAGATACTAGATTTAGTACTAGGCCTCTACATGCAGTTTGCTCTGTGTGACTTTTTTTTTTGCATATGTAGAGACAGAAAAACTTCTGTTTGCAAGCCATGACATCAAAATTTTAAAAGTGAAGTTCTGTAATTAAAGCAGTTTAATTGGGCCTTTTTTAAAAAAGAAAATTGGCAAAGCTGTTGTATTCCTACTACACTTATTTTATATTTAATATCAATTTCAAATTTACTTTGACCATGGTTTGAAAGGATCAGAAGTATTTCACAACTTTGGAGAGCTGCTTGTTTTGCTTTTTGACTGTAAGCATTATTATGCATGTGGATTTCTGTGTTCATTCTAGACATTATACAGAACAGGTGTCTTGATAATCAATTTTAATAAACTAAGAACCTTCTAGGAAAGTGAAATATCCTATAAGTTTTGAATTCAGATGATTATAAATTATCCTGAGGTCCAGAATGAATTCTGTAATGCTTTTATTTTTGGTACGGATTTATACTTCGTAATTTAGTTGGACTTCTATAAAACCAAGAGCAACAGATTTACAGACAATCTAATTTTCTTAAAATAAACATTTTGTAAAGATAAGATGTCTTGAACATGTGATGTATAATTTCAGCTGTATGTTTATTACTACTGTTATTAGATGTATGTTGCATCTAAAAATGTCTTACCTTGCATTTAAGGAAAATGGAAAATGTAGGTCTGCTTAAGTACAGACTTTGTCAAACACTTAGGAAAGTATTTTTGGAGTAGAGATCTCTAATCAAAAGCGAGTTGTTATTCTAGATCTAATCAGTTTTCTCTGTGGTATTGAATAAACTTTTCTCAATTTTGATGAGGAAAATAACATTTGCTATATTAGAATTGCTGGAAGGCATAACTGGCTTTTATTGGCAATTCTAACAGTTGTTAACTGTATACTGAGGTGTGTTCATGCTGCTGCTATGACTGTTCTAAAATTGTTGTTACATGGAAATCTGAAATACTTACTAAATGTCTGCTACATGGTTTTCTTAAAAATAAATGCTGACTGTCAAGTCACAGAATTAGTAAAAATGCTGCTGTAATAATCAGGAAGCTGAAAGTGAAAATTTCAGGGAGGAAAGTGTCTTTTTAAAATACAAATTTGTAGGAATAAGCAAATATCAGAAAAGGAGCCATGGGGGGTTATGGAGTCTCCATCTTTGAAGTTATTCAAAGCTTGAACAAACTAGACCATCAGCAAAGTCAATCCTGTTCTGACTAAGGTGTTGGATAAGGTCTCTTCCAACCTCTCTAATTCTAGGGTTGTGTGAACCTATTATATTTTTTTTTTAATGAATGTTCATCTAGATCAGATTCTGGGGTAAATTTTTGAGAAACATATCTGTCACTTTAAAAGAGTAAAAAAGGAAAAATTCGCCCATCAGTGAAGCAGAGGAGTCAGATTACAATCAGCTATATTCTTGTGCCTTTCCTGTAATTTTTTTACTTTTTCTTCTGACAACCATAAGTGAACACTGGAATTCTTGTTTCAGTCAACCATGACAAGTTCTTCCACAAGACAATTTAGAGTTCGTATAGCTTCCCATTTTGTTATGCGTATCTAGACTTTTAAGTTTATTTTTAGATGTTTGAAGTGTTTTCACTCTCAAATGGAGATCAAAAGCCAAAAAATCTTAAGACTAGAAATTCTAACATAACCACAGGTCATGTCTTTTCCTCCTTGCCCATCCCACCATCCCCCACCTCTTCCCATCCTTTAGCAGTTTATCAGAATATGGATGTCGATCTCCATCTTTCAAACTTGTTTTAAGAAATGATAGCACTTTGTACAGTGATCTATGTGATTTCCCTTTGTGCTCTTTGCTGTGGTTGACTTTAGCATGTAATAGCTTTGGGCATAAAATTTCTCTTACATAAATACTATCCTTCTTTTAAACATGACCTAAAAAGTAGGAGCCAAAACAATAGTTCTTAGTCTTGTAAAATCCTGACCTCTGTTAGGAATTAGTTTGTATGAAAAACTATGGTTTTATTGTCTCTTTCATAGTAAAGATCAGAAGAAGCATAGCTGTTTGAATGCTTTTTTAGAGCTGCCTGTCATACTATGTTTTCCATCAGTGTTTCTTATTTTTGCAGTTGCAGCAAATGATTTTGATGAATTGAGTTAGTGTGAAAATTTACATCACACTTTACAGTTGTGGCTATGTTCTGTTTTCAGAGGCAAGTAGTATTTGAGAAATAACCCTATTGATTTTATAAATGTCTCGCTTAGAGTAACAGCATATTTAAGCAGAAAATTAATCTAGCATTTGGTCATGTTTTGCTTAGGCAACTATAAAGAAAAAAAAAATCCATGCCTTTTTCTGTTTCTGTGAAGTAGGTTTGGTCCAGATTCTGTGACAAAGCAACGGAACCCTTGGACTTGCATCAGTAGTGCTTTGGCATTGAAACTTTCTGCTTTGGACTGGATCCAGTAGTATGGTGTATCTGCTACTTAATTTCACCAGCAAATCAGAAATAACAGCAAAAAGACTTCATTTTTAGTCTCTTTATCACCAGGAATGACTTAATCTCAGAATACATGAAACTACACAGATTCTTTAAACTTTAATGCCCTGTAGCTTGCGTAATGGCCTACAACAGCCATGCCAAACTCTTCCTTTCCAATGAAGAATTCCCCACAATATTGTTAGTAACTAAAACTGACATTAATGTGGGAATAATTACCTTGAATTCCAGCTCAGGATTAGAGGTCATAATGTTGGACTGGTTTTCTTATAGTACTTTGGAGTACTGATTACTTCATTACTTGTGTGGCCTTTCTGTATTAAAGTCTTTGTCTTCTCGTTATTACTGCCTTTCTCTTGTATAAGTCAGCCATTAAAAGAGATTAGAAATTTCATTTGTGTTCGCACTTCAGATGAATGATGGAGTTGCTCTGGCTCAGTAGTAGTCTGAGATGGTCAGAACAGGAAATGTCAGCAAAGTTTGTGTGTGCCACCAGGTATTTCATTGTGCTTATCTAATTTTTTGAGAGGTTTCGTTCACTGTTGATGGAAATGCCCCCAGTACCTTCAGAGACATCTAAAAATTGAATATATACCTACTTTCAACATCATTAAATGGTGTGTAAATACAACAAAGAATTTAGTTTTGTATACATACAGTAATCAAACAGCAGCTTACAGAACTTACTTGTGGTTGCTAGTGAACAGTGCTAATGCATTAAATTCATCATGTTAGCCACGTAAGTTACTGCCTCTGAGTAAGCAGAATATTGTGTTGAAAACTTAAGGATTTGTAACCTTGCATAATGCAAATTCTTTTTAAGTTTGACATTTATATGTCTGGCAGTTTAGAGTTTCATGAGGCTGCTGTTCTAGTTGGCTTTCATAGCTTCTCGAATTACAGAAAACTGTGTAGGGCTTTACACTTACTGGAATGATTCTAGGTGTGATTGGTATTTTTGTCATATCTCTGTCATTCCTCTTTATTCTGGATTTCATTGCTGATATTTGCTGATACCTAACGTCAAGGATGATGCTTTTGTAAGAAGAGGAATTCATAATTTTACATCTCTTAATGAAGACTTGCATTTTCTTAGTAGGATGTTGAGGGTTTGAGTCTTCATACCTGTGTACAGTCTTCAATGCAACACAGTAACTCTGAGTTGTCTTTTAGGGTTTTTTGGCATTGAGAATGATCTTCTTTTTTAGTTCTTCCTGTGGAGAGTGGAAGGGAGGTGGCGTGGACAACAGGTCTTTTGAATTTCATCAAATATGTTAATTCTTGGCAGAAATAGAAGCATTTTCCCTGTCTGAAATACTCCAGTATTCTTGGAAAGTAAAATACATTTTCTATTTGTCTTAGACATGTTTTGAATACAAAAAGCCCTCACGCATTTAGAAGAGGTTTAACTAGAAATGCAAGAAGAATCAAACTGAATATAATCCATGATCTGAAATCCCGAAAGACAAAGTAGAATTTTTCATCAATGTAACTTATTTACAGATTTTTAGAATAGGGGGAAGAAGATAGAAACGGGCATTAGTAGTATGTATTTCACATCACTTAGATGGTTGTACTTCCATTTCTTTTAAACATTGATTTTTAATTTTTTTTTCCCTGATGGCTAGCCTGCAGTATTAAAAATACAAAGAGTGATCCAACAGAGTGGAAAAATGTATTGGTTTAAAGCATTTGCTTTTTGAACAATCTGCTTGCTTAGAAAAGCAGTGTGCAAGCATATACTTGCTTATTTTTGTTATGCAACACTTGCTCCTTATTTCATGCCTAGTGAGTTTCTTTTTTTTTAAGCAATTGCTAAAAATTTATACAGTGATGCATGTGCATGCTCTTAGCTGATGAGCTTAGAATAATGAAATGAAAATGCATTGTACTGCAGCTGTTATATTTGCAACTTTTAGTACAGGTAAGTGGATTTCAAATAATATTCTAAACAGGGAAGGAAAAATGTTACTATATGGTGTAGTATATAGTAGTGCAACACAGATTGCTAAAATATCCCAATTTCAAGATGAAAAATGAGATGTCTTCAGCTTCTATTAGATACTCTATGTAAATTATTTTATAGTTCAGCTGCGTGTTAGAGGTAAAGGTCTTCCTCATAAGTGGTCAAAAATGGTTTTGGACAATGTTGGAATAACAAGTTTGGGGTGTTTTTTCTGGTCCAGAGATTGCCAGAAATGATGAAGAAATTCTGTCATCTACTGTGACTACAGAGAATTTGCCAATTTGAAAGAAAACAAAACTTTTCTCAAAAAAACCCTTAAAAGTTGGTTTTGGTTTTGTGGAGTTTTGTTTTAAATCAACTTAAATCTTATCTCCCTTATGGTTTAGTTGGCTTGCTTTGTGTTCTGAGCACGTAAGTCTTAGATGTGGAATATAACTGGTCTTAAATGAGCGATGTTTTGCTTTCCTCCAGACTGTTAGACATTTTGTTTTCAGGTGATTGCAGTACCCATAAGAGTTTTAAAGTAACATGTCTTCCAGGCATCTGTCAAGGCTTAGAAGTCTCGTGTGGATAAAACGTGTAAACAAAAAAAGGGTATAGCTAAGATTTCTTTGTAGTCATTTGCTGCAGGCCTACATTGAGATGCTGTCGCTTTTTGTGTCATACCCAGCATTAACAGGAGAAAGTAATTTCAGAAGCTTTAGTTGAACTTAATTTTGTGGGCTTTTGCTAGCAGAAAGGAATAAGGAAAGTTAAAATAATAAAGCATCCATTTGCATTTGTGATACGCTTATTAGTTCAACCTTGCAACCAGGCTGGCCTAACGTGGTTATGCTTGAACTCAGTGATACTGATATGTAGTCTCCAGGTCAGGTCCTCTAGATTTGTCTTGGAGCCTATTACTGCTATTACATCAGCCATAGACCCAAGTTACAAAGCATCCCATATTCCCCTTTACCTAATGGGTGTTTAGGTGAGATTTTTTTTATGACTAGTTGCCAGGTCTCATTGCTTTGTGAAAACCAAAATCCCCACTTAGAAAAACTTTCTGTTTTTTTCTTGTTTAATTATACTCTTCTTCCCCAACTGAACTTTTCACGCTTTTTAAAAATGGTAGGTGGGGGTGGAACTTATATGCGTTCTAAGATTCCTTTAGCTGATGTCATATTTTTCAAACCTTGACTGGAAAAATGAGATTTTTAAAATGCGTAAGAAATAAGTAAATGTTCAGTACTCAGAAGAATAGGTGTTGAAAGTTTTGTGAACTTCAAAAGGTAGTAAAAACACTGACTCCCTCTTGGTCTTAATGGTTTAGCTTTCTTTGGTTTACGTAAGTCTTGAACCCATGAAACTATTTCACTATGGAAACTAATTTCTATACATTGCAGGCATATACTTGAAAATAAAAAACAAATTTTGCAGTCAGGTAGGAAGTAGGAGTTACTTCTGTCTGTAGTGGAAGATGAATGAAGGTTACAGTGTTCTATCAAATCTCCATAACAAACATGACTGGTCAGGGACACTGACAAAAATGTAATTCCTCCTTTACTAACAGAAAGGCTGTATTGGGATACAATTCATTTAACCTGACATCGTTTCAGTTCTTTGTATCAGATGATTATGTGAGCCTCTTCTTTAAGCCATTGCTTTTCCCATATTTGTTGATACATCTCAATTATCAAGAAAGTAAGGGATCTGAAATAAGGCTTGTTTGCTCATTCATTTGTGATATAACTGCATTAAGATATTTCTGATAGCTTGAATAAACTCTTTTCTTGAGTAGTGTAGTCATCAAGAACGTAATTAAAATAATTCTCTCGTAGGCATTTCCTATTCTGAAAAAAGTCAATGTTGTGTGAAATGAGGGGATCCCTCCAACCCAAGAATTAGAGTATTATTAAAAATAATTTGTCCTTCCGGTTTGTTAAGGTATATATGAGATTGCATGTTGAAATTGGATCTTTTATATCTTTTGGAGAACTATACTGTGAGGACATAGATTTATCAAAATTGTACCATTTAGAAAAAAGTACACATGTCGTCTGGAAGGAGACAGATTTACAACTTGGTGTTGGAGTAAAAAAATCTCAGATACTTGCATTGCATGTTGTGAAAGACAAGACTCTTGGCTTGTCTTAAATATGCATCATCAAACTTACTAAACTAATTTAGGTTTGCAGTATTGTTGCTTGAGCAGTAATATTTGTCATCTTTATAGGAAGAAAGCTGCTCATGCAGCATGAGTATACTGTACAATTCTGTGTGTTCTGTGCTGGGGTTCCCCCCCTTTGGGGGCAGTTCTTTATTGGAGTTCTAGGTATGTATTAGTTTTGTGCAGTAGAGGATTAAGATTCTCTGTGCTTATTTGCTATAGAAGTGGTAAGCTAAAATTGTGACAATTTGTAATAAGGAAGATTTTTACTTTCTGTTATAAATCTCATTATTAAAAGTAATATGGAGGTGGAGCAAACAGTTATAGCAAAATAATGTGTTTTCTTCCTCTAGATGATGGAGAGAAGCAGCAAAAATGTTACAGGCTTTCGTCAAAAACCTCTCCAAAAGAGAGTTCTCAGTTGCCTGAATTGCCACTGGTAGACCAAGAATCTCCATCTTGCAAAGAAAGATTTATTCCTCCTGAGCTTAGCATCTGGGATTATTTCATTGCCAAGGTAATTGTTTAGCCCTTCTGACAATTAAATGCTCTCTATTGCTTCTAGAATGGTAACCTTTTTTCTTAGTCTTTATTCTACATATCAATTTAGATTTGTGGTTTTATTACTCATATTTAGCTTTTTCCTAAACCACTTCCTACAGCTATTTTTGAAACAGCAACACTTCTTGCTTTCAGATAATAGTATGAACAACACGTTGCTTTTCACAGTTGTGAAGTACATATTTATAGGTAATTATAGATCAGATATTTAGATAAACAAGGAAAAGAGCAGCTTTATAATTTGTTTCAAATGGATGAAGTGACCATGTATACTTGCTGGAAACGAAATGACCTTGTGTTCTGTCAAGTCTGCTATGGCAGATCTTTCTTTATAGAAAGTTACACAATTTTATAGGGCTGTATGGCAAATATCTCTATCAGATATTAGCCATGTCAGCAAAATAATCATGAGAAATACTTTAGAAGCAAGAACAAAAAAAGAAATTAGAAGTATGGGCTTATTATTACAATATGGGCTTAGCATAAATATTGAACTCCGTAGTTTCTTCTTTTGTACTTTAAGCCATTGAGATAACTAGAAAGGAAAGCATATGGGTGCTTTTGGGCTGGTCTCTGACAAATGACAAGCTGGAGCATCGGAAGTTCCGCACCAACATGCGGAAGAACTTTTTCACAGTGAGGGTGACGGAGCAGTGGAATAGGCTGCCCAGGGAGGTGGTTGAGTCTCCTTCTCTGGAGATATTCAAGTCTCGTCTGGATGCCTATCTGTGTAATATGAGATAGGGAGCCTGCTTTGGCAGGGGGGTTGGACCCGATGATCTCTTGAGGTCCCTTCCAACCCCTAAGATTCTGTGTGTATGTTTGGTTTGATAAATCTGACTTGAAAGTAAAGCAAAATAAGAATTTGGAAACTGTTAGTATTTTAATTTTTGTCATTAACTATTTTTATTCAAAATTCGAAGCTGTTAAAGTGTGCAGCACTCACTGACAGTTACCCTTTTCAGGAGGTACAAACTCCAAATGTTACTAAATTGTCTAAGATTATATGCCTACTTTTCTAAAAAAGCATTAAGTATTATAATGAAGTATTTTTAATATGATAACTTAAAACTAACTCTTGACAAGAAGACACTGAAGGAATATTGCTTAAATTTTTAGCCTTTTCTTCCATCACAAAGTAGAGTGGAGTATGATTCAGAAGAGAGTCAGGAAAGTGGCGAAGATGAAGATACTGATGGAGATGTGTTTCCATCCAATTCACAAAATCAAGAGCATTTGAATTCAAATTCGTACAGGTAAGTAACTCTTTAGAATGCAAGATGTTCAGCAATGACTTGCATTTCTGGACTTTTGTGATAAGATACCAGTTAGTTAATATTTCATGGCAGTGTGTTGTCTAGACTTAGTAGTTTATTTCTTACAATTCTTATTTTCCTTATTTTATTAACACATAGTAGTGATTCACAGTTCGAACTGTGAATAAATGAGAGAAAAATTATTTTCTTATTAATAAATGACTTACTAGTGCTTTCTTGTTAGTTGGTCACTGATGAGATTGGCAATGGTTCAGCTGGTACTTCACAATTTGAAGACTTTCTACCCTTTGGCCGGACATGATCTTTCAGGTAATAAGCAGCATACTTGTCTTTTCATACTCAATAACCACATTTAAAATCAGTAATGTGTTGAATAATGGGTATGTTGTAGTTTTAGTTCAAAAGTTCTTTTTTCCCAGATGATGGGAAAATTAGGGTTCTGATACAGGTATATTTATGAAATAATGTGGTGGGAGGGTAAGATGAGTGGGTGAGAAGGAATGGTCAGTAGTTAGTAGAAGCCTCTGCATAGGATTTTTTTTCTTTGCCTTTTAGTCATACAGGAATTTTAACAGTATTTCTTGGTGTCAATACTATTCTTTTTTTTGTAATTCAAGTTAATATCTTTCCTACTCCTTGTTTCATACAAACATGGAGCAGTTTGCGTTGGAAGGGATGCTTAAAGATTATGCAGTCAAACCCCCCTGTCGTGGGCAAGGGCATTTTTCACTAGGTTGTATTGCTCAAAGCCCCATCTGATGTGACCTTGAACACTTTGAGCGGATGGAGTATCTGACAACTTCTGAGAACCTGTTCCAGTGTCTCACCATCCTCATCATAAAAAAACCTTCTTCCTTATATCTAATCTAAATGTACTCTTCTATTTAAAGCCATTGTTTTCTGGTCAGTACAGGCCTTGGTAAAATGTCATCCTCCATCTTTCTTGTATTTTTCCCTTAAATATTGATAGGCTCTAGTAACGTGTCTGCAGAGCTCCTGTTCTCCAGGTTGAACAAGGCCAAGTCTTTCAACCTGTCTTCATAGGAGAGGTGCACCAGTTCTCTTAGCATTTTTATGGCATCTTCCTGTACCCACCCCAACAGCTCTTTGTCTTGCTTGTACCAAGGGCCTCAGAGCTGGATGTATTCTTGGTGGGGTCTCATGAGAATGAATGAGATGGAAGAAATAATCTCCCTTGCCCTGTTGGCCATCTTTCTTTTGATTCAGCACAGAATGTGATTGGTTTTTGGGCTGCAAGTGCATATTGCTGACTTGTCCAATTTTTCATCCATGTCCCCCTCTGCAGGGATAGTTTCAATCCATTTGTCACTCAAATCTCTGTTCATACCGGGGGATTGCCCTGACCCATGTGCAGGAACTTGCACTTGTCCTTGTTGAACTTCATAAAATTCCTGTGGGCCCAGTCCTCAAGCTTGTCAAGGTCTCTCTGGATGGCATCGCTTCCTTGAGCAAACCACTTGTATTGGTTTTATCTGCAAATATACTGATGGTGTGTTCACTGCCACTGTCTTTGCCATTACCAAAGACACTAAGCAGTACCAGCCCCAATACACACCCCTGAGGGACACCAGTTATTTGGACATTGACCCATTGACTGCAGCTCTTTGGTTGCAGTAATTCAGCCATTTCCTTATCCATCAAATCCATCTTGCTCCAATTAAGTGGTAAGGATGTTGTGTAGAACCATGTCAGACGCCTTACAGAACTCAAAAGTTGGGGACATAAATTGCTCACTGGTACACTCAGTCCATCACAGAATGCCAACAGTCAGTCAGGCACAATGTGCACTTTGTAAAGCCATGTTGGCTTTCTCTCATCACCTGCCTGTCATCCATATGCCTTGATAGAGTTTTGAGGAGGATCTATCCCATGATAACTGATTTCTATCAGAATTGGAGAAGTCTGCCCTTTATTTAGCACAAAGCAGTTCATCTATTTAAACTTGCAAATATCAAGTTGAGATTGCAATAAAGCTTATGTCAGTCTTCAGATGTGGAAATGTCTTTATCAAGTTATGATGGATCTAGACGTAACAATCCCATGCAACACTACAGGCTTGGGGGAGACTGGCTGGAGAGCTGTCAGGCAGAGAAGGACCTGAGAGTGTTGGTTGACAGCAGGCTGAATATGAGCCAGCAGTGTGCCCGGGCAGCCAAGAAGGCCAATGGCATCTTGGCTTGTATCAAAAACAGTGTGGCCAGTAGGTCTAGGGAGGTAATTGTGCCCCTGTACTCGGCATTGGTGAGGCCACACCTCGAGTACTGTGTGCAGTTCTGGGCTCCCCACCATAAGAAGGACATTGAGGTCCTTGAGCAAGTGCAGAGAAGGGCAATCAGGCTGGTGAAGGGGCTGGAGGGCAAATCCTATGAGGAACGGCTGAGGGAGCTGGGGATGTTTCGCCTGGAGAAGAGGAGGCTGAAGGGAGACATGAAGCTGCTCCAGGGCAGGTTTAGATTGGGTATTAGAAAAAAATTTTTTACTGAAAGAGTTGTCAGGGCCTGGAACAGGCTGCCCAGGGAGGGGGTTGAGTCACCTTCCTTGGATGTGTTCAAAAAAAGGGTAGATAAGGTAGTTAGGGATATGGTTTAGCTTAGGATGGGAATGGTTGGACTCAATGATCTTCAAAGGTCTCTTCCAACCTTGTTATTCTGATTATTTACTTGCCTTTCTAGAGCTTCCAGTTAGTTCTCCAATATGCCATGCAGTTTTAAAAACACTACAGCGCTGGGAACAAGTTCTTTTCCGGCGTCTTGAGTTATATGGCGGTCCACCTCAGCACTATATTTCAGTTCATGCTTCTGAAGATGCCCTAGCTGCTGGTCCTGCATTGCTTCGCCATAAAACTTTACTTGAGCCTACAAACACTCCATTCAGGTGAGTCTGACTTCTACAAACGCTATAGTATCTGTAAAATACATTGAACATGATGTTGTTAGTGCATGTGATAGACCATAACAGATAATGCCACTTTCTGGGTTTGCTCTATTCCATTGTGGGTATGTATCAGAATTCATGCCTCTCTGGTTCAAAACAAGGTCAGGAAAAACAGTATAAAGTGAATTTTTAAAGTTCTCTTATTGAAGCCTAACATACAGATTTTGAGTGTCTCTGTGGAAAACTATGATTGACAGTAAAGAACAACAAATCTATCCCAAGAGATAATTACAGCAAATTGACAATGATTTAAATAATTGCCTCACCTTAGAAGGGAATAAAATTACATTCTTATCAGTATCTTTTCCTAAAATCAGAGAAGAAATATTTGTTGTTCACATTTTCATAGTTTTGACTCCACATAATTGTATGTTCAGCCAGAAAATTGTGCTCAGCTGCTTAAATTCTTGTTTTAAATTTCTGCCTTTTAAATCTTAATATCGCTTGTGGTTGCAAAATCAATGGATAGACTATCTTTTTGTTCTAAAATACCCCACAGTTCTCACAGTTTAAGAACTTGAGTTGATTTAAAACTGAACAGCTTAACGTGTCTGCTGTCTACCATTACTTTTTAAAATGTTATTTTAAAGCAATTCAGGGTTTGAGTTTTGTGCATTCTGCTGCTATAAGCAGCTATTTCTGTGTTTTCACATTTTGCTCGAGCATGCAGTTTCTAAGGATAAGCATAAACATTTTAAGTCTGACCTGATTTTACAGTCCTTTCAATTTTGTTACTGAAAAGTCATGGTTGATTTGGAGATGTTACACAACTGACAGTATGTTCTTAGCAGGAAGTGTTAGTTATTCATTGCCCATGTGATAGGACGACTCATTAGCAGTAAACAGAAATGATCCATGTTATAAAGAAGGAGGTGGCCTAATAGATAATCTGTATGCTGACCTTATTGTTTTGTAATCTCTTTAAAGATTTTTCTTACTTGTCACGAGATAGGAGGTGAAAATGTTATTTTTCTTCCTTTTGCACTGCCTCTCCAATATAGGTTTGTCAGGAACATGGTACCAGAATGCTTTCAAGTAGGTCTTGTATGGATTTTAGAGAGCTGTAGTTTGCTTCAGCATTTTTTTTTCTGGTTGGATTAGAATCGAAGATATTGTAGTTTTTTACATGATGCAAATATTTAACTTTATTCTGTAGATCTAACAGTCATATTGCACTGTCTGTGAAGAGGCTCTGGCAGTACTTGGTTAAACAGGAAGAAGTCCAGGAAACCTTTATAAGAAATATTTTTACAAAGAAGAGATGCCTTAATGAGGTTGGTATGGTATATGAAGTATTGCAGGTCAATCTATGAACTTTTTCATAAAATACAATTAAATGTTTTAAAGCTGTGGTCTGTAATGGAATTTTATGGATTGGGTATTCTCTTCCTCTGTAGTTACTCCTTTTCTTTCTTACTCACCCCTACTACCAATCTTACAAGAACATGACTTGTTTTATAGAAAAGCTATGGAATAGTAGAAACATAAGAGAAAAAGCAGACCAATTAATCATGCAGGGGAGAGTATTTATGACTAGTAAAGCCATGACAGAAGATTTCTGTATGAGCTAATCTTTGTCCTGTCACAACTACAGTATTAGCTTGTTTGATTGTTTGTGGCTAGGTGTGTTCGCTACAGAGTACAGTAAAAGGAAAACTGTTCCCTTTGTCTTGTCCTTTGAAGATGCATCATTTCTGACCATGCCCTATGTTACTGCAGCTGTGTTGCTATACTGTATGGAAAGGTATTTTGGAATGTTTTAGATGGGGTTTATAGCTTTCAAAGTAGGATCAGAAATAGCCTTACATAGCATAGGTGTGTTTGGCTTTATTCTGTATCCTCATGTGACCTGATAAAACATCAGTGGAAATTGCTTATCTTCCAATAAACTTGATTTTCAAGATAGACAAGATGCTGTTACAGTACAGAATAGGTAAATCTGTCTCTTCTGTATTGAGTATAGAGTTTAAAATTTGATACTTACTTTTAATACTTAAAATATGTACGTATTTGTGTGCAAACATGCTGTTGTGTTTCAGTTGTTCTGTGTTGGGGTAACCAAAAAGGAATTCAAGATTTCCTTGATACCTTGTGTGTTACGTCTTATCTTTATTTTTTGTTCTGTGGTTGTTCTTTCCTTGATGAAGTCGTTAGAGGAGCACAATGAAACCATGAAAAATTCTGTGGTGGAGGACCCCATCATCAATAAGGTACATCGCAGTAATGCTCAAGTGAGACTTCATTATGAAATACTTCCTTTTTGAAATGGTGCTGATCTCCCTTAATAATTCTTTGCTGATATAACAAATAAGCTCAAAAAATCAGTTTTGCAAGAGATTGAGTTAAACTAGTCTTGTGTTAGAGTCTCTCTGAAACTAGATGTAATTTAGCTGGATTAAACATCCAGGTAAGAACAGTATGTATTACCAGTTTCCAGGTAAAGAGGTGAGGTTGAGATTCTCCCAAGTGACAAAAATTTGGTAGTTCTGTGGGAGCATAGTGAGTATAGGACCTTTCAGCTGTATGAAATGGCTAGAATTGTTTCCTTTAAGTGAAGGTAGTTACCTGAAGTTGGAGCAGTTTGCTAGCATGATGCTAATTTGCTACTGAAAATTTTCTGAGCCTTATTTTTAAAATGATAAACGAACCCATATAACAACTCTGTAACAACTTTCTTGAGTATGAGCAACTAACAATGTATAATTCTATACCTAGGAATGTGAACAAATACTATATTCTTCAAGCTTTCTTTGACAAAACTAATGAGAAGGCAGAAATGTGAGAACCCTGTAATGTCCTCGGGGTACCTTGTTGTTAATAACGCAAGAAAGCAGAATTACCAATTTGTTAATTGAAACTCAGTAGGGAAAAATTATGTCATGTGGGTTTGTTCACCACACAGTAAGATGATGTTTTTGTATCTATTTGTCAGCGCCGTTTTTGCATACATAAAAACACTAGAGTATCAACTTTGTTTTCATCTTAAATTTATTCTACTTTGTGGTCTATAATACCTACAGAGCTTTTACAGATTTTGAAGAAGAGTGTTTGCAGTTCTTTGACAACATCATTTTTATAGAATCACTGAGTGGTTTGGTTGGAAGAGACCTCAAAGAACACGTAGTTCCAACCCTCCTGTTACAGGCAAGGTCACCCCCTACTAGCCCAGGTTGCACAGAGACCCATTCAGCCTGGCATTGAACACTGCCAGGGAGGGGGCAGCCTCTTCCAGTGAATCTTCTGAAGACCAGACAATTGAGAAATTGAAGGGTAAAGGCTGAGAAATTGTAGTTCTGCAATAATTATTTGTGTTTTGAAGAAAATACAAAATTTACGTTTAACTGCAGTCTGAGTTAGTACTCTTATCAGTTTAATACTTGCCATGCTGATCTCTTTAATTTTGAAGAGGAGTGCTGGTACTCTTCAGAATTCTGTTGTGTGCTGACATGTACCTGGGTGCATTTCGAAAATAGAAAAGGGTAGACAAGATTCAAATAAATACAACATTAGATAACATTAAGGGGAACAAATAAAACAAGGAGGTAAAAAGTTTGTGGTACTGGAGTGTGCAGGGTTCTAGATTTATTTAATTACAGAGAATAGTGAATAGGCAAGCTGACAAAGTTCAAATTTATGTTCCTGCTCAGGGTTTTGTCAGCACCTTCTTTCAGACTTGTCTCAGATTTAGTGGCCAAAAGTGTTTGCTACGAGCGTGAAAAGACTGAGCAATTTTTTTTAATAACAAAACACCAAGACTCCAACTTTTTTATCAAGACCCGCAAGTGTGCATGTAGCCCTGCTTGCTTCTAGCATCCCTGAAAAACTTGAGAATGAACACAACACTGAGACTTCTGTGACAAATGACAATTTCTCTGTTACTATGGTAATCTTAACATGGGACCGGGAAGTTAGATTATTACACACAAAGCAGGTTTACCATAATTATTAGACATTATATTTGTCATACACATATACATAACATTTCATCCAATGTTTGTTCTCTGTATTTCCAATAAAAAGTAGTGTTACGTGGAAGTTTGCTTTTAAATATGCTTTACTTTTTATATATACAGATAGAAACAGATTTTGGATACCCAGGAGGCAAGGCAAGAATAATCCATAAAGAGTCTGATATCATTACTGCTTTTGCAGTCAATAAGGTGAGTATAAGGAAAGCAGGATGACATAATCATCTTGTACTTACACCTGGTAAACAGGTGGTAGCCTCTTTGGGAATTGGTGAGAGATCATCACAGATTAACAGTTTAGGCCATAAGGGGAGGGTGCCAAAAAGGACTGTGGTGGTTTGGCCCTGTCTAAAGGCCCACCAAAGCCACTCTATCACTCCCCTTTTCAGCTGAAAAGGGGAGAAAATATATACTGGGAAGATTAGGATTCACAATAAGGACAGCGAGAGATTACTCTATAATTAGTGTCCTGGGCAAAACATACTCCACACAGAATAAAAGAAAGAAAAGTAATTTATTACACTACAACTACACACCAAGTGAACCAGAGTCAGGTAATGGGAAGTGTGGGCCAGGTCTTAAAGCACCTTCCCCTCACTCCTCCCTTCTTAGCAGACTTAAAATTCATTATTTTACTCCCTTCTTCCCCTGCATCATGGCGCAGGGAGGGGCAGGGAATAGGGGTTTTCAGTCCATTCCTCCAGAGTTGTCTTCCTTATTTTGGGGGGTACATTCCACACTCAGACACATTCTTCCCCTGCGGCACTGTGGGGTCCCACCCACAGAAGACAGTCCTTGACAAACTTCTCCAGCGTAAGTCCTTTCTGCTGGGGAGTCATCTCCTGACCACTTGCCTCAGCACGGCTCCCTTCCATGGGGTGCTGACCTTCAGGCCCAGACTGCTCCAGCCTGGTCTCCCCTCAGAGTCACAAGTCCCCCAGCAAACCTGCTGTGGTGTGGATCAATCTCTTCACAGGCTGTAGATAGTCTCTGCTCTCCATCTTTATTCATGGGCTGCGAGGGGACACCCGCTCCAGCATGGTGGCCTTCATGAGCTGCAAGGGAATCTCTCTTTCCGGCACCCAGAGTGCCCCATTCTTCACCCCGTCCTCCTCCCTCCCTGCTCCTCCTTCCCTGGCCTTGGTGCCTGCACAGCTCATTACATCTTCTCACTCCCTTCTCTGGTGGCAAAATGCGTCTGGCTGCATTTTTCCTTTCTTCTAAGTGTGATTCCCAGAGGTGCTGTGACCATCACCAATTGGCTCTGGTCAGCAGCAACTCTGGCCTTGAATTGGACGATATTTACTTTCCAGGGCCTGCAGAGAGCTTCTGGCTGCTTTGTGCAGCAGCCATCCCTGCAGTCCCCACTTCTCTGCCAGCACCCAGCTACACAAGATTGTGACAGGGTGCTTGCAAGCATTGCATTAAGGTTACCTCTTGTTTATCCTCTAAGGAAAGCAAAAAGAAGCCAGAGCTGCTTGAGAGAGATATACAATACAAATAGTGTATGATGTTATCCAGATGCAAAAAATCTTTTAAAAAAAGGAAATATCAAATTTAGACAGTTCAAATATATAGATTTGTAGACACAAATATTTGGGTTTTGTAAATTGATTAAGTGTATGTTTTTATGGACAAATGTACCACAACCAAAGAAAATAACAAAATGAATCACCTTTTTGGTGAATACGCCTTTTGTACTAGCTTTTTGTGTGTTTCTTTTTTCAGGCAAATCGGAACTGCATTGCAATAGCATCAAGTCATGACATTCAAGAATTAGATGTTTCTGCAATTTTAGCTACACAGATATATACCTGGGTTGATGAGGATGCGGAAATAGAAAATAAAGGGTATACTTTTTATGTTTCAAATATCACAGCTGAACTGTGTAAAAATCAGTGTAAAAAAGCACAGTATATAATGTGGTTGACTGAAATCTAATTTACCTTGTTTCATTTATAGGACTGATGATTTCTTAGTCATACATGCTCGTGATGATCTGGTCAATGTTCAGGGAACCACTCCATACACGCATAGTAATCCTGGCACACCTATCAATATGCCTTGGCTTGGCAGTACACAAACTGGCAGGGGTGCATCTGTGGTAAGTCGCTTGTCCAAGATCAGCCTGGTCTGCTTCTCTCCTTTTGTCTGTGTAGGGTGGCTAGTTACATTTTATTATTGGTGTGTAAGTAAATCTAGCTTTTCTGTTTAATCAGCCAAGCTGAAATATTTTATAATAATCTGATTAATAGGTTAAAATACCAAACAAAGTTTAAGATACTCCAACTAAGCAAGCAGATTTTTTAGTGAAGCTATATATGCTTTCTTTACTTAATCTACATAATTAAAAAAAAAAAAAGGGTTAAGGTAGGAAGTTGCAACTTTAGTTGTTTAATGACTTGAAGCCAAATACTGTATCCAAAAAGAATGTATTCTGGAAGTTTTAGGATATAAATCAGTAAAGCTTGGCTAGAAATACTTGCATGAAATATCAAGATAGCATTTTAAGCACAATCTTTAACTCTGAGTTCCAGACAATTTCCAGTTTTTATTGAAGAGTAAAGACCAATTTCTGCTCTAGCATGACATATCATGGCAGTGCAGTGTATCTTACTATGAACCTGTGTAGAGAGGACAGCAATTAAAGTCCTAATGCATATCTCACAGGCAGGACAGAGGCTGAAATGAAATTAAACTCTGGAAACTGAGAAATTTGAGTTTGGGAAAAATAGGGAATTTTAGGTTTCATAAGGGAAACAAGGAAGGCAGAACTGAAGAAATAGGACCAACTACAAACATCATATGTATGTTGAACTACATGTCATGATGATATATGACTGTTTATCTCCAAAGCTGTTGTCAGCTCTGTCCTTGAACTGCTGCGTGGTTTTGCTAACTGTAATTTCAGCATTGTTCAGTATCCCACTTCTGCAGATCATGTTTTAGAGGAGATAGTCAGTTTCACTGTTGGGACATTTTTGAAAAACACTGGAGTGAAGGACACCCAGTAAGGGGCATCTGTGTCCAAAAGAGCAAGTTGATGCTTCTTACCATGGAGATGACACCAATTGTGCCCCTGTACTTGGCATTGGTGAGGCCACACCTCGAGTACTGTGTCCAGTTCTGGGCTCACCAGCATAAAAAGGACATTGATGACCTTGAGCAAGTGCAGAGAAGGGCAACCAGGCTGGGGAAGGGGCTGGAGGGCAAATCCTATGAGGAACAGCTGAGGGAGCTGGGGATGTTTAGCCTGGAGAAGAGGAGGCTGAGGGGAGACCTTATCACCACCTACAGCAACCTGAAGGGAGGTTGTAGAGAGGTGGGTGATGGTCTCTTCAGCCAGGTGACAGGAGATAGGACAAGGGGAAATGGCATGAAGCTGTGCCAGGGCAGGTTTAGATTGGATATTAGAAAAAAAATTTTCACTGGAGGAGCTGTTGGGGCCTGGAACAGGCTGCCCAGGGAGGGGGTTGAGTCACCTTCCCTGGATGTGTTTAAAAAAAGGGTAGATGAGGTACTTAGGGATATGGTTTAGCATAAGATGGGAATGGTTGGACTCAATGATCTTCAGAGGTCTCTTCCAACCTTGTGATTCTGTGACATTTAGAGACTATAGATCCTAATTGCCAGCTCTATCATGATCAGATTTCTTCTGCAAGTACTCTTTGAATGCCATTGCCTTTTTCTCCTCTTGCTTCCATTATATATATAGACACATGTGTCTGTATGTTTACATGTGGATATGTATTGAGGTTGTGTGCATGTGTATTTCTCAACAAAATAATTATGTAACCTGTTCACGTAAACTGTTCTTGCATGATGTGCTATTTTATATGTAGTAAAACTTTCTTACATAAAGACTGTGCTTGTGTTGAATGTGTATGCTGTTAAATCTGAACCTAAATTTTGTTTGGACCTAAATTTTGATTGGCATACTGTTTGACTGTGGCAGAGAACCAACCACAGCGCATGGCACCTGCCCTCTAGGGAGGAGAGACAAAGGTACTGAATGAAGGACAAAGTAAATGAAGGAAGATACAGTTTCTTGTGAGGAAATAGTGTTACTGTGGAAGAGATCAAATCTGGAGGAAAACCAGCTTCACCAAATTCTTTTGTTGCTATTCTTTGTTACTTTGTTCCTTCAGATACTGCTTTTGATCCTGTTCTCATCTTTGCTTTTCCATAATTTGCAGTCCATTTAGTAGATGTGGTCCACTGTTTTGTACCATTACTGGCTTTTCAGTCTTGTCTTTGCTTCGCTTCCATCAAAAAGGGAAATAGGATTTATGATATTCAGGTAGTTAACAATGCTTTATTAGCTCTAAGGGGGGGTTTTTTGTTACTCTTCTACACAATTTGTACAAGGTAAGTAAAGAGCTTTACCACCGAACTCTCCAGTACAGTATGCTTACACACCTCTAAAAGGAGGTGTTCTAAGAGAGCACTGAAGTAAATAGGACATACTGTCAGCCTGAAAACTCAGGTAATTATCAACAGCTAGTCTTCCAAGCCAGTATGACTGACAACAATATTCACCATTTTAATAACTGGTGACATCTGATTTTAAGCTTTTTCATCTTCAGTATTACTACCCTACATTAGGCCCAAAGCACCCAACTGTCCAATAAATCAGTTAGGCTTTTGTTAAGGGGAATCTGAGGGCTAGCAGTATCAAATGTCATTTACATTATCAAATACTTCCATTTTCAGTGATACTTGGCTTCTAAATCAGAGACCCTGAACCGGAGACTCAGGTTAGCATAGTCTTTCAAAGGCATGTTTCTGCAAACTTGCCTTTTTCCAAAGCATAGTCCAGTAGGGATTGGGAAGCCATAATGCATACTTATCTGCTGAATGAAGATGACTGACATTGACTTCTGAGTAAAAGTTAGTAGCTGTAAAACTCAATATAGCCCTTCATTTTGATGAAGAAATAGAATGAGGATGAAGAACTGTTCTTTCACTTACATGTAGTGATAAATTGTAAGTTTAGAAAGCCAAGTGTTGCAAATGTTTACTGATTGCTGTGTGCACTGATCTTCAAATAATACCATCCTTTCTTGTCCTAAATCTTATAATATGGCTATTGTTTTATTCACCAGTGGTTTACCAAATGATTGATCATTTTCGTTGCTATTTAAAGTACTTACAGAAAAAAAGGAAAATATGTATTTAAAGATTATCTTCAAGGAAAGTATTTTGAAATAAACTTGGGTAACAGAGAGGTATAAGGCTTTTTATTCAAGAAATAATAAACCTTTAAGGATTGAAATATTTAAATTATATAATCAGGGTATATATAAACAAAACATAATCAGGATGGTTGCAATACTCCACTAATCTGAATCTGGGAAATTCTAACAAGAAAGTAAATTATTTCTCTTGTATTTTTCCTCCTTTTTGTTTGCAAACTGAAAACCTGGGGAGCATAGCTTTTCAATGCTGTGGATCATATTTAATGATCTGAAGCAAGTAAAAATGTGTAATTCATGCCTTCTAGTTTACACCAATACAATTGCAGACCAGGGGAGAATAGCATACTTAAAATACTTGATTCGCTATCTGCTGTTTCAGTGACAAAGTAGTGGTAAAATACTGTACAAAACTATAGCAGTTCAAAAGTCATGGTTGGACTGGGTGATCTTAAAGGTCTTTTCCAGCCTAAACCAGTGGAAGCAGTGCCATCTTGCTCCTGAGGCACAGTATGAGTTAAGTTGCCGTGCTGGAAGTGAGAGCTCTGGCAACAAATTTAACTTGTTTGATTTCAAGTTAACACTTGACATAAATATAAATGTAAACCTGCTTCCCTCTCAAATGTTCAGGTAAACACATGCATTAATCCAACAGTTTTCTGAGGAAAGTCAGTCCTTAAAGTAGGCAGATCCTTCTAAGGAGAGCTAACAGGAAATTAAAAAAATGAAAACTTAAATTTAGTGTACATAAATAGAAGGAAAAGAAGGAAAGAGACATGCAAGGAAAAATGTAGGTGCTTTTCCCTGATAAAAAAAAAATATCCTACTACTTCTTTCCTTTTGTGGGTTGGACCTAAGGTTTAATTACTTGGAGCTTTTATCTTAATTGTCTAACGTTTTCATTTTTCTTTGATACATTGAACTCTTTCCATTTAGAAATTAACTAACTAAGAAAAACAGCATCTCTCATAGTGTACCTTGCTCAAAACAAAGAGTGGAATTCAGGAACAAAAGTGCTCTGGAAATCCATTGGATTGGAACTACGTTTGAAAAATTATAAATGCTTTTGAAGAATTTTTTTACTTAACAGTTGCTAGGTATATTGCTTATTCTGGAGGGCCACAAATAATCACTTTCCAATGACAATAGATTAACTAGACTTGAAAATAAATATATTCCTTCCTATTTTTTTACTTCTGTTAAAGTATGTTTACCTCTTTCTTTACATGCTTCTGCCTCTCTCTTGCTTATCTTACAATATTCAGGAATATTCCAATAAATTTAATGGAATCAGAAAGGAATTGGCAAGAAAAGAGGTAAGACTGCAGTCTAAGGAGTCTTTCTGTTTGGATCCATAAATCTCTGAAGCAAAAAGTTACTATTTACCTAGATGTTTAAAGCCGCAAAAGTATTAACATCTACACTAGTCTTGGGAGAAACGGATTTTTTTTCTGAATTTTTAAATTCATACTTCCTTTCAGTAGGCATTTTGTAAGGAAACAATTCTCTGTGATCACTAAGTGTTCTATTTCATTAACCTGTTGTTCATAGTATTGTTTAATTATTTCCTGTTATTTTGTTTATTGAACAGATGCTCAAGAAGGCTATTAATAATGTCAGAAGAATGGCTTCTCACCCAACACTACCCTACTGTAAGTTCAGTTTCAGTTTAAAAAAAATAGTGTTTCAAAAGGTTGTATACTTACTGGTGCTGTTTCTTAGTATGCTGCTGTTTTGTTCTACTTGAAAAATATATATTATATATATTAAAAGTTGATTGGAAGCTCTCTTTTTCTGAAACTGTTCTTCATTTCCCAAAGCAATAATACCTGGGATTATAGAATAGCCTTTAGAAATAGTATTTAAAAATTTTATTAATAGCAGAAGTTACTGTATTTCTCTTATTAGTGCAGTGGTCTAAATATAGTAGAAAAAAATGTATGTTATTATCTCCAAGTAACTAGATAGGATTGAAAAAGCTAAATACTGCTCTTCAATAATGAAGGGTACTGTACTCTTCAGTACAGCTGAATGAAGTTTCAGTAGCACGAGTGGAAGTTTCAGTGGTACCCACTGCTCCTACAGTACACTGGGGACTATGGCACGTGCTGTGGCACTGTGTAATCTGAGGATGCTGCAAGCTGGTGTGCCATTTCTCCAAAGGGTGGAAGGAACCTCCCTGCTGAGTTGCTACAACACCAGTATTGTAAATGTTTTCTGTTGCAGACCTGACAGGTGCCCAGGATGGTAGTGTCCGCATGTTTGAGTGGGGTCACGCACAGCAGATCACATGTTTTCGGTCTGGTGGCAACTCCAGAGTAACTCGGATGAGGTTCAATTACCAAGGAAACAAGGTAATTGATGGAATGCCTCTGTATTACCCCACCCCCTCACCCTCCACCCCTCCCCAAGACATAATTCCAAATTAACAAAGAGAAGCCATTTTTCAAAACTAGAGTAGTCTCTCTGAATTGTGGGTAACTTTTCTGTAATCCATGCATATGTATTGTCTTTTTTTCCCTAGTTTGGAATAGTTGATGCTGATGGATATATAAGTTTATATCAAACAAACTGGAAGTGTTGCCCGCTTACTGGAACTTCACCGAAACCATATTTGGTAAGCTGAAAACTAAATTTACTTCCAGAAACTCTAATTGTACTCACTTACTTCCTTCCCCTCTTAAAGCTTTTAGGAGAGGGAAGGGATTGTGCTGATAACCATTGTTAATGGAGACATCACAATACAGTGTTGCCATCCTGTGATAATGTCTGGCAGACAGTTGCTTAAATCCAAATCATACTTGCCAAGTTGGAGAGCAGAACATGCAATGTTTGACCTGAAAGAATTTTGATGTTGTGACTTCACAGAATCACAAGGTTGGAAAAGACCTTTAATATCATCAAGTCCAACCGTTCCTGTCCTATGCTAAACAATATCCCTAAGTACCTCTTTTAACCACGTCCAGGGAAGGTGACACAACCACCTCCCTGGGCAGCCTGTTCCAGGCCCCAACAGCTCCTTCAGTGAAAATTTTTTCTAATATCTAATCTGAACCTGCCCTGGCACAGCTTCATGCCATTTCCCCTTGTCCTATCTCCTGTCACCTGGCTGAAGAGACCATCGCCCACCACTCTACAACCTCCCTTCAGGTAGTTGTAGGTGGTGATAAGGTCTCCCCTCAGCCTCCTCTTCTCCAGGCTAAACATCCCCAGCTCCCTCAGCCGTTCCTCATATGGTTTGCCCTCCAGCCCCTTCCCCAGCCTGGCTGCCCTTCTCTGGACTCACTCGAGGACCTCAATGTCCTCAATATGGAGAGGAGCCCAGAACTGGACACAGTACTCAAGGTGTGGCCTCAACCAATGCTGAGTACAGGGGCACAATCACTTCCCTAGACCTATTGGCCACACTACAAGCCAGGATCCCTCTGACCTTCCTGGCCACCTGGGCACACTGCTTGCTCATATTCAGCCTGTAGTCAACCAACACCCTCAGGTCATTCTCTGCCTGACAGCTGCATGGGGTTGTTATGTCCCATGGGCAGGACTCTACACTTGGCCTTGTTAAACTTCATCCCATTTGTCTCAGCCCATCAGTCCAGTCTGTTCAGATCCCTTTGAAAAGCCTCCCTACTCTCAAGCAGATCAACACTTCCTCCCAGCTTAGTGTCATCTGCAAACTTACTGAGGGAACATTCAATCCCTTCATCGAGGTCATTGATAAAGACGTTGAACAAGACTGGACCCAGGACTGAGCCCTGGGGGATGCCACTCGTGACTGGCCTCCAGCTGGATTTGGTTCCATTCACCACCACCCTTTGGGCCCGGCCATACAGCCAGTTTCTCAATCAGAATGCTGTGAGACTTGTCAATAACTGTCAATTGTTAATCAGTTTTCCATAACACAGGACTGGAAACTATACTTCCATGAAAAATGAAGAGTGTTAGAAGGCATATACATACCTTTATATTGGTGGTGTTTATGTTGTTTTTGAAGTAGCTTGCCTTCCTGAGGAATTAAGACTTTGTGCTTACCTAAAATCTATTTATTTTGTAATTACTAATTTCTAAACTGGAATTTTTCAGACATGGCAGTGTCATAACAAAACAGCCAATGACTTCGTCTTCATCAGTTCCGCATCTTTGATCGCCACGGCAGGATTGTCTTCTGACAACAGGTAAGAACCGCTGTGGTGATGTGTGAGCGTGAGGGGTGGCATGTTTGTATCTCCTGTCCCCCGTTCTGAAAATAATGCTCCTGAAGCAGTCTGAGCACCACGTGCATACTTCTCTCCTCCTTTGCAGGAGGGGAGAGAAGCAATGTTGGCAGCTGCATTCTCCATGCCTGTTAGAGGAGGTTCTGTAGGGAAGTATGGATCATCTGTTCATGTTCCATAGGAGGAGAAGTAGGGAGGGAAGTGCTGTGTTCTTCTCTCTGGGATCTAGTGACAGGCGATGTGGGAATGGTTCAGAGCTGCACTGGGGCAAGTTCAGACTTGACATCAGGAAGCATTTCTTTACTGAAAGGTTGGTTGGACACTGGAACAGGCTTCCTGGGAGGTGGTAAATGCCCCAGGCCTGTCCATGTTTGAGAGGCATTTGGACACTGCTCTTACCATGCTTTAACTTCTGGTACCCTTAAAGGGCCAGGCAGTTGGGATAGGTGATGGTTGTAGGTCCTTTCCAACTGAAATCCTCTGTTCTGTTTAATTCTATTCATATGAGCCTGTCTTACTTTCTTTGTAGACACAGGGAATGGTGCATAGCTCTTCCTTTCAGGCTTTTTCCTCAGTAAATTTTGATCAAGAAACAGGAAAAACTGCTGACATTCAGTTGAAGTCGGCTATAGAAGATTGTAATCTCAATTTGAGTCCCTTATGAGAATAACCTGTTGTAAATGCTTGTGTGGAGGGCATGTTCCTTTTGTAGCATGTGTAACTAAAGGTAATTTGGGGTCTGCTCAAAAGTAATACTCGTGTTCTGTGGCTTTTATGCCTGAAGTAATCTCTTTTTGAGATTCAGATGACTTTTCAAAATACTTTAAAACATCTGTTGCTGAATTAAGACCTGTCTTTTTCTGCAGAAATATTTGTCTTTGGGATACTTTGGTTTCACCTACGAATAGCCTGGTGCATGGTAAGTAAAACACAACCAGCAAAATATTTTATCACAGCCAAAAATAACATGGCGGTGTGGATGTATTACTCTGAGAAGTAATTTTAATATTAGCGCTGAAACATCTTTCACTGTCGTGGTTGAGTGCACCAGCAGAGACAGAAAAACATTCCTGAGAAATTCTTTATTGCTTTGTATAGTGATTGGTATTGTGGGCATGAGCACCTTCCTTTTCATACCTTGTGTCTTTGCACTGCAAATGGCTATGTCTACTCCCTACCTTATTCCTTGTTACCTTACTCCTACTCGCTACCCGCCAGACACCTGTAAATTCTGGTCATTTGTAAAGATTCAGAGCAATGCTGCTTGTAGTGGCGAGCATGCTGAGAAGACAGTAGCTGTAACACTGTAAAACTTCAGGACTTGTAACACAGGTGATATGGATTTGCAGGCTGTGCAGCCACTCTTCAAGTCCAGATTCCCGTGGCTGTGGCTCTGTGGATAAACCAGAGAGGCCCCACTCCAACGTTATCAATTGAGTATTAGCTGGAATAACCGTAGTGTAAAGGTACCGTGGGGCTCTGGTAGATGCAATGCCTGTCTGGATAATATGAGGGGACATCTTTTGAGGAACTATGGAGTATCTCATTGCCTCTGTGAAAACCCTCTCCTCTGAGAAGCCATAATTAGACCGTGATTCTCCAGACCTCTGTAGATGAATAAATGCCCCAAATTTTTGAGAAAATTGTTATTTTAAAAAACTGGTATCATGAACAAGCAGATGTAGTAGTAAGTTCTCCTAATAGTCTAGTAATATGGTGGAGCATTTCCAAGGCTTTAACTGCATGTGTGCATGTGTAGTAATCTGCATGTGTTGTTAGAACAATGTCTCAGAAGAATTACTCCCATAGGTCCGCTATTTCAGCTGTCCTAAATGCTCAGCAGGGTTTCATTAACTGTATTACTAATAAAATAACTAGCATTTCAATGTCTGGCATACAGAATTAGCCTCAGGGGGAGTTGTCAACTCTGGCACTGACATACGGCAGAATGCATAAGGTCATGAGTGAGACATGTGGAATTTCTATCTGTGAAGTCAGAGAACCCTTTGCACTTCAAACACAATGTCCTGCATGCCATGTGCTAGGATTCAGGGAATCTTATCCCAGGCAGAGCGAGCTTTGTTCCAGCAAGCATAACCTTCATTCACTTCCTCCAGTTACCTGAGGGGAAGTAGACATAGCCAAACCAATGTGAAAGCAGCAAGTTAAAAGTGGAGACTTGAAAGATACTTGGGCAACTAATTGAGGGTATTTACTGTAGAAAGGTGTCTTAAAATGACAAGCGTTACAGAGTTTGAAAAGAAGCTGTTTCTGATCAAGTCTGAATGGTTTCTGCTTACTCAGGGTTAGAAAAAGGGATATACAGTTGTCTTTCTCAGAGACTGCAATTGCTTCACTTGCCGGTAATGCAACTTTAGGGTTCCTGGTGTGAATCCAGGCTTACATGTATAGGGCACTGCAGTACGAGGAGTGGTTGTGTCAACTGGGCTACAGCATTAAAGTCATTGTTACACTGTCTTGGAACATAAGAAGTGAATACAAGCTTAAAGTTAGCTCTGTGTGTTTACTGAAATTTGCTTTGGCTTTCAGCTTTTACCTGTCATGACAGCGGAGCGACTGTGCTAGCGTATGCTCCAAAACACCAGCTGTTAATCTCTGGAGGCAGAAAAGGCTTTACATGTATAATTGATCTTCGCCAGAAACAGCAGCAACAGTTACTCCAGAGTCATGACTCTCCAGTCAAAGCAATTGCTGTTGATCCCACAGAAGAGTATTTTGTCACAGGATCTGCGGAAGGCAACATAAAGGTACTAAGTGGGGGGGAGGGAGCAGAGGTGAGTATGGGGATGATGTGCAGACTCAGAGAGGCTCTTGCATTCATATGGAATACTCAGATAGGTCATGTGTTCTGCATTTGTTTTCAGCCCTGGCTTTTACATTGGCTAACTTAATTCTGAAACGTTCAGCTTGCCTTTCAGTCCTCCTGTTTGCATTGCCTTAGGCCCTGTATGTATTCCTTATTACCAAAAATGGATATTACTATTCTGTAACTGTGCCATTACACATAGCTACGTGTCTCCTTCTCTTCTAAGCTGGTGTCAGAAAAATGAATGCAAAACACAGTCCTGTTTCTCCATGAATCGTTAGTGGTGAATTTTAAGAGCACGACAGTTTTCCTTATAAGAGATGGGTATTTTGATGCTTTTTCAGGTATGGAGTCTGTCTACGTTTAGCCTTCTTCACACTTTCATCAATGAGCATGCTCGACAGTCTCTCTTCAGAAACATCGGGACGGGAGTCATGCAAATTGAGACAGGACCAGCAAATCACATATTCTCCTGTGGTGCGGATGGAACAGTAAAGATGAGGATCATACCCGACAGGTTCAGCCCTTTAAACGACGTGTTAAAAAATGATGTGAAATTTATGATCTAGTATTTTTCTCAGAACTGCATGTAGCGTTCCCCTTCCGCCATCCCTGAAAAGATTTGTCCTGGAACTAGCCAACAGAGCAGAAACACAGCGATAGCTTGTGCCACAAAAATTGGGGGGGAGGGTGGGGGATATTTTTGTTCTCTCCCCTCCGTATTTGTCACCTGGAGCTTTTGATCCCTGGTGCACTGATGCCTTAAAGATTAACAAGGTCCTTCAGATTTTGATCATTGCCTAAAATCAAAGCTGTACACAACTCTGAATTACGTACTTCTAATACTACCGAGATGTCACTGAAGTGGTTTACTCTTCCTTTTGAGGTAGTGACAAGGTAGTGACACTCCCATCTGGAGTGCACCACCTGGGCACGGCCTCTGCTTACATTCAACAGCTTCTAAAGGCTGGTCTTTCCATAGGGAAGCTGGAGATAATGTTACTCTTTCACTGTGGCAACCATACCTGTCCCTCTTCTGGACGTGCTTAGTCAGCTGGCAACAAAACATTCTACCTGCGTGTAGAAGAGACACAAAGCCTGTAGGCATAGGCACTCCTGGCCACGCAAGCATTCCTGTAGCGGGCCACTGCTTGTCTCCATTCGTGGAATCCCAGCTGCTTACCTCTCTTGCTTGGCTCACCTCTTTCCTCTGACCTAGGGTGTAAGAAACTGAAGGATGTTCTGAAACTCGTCTTCTCTTCTATAGCTTGAATCACTGCCATCAGGATGGCAGGCTTACCTTTTCAGAAGAAATATATTTTTAACCCCAAACACTCCCTTTACAAAAGTGTGTAAATATTAATGGGTATCTTCCTAGTAAACCTGTCAAGATTATGTGTGAAGCTTTAGTCTTTATCATAGAGCTACTGGAAGATACTGTATTGCAACACAGCACTAGAATTTCTTCAGAGACTATTTATGTACATGTCTGCAGATGGAGTTAAAAAAAAAGCCTAACTTATTTTTAATTTTGTTCCCTGTAAGACTTTTATTTAGCCCAAAGATACTCCCCTCATTCTTAGCACTTCCGTTCTTGTTTGTCTGCTTTTCCTGAGTACTTCAGAAAAGCAAAAAGGAAACAAGTCCAACAGCAAAGAACTTTCATACTGTCAGTCTTTGTGCCGTATGTTTACGTCTGGTGTGAACTGAAAGAAGACATTTTTGGAAGGGAGAGATAGATACTTTTTTTTTGCCAAAATACCAACCTGCGCAACTTAAATGCTTGACCAAATTATTAATGCACAAAGCCTTCACTTTTTTTTAGTTGGCTCAAACCTGTTTCTGTAAGTGTTCTGGTTTACTTTTCCTGACGTGAGAACTCAACAGAGGTTTAATTTGTAAATTAGATGTGAGGCTGGATTACTTGAATGCCAATGGTGTACTTTTTGCTAAAAGATATTTTGTGAAATACAGCACCAATATGCTAACTGTAAAATAAACTTGTCCAATTAGGAACTATGGGGATAAATAAAGCATAGCAGAAATGAAGGGCTTGTAAAATGAACTTTGTAACATTCTCAGGATGCTTTTATCTTAAGAATATAAAACCGTTTAAAAAGATTTTGTAAAACGTATTAAGGTCATTTTAAATGTCTGTTTCGCAAGTTGCAGTGCAAACACTATGAAGGTTCATATGCACATAACCTGAATTTTCCAATTGTGCAATAAGAAGAATGTGAATATTTTGCCATGAAGAAACACGTGACAGCATTTCAGACTGGTACAGCTGTTCAGGGAGCCAACTGGAATTGTTCTGCCACACCACCTAGAGATTGGAATTGAAGTTGATGGCAGAACAGTTGGAAGTACAGTGATGGACCAGAAAAGCAACTGACCGGCAGTGACACTGCCTTCCAAACAGGCTCACCCAACGCGTATGTCGTATCTACTCAGTGTCAGAGCCTCTAATTCCTTATTGTTACGAAAAGAAAAACAACGGAGTTACTAGTATCACCCTCCTTGAATCAACTGAAACCCTGACTTGGTAGCTGCTTGTAGACATGCGTTAGTTTTAGGCACCCACTCAACTAACAATCACGTTCAGAGAAGGAAAGTGTGCAAAGATCCTGGCAACAGTAGACAATGATGTCCTTGATGTCTTGTCCTTTAATATTTATATCTCGTTAGCTTCAATATTTCAAGCTAAGTTTATCGTACTGGTGATCACAAAACGCTGCCTATCTGTGAACTGGGCAGGTTTTGTGTGCCATTGCCGAGACATACAACGTTGTCGTGTTGTCTGCGTAGAGCTGCACTATGAAGAATCCTGGCAAACTCAGGCTTACGCTGGAAGAGTGTGGACTGTCAGTGGGCACTTTGTGTGATGTTCATAGCTACTCTGGAAGCCACTCTCGGAATGGAATTATGTCAAATCAGAGTGTATTTGCCACACTTGCATAATCTTCCCAATAAAACCTGCAGAAACTCAAACCCTCTAGAACTCCAAGTCACTGCTACTTCATTTACTTGTGATCAGTTGTGCTTGTTCCCTGATGTTTAACATTAGTGTAAGCCGCATTCCTGGCAGCTTGCTTGTAACGATGGAATCCTCCAAGCGAGTTCACTTCTGGTGTATCTCAAGCTTCTAAAAGGGCATTCTTAGTTCTAAAACTAGGCACTGGGGAAGAAGGCAATCAGACCAGTCCCTGCTGTTGACCTTAACTTCTGCTGTCTTTTGTCCTCTGGCAATGCTTTCTCCCTGATGCTCTGCAAGTCCCTCCAGTGGAGCAGTGCACACAAACCAACCTGAAAACTGGCCCTTAGCGGTGCTTAATCAAGCGTAGTTCCACATCCAGACAGAATAACCAAGCTTAGGGTTGGTCAGGTCCCTTTGAAATATTGTAGAGGTGCAGCTGTGACTTGGGTTTGTCTGTGTCACAATACCTATTGCAGTTGGTGTGCATCATTCTTGTGTTGCTGCAGCGGCATGATCCCCATTCTTCACTGCTCGCGCAGTAACTGGCGAGAGCAGAAACTCTGGCTATCCGGGTACTTAAACTGGCTTGCTGTGCGGCTTTCAACCAGAACATTCTCAGCCAACAGCTGAGGCTGTGGGATGTTGATGGAGAAAGAGGGAGAGTGGAATAAATGCAGGGCTTGTACCGCCCTGCAGTGGCACAAGGTAAGCTGAGGCATGTTCTGCATTTCAGGAACCTTGCTGCCAGTTACAGAAATGTGCTGTTGAGCTACCCTCCATTAGGTACTGCTGCACTCCTCTTGAGAGCCCCAGCTGTTAGCATAGCTGCAACAGGCATGACAAAAGCAATTGTGATTAAAAGGAAATAAGCTTGGAGACAGTCTGTTCTCTAAGGTGGTGTTTCAAATGTTTGTTCTTCCTGAAAACAGAGAAACCCCCCTCTAATGGCAGGTTCAGCACACTGACCAAACTATTTTATAAAGACTGATTTACCAAGTTTCTTGGTGTTTCTTGCTCCTCCTCCTTTCTAGCTGTCAAATCTGCACGGATTTGATTTTGTTGGGGGGAGGAGGCATGGTTGTTTTCAGAGCCTTCTTTTTTCCTGCTGGGTTTTTCCTGCTTGGAAGACCAATGTGGTGGTTTTCATCTGTCGAGTCCTTCAACTGAGGGACACAAAAATTCCCAATAATCTTCAAAGCAGATAAACTCTCAGATTGTTATGTCTTTATGATGGATTTTCTTCCAGATTTCAGGTATTTAGTCTTGACTTTGCCTCTTAGTAGAGGTTTTGGCCTAGAATTTACCTTTAGTGTTGTTATGTATTCTTAGATATGAACAGCAGAAGCTTCTACACTTGCTTTTATTAAACCTCATTTGGTTTCTAACTGCACAGCTCTCCAGCCTGTCCAGGTCTCGCTGGATGGCAGCACAGTGTTCCTGTGTGTCAGCCACTCCTCCCAGCTCTGTATCGTCAGTGTACTTGCTGAGAGGGGATGCTATTCCCTCATCAAGGTCGTCAATGAAGATACTAAACAGGACTGAACCCAGCACTGAGCCTGGGGAACACCACTAGTCACAGGTCTCCAGTCAGACTCTGCTCCACTGATCACCACCCCCTGAGCTCGGTCCAACAGCCAATTCTCAACACACCTCACTGTCCACTGAAGCAAGCCTAGTACCACATTGTCCATCTCAGTATGGAAAATAGATAGCTTGGATTGCCTGGTTCCATCAATGTGACTTCCTCCACCTGGAAGGGGAGAGGAAAAAATAAAATGTACCCCAGATTCCCTCACCAGCCACCCTAAGGCCCTAAAGTCGCCTTTAATTGTTCTCAGTCTGCAATTGATAGGTCCTCTCCACCTGTATGCAAGATCAGCAATGGCTAACATTCAGAGGACCTTACCTTATTACATCTGCCTTGACTGCATGGTGTTTAGGTACTGGTAGGGGTTAAACCACAACAGCGTGGTCATGGATCCCTTCAATATGAGCATGGGAGTTAAGTTCCATTACAGTCCATGGATGCACATCAAGGTGTACCCAGTAAGTGACACAGTCCGTGGGACACTGCAGGTCTGTATCTCCTCTTGGTTGCAAGCTAGTCCAGCTTCAGGTTCACTAGTGAACTGCATACACACACCCACAGAGCACTCCCACCAGTAGCTCTCTGACTAGCACCACACAGAAGATGGCTTGAAATTGCTCTTCAAAAAGAAGGCAGGATTTATGGTGATGATTTGGTGCAAGGCTCACTCAACCAACCAAACCAATCAGCAGTCTTCTTTTGTGTGACTGCCTCAGACTCCCTCCTATCTCCGTTTGACATACTTATTCATCCCCTATGTCTTTCTTCGCTCCTACCTTTCTCCTTCCTTGTAGCTTCCCAACCCAGGGACAAATCCCCACTTACTTTTACCCCCTGCTCTCAGGTTTACACATTGGGGAGCAGATTTGGGACTGCAAGAGCTGCTAGCCAGGTGTGGTTTGACCATGGCTGCAGGCCAGACAACCACCAAAGTCTGTCTATTGCTGCCCTTTGCAGCTGGACAGGGAAGACCATGCACATACGGAGAAGCTTAAGAGTCGAGATAAGGACAGGGAGAGGTCATTCCGCAACTGGACTAGTACAAAATTCACGAGAAGCAAATGTGAGAGCGATTGCTCTAAGAAATAATCAGTGTGCCTATTGTAAGCAGGAGGGTCACAGGAAGAAGGAACGCCCAAGCCTCTTGAATAGTCAAGAGCAGGGGGACACTGTTGTAACAGCAGAGTTCAGGTTAGACCGCAGGGGACCCGAGGAATCTAGTCAAGCTTCCCCAGCAGATCCTCCTGTTAAGCTGGGGAATGATAAGATAGCTTTTCTACTTGATAGCAGGGCCATCTGTCAACTCCATTAACTAGTTGTAAGGGACCATTAAGTAAGACCAAGATACACATCATAGGTACTACAGGGAAAAAATCTTTGAGGCCATTTTGACAGCCTATGGAACCTGGAATTGAGGATACTAAATTGACACCTCAATTCTCTATGCCAGAATGCCCTTTGCCATTACTTGGATGGGATTTACTCTGTCAATGCAATGCACAATTAACCTTCTCTGAAGATCCTGTTTGGTTACAGACTCACACAGAGAATGCATGGAGAGCTCAGATACGCCTATTGACGAAGAAGAATCCTATGGAAGAGGGAGATATGCCTGATGAAGTATTGGATGCCATAATACCTGCAGCCTGGTCCTCGGGAACCTCAGACCAAGCCAAGAACGTGACTCCAGTCAAGATTCAGCTGAAAGCAGGAGTCCAGATGGTAAGAAAGAAAGAGTGTCCTATTAACTTGGAAGATCAGAAGGGACTGGGACCTGTAATAAATTCCCCTTTAGAGCCTGGGCAACTAAGGGAATGCCAGTCAGAATTCAAGACTCCAGTTTTGCCCGTCAAGAAACCTGACTCCCAGGCATACAGTCTGGCACAAGATTAACGAGAAGTGAATGCGAGATCCCCAGACGTGCACCTTGTGATTCCAAATCCTTATCCCTTCCTTGTCTCAATTCCGGAGAGCAATACCTATTTTTCAGTACTGGGCTTGAAGGATGCTTCCTTTTGTATGCCTGTGGGTGAACAGAGTCAGACCGGTTTTGCTTTTGACCGGGAAAACACAGCTACAGGACGGAAGACGCAACTCTGCCGGACTGAACTTCCCCAGGGATTCAAAACTATTCCCACCTTGTTTGGTTATGCACTGGCAAAGGAACTAGAACAAGGGCACGCTGAGTAGAACACCGTCACACTGTTACAATAAGTAGATGGCTTGTTGATTGGCACTGACACATATGAAGAGTGCCTGGAAGCTGCAGCTGCTTGCTTAATTTTCTAGCTTTAGCAGGCTACCGAGTCTAGAAGAGGAAAGCTCACCAACATGAAAAGCAAAATGCAGATCCACTAGCTAAAGGAGCAGCCGTGAGGGAGTCCAGCTTAGAAGGAGCTTTAATTCCAGGCTCTCGTTTAGAACCATTACCACCAAGACACACTGAAAAGGAAAAGCAGTTGGCGGAACAATCAGACGGCTCTAAAAATGATCAAGGCTGGTGGGTGACGCCACGGAAACACTTCTTGCTTCCCAAAAGTGTGACGGAAATTGTGCTTAAAAGGCTGTGCCAAGGAATGCAGATGTGCCGGTATGAACTCCTAAAAGAAACGTTTTGGGGCACAAAATGCAGAGTACAGCAGATAGTGTAGTAAAGAAACGTACCACCACGTGCACAAATAACCCCAAAACCGGAGAAGTGGTTATGGGAGGGCTTGGGAAACAAGGAATAACTCCTGGGGAATACTGGCAAATAAACTTCTCAGAACTACCTGAACACAACCAGTGTAACCATTTATTGGTACTGGTAGATACCTTCTGTGCTTGGCCAGAGGCTTTCCCTTATCATACCAACAAAGCTAGTGAAGAACTCAAATCTTAGTCAGGCAGCACAACTTAAGTGGGCAGAGGCCTTACCCATAGCTCTTTGGGGAATTCGAATAACCCCCAGGGTTCAGCAAGGAGTATACCCCTTGCAAATCATTTATAGCAAGGCATATCCTCTGAACCTCTCAAAGGTCAAGGAGGACCAAGTGCATAGAAAAGACCAGGCAGCAAGACCAAGTCCTCAATCCCTCTTTCACAGACTTCATCTTCACTGCACAGGCACCTCAATCAAAAGGATTCCCTTCCTTCGGACACACTGGTTCACCCATTCCAACTGGGAGACCTTGTTTCCATACAGACCTGCAAAGATGAGCCACTAAGACAGATACGGAAAGGACCCTGTCCTGTGCAACTGAAGGCTTATGCTGCTCTGCTCTCAAGGTAGAGGGAATTAATTCCTGGACTCATTACCCACAGGTAAAAAGGGCACCAAGGCCTGATAAAGATGCATGGGCCTCTGAAACCTCCTGGAGAAGTTCAACCTGAATGAAGAGTCCCTGAGAAACAGGAATTTGCTCAAATAGAGACTAAGTGCTCAACAAGCTAATTGTCTTTTTGTTTAGCATCAATAATTTACTTGCGTATTGGCTTGATTGTTTATGTATAAAATGAGATTTTTCCTCCCCAGGGATAATCATAGAACCTCTCAGAAAGCATAAGTAACTTTCACGCTGCCAAGATGGTAAATATTGGAACGGTGTGTTCAGTAGTAGTTGTTGAAAGGGCAGCTATAATGTGAGAGCCACAGGAAGTCTGATCCTCTCAAAGCAGGGAGACTGATACCCATGAAGTTGCATGGGACAGAAATGTGTTTGGATCAGTGCTTTGACAGTGTTTTGTTTAGGGGTAAATGTACTGATCAGCTTTGCTAACAGCTCTGCTTTTGAAGAAGGGCCAAAGAAAGGACTGGTAGGTAGCCTGCTATGCTCCAAAGTGTCCTTGGAGAAGAGCTGAAAGACTGATCAAGTGGAAACATCCTGCCTCAGTGCATGCAAGAGCTGGGGTACGGCCGGAGAGGCTTGAGGGCAACAAAAACGGGGGAAGGGACAGGTTGCAGGGGAAGATCGCTACCACCCACCCAGCTCAAGGCCTGTGCAAACACCCCAGCACAGCACCTTGAAGCAGCATGCCTGCTAATCTGACTATGCTTGACCAGTAGGTGATGATGCGGTAATTACTCACCAACTAATGGAAATTTAGGGGGGGTTCTAATCCTCTAACAAGAGAAATAGGTTGTAAATTTTGTGTGTAGGGGGCTAGTTGGGTGGAATTGCCACCTAGCACCCATCTCTGCGCAGACATGGAATAAATCCAATACCTCTGCTCCTCTTTCTCACCTCTGGGTGATGACAGGTCGCATGAACCAATGGTGGCTGCGAGCTGACATGGCTGCAGGCCTTTTGAGTGACTCTTCCCCTTCGTGCCCTACATGATTGCGGCCGGATTTTGGCCATGTGGGGCGTGGAAGCACTTGCCCTTACCCAGGAGACTGAGCCAAAACGTGGTGAGCTGTGAAAACAGGCAACTTCTATTTCAACAACTCCGCTGACTTCAGCACCTGTTGGAAATCCCAAGGAGCGTGGGCGGGACGGAGCAGGCCTCTGACACTGCGGATCAGTGGCCAGGCAAAGCCAGATCCTAGGGGACCTTTAGGCTGTCGTGACAGGGCTGCCGGTGGTGCTGGGGGCCTGTTTGTCACAGGCTCCTACCTACCCTGCAGATAACCAGCACACAGGTTGTGGCTGCGGATGTCACCTCAGTACCACCTGCTGCTGCTACACTGCTGGACCCTTGGCCTCCTGCACTAGGTTGGTGGGTCCTGCGGCTGTGAGCAAAGAATGCAGCAGCTTGTTGCTGGTTCTCCTCCCCGGTCTGGGCGAGCCCCTTGCCTAGGGTTTGGCTTGGCCTCCGGAAGGCATTGTAGTGGTGTTTGCCTTCTGTCTTGCTCTGGCTAATGGGTCAGGCCCACCTCCTCTTTCTTGCCACAGGTCCTCACAGCCTGACTGTGGCAACATTTCACCTCTGCTGCCTGGAAGCCCAGCCCGCCTCCCCAGTGTGCCATGCTTGCCCTCGGGATACAAGGAGTGCTCAGGAGCTCACATTTTGCACCTGTGGAGCCCCAGCTGCTGATGTAGCAGTTGGTCAGCTCTGACACCTTCAGCCAGGCATCAGGCACACACGCGAGCTGGATGTAATCGCTGCACTGGACAGGCTGGTCCAAATCCAGCAGCGCAATGTCGTTCTTCTGCCCGATGTTGCTGTAGTGCTCGTGAACGATCAGCCGCCTGATACCGCGCACCTGGGTCTCGGGACCCGGCTGAGTCAATTGCGTGCTCAGAGGCAGCAGAGCCATGTGCTGCCGCAGTCCAGCAGTGTTCTGCCACCCGCTTTTGACAAGGCAGAGAGGAGAGCGATGCTACAGAGAGCATGACCACCCTAGCACGCCTTGGGCACAAGGAACGTGGAGCTGAAGGCTGCTGGGAAGCAGTGGCATGTGCGGCCCAGCTTTCTCCTGAGCAGTCTCTCAGTTGGGCTGGGGAGTGTTCAGCCACTGGGTGTCCAGCAGGCAAATGGAACAGGATGGGATGGGGTAGCCCAGGGTGCTGTGGGGAGGGCAGCTGGGAGCATTGTGTGCCGTTCCCTGCTGCCCCTTACCTGGCGTGGATGAAGCAGTGGGCTGCTGTGAGGACCCACTGTGGGCTGATCAGGGAGCCTCCTTTGTGCCCACGTTCTGGGGATTCTGGATGCTCATGATCCAGGGCCAGGCTCCTGGGCAGCTGTGCCACCCACAACACAAAACATGCCGGAGTTCCAGGCCAGGGGCCGGAGCCCACAGGTCCCTCTGTGAGCAGAAGATCGTTACTGTCCTGCTCGATGGCTTGCTGCCGTTCGGGCTGAAGGTCAGCCATCTTCCCACCCCACAAGGTGCTGTATGGCCAAGCAGAGCCAGGGAATCCCATGGGGTGCGCGTCTGTCCACCTGTTGCAGCTTTAGCCTCATAGACAAGCGGTGCCAGCAGCCTGGGTGCTGGCAAGGACCTGACAAGGCTCCCACAGGGGGTTGGGGAAGCAGTGGTGTGGCCTCAGGGGACAAGCGGGCACCCTGCAGTGAATCCCGTAAGGCTTGCCCAAGCCCCCTCCAAAAGAGGGGAGCTTTTATAATCCTCTAACAAGAGAAATAGGTTGTAAATTGTCTGTGTAGGGGGGATCATTTGTTGGAATTGCCACTTAGCACACACCTCTGTGCAGACAAGGAAAAAATCTAATACCTCTGCTCTTTTTGTCTATTGGGGTACTGCACACCAGGTAAGGATGTGTGGTTGTTTGACCCTCGCTGGAAGCTAGAGGCCCACCAACGTTGCTCTCTCACTCCCCTTTCTAGCTGGACAGTGGAGAAAATATGTATTGAGCGGTTCGATGATACACAATACTACTGGATAGATTCATCTCTAATAGAAGAAGAATTACTAAGTATTTGTGTGTGTGACGAATTGAAAGGCACGTACTCCAATCGTGGTGGATCGAAAACAACTTTAATAACAACTGAGCTAACTTTTACACCCTCTCGATGGCTGAGGCTTCAGCCTGGAGTCCCGTTTCAGTAGTTTTCATTAACACAAGAACCACAAGGTTGTCCCACCCTGGCGAACTCCTGCTGTGGCAGGAGTCTTTCTGTCTGTACCTTCCTTAACATGAAAAAGCAAGGCATGCCATGTCCCTGCTAAACAACAGCAAATTTACATCTCTGAAAGACCCTCTGCCATCTTGTGCTTTACTGCTTTTTTTCTTGCTTTCATGGCTTCCCTCCAAAAAGTGTAACTGTGTCTCTTTTCCACGACAGCTCATTTCCCACATCTCCTCCTCCTGTATTTACATCTTAAAAAATTGATTCAAAGTCCTATGTATAGATCTTAAGAAACACAGCACACAAGCTGGAATGAAAAGACAAACATTCTATGTGTAACAGTTTAGACAGCCATCCTGACATCCCTGCAAAAAAAAAACCCTTCCGTCACTTTGTCAATATACTCTAAGAGTATTCACAGAATAGACTCCATCAAAATCTTGACAACTGTGATGTCGGTGCAGACATCATCACCCAGGTGATAATGGTGGTTGTGACACAGAGGGCTTGATCCCATTGCCATTAGCAATGTGCAGAGGGTGGTGCTGACCCAGCGCCTGATTTTCTGCAGCCTGAGACCTAGCAAGCCGTCTCATTTTTGATTCCCACATAGTGTACTGAGTATCAGACATAATAAGCCGACACATGGTTTTAAAATCATGTGGGGTACAAACAGAAGTATCAGAGAGAGACTGTAATAAACAGGCGATATGTGGAGCACCGGAGTCCACGATCAGTTACCGTACGCCTGAGGTTGTTAGAAATGCCACTGGTCCTAAGAAAGGACTCGAGGTAGACACATTAGTGAACCCGTAATTTACTATATGTTCTTGCAAGAGTGGGTGACCTAACAAAGTAGGGACACCTTTGGTCAGAGTTTGTAGCACTTTTACACCATATCCTCATCCAAAAATCATTAGGTTACCTCATACGCCTGTACATATTCATAGCCCGTCCCGCTTCGTATTAAAATGAGTTCCAAGAAGTGATTTCCATAAACTCCTCCCCACTGCGCCTGCTCACTGCTGTTTGGTGGTGGTCCAAACCACCTCTTCGTCACCACAAGTAACCGTCTGTTTTGCACAGACTCAGTTACCCCTTGACTCTGATCCAAACTACAAGTTTGGTTTCAGCAGGTTTTGTATACCTTCAAGGACAAGGGGGAGCTTGAACTAGTTAAATGAAATGCTTTGCCTGAATTTATGACCAATTAGAAGACAGATAAGGAGTTCGTTAGGGGGGAACTGCACCTCATCAAAGAAATCATTTTCTTTTCACAGAGCACATCGTCCTTGAGTGCATAATTTACTCAAAGTATGGTGGTTAGACTCAAACTTATGTCCCAATTGATGTTTCTTCTTCATCAGTGAGGCAGAGTCATTCAAGTGAAGCATTGTTTATGGGAGGTCACCACTGTGGCACTTCAAGCTATCCTGTTAGCAAGCCTTCCTTAACCCTTTCCAAGTGTCTTAATGTAATATTTCAGTAATGTTGAGACATAAGTCCACAGTTTTCCCACCCCGTCACCCATTACTTAGCAAATTAAGCTTTAGGTGGGTCTCCAGGCCTGGTCACAACTGACTGGAGTCTTCTTTGCCAATTATGGCGTTGAAATCAATTGCTTTTTTTTTTTTTTTTTGGTCATGTGCCATCATCATGGTGGAATGACTGGGTTCGCTGGATTCACACATGCGTGAGCTTCATTTTCTAGTGCTTTCTGTGGGGAGGTGGGGGGGGGGGAAATTGTGCATGTGCATTTCCACAAACACACACTTAGGTGAAAAAGCAGCTAAGCAGCAGAAAACGGCTGGTGTTGGTGAAGTTGAGACCTCAGATCCCTCCGCCTGAACTTCGCCCTACAACTCCACAAGTGGTAAGGTTTCCTTTCTACAGCACTGTAACTGGGCAGTAGGGACAATGTCCTTGCTATGGCTATAGTGGTGTATTGTTCCCATGCCATTAGACTTTCAGATCGTCACAGCCTACCCAACAAGTGCAGTTTCACCTCCTGGAGCAGCCAGAGAGGTGGGTGTTACTGAGACTGAGAGGTCTCTTCTAAACCAACAACAGTTAGTTTAGAAAGAATCAAGGTTTTCCTGTCCTGTTATTGCTTTACTTCGAGGCAGAGGACCCATGCTTCTCGTGGCAGGGTTGCAGATGCTGTGGCGATGTGTGAACGACGTTATAGGACAGAATTTTATGCACTGTTAGGAGCTGTTGTTATTTTGCTTTTGTTTTTGATTGTGGCTGGTTGCTATCTTTGTTACAGCTGTGTACACCAATAAAGTTTAGTTTTGTTTAGTTAATCAAGAGTTTCTATATATCCTAAATTCTTCTACAGAAAATACAATAACCCTTTTCAATTTGCAAAAACAACCTTTCCCAGCATTTCCCAGAAGGTGTTTTTTTAAGGTTTTAAGAAAGACCCTCTCATTGTGGTGCTAGTTCAGGAGCAGGTATTACTGGGAAGACACCCAAAATGTCCACATCCCCTGCTTGCTTCCTTTCGTCAAAGGAAGCGAAGCTTGCCATCTATCGAGAAAATCTGGGGGATAAAGTCAAGCTCCTTTTCGAGGGCTATCCGCCCCGGCTCAAATGGATCAGCCAGATCAACATCAGAAGCATTAGCTGGGCTTACAGTACATGGAAGAGGGTGTCAATGGTGGGAGACCTAATGGTGTTGTAGACTTCTTTTGCCCCTCACCCACCGAGAACCAACATGCACCTTTAAGGTCTCGAAAATGACCTGCCAAGAGGTTAACAAACCAGCTGCCATTTTAGCGGCACAGTCCCGAAGTCTGACCCCAACTTTACCCCAGACTTCTGGATGATCAATATTACGACTGCTCGTGGAAGGATCACTTTTAAATGTCCAAAGAAAAGTTGGTTGTAACTCTTCACTATCCATTTTCTTCCCATGTTCCTTCAAAACCTTGATTAGATTCGCCCCCATAGTTCTCAGCTGCTCACCTTCGTCCTGTGGAAGGTAACTGAGCCCATCGGTATCGCTTCCTTGCAGCGTTCGTCCCGAGTTCAGCTGAGCAACCCCACCGGCTCCACAGAAAGTCGTGCCAGTGCCCCACGCTGGGCGCCATTTCTGACGTATTTAAAGGCGCCTACCCCGATCCACGAGGATCGAAAACAACTTCAGTAACAACTGAGTGAACTTTTACACCCTCTCGATGGCTGAGGCAGCAGCCTGGAGTCCCGTTTTAGTAGTTTTCATTAACACAAGAACCACAACTTCCTTACACAAAAGGTTGTCCCGCTGAGCGGGAGCCTTTCTGTCAGTACCTTCCTTAACGTGACAAAGCACGCCATGCCACATGCTAAGCAACACATCATTTACGTCTCTGCAAGACCCTCCATCTCCTGCTTTATTACTTTCTCTCTTGCCCTCATGGCTTTCCTCCAACAAGCACAACTGTGTCTCTTTTCCAGGGAGGCTCTTCATTTCCCACATGCTTGTTCTGCCTTTTCGTGGACTATGGCTGCAGCCGTTTGATCTGTGTTGTTAGAGCAGCTACAAAATTTAACCCTAAAAGCAGAAACAGCCTTGAAGATAAAGAAAGTGAAGACAGGGAAGTAATCAAGAATGAGGTGAACAAACAGTTAGGAGACAGAATAGATCTTGTTTTCCGCTAAAAGGGTTTCCTACCTACTTTCTGTAGGAATGTTTTTGAGAGCAGGAATGTGTTTTTCAGACTACGGAGAAAAGCGTGAAGAGCCTGCACTGAAGGAAAAGACACCCAGCCTTCACCCCTGATGACTACCAGATCCCCTGAGTGTCACTGAGCATGCTCCATCTGGGAGGAGCTAATGTAAATGACTTACTGGAAATCGTGTGCATAAGCCTGCCTTTCCTTAGAAATTGTCACGAATATGTCTAGTTAATCTGTATAAATAGCAGAAATTTTGTTCAAAACGGGTGCAGACATTAGGAGTGATCCCCCTGTGTGCCCAGTCCTGCAATAAAGAATACCAAGGCTACTGAGTTTGATTCTGGCTTTTCAAAGCTTCAAGAGGCTTAGGAGTCGACCCAAGGACAAGGAGAGGTCACTCTGCAATCAGCATCATGGGCAAAACAGACTCAACATGGAAGAAAGGAAAGAAAACTCTAATTCATTACGCTGCACCACACACCCAGTGACACCGGACTTGGGTAATGAGAAGTGTGATATATCTCATTAACTTCAATATTTCAAGCTAAGTTTATCGTACTGGTGATCACAAAACGCTGCCTATCTGTGACCTGGGCAGATTTTGTGTGCCATTGCCGAGACATACAACGTTGTCGTGTTGTCTGCGTAGAGCTGCACTATGAAGAATCCTGGCAAACTCAGGCTTACGCTGGAAGAGTGTGGACTGTCAGTGGGCACTTTGTGTGATATTCATAGCTACTGGAAGCCACTCTCGGAATGGAATTATGTCAAATCAGAGTGTATTTGCCACACTTGCATAATCTTCCCAATAAAACCTGCAAAAACTCAAACCCTCTAGAACTTCAAGTTGTGGCTACTTCTGCGCTCCTCCTGAGAGCTGCAACAGGCATGACAAAAGCAACAGCAATTAAAAGGAAATAAGCTTGGACAGTCTGTTCTCTAAGGTGGTGTTTCAAATGTTTGTTCTTACTGAAAACAGAGAACCCCCCCTGTAATGGCAGGTTCAGCACACTGACCAAACTACTCTCTATAAAATAGACTGATTTACCAAGTTTCTTGGTGTTTCTTATTCCTCTCCCTTTTTAGCTCTCAAATCTGCATGGCTTTGATCTATTTTGTTGGGGGGGGTGGAGGGTGGGGTTTGAGAGGGTGGTTGTTTTCTGTGCCTTCCTTTTTCCTGCTTGTTTTGTCGTGGTTGGATTAGTGCTTGAAGGTGTGGTTGGGTTGGGGGGGGGTGTCTTGTTCTGTGTTCTTTGGGTTTTTTTTTTAAGTGATCCACTATGTAACCCTCATTTGAGAGCAGCTCCAAGCTCTTTCTCGGTGCTGGTGCTTTCTTCCTCAACTAACTCTCTTAACCCCTTGTCTGTTCCATTGAAACGTGAAAGCCCGTGGTAGCCCTGGGGAGCTCCACGCCGGGAGAGACGCGAAACTGTTGAAGTCTGGGCAGCAGGCTGCTGCCAAACTGAGCAGTGCCGAGCGGCGAGGTCACTACAAACGGAAGAACGACTTTATTTGGGTTTCGCCCGCGAAATAGCTGTAACTCCTCCTGCGGTAGCGAAGCGGGGAAAGAGGCGAAGACAAGGCCTACCCCGAAACTGAGCACTGTGCCCCGCGTTCCTTTACAGGCTGCTCAACCCCTTCTCCACGGGACGCCTTCCTGCCTGCGCCCGGGCCGACGCGGGAATCACTGCGCTATCTCCCGCCGCTCGGCCGGGGCGGAAGTTTAAGTGGTGCTAAAGAGAAGCAGAGCGCAGGCCCTGCCCGGCGACAAGCGCTGCTCACCGCGGGGGGCGGCCCCGGGGCAAGCGGTGGCGCCGGGCAGCGGAGGGCAGAGACGCCCGTCTCCCGCCCGTCAGCCGCGGCCGCGCCCCGCCCCGCGGCGCGGGGAGCCGGGGTTGCCTCTACCGCGCCCACAGCGCCTCGGCACCGCCGCTCCCGCTGCCAGCCCCGAGGAGGCGCCGCCGCCCGCGCCCCGCGCCCCCCACAGTAAGTGCCGCCGCTCCGCGGGACAGGGTCCCGCTCCCGCCGCCCCGGACACCCCCCCCGCCCCGCGCGCCCGCGGAAGGGGTGGGCGAGGGCCGCGGCCCCGCCGCGGCAGGACGGGCCCGGGCCCGGCGGCGCCCCGGCTGCCTTCCCGCAGGTGGTGGACTCCGGGACGGCGCTGGGAAACAGAAAGGGGCTCCTGGCGTTTCTCGATCTCGGTGTGGGGGGAAGCGGTGCGGCGGCCGCGGCGGAACTCGAGAAGCCCCCCGGGGCCGGGACTGGGGCACGTCGCTGCCGCCTCCTGCCCCCGCGGCTGCCGGCGCTGCGGAGCCCCCGCACCGCCTCGAAGACGCTCTCCAGGTGGGAGCGGCCCCGGAACACCCACGTCGAGAGTTTCGTCACGCCGAAGTGCGTCGGGGCGAAAGCCGGGCATGGGTTTCTGTTCGGGGCGGCCTCGCCGCCCGTCGTCCCGCTGTGGTTTTCCCGGGCGAAGAGGCAGTCTTTCGGCTGCCTTCAGCCGCGCTTCTGCTGCCGCCCGGAGTGAGCCGCCCCCCGTCAGGGTGGGCTTGGGCACGGTAGCCGGGGCAGTAAAGCAGCTGGCCGCGGCGCGGGTGCAACGCGGCCTTCCCCGAGCTACAGGAATTGGGGTTTGAAGTACTGCTGGTACTGGTAGAACCCGCTTCTGCCTTAGTTTCTTGCTGCTAGTTAAGAAACGAGAGAGACCGCGGGTCTGTGCGGGCTTTGCTCTTTTCGAAAGGCGGCTGGCCAGGCTTTCTGTGCTGGTGGCCTGTGTGTCTCCCGAGACGCGTGTGTGCAGCCTGCCTTGACCGCACAGGCGTGCCTGGAAAGCACAGCACAGTCCAAATGATGTTCTGTCCTGCATGTCGCTTGGTTACGCTCCTTTGCAAATGATGTCCCACAGCTGACTAGTGAAGCACTCATGCTGCCAACTGCCCGCCCGGGCCCAACTTCCAAGCAGTGGAAGATGTCAGATCAGGAGCTGTCGGTTGAAGTCAGCAGCTGGGATGACTCCTGACAACCCTGGTTCTGTCTGCTCAGTTCCCCGTGGGAGCTTTGACTGCTCCACTGGTAGTGGAGCAGTCTGGCCACTGGCCTATCAGGTGCCACAGGCCACAGGTCTGGTCCAAACTCAAACGTGGCTGGTGTGAACATAATCACTTGCTGGCAGCGCTGTGCAATCCAGAGTTGCCCTTCTTTACAGGGAGATGTGCAGCGGGTATTGCAGGGGCAGCTGTTAACAGGTCAGGCTGTGTCATATCTGTAAGAGCACCATGCTTGGGCGAAACCTGGATCCTGTGCACTGTTCCTGTTCTGGTGGGAAGTGTGTTGGAATAGATGGATGTGGTTTAAAAACACAGGAGAAGCCATTGGCACTGCGTGCTGCCAGTAACTCATCACTTGGTCGGCTTTTGCTGGGAAACTACCCCCCTGTGGTGGAAGTTTCTGATTATTCTTTCTAGCTTGCAGCGATTAATGAGCATCTCAGTAAACTTTGGAGACGGTGCAAGTCTGAGCAATTGTAACTTGAAATTCGGCTGAACACATTCCCCTCCTCATCGTGCTACTTTTATTGCTGCTGTGAAATAATAGTGCAGAAAAGCCAAGGTTGTGCATTTGCAGACCTCCAAGGCATAACCGAAATAATTGAGCACATTACGCATGTATCGTGTATTGCATGCACAGGGTACGTTTTTGCCTTAGCCTTATTTAAAAGAGGAGGAGGAGAAAACACCCTCCAGGGAATCAGGTAGCCCGGTATTAGGAGAAGGTGTGTGGCTGTGCCTCACAGCTTCTTCTCAGAAGTTGGTTTGTAAGAGGTGGAAAGCATCTGCAGTCTGTCAAGTAAATCCCGTAATGGTTTACTGAGGCTCTAAGCAGGAATTGGTAGGGGAAGAATCCAAAGAGGAAGTTCTGCAGAGGAAGGATGTCCACATCCTTGGAAGACCAAATGTGTTTGTCGAGTCCTCCAAGTGAGGGCAGAAAAATAAAGTAGATAACTCTCAAGAGATACTTTATCTTTATGATGAAGTTTCTTCCAGGTTTTGGGTGTTCAGTCTTGACTTTGCCTCTTAATAGAGGTTTTGGCCTAGAATTTCCCTTTAGTTTTGTCATTAATTCTTACGTAAGAATGGTAAAATGACGATAAGGGAAAATAAAGTTCCTGAGCAGTATTTTTCATGATCTTAACACTGGATGTGTCTGCTCAAATTACCTGCCTGATCTGAATGGTTGGCAGGACGTTTCCTGTAGTCCTCCTGTATTGATCACCTTCTGTCAGCTTTGATACTGGCTGTACATTTGCCTTACAGCATCCTACATCATCACTGAGACCTAATACAAGGGATTTGGACTGTACTTTGCTTACTTTTTTTTTTTTTTTTCATCCCTTGTAGGCACGTTTGTGGCCATTCCTTGTATTTCCCCAACTGTCTGTAGATCACTTAAGCTATTTTCATCTTCCCCTGCTGAAAAATTTACACTTTGTTGAAGCTAGGTTTTGTGGATCAGATTGATCTGATGCACACAGCAAAATTTAACTGAAAATGTAGTCTCTATCAAGGATTTTCTCACATGGGAAGTATACCTTCTACGCAGCCTGTCTTGCACAAGCAACATAATGTATCTCAATTTAAGAAATTCAAGTAATCTCTCTGTTGGTTGTAATATGGGTACACAGAATGTGGTGCTCCAGGAGGTGATGCTCTAATAACAAAGTAAGTTAGAGACTTTTTAGGATTGGCTTTGGGGTTTCTGTGTGTCTCTATGCTTACAGCCATGAGCAACCATGTTGTCTATTTGATCTGTAATAGAAACGTTTGCAGCATTTTTCAGCTGTGATGTAGCTCACAATCTAGTCTTCTTTACTTGAGACTGGCTTCATGATCAAAGAAAGTGAGTATGGCTTGAAATTAGTTATGGGTTTTTTTTCCTTCATGCCTCCAGCATCTTCAGATCATAAGACCCTGCGTAATGATTTGTGTGGTCAAGTAGAAGTTAAAATGGCCTTCTGTCAGTCGAGCAAGCTAGAAGTTTCACCAAGCATTTTTACACTCTCTCAGGTAGTGCTTTGCACATGTGAGATTTTCTTTTTTTTGACTAAAAGATAAACTGACCTCACCCCCACTGAGAGGTGTGAGCTGTGTGCCTGGAGACTGAGGTTTGTGATGGGCAGAGCAGTAGCACATACCCATGTCATTGGTGTCCCTAACCAATCTCAAAAAAGGGGAAGAGGACAGAATATGTGCTCTATAATCATAGAATAACCTGAGTTGGATAAGAATAATTGAGTCCAACTCCTGGCTCCACATAGGACCAGTCAAAAATTTAGATTAGTAGCCTGTAGTCATATGCTTCAGACGCTGTTTTATGAACTGATCATTGACTCTGTTGCTTGGAGCTGAAAATCACGTCTGTCTTTATTTCTTTCTAGTGGTTCCTGGGATCTCTGCAGTAGCCTTGAATGTACCAAGGCAGATGTGTGAGATGGGAGTCTCACACAAAATGCATGCCCTTTAAATGATGCAAGTTAAAGCTATTACTTAATTTCAATTTACCTTTTGTTTGGAATCCCAGGTGGTGAGAAGAGTCCTGTATCTTGAGGAAACCTTACAGAGACCCTAGAGGCATTAAGGTGCCTTTTAGAACATGAACTGTGGCATTTTAACCCTGGCTGGAGGCCAGATGCCTACCAAAGTCACTCTATCACTCCCATTCTCAGCTGGACCGGGGAGAAAATACATACTGAGAGGCTTAGTAATTGAGGTAAGGACAGGGAGAGATCATTCCACAATCAGCATCATGGGCAAAACAGACTTAACGCAGAATGAAAACCAAAAGCCATCTAATTTATTACACTATACACACACACAGAGAAACCATAGTAGGATAATGATAAGTACAGACTCAGATTCATGATTTCTGTCCCTCCTTCCCCAAGTGTCACAAGGGAAGACGGGGATGGGGGTTTCAGTCGGTTCCTCACAAGTTCTCCTTCTTTGTGTGTGTGTGTGTGTGTATGGGGGGGTGTGAATTCCTCATACTCTTCCTTTGGTCCAGCATGGGGTCTCACCCACAGGAGACAGTCCTTCACAAACTTCACCAACGAGAGTCCTTTCCCACAAGGCTTCAGCATCTCACCAACTGCCCCAGCGTGGGTCACTTCTCTGGGGTGCAGTCAGGGAATCATAAAATGTCTCTCAGTCCATCAGGCGCAGGTCCTCCACAGGCTACAGATGGGATCTCTGCTCACTGTCATATTCCATGGGCTGCAAGGTGAAAATCTGCTCCACCATGGTCTTCTCCATGGGCTGCAGCAGAATCTTGCTCTCTGGCACCTACAATACCTGCTCCCTCCCATTCCCCATTGACCTTGGTGTCTTCAGAGTTTCTTAAATCTCATCTTCTCTGGTGGCAAAATGGTTGCATTTTTTTTTCTCTGAAATACCACAGAGGCACTACCAGCATCATTGATGGGCTCGGCCTTGGCCAGTGACAGGTTTGAGCCGGCTGGTGTTTATTCCCTCAGGCCTGCCAAAAGCTTCTAGCTGCTTCTTGCAGAAGCCACTGCTGTAGCACCACCCCCCCCTCCCGCCCCAAACCCAGCCACACAAAACCACAACATAAACCCATAGTTGGCATTGGTAAGCTAGTGAGATGTACATTAATGAGTAAGTCCAGAAGATACCAGTAGAAAAATCATCAGTTCTATAATTTTAGTCATTGAAAAAGAACTTATGTCTCTTAATAGGTGAATTTTAGTGTTAAATGTGCCTGGCTTAATCCAAGCTCACATCTAACTTTCTGCTAATCATATACTTGAACAGAGATAGTATGGTTTTTATTGTTTTATCCGCAAAAGTTACTGCGGCGCAAGCATATTCAGGGTTATCTGTCCTAAATAGTTGAACTGAAGAAGAACTCCTAACTGTAGTCCATGTCTTTCCTCTATGCAGGAAATATGTGTAACAGGATAGAATGTATTAAATTGTAAGGTACTGAGAAGTGGGGAAAATCAGCTCTAGATGGAGAAGACACACATGTAGGTGGTTATCTGCAAAGATGTTTGTCTCTTGAAGCTGAATACTTAATTTGTGAAGGAAATAAAAACCCTCTAGTTTCCAGTAACTGATTTTCAAGCTCTCTGTCCTCTCCAGCATACATACGACATGCAGATAATGTGATAAATTTGGCTGTCTTGAAAAACATTTAAAGTCATCTGCTCTATACCACGCTGGTGTGACCTCACCTTGAGTACTGCATGTGGTGTTGGGTGGCACAATACCAGAGGGACACGAAACTATTGAAGAATATCCAGAGGAGAGCAATGAGGATGATGAAGGGTCCAGAGGGGAAGTCTTACAAGGAAAGACTGAAGTCTGTTGATTTGTTCAGTCTGGAGAGAAGGAGGCTGAGAGGAGACCTCATGACGGTCTGTGGTTTCCTGACCAGGGGGAGCAGAGGGCCACAGGCTGGAACAGGCTCCTCGGGGAAGGGGTCACAGCACCGAGCTTGAGTGAGTTCAAGAAGCATCTGGACAATACATGCAGTGACGTGCTCTGACTTAGCTGGTCTATGTGTGGAGCCAGGAGTTGGACTTGGTGGTCCTTACACATCCCTTTAAATTCAGGATATTATGTGATTTTGTGCTTAAGTAATAAGTGATCCAGAAAGGCAAAGAAAATATTTCAGCTGTTTGGGTCAAAAAATATGTGTAAGGTAATAATTTTATTCAAAGACATGTTAAAATGGAGTTTATCAGACAAAGTACTACCACATTCCAAAGATTAATTGGGAAACATGACGTCTGTAACCACTCTAATTCTCCATGAAAATGAATTTCTGTTTAGTTTCTAGCTGAACTAAGTTGGTCTGAATGCAACTGATACATAGCAGTGTTGGCCACGTCCAATTAGATTGGCTGTAGTTAGCTATCAAAGTGCACTGTCATTACTGCAGAATACTCTTAAGTGCTTGAAGACTTTATTTTGCATGCAAATACAGCTGAAGTTCTGGAAATTAATCTGGAAATCCCGAAAAAAAAAAAAATATACTAAAAATAGGTTTCTGGAGAGGAGGGGAGCATTGTCAAAAGTGTGTGGGGTGTGTATGCCAGCTAGTGTGCGAGATGTAACAGTGTCTCTGCTGCTACTCAGTCCTGAAAGAAAGACAACCTTCATTTCCTGCTTCCTGCAGCTCTGTATATAACCAAGTCATCAGTGTCGCAGGACATGAATAGTGAAATACTCCTAAAATAAGAGCCCACTTTTTTGTTATGTTGTCCAAAGTAAGTAACTCTCTCTTGGCTTACTGAAAGCATTCTAATGTTATTTTTATACATCCAGAGTCATTTTTATACACATATTTCTGAAGGGGGGATTGGTGCTGCTTTGCTTTAAGGGGAAAAAAAAATAAGAATTTGCTGTTACGGTAATTACTATTAATAAGGATCACAGTTTTACATAAAACAGTGAGTTTAGCACTTTAACTGGTGTATTGTGGTTAACTAATAGGAAATATATAGCTAGGCCATGCCACCATCTTTTCCAAAATATTTTGTAGAATTTCAGATTGTTTAGAGAACATAGTTTCAGAGTGTTGTAGAAGAAACACTGGTACTGGCAGGTACCGTGACCTTCTGACTCATCTGCTACAGAAAGTACTCTCCAAGCAGTGAGTATGCACAGGCATAAAAGACATAGGTAAGGATAAGTTTAGCTAAATAGCTTATAATTAAGCCCTGCTTGTTGAGCCAATTTAGGATATTCATAATTAAGTATGTGTATATTTATCATATCCTTCCCTTTTTTGGTAGAAGAGCATCTGTTTTGTATATTTGCTGCTTGCATTTCCTTCAGAGCTTTGAAGTAATTTTCAAGTCCTAGGGAGGAACCTTTGGCCACCCTCAGCTCATCCCCAGCTATTGACCTCAACTGGGAACACAACCTCTGCATTTTATCAGCAGCACTTCAACTGAATTTTGTATTTCACACTTCTTTACAAGGTGAAACAAAAATCAGCAGAACTGTTGAGCAATGATTTTTTTTAATTCCAGCTCATCTTTATGTCTTCTAGTCCATAAATGTTGGTATTAAGATTTTCTCTAATCCTTCTGTTTATAGTACTGTCTTTATGACTCCTAACTACAGAATTGTCTAGTGTTTTTTTTAAATTCTCCTTCTGATGATACCTTGCCAACCTACATAGAGCTGTACATCCTTGATATATTTTAATTGTAGAGTTTATATTAAGGAAAATAATTTGCTGCTGTGTTTGGGATTCCAGACATAAAACCTGTCTCTCAAGCAGTCTAGACTTGGTCTTATTTACGGTATCACTAGCACTTCTTGCCGTGTTATCTTTTTGGCATGACTGGAATGATTTTGTAAACACCTAGGGGGATTTTAGTGGCAAGTGTAACTTAATCATGCTTCTTATAAGATTAAAAAGTAGAAGAGTTTTGCATAAGATACAGGGAAGAAAAGAAGAATCTAGGTAGAGGGTAGACAGAGCAAGAGAGTCAAAGCTGAGTTTATTTTAGGAGTCTTCAAGTTTGCTAATCTGTCCAAAACTTAGCCAGTCAAGTTAGAAGCAAGCCATTGGTAATCTTTAGCTGTTTAGTGATGGCCATTACTGGAGTGAAATTTCAAATAATCCAGCTCAAGGATTTTTCAAACTTCTGCTGTTCTTGAAATTTTTGTGTAACAAAATTGAGAAGCCAAGTTGTTTTAATGTTAACCTTGTGATGCAAAGGTTGTAACACAAAAACTCTTGCAGATATCTACACAGACAGATCTGCACTGGTGGGAAAGCGGTTTAATATTTCACCACCACCACCACCTCCCCCTCACACCTCCCCCCGCCCTGTTCTTTTAAGTTATTAAAAGCAATTTTAAAAGAACTTGTAAGCCTTGTTTCCCCCACACCCACCCAGTAGTTGACACCATATTAATAGGTGGAATTGTTTCTTGTGTGAAGGTGTCATTCCAGAAACTTCTTAAATGATACTTCTATATTTCTTTGAATTTCAGATTGAGGTCTTGCCTGCTACTTTATGTGAATTCAATTGATTACTTCCAGACACACCCACTTCATTTGTTATTCATTAAAATGTTTGTTATAGTACTTTGGTGTATTGGGTTGGCCTCATGTTACAGAAAAATAAATCTGCAAATTTGGCTTGGAAAACTTATTAAAAGTTACATGTAGCATTAAATAATACTGTAAATGTGATTAAGCTTTGAATTCTGGAGAAATCTCTGTAATCCACGCCACAAATTCGTGTTGTACTGGTCTGCAAAACACCACCCTGGTCAGTGATGCAGAAAGTATGCTGATGGTGACCAAATGCTTTTGTGCAGATTCACTAGCAGTATTTGCTGTACAAGTTGTTTTAAACATGCAGGTGAATACTTAAATTGTCACTTGAAATGTGAAATTTGTTGTTAATACTGGGAAGCTACCTGGCAAAGAGGTGAGGGGGAGTAGCCTACCGAATGTGAAGTCAGTGACAGGCAATATAGTGTGTTTATTTTTACTTACTCCAATAGGGTGTTCAGTGTCATCTCAGTTGATAGGCAGTTAATACATTTTTTCTGCTTCAAATAATAGGCTGGATAGAAGAGATTACTGGAAGTCCAGATTATTACAAATAGGTCTGTCTATTGAAAGCACATTCTAGGTGGCATCGGAAGATGAAGAGCTCAGGACATGGCCCATAATACTTAACTGCAATTTGAACAGCGCTGTCCATCTCCTCTGGCATCCCTGAATACTGGTAGCTTCCCTGTGTTTTCCTGTAAGCTTTGTGTAAGTTATCTTATGTTAGCTGCAGTTTTTTAGAAGTTTCTCAGTATTTCAGCATACTCGTTTTCTAATTAGCTGCTTTGAAATAATTTAAGAGCTTTTTAAAAAAAGAAACCACGTATTTGTGGAAAGATCCTACATTACATGGAGTACCCAGTAGAACATTGGTGTATTGAAAACATTTTGGAGTGTTTGGGCCCAGCTGAGAGGGAATCAGCATTTGAGACCTGTAAAACCTACAGGGGCCTGAACCAGAGCATGTGCTGCTCTTATGTACACAGGAAAACAGGTCACAAAACAAACCTATTTTCTGCTCAAGAACAAGAGGTTCTGTGTAGCTTTGGGGAAGGAGTGCGTATTGTTAGGGTGATAATGCTAAGCAAGCAGACCTGTACTCGCCAAGCTTAAGTGCAGCATGCTCCATTTAACAATCTAATTGTTTTACAGTTTTAGGTGGGAAAAGTAGCACAGGAGTCCACTGCTAAGAGTGCAGTGACAACTGCTTTCACCTTTCTTTGCCTTACAGCGGTGTTGCTTAAAGACTGAACAGTTGCAACACAAAACTGAAAGTTGGTGTTCTGTGTCTTGACAGATAGAAATGCATTGATGAAGAAGCATGGCCATTAACAGATAGGCATAATTCAATAATTGGCTAGGAGGAATACATTTAGAACTCTAGCAAACACCGGGCTAGGGATAATGAGAAATCTCCAGGAGCTTAAATTAACTTCTTGAGACCAAAACCAAAAGACTGAAAATAAAGCTTCATTTTTATAGAAGTTTGGTTTTCTTTTTCTTCTTACTATCAGCAGGATATGGTGGATATTCTCTGGACATTACCACAATAAAGTAATCAAAAGCAAATAAAACCCATTTCGCAGCACGGCCAGGCAGAAGAGAGGTCTTTTTCAAAGCCTCTTCACATTATAGAAGGGGTTTATATACCTAGCATGTCACTCTGAAACTTCTGACAGTGTCCTTTTTGTCCTCTGTGCTCAGTGAACTAAGGGCTTGCTGTGACAAAGTGGTAGAATTGGTGAGCTAAAGCTTTTCTTGGTATTATCTTTGTTTTGGATGGATATGAGCTGAAAACACTTCAGTGAATTTCCCTGTGATAAAAATATCTTGCAGGCTTCTTGTCTTTAGGGAGAGACTCACATGAAGAAAAGTGGGCACACACCATCTGTCCCATTAATTGAAGCTCGCAACTGGGGCATGGTTCTCTGTGATGCTCAGTAGCTGGCATGCTGCCTCGGACTGCGGGGAGCAGAAGCCCCTTGTGTGCTGTGACGGTTGTGGGCAGCCCACGTCTTCTGGTGGTGGCTTGCGGAGGGGCAGGCGCATTACATAAAGTTTCTTGCAAACCTCACACGTGTCACAGTTGTGATTAACTACGTGGAGTAACCACACTCCTTCTGTAATGCTCCAGTATCAGGCAAGAGTATTTGTGGGTGTTCAGGCAGGTGACCGGGTACTTCTGAGATGACACTGTACAATTGAGGGAAATAAACATTTTGTCAATTGATGCTACACAGGTGGCGTGAAGAGCAGTGACCATTGCTAATATCTCTGCTCAGGTATATTCAAATGAAGTTCCCTCAAAGACAGCTCTGCTGCGTCTGCCTAATGTGAAGGCAGTTCTTTTGGGTGCATAGTGTTGCTGCAGGGTAACCCTGAGAATTACATGGGTTAAGCTTGTTTATACCTCAAGAACGTATTGTAGTTTCAGTTTTCCAAGTATGGAGCAAGTGCTGCTTGCTGAAAGCTATGCATCCTGCTAGAAGTCCTTCATAGTCAGAGCTGAGGTAATCCTGCCCTCTGGACAACACCCCTCCCTCTCTCAAACCCTGTTATTAAAATAAAGTACTAGGAAAACAACTCCTCCAAAATTAAACTTACAAAGACCTGTTAGACCCTGCTAGATTTCTCAGTTAAGAAGCATATTGCAACATCATCTGCTCTATTCTCCATATGTGACCACAGAACTTCTTTGAGCACTTGTTCAAGTTCCCTTTGCTGGGCATCACAGCCTTTACAAGCAGCAGAAGACGTGACAACCCAAATGGATCTGCCCGAGGAACAAATGACTCTCAGAAAACAACTGATGGTGTTTCTGTGGCTGGTATTTTCATCGTCAGGCCTGCCCAAACAGCATGATGGTAGAATAACCAGCTTTCTGAACCTGGCATATGGAAGAGTTGATTTGAATGCTGGAGAATCTGTTTTACTGATGTCTGTTTTAGGCAATGTGCTGTTGAACATTCCCACGTGGAAGATGATAGAGATGTGTAGTGTATGATGACAGAGGCCGGCGGGGTATGTCTGAGTGTGACAGGCTCCCACAACTCCTCTTCTGACTTCTGGGATTCTCGGAGTGTGCTGAGCCTGAAGGAGAGCACAGCGCCAGGTGATCATATCCCAAAAGTTACGCTCCTGTATCTGAAAACCGTGGGTGTCTAGGGTAGGGATTACAGTAGAAAATAGCTGTCTGTATGGGCAGGATTGCTGTGCAGCAGGTATTCTGTGACACTCCTGGTTTGCATCTGAAATCTTGAAGTGAATTCAAAGTAACATTATTTAGAGGAAAGAAAAGCCAGTCAAGTCTTCAAAACATAACCGTTTTTCTTCCTTTCTTTCTTTAAAATTATTACAAGGTGTGATATTTATGCATGATTTTTAGCTATAAACAGGCATTGATAGTTAAAATGGGAAACCTGAGGCCGTTCCCAAATTTATGGTATTCTTTAGGAAAAAAGTTAGAGCAATGGTATTTTGGCAGCCCAGCTTAACAACAGAGAGAAAATGGGAAGATAAAGCAATAAATGTATTCTACCATAAACCAGTGAAATAGGAAGATGAAATTGAGAACCTGTGGAAAGACTCCAGGCAGTACCTTCACCTGCTCTTTGAGTACCCTCTTGTTCTGTGCTCCAAAGGAATTAAACTAATTAATTTTACACCCATCTGTTGTTATAGTACCCCTGGCACTATACATGTCCATATATGCAGAGATGTTGATGCATTCTGACTAGCGAGTTTTGCAGTTCCTCTTATCTGTGGGATCCTTCTGTAAAGGAGTTGTGCTCAGTTCTTCTTTCCCCTGCTCCTGTTCTCCAGAAAATCCCCAGAGGTATTTGAATAGTCTAAGATGAAGGCAGCCCGAGGTGACCCAGCAAGAAATAATCATCGCAAAAGGACAATGGGTTCCCCTTTGAACACACACAGTCTGTTAGTAACAGGAGAGGTGTCTAAGTGAATTGCAGCTGGTGGCTGTAGAGCTGGTTGTGTGATCCAGGGTAAATATGTTTACAGCTGTTCAACTCTTACCTGTTTTGGACAAATCAGAACCAAGCTGGAAGGAATCTGTTGGAGAAAAGCATTTCTCAGGGAACTTTTATGCTCCTTTTGTTTTGCAGACATTTTCATGAGCATTTCATTGTAACTGGTAATATTCAGCCGTGAGTATAATTTGAGAGAGTGTATTCTTACATAATACACATCCATCTTTATACACAGTTTAAGAGGCAATTCATAGAAAGCTAAACGTCATTATACACAGGAGTGTTTCTCAGACACCTAGTGTTAATGCCTGTTTACTGATGAATGAAATGCAAGGTGCTTTGCAAGTTGTCTTTCTCCCTGCAACTCATCTCTCTGCTTGGGATTTTTTTGTAGAGTGCCAAATCCAGACAGGTTTCTGTAAATTTCTCTGTAGCGGCTGCATGTAGTTACACGTATGGCAAGTCAGTGTAGTGTGTCTGAACAGTGTTCTCCTTTGCATTTTCCAGGCTGAACATGCCCAACAGGTGGCCTTTCCTTACAGGAGAGGTACTTCCACCCTCTGACAGGCTCTGCGGCCTTCCTCCACACCAGCTCTGACAGATCCGTATCTTCTGGTGCTGGGGGCTCCAGCTGGATGCAGCAGAATCATAGAATCATAGAATGGTTAGGGTTGGAAGGGACCTTAAAGATCATCAAGTTCCAACCCCCCTGCCATGGGCAGGCTGCTCAAGGCCTCATCCAACCCAGCTGTGAGTACCTCCAGGGAGGGGGCATCCACCACCCACCCCCCTGAGCACCTGTTCCAGGGTCTTAGGAGAGCGAAGTAAAGGAGGAGAATCACCGCCCTCCTGCTCCTGCCCACACTGACATTGATGCAGCCCAGGGTGTGATTCATTTCCTGGGCTGCAAGTGCACATTGCCACCTCATGTCCAAGTTTTTGTCTACCAGTGGGAATTTCCTTAATCTTACCTACTGTTTCTAGATACCCTTATTTAGTATTTAAAAATCCAGTTACCATATTGCATACTTCTAATACTCATAAGTGCAGAATATTACCTCTAAATGCTTTGGTTTTGGTGACAGTATTAAGGGATGCTTAGAGATGGAGAGGGTTTGTTTATTGTGGAATTGAAAATACACAGCAGCTGTCTGACTGTTCAAACTCTTTTCCTAGCCACTTTACTATAGTAAAGAAAGTGCAAAGCAGCTTGTATTTTTTATTTTTACATATTTTTCTTTCAGATTCCCTTCCATGCTTGTGAACATGCTTACAGTTCCCACCTCTGTCCTTAACCTGTGTGGCTAAATAGGAACAGGGGGGCGATAACTTATTTCAAAAAGAAAGAGGAAAGGAAGGAACTGACAGTCCCTCAGCCTGTATTAGGGAAAGCACGCCTAATTTATGAAAAGCAATGCATAGCCTTAATCTAGGAGAAACAAGTAAGGTCAGAACAGTGGAAGCAGACGTTTAACTGTGGCAGGTGACAGCCTTAATTTTCAAGGAAAATGTGACTAGGAGGATTTTTCCCATTTTAGAATGACATGCCTGCACATAGAATAGAGTTCCATTTCCAAAAAGAAGTACTCCTAGCTAATGCAAAAGAAGATGGAGGTTCCACGAGGCTTAATTCATTTAACATTTAGCTGTGATACTTCCCCAGATCTTCTGGTGTCATGTAGCTGTTTAAGAAATTTTGGTTGTTGGTTTTTTTGTGAAAGAAATTCAAATTTACATCAGACTTGTAAAAGTTTTAAATGGAGAAATGTCATCTCTTCAGATCATTTAGATGAAAGAAGCAGTTCAGTGCAGAATCCTACACCTTTCAGAGTAACAGAAAATGTATATATGATAAGTTCTGTGTGTTTTTATAAGTATTATTTCCTTTGGTTAGAGTTTCTTTCCTATGATTCCTGTTCATGTGTAAAATACAGCTGGACTGAAGAAACACAGGCACCAGCTCCTAAAGTATTACACTTGCAGGTTCCCCTTGAAAGATGGTGCTGGTTCAGGTAATGTACCTCTCTTGTCTGGCAAGGACACCTTTTTTGTTTGTCAGCCATGGGAAGTTAGAACTTTGAGCCCTTTCACCCTTCCTTGGGTAGGATATGTAGATTGGGAACCTGTTTTTCAGATCTAAAATTATGGAAATTTTAACCTTGCTTAAAAATTATTTGCATAGCTTAGAATGAAAATCTTAACAGTAATGCAGAATAGCAATTAATGCACCTCCTTGTTAGCCATAAGGAAGCATACCTTATCAGTAGCTGTATAATAAGGAAATTTTACACACTGTCCTTTGGATAGCATAATTTTTTTGTTTCAAATGCTTTGCAGATGGTACCTGACAGTAATAATGACTAGCTACAGCACATTCCAGGAAATGCAGCTGTTTGCCCTCTTGCAAAACAATACATGTATTTGTTTTAGAGAGTGTGCAAGGAGACAAATCCTCTGGTGACTGATATGCTTTCCTTACTGGAAAGTTTCAAGCCAGGAGTCTGAATTGTTAAGAAACCACTTCATCCAATGCATGTTAAAACCAGTATGCACTTCTCTAGCAATTGACTGAAACCATCTCTCTCGCTGCAATCATCTGCCACTTTGACTCAGATTTTTCTCTTCCATTGTTTTCCAAATAGGAACTGTAATGACGCTTCTCAAGCTTCTTTCTTGAAAGGAGAAAATACCTGAAGCCTTTTAAAAACAATTTTTGATACCACAGAAGTAGAAATGTGTCCATGATTTTACTAAGTGTTCATTTTATTTTCTTAGTAGGAAGATAAATTTAAGGAAATTGAACTTAAAAAGTGAGGTTTGTAGTATGAAGTTAATCAGTATCAAACTAGTGATGGGCATTTTTGTTACTTTCGCTGGCTGTGCAATTTTAAAAAATAGTATGTCTCCAGAAATAAATTTCACTGATGTACTGAATATTATCCACTTTGATTCACAGAAATATTTTCTGCTGTTTAATCGCTGATTACCTTGGGATTCATGCTAAACACTTTTTGCTAATGTATGCAGTGATGGCTTGAAATCAGGTGACACTTGCCAGAATTGTTTTGGCTTTAACAATTAAGACATTGCCTTAAGACATTCCCTTAATTAAGACTTTTGGTAAGTTAAGGTTTGGTAAGTTAAGGTCCTGTATGCACTTACACAAATTTCATTGGGCTCTTGGTGGCTGTGTTTTAGGAAAGGGTAACTGGAAGAAACCTGGCTTTTGAATGACAGGCTTCAGGCCCATGCAGTAACTGTGGGTTGTGGTTAGGGTCAGACTCCATTTTAATTCTGTGCAGGTGCTTGCGCCCTCTACAGAAGTAGCTGGGGGATTGCTCTGGTACTGGAGGCTTCTGATGATAAAAGTTGTACTTGTTTTTGTTGGTTTTGGCTAGTCTCTTCTCGTTTTCATTCCAGCCTGTAAGCTGAAATAACTCTTTCCATTACCTGCTGTTCAGCTTCTGAATGTTTTTATAGACTGAGCTCTTCTGTAATGAGGTTGCTTGTCCAAAGAGTAAATATGCCATACGCTTCTGGCTGCTGCTACAGGATGGGCCCTCCCTTCCCTTGACTGCTGTGCTCTGCATTTCCTCTGCTTTGAATTCTGCTCTCCTGAAGAGTGTAGGTACACAGGTATTTTTGTTTATGTACACACATATATGTCTGTCATAAATAGCATTTCTAGGTGAAAGTTTTGTCTCTGCTGGAATTACTTTTCTCTTTTTACTGCAGAGAAACTGGTGGGCTCTTTTGCTAAGGGTTTCATGGTGCATAGATACACCTTGGGTTTAACTGGGCTTGTACTGTGGCAGCAGTTCTGGAACAGAGGTAGCTGCTCATCTAAATTTCGCTTGAGGGTGAAGAAGGCCCAATTTTATAACATAAATTTCCAGTCAGCAGTAGAGACAATCCATGGTGTTTCTTTATACTGACATTTACAACATTTCAGGCAGTGATAGGTGTTGGGACAGTGGGTATGTGAGCCTCCAAGGAAGCCTGTGGGGTGAGCATTGTGCTGGAATGATCCCAGGCTGTTGGGAGTGGATCTGATGTCATCTTCTTGCCCACCTCCACCAGTAGAACTGGGTGCTGTGCAATGGCAGAGATGGTTGCTGAAATGAACAGGATCAGTCACCGATGCTGACAAGGCAGGTATGATGCAATGACAGCCAAGCTAGGGACACTGTTGTGGCAGACCTGAATTTGGGCCTGGAAATGGTCAGAAAGTTGGCAGGTTCGGTGCAGATTGAGTAGACAGAAAGAAATGCAGTTCACCTAGGAAGACTGTAGAGGTTGGATAATGTCACTTAGTTGCCAAGCCCACTTAATGCCTGAGTGAATGTAAAAGAAACTTGGGCTGAGAAATCGGCTAGTTTTGGAAGAGTGGGGTGAGTGTGACTTCAAATGCAGGAGGCCCTGTGTAATCAAGCAGTGAAGGATTAGGCATGAGAGATACAGGTAGAGCATTGGACTGGTCACTGTGAATAAACAACTAAAGGAAACTGCATAACTAATGCAAATTTAATGTGAGCTAATTACTTTTCAACCTCAGATCAGAAAAGAGATGATGGAATAATATTTTTTTTTTACCTATGGGGTCTCCAGTTGGTTAAAGGAATGATGATACTCACTTACCACTGGGTAGGGGATGAAGAAACAAGACATCCTTAAGAGCACACAGTCCATGGCTTTTGTGAATTTATGTAGGAGACCTGAAGTTGTGGTTTATTGCTTAACCTCATGCCAAGTATCTGTGTCATCATAGAGATAATTACTGCATCCTACCATTGTAGTCTTACCTTTTTCAGAGTGGCAATAGACTGGTTGATTTGTCATGATCTGGTGGCACAGGATCTTTTTATTTTGTTACCAGTTGATGTTATCCTCTCTTTGCTGAAGGATTCAAGTGAGTAAGCACTAATTTCACCCACATCTTTTTGCCTGCCAAAAGTGTCATTCAGTCCTGCTCCTGTGCCCATATTATTTCCTTCCTTGTGTCAGCAGAAACATTCATGTTCATCAGACTGAGGAACTCAATCATGAGATCAGTTAGCCTTTTTTTCCCAGCAATTCTTTTCTGTGAAGCAGTTCTGCAATCCTGTGTGCCACACAGCTAAACAGATACTTGCACTACTACAGAGAGCTCTCAGGCTGGTTTGAGAAGGCAAGAGAGCGTTGGTGTAACATGTCTGAATTGTGCAACCACTTCATTTGGAGGCAATGCTTACAAGATTGTGTTCATGAAAGTCTCAGTCTGACTTTGTACCTAGATACACTGGTGTGTATCCCATTTCACTGAAATTAGCTGTGCTCAATTTTGTTCATGCTTTTTTGTTTATGTTTTGTCTTTTTATGTTAAGGATGACTCTCATCTTTGTGGGAGGCATTGCACAAACTCTTATGTTCCTTTCAGCCAAGTTCTATTACAGAAAGTTTGGTTAAATGTGTTGCAAGGTTTAACCTTACCTAAAGTGTAGAAGAAACCTTCTGTTAGCCTGGTATTTACCCTTTCAGGACTCCCTATTAACATTTTTCCTCTAAGAAATGCACTGTCACACTATGCACTAACAGTCACCAATGACTCACTAGTGATTTCACAGAATCACAGAACGTTGGCTGTTGGAAGGGACCTCTAAAGATCATCTAGTGCAGCCCCTCTGCAGAGCAGGATCACCTAGACTAAAATTTCCATATAATAAGTCTAGATTGGGAAAAGACCATAGAATGTGTTAGGTTGGAAGAGCATCTAGTCCAACCGTCCCCTGCACTAAGCAGGGACATTTTCACTAAATCAGGTCACTCAGAGCCCATCAAGCCGGACCTTGACTATCTCCAGGGATGGGGCCTCCACTACATCTCTGGGCAACCTGTTCCAGCGATCTTCCACCCTCATATTGAAGAATTTTTTCCTAATATCCAACCTAAATCTATTCTTTTCATTTTAAAACCATTAGTCTATGTCCTGTTGCAATGTGCCCTCACAGACAGTTCTTCCCCAGCTTTCTTTCAGTTATGGGAAGGCCACTATAAGGACCCCCTGGAGTCTCCAGGCTGAACAAGTCCAGCTCTCTCAGCTTGTCTTCATAGGAGTGGTGCTTCAGCTCTTTAACTGTTTTTGTGGCTCTCCTCTGGACGCACTCCAACAGGTCCATGTCCTTCTTGTTTTGAGGGCTCCAAAGCTGGATGCAGTACTCCAGGTGAGGTCTCACCAGGGCAGAGTTAGAGAGGCCGAATCACCTCTCTCAATCTGCTGGCCACACTTCTTTTGATGCAGCCTAGGATGTGGTTAACCTTCTGGGCTACAGATGCATGTTGGTGGCTTCATGTTCAGCTTCTCATCCATGAGTACTCTCAAGTCCTTTTCCTGAGGGCTGCACATCATCTCCTAACCTGTATGGATGACAGGGGCTGTCCCGACCCAGGTGCAGGACCCCGCACTTGGCTTTGTTGAACCTCATAAGGTTCACCTGGGCCCACTTCTCCTGCCTGTCCAGGTCCCTCTGGATGGCCTCCCATCCCTCTGGCACATTAACTTTTCACCACTCAACTTGGTGTCATCAGCAAATTTGCCGAGGGGGCACTCAATTCCCCTGTCAGTATCAGTATTAAAGATACTAAACAGCACCAGTCCCAGCACAGACCCTAAGGAACACTGATTGTCACTGTCTTCCATCAGGACTTGGAGTCATTGACCACCACCCTCTGGATGTGATCATCCAGCCAATTCCTTATCCGCTGAACCGTCCACCCATTAAATCCATCTCTCTCCAACTTAGAGAGAAGGATGTTGTGGGGTCCATGTCAAAGGCCTCGCAGAAATCCAGACAGATGACATCTGTAGCTCTTCCTTTTTCCACTGATGCAGTTACTCCATTGTAGAAAGTCACTAGATTGGTCAGGCAGGACTTGCCCCAGGTAAAGCCATGCTGGCTGTCTTGAGTCACCTCCCTGTCCTCCATGTGCCTCAGCACAGCTTCTAGGAGGAGCTGTTCCATGATCTTCCCAGGCACAGAGGTGAGGCTGACAGGGTTGTAGTTTCCAGAGTCCTCCTTCCTACTCTTTTAAAAATGACTGTGATGTTTCCTCTCTTGAGTTAGTGGGTTATTTTCATATGATCTACTTTTGAGGTCACCATTTCTGAATTATGTTTCACTTTTGTTATCCCGTCTGTCTTTAAAAAGCTTTCCATACCCAGGAGTGCTGATGTAAGCTAACAGGCCTGTAGCTGGTCAGGTCACTTTCTTCCTGTCTCCATTTCCCTTCATTTGCTGTTTTGTAGTTTTCCAAAATTACAGATGAAATTTACTCAACCTTAAATCTGTATAATCAACATGTGTGTATAAGAACTTTTTAGAAAGTTTTGTGGAGTGTTTCAAATCTGAAATGTCTTTAGGAAAGGTGTTTAGGAAATGTCTTTAGCCCAGTTTTTCAAGTATATTTTTTGTTGGAACATGGAGTATTTTAATACACCGTGGCTTTGTTTCTCAAATGTAAACTTGCATACCAAGCTGCCTTTGTGTAAATGCTTATGCTCCATAACCTGTATGTTGTGCCACTGTAGTGTTGGGAATTTATTAGTACAACTTGCCGAAGTGAGAGATTTACTTTGGAACGTAGGGAATGTCTTAAGCACAATAGATGTGTGGAAAACAAAAGACGCCAGACATTGATGTTTTTCCATTAATCTTAGCCTTTCTTTAGCTTGTCCAGTGACTTTATTTTGTACTTAGCTCTTACGAGCATATCTGTTTTCTCAGTACCAGCAGTGCCGGAGCTGCATTCCAGGATGTATTTGAGAAGTGCCATCTGCAGTCCATATGTATGTGTTCCTGTGTTTTAGATAAACCCTTTGCTGTGTAAACATCTCAATAAATAAATATGTAGCTGACATATGTGTCCAGGTCAAAATCATCTTATGTTTATAATAACCACACAGAGTTTTAAAAATATGCTTCTTTAGCAGTTGTTTGTCTCAGTATAACTTTTCAATGCAAACAGCAGGTCACTACAGGTGAAAGAAGCACTGGGATTTTGAAAAATATTTTAAGTATTAAGTAATGGAGGAAAACTGGTAGTATTTAATCCTGAACTGGAGTCTCTTTTTGAAAATACACACAAAAGTTAAAATTATTTTTCTTAAAATGGATAGGCTGGATCCTGAGTTACTTGTTGCTGTTCTTTGTTTTGTTAAAGCTATAATGCAGAAGTTCACTTCAGATAGCTTTAGTTGTGACAGAGATACTTGAAAAATAATCGGGACAGTACACAGAATCCAAGATGCTGGGGCTTGCCTTCTCTATTACAGTTTTTAATTTATTCTCTGCTGAACCAGAATGGTGACGGTTTGATAGACATAGGTGTCTGATTTTACTGCTTAGGACTTTTTCCACCTTCTTCAAGAGATAGGTGAAGGGTTATTTAGAGATTTGTAAGATCCATTTAGTGAGTAGACTAGGGTATTTACTGATAGTAGTTTTTTAAAAAATGGGAGGGGGGCGCCAACTGCACACACACTTGTAGCTAGCAGTGAATATCTAGATTATGTAATCTGTAATCAAACTCAAAAAATAATGTTTTCTGGCCTGCAATGCTCAGATAAAAAAGGAAGTAGAAAAGCATCTAGTGTAGTTGGTGGGATAGTGTTGCAGTTTTGTGAGGTTGATCTTGGTGGGCTTCTGGCCTCCAGCCAGGGCTAAACCACCACAGATATGGAACAAGAAGTGGGATTAATGTGTGTACTTTCTCATGCTGCTGCATAGACTCACACTGCTGTTTTCCTTGGCTGTCACCACTCAGGTAAAATAAAAAAACAAATGCCATAACAGGAATTATTTTAGGTGGTTAAAATGGTGTGGGAGGGTCTTTTGAGGTGTTTTCCAGTGGAGTCTAATTCTTCCTAAGTCTTCAGAACCTATATCGTTCTGTTAACAGCAGCAGCAGCTGAAATGGATATGGAACCCAAAATCTTCTCCTAGACTACCAAACCTTTCCTTTAAACTGTCTCATGATTCAAAGAAAGTGCAGAAATGCAAGTAAAACAATCAGCAGCTTTGTGAATTGGATCAGAAGTCTAGTTGTATATTTGGAAACTCATATCTGATTAATAATATAAAATCTCCAGAAGGCAGCTCTTATACCATTGTTGTGAAGGATTTCCATAGGTAGATCCAGTTGAAGAAAGTGTGTGCCATCCTCCAAACTGAGAGGATGTGAGTCTGATTTGACTCAAAAGCTTGAACTAACAAGCCCCACGAGATGTCTCCTGACAATAATACAGAGAGTTTGTTTCGCAAGCTCTTGACACAGTTTTGTGATTAAGTTTCTCCTTGTGAAGAGACTATAAACCAGCACAATGCAGTCTACCAGGACATGTGTTTTGGACTCTTCACGCCCACAGCTAGCCAAAGCACCAAGTCGGTGTCATAGGAAACCTTGTCCACCAAAACACCTAGAACCTCATGGCAAACAGAACTTTCCAGTTATTCAATAAAAATGCTTCACTTGTCATTTTTGGCAACTAAATTCCATGGTACTTCTTCACCACACGTGGGATAGAGTCATTTGGTATCAATGTATGTGTTTCAGGGGTTTTGAAAGACCTTTGGAGATCCCACAAGACTGGTCAGTGAATTAGCTCAAAGCCTTTGTGACTTGGCATTATTTTGCAGTGGTGTTTCTAAAAAGTAGATCCAAGCAGAATAGATTCAGGTTTGCCTGTTACACATCAGGGGAGGTTGTTGGAGCCTTTCAGTGCATTGGCAGGATATATATGGTGAGGCTGTGGAGGTCCACAGTAGTTAATCAGCAGTTAGGAAAGATAGGTGCATATATGTAGTAGAACTTTTGAATGCTTTATAAATTAATGTAACTTTTGTTCTAATTTCAGGTTTACCTTTACAATATGAACAGATAACTCCTATTTTAGTACCCTTAATTACTGTAGTTTAAAAAAAAAATGTTAAAAAAGAAATGCTAGTCCTTAAAGACTAAGAATAGATTTGGCCTAGTACTCTAAGAGGTAGTTCTGCTTAATCCCACAGAGGAGTAATATTTAAAAAATGTGGATAGGTTGATACTGGGACTGGATCCAGCAGTTATAAATTAAGCATTTATAACTTCAAAACATTAAAAAGTTGCACAGATGTTTGAATGTACAAGTAGTTCCTTTAAGTAAATGTTGTCATGATTCTTAGTGATCAATGTGGTATTGTCCTCTTTTATTTACACATTAGTTATATAAGCTAAAAGCTTTAACCTAATGAGTTATGAAATGTATTTCCCAAGTTACAGATTTATGAACTATTAAATGTGTTCCTGATCCTTCCTGATTGTATTTTTATCTGTTTTTATTTATCACCTCCAGTGCTGTTTCAAATCCTTTTGTACGTGGTTATCTACAACCCACCTCTGCCTCCAGTGCTTCTTGAGCTGCAGATGGTCAGGAGGGTGACCGGTGGCATTACTGCTGTAGATGTCATGTGCTTTGACCACTGCTGGAGGTAGAGTTCTGGGACAAATAGACCTTTGATCTGTTATGGTGCAGCTGCTCTTTATGTTCACAAGTGATTACTTAAATGGAGAATAACTAATAGCTGTGTTTTTAAAACAGTTGTAAGGTCACTGCAGCAAAAGCCACTAATGCGTATGCTTCACTGGTAGTGTTAACCCTCTGATTACCTAGCCAGACTTTAAAGTTTGAAAGACTGCTTGAACTGGGAGGTTTCTAGTGCTGTAAAGAATGTGTGTTTTTCCTAATGAGGACCCTAATGTGTTCTGAGGTTTAAAGGTAGGGTAAGGAAACTTCTGGCAGGTTTTTTTTCTCCTGTGTCAGACAGACACTGACTGTCAGACACCACTGGATCTTTTACTATCATGAGGATAAAATAAATTTTTTTAAAAAATAAAAAGAAAAGCAGTCCAAGATTGTTGGCTGATCTCAAGGATCACCTCTTCCAAACTCAGGAAATCCCAACAAGCAGAAAACCAGCAGAGACATCAGGAGGCCTGCATGCATGAGCCAGGAGCTCCTGACTAAACTTGGACATAAAAAAGAAATGCGCAGGAGATGGAAGCAGGGACAAGTGACCCAGGAGGAATACAGAGCTGCTGTCCAAGCATGCAGGGATAGCCTTTGAAAAGCCAACCTTGACCTGGAGTTGAATCAGTGAAGGAATGGAAAAGGCAACATGAAAGGCTTCTTCAAGTATATTAACAGCAAAAGGCAGGCTAGAAAATCTGCTGCTGAATGGGGCAGAGGAATTTGTGGCAGCAAAAACACAGGGGTACTCAACCTTTGCTCCAGACTTCGGGGTAGGGAGCACTTAAGCAAACTGGATGTACAAAAAAAGCCCAATCTCTACTATTTTTTTTCATGGCAAATGAAACAGGTTCCTGAAGAAAACAAATGCCACTGGTGTCTGCCAGAAGGAAGAAATAGGGAAACAGAGGGAGTTCTGCATCACTTTAGTTCCTGGGAAGATGATAGAGAATATCATCCTGGAAAGCATTTCCAAACATATGAAGGACAAGATGGGAACTGGAAGAAGTCAGGATGGATTAACAGAGTGGAAATCATATTAGGGGTTGGGGAATTACCCAACCTGATAGCCTTCTACAGTGAGATGACTTGGTAGATGAGGGGAAAGCAGTGAAGGTTGTTACCTTAACTTTGATAAGGCTTTTGACACACATTCTCTCACAATATCCTTCTAGACAAACTGACATAGTACTCCTTAAATGAGTGCACAGTGAGGAGGTTTGAAGACTGGCTGAACAGCCAGGTCCAGAGGGTTGTGGTCAGTGGGATCAAGTCCAATTGAAGGCAGGTCAGGAGTGGTGTACCACAGGGGTTTGTACTGGGGCCAGTACTGCTTAACCTCTTTTAAGTGACTTGGATGCTGGAACAAAGTGCACCCTCAGCAGGTTCACAAATGGAAGGAGGAGTGGTGGGTTGTGCTGCCATTCACAGGGACTCGGACAGGATGGACAATTAGGCTGAGTGAAATCTCATAAAGTTCAGCGAGAGGAAATGCCAAATCCTGTACCTGAGGAGGAAATTCTACATGCACAAGTACGTGCTGATGCCTGATGTACTGGAAAGCAGCTCTGTAGAGAAGAACCTGTGGTTCCTGGTGGACACCAAGCTGACCATGAGCCAGCAGTGTGCCATTGTGGCAAAGGCTTAATACCTTTTGGGCTGTTTTAGTAAGAGATTTGCTGGAGGATCAAGGAAGGTAGTAATTTTTCTCTTAAGCACTGGAGAGGCCACATGTGGAATTTTGTATCAACTTCTGGGCTTCTCATTTCAAGAAAGATAATTCACTTACTGGAGTAAGTCCAACAAGGAATCAAAAACACAACTCTCCTGAGAGGAGAGTCTGAGGGAGCTGTTAAGCTTGGAGAAGATAAATTTTAAGGACTATCAGTATGAAGAAGAGAGACCCACCCAAAGTTGTTGAAATGTGTGGTGACAAGTTTGAGGGATCTGTCATATTTTGATTCCTACAGAGGTTGGGGTAGCTGCTGCCAGATGCCAGAAGCAATGACTATCTTGGAAATCCTTGGAAAACACAAGTTTCACATGGCTTTACTGCTTAAGCCAGTGGCTTCTTTATCCATTTTGAACTGGTTTCCCCCTTATTGCTGTTGACTGTGAAAAATATCTGACATTCTGCTTGTTTGGTAAAAATATGTATGTGTCCTGGTGCTTGTGATAAAATTTGTATTTCCAAGCTACTCTAAAGATTAGCTCAATAAATTGAAATTATTTTGTCAAAATTAACAATTTATATTCACTGGATTTGAATGCAAAAATAATGCCCTTTTCTCAGAGAAGTAAAATGACTGCATTATACTTCCAGAAGATCATCTTGCTTTGAGTTTTCCCTGCAAGAGATGCTCGAGTTGCAACAGCAAAGACTTGGAGCTCTATCATTGAGGAATCCCCCCTGATTTTCTGCACTGTCTCTGAACAAAACTAGAACAGAATTTAACCTTCTCAGGAGCCGCAAACTCTGCCTCTGTTACTTAACATGTTATTTAACCACTTCTACTGATCCATATATACACAAAAGGAAGCAGTGCTGTTGCTGATAGACAGACTTCCTGCCTTGGCCTCCAACTGTATCGCACCACCACATTTTTGAATGCCTGCCGGAAGCGGTCGTTCTCTCTTCGGCATTTGGACACCGATTTCCCATTTCACTTGCAGCAGTATGGCCATGAATATCACTCCTTATGTTTATGACATCCTGCCTAACTATGCTGGAATGTGTGATGTCATCAACTGACACTGTATCTCAGGCCATATTCCACATAAAGTGGTCTAAGGCATCATCACTCCCCAGAGATAGCTGTCCTTCTGAGAATATTAAATCCTTTCTGAATGATGCAGGGCTAGAGAAGGTTTCTGGGAAACTGTCTGTCCAGATACAGATGACATAGAGGTCACAGTCATCAGCACAGTAGCATGCTTGGATGGTTGAGAAATACTATTTCTCTATACCTGTATGCAGTAGCTTCATCCAGCACAGGTGGTATAAGAGAAATGTCTAGCATTTTCTTACTGAACTTGTCATGCTTTATTGTTGACAGTTAACAACCATAATGAATCACATAAACAGAAGTATGAGATCTTCCTCCTTGTGGTATCTTAACCCTGGCTGGAGGCCAGATGCCCAACAAAGTCACTCTGTCACTCCCCTTTACTGCCAGAGCAGTTTCGTACCCTGGCAACGTGGCAGTCTGTGACAAAGGATGTTCATCTTGAGGCCAAAAGGTGGGGATCAGTCTATGGTAGCATCCCAGTTCTGTGCTGAGGCTGTGCTGTGGCCAAAATGTCTGATAATTAGTGCTGATAAAACTTATGAAGAAAGCTGTGTTTTGAGGCTAAGGGAAGATGTTTCCTCACCTCTTAACCACACAGCTTTTGAGTAGAGTCAACGTCAGCTTGAAAACAACGGCTGTTCCTGTTGGGAAACCAACAATCTCGGCATGTTTGTGACAGGCACACAGGTTTGGAAGATGCGTCCTGCACGGTAGTCTGGACAGTTGGCAAGGTGGTTGCTGTTTCTTAGGGCATCAGTGCTGCAGACGCTTGGGTGTGATTGCAGGTATTGTGTGAGTGGACAGTGTAAACTGTACAGATGAGACCAGCAAATTGTGGTGGCTTGATCCTGGCTGGAGGCCAGATGCCCACCAAAGTCGCTCTGTCACTGCCTTCCTCAGCTGGACAGGCGAGAAAATATGTATTAAGAGGCTTAGAGTCGAGATAAGGACAGGGAGAGATCATTCCACAGTCAGCGTCACGGGCAAAACAGACTCAACACGGAATAAAATTTTGAACCATCTGATTTATTACAGAGAGAGAAACAGGACTAGGCTAATGAGAAGTACAGACAAATCTTAAAACACCTTCCCCCACCCCTCCCTTCTTTGTGGACTCAACTGAAGTCATTATTTCTCTTCCATCATATTCCCCCCACCCTGGAGATGTCACAGGAGAGATGGGAAATGGGGGTTTCAGTTAGCTTCTCAGAAGTTGTTTCCCTTCTTAGCGGTGGTGGAGGAGAGGAGGGCATTTCTCACGCTTTTCCCCTGTTGTAGTGTGTGTGGGTCCCACCCACGGGAGACTGTCCTCCATGAACTTCTCCAACCAGAGTCCTTTCCCATGGGGTTTCAGCTCTTCACCAGCTGTTCCAGTGTGGGTCACTGCTATGGTGGGCAGTCATAAAATCATAGAATGTCTCTCAGTCCCTTAGGTGCCAACTGCTCCAGCCTGGTTCCACAGAATCACAAGTCCCCCCAGCAAACCTGCTCCGACATGGGTCTCTCTCTCTCTCTCTCACTCATCTCTGTGTCTCTTTCTCTCTCCATGGGCTGCAAGTGCTGGCAGGGGCTTGCCTCAACATGGGTCACAGCATCTCCTGTATGTCCCACCTGCTCCAAATGGGCCTTTCCATGGGCTGCAGGGGGGGTGTCTCTGCTCCCTGTCATCCTCCATAAGCTGTAGGAGGACAACCAGCTCTGCCATGGTCTTCTCCATGGGCTGCAGGGGAATCTTTTTCTCTGGGGTAGCAGAGATAGATATAGTAACAGGACTTTATAGCAAAATACGCAATACTCATGATACACAATGCAGTTTCTCAGTGAACCGCACAACTCTGGCCATAGAGCTCAGACCTCTCCCAAAACTCGACCATCCCCAAAGCCACGCGTCCTGGACCTGCCTGCTCCTCCCGCCACCAGCCCCGCTTTGTGCTGAGCATATCACTGACATGGAATACCCTTTGGGCAGTTTGGGTCACCTGTCCTGGCTGTGTCCCCTCCCAGCTTCCTGGGTGCACCCCCCCTTGTCGTTAGCAGGCCAGTATGAACAACTGAAAAGTCCCTGACTGCTGGGCAGCAACTAGAAACATCTGTGTGTTATTATCACTGCTCTCACCCTGACTCCCAAACACGGCATTCCGGCTGCTAGAAAGAAATTAACTCTATCCTGTCTGAAACCAGGACAATCAGGCATTGCAAATAAACAAGGGCGTTGCAGGCGCCTCCACAGATGCTCAGTGTTAATGGCTTTTTTCACTACCTGGACTTTCCTTCTTAATGTTGCTAACCTTGTTTTCAGTGGATGTGTGTGAGACACTGTGATAACTGTTGGCACGGAAACATGCTATTGGAGGTTGGCAGTTCTGCTCAGATACAGAAGATACAGTTTCATTTGTCTTACTTAGTCAAAATAACATTTATGTCTAGTTTGAGTTTTAATATAAAAAGTGAAAAAAGAAAGCTGTAGTCCTGCTTCCTGAGGGATTTCAGCACACAGCTCTGGGCTGGCCATCAGTGCCCTGAGCTCAAAATCACCAGTAGGTTAGGTGGGGGCTTGCCTGAGTCTCAGTAGGGAAGCTGACTTGCATGAGGTCCTGGATCCTCTGTGGAGACAGCTGCCCTACTTTGAATGGAAAGGCAATGCCGGTTGCAGCCTAAAATTTGTATCCTCGACCTTTCACCTCTGAAACAAGGCCTATCAATGCATGGACATCAGACAAACTATCATTTGTAGGGTTTGTTGTTTGTTGGTTTTTTTTTCCTTCATATGCTGAGGTTAAGAGCAGTTTCAAGATGATAAGAAATTCTTATTACATGTCTTAGTCAAGGTTGAACATTTGAAACCCAGTTCAGTTCTGATTACATTTAGAAAGCATCTGGTGAAAAGTCACAAGCAGTTCTGAGTTGGAGATCAGATAAGATAAATCTCTGTGGTCATGAAATACATTACTATCTTGCAGATTTCTGTTGCACAAACATTATTAACTCTGAGTGGTTTCTGGTTTTCATTATGCAGGTTGTACTCTGAGTACACTGTACTTCTATATTTCTGTAAACAATTTTTTAGCTGTGTTTAAAGGAAGGAGGTGGCATCAATGTGTAACACTTTTTGAAAGGTAAATATACATAGATACCATATTTCAAAGAACCTGGAAAAAAACAGATACACAAAAGGAAACCCACAGGTTCACTGTGTGTGTGTGTCTATGCATCACCAGTGAAGGAAGGCTCCACAGAAACATGCGTCACCCTGAATCATATGGGGAATACTGACACTTGCTGTACTGTAGAATGTAGAAAAGCAACATTGAATGTCCAGTGTGCTTGCATGCTTCTTAAAAACTAGAGAAATAAGAAAATGCACCTAGTTCACAACTAGCAGTTTGTCAGCAATCAATCTTCACAGAATACTAGCTTGATTCCCAATTTTGTAAAAAAGCTTTATGACAATGTTTTCCTTCAAATATTATATTAACATAGTTTTCTTTATTGGTGTTAGATACTTGTATATTTTAGTGCAGTAGGATCTTATTACTCTTATTCATTTACTACTGTTTTTATTTCATCTATTTCTGATTAGTATTGGAAAAAAGGCCAAACCCCACCGTGACAAATAGGAATTCCAGTTTCTTCCATGCAGTCAATTGGATCAAAGCCCTGTAACTACTGATGAGATGGCTTTCCTTGTGTTTTTTTGTCATGCCTGCAATTTTTGCTGGGAAGTTTTCTTTACCTTGTGATTTATCAGTTTGATAAACTGATACACTTCTGCATTTCGAGGTATCTAGGTCTGAACACTGGTGGGTTTAGATTCCATAGGAATTCTGAAAATAAATTAGATGATTTATTCAGTGACTGTTGAAGAGCTAACTTGGTGACAAAGTTGAAGGTCATTCTGCATTTATAGTGTAAATGGGAGTAAAAACTTCAAAGGATTGTGAAACCAAACTCTAGGGAAATGGAGAAACATGATAGCTTTAGTATTATGTTGCCCAAACACGGTCACTGTTTACTGTCAGGTAAGCTTCTGCTGGCTCTTTCCTGATGTTAAAAGCGTTATGTTATGTAGGTGTAGGAATGATGTGTTTTGGGAAGGTATTGCATTAGCCCTGACTCAAATATATTTGCACCCATGCCTCATAATGCTACATTTCACCTCTGCTTTTCTGTTCATCGACTAGACTTGCTACTGTTTTCTGCCCAGTCAACTGCGCTGAGATCAAGTAAGCCAGTGTGGATATAACAATACAATTTGAATGGAACAGCTGTATAGCCGATCAAATATACGAGCTTTCTGCTGAGTTAGATTATATTTTACTGCTTTCAGTTAATGCGTAAGAACATATTAATAATAGTACTATTCTTTTAGTTACATGTTAAGAAAAGCATGCCATGTCTGGTATTTGATAAAGAATGGGAGCTTATTTTTTTCAACTTCACTTACAGAAATGAAGAAATGGGTAACTCTGCATTGGCTTAAAATATGGATCACAATGTTGGGGAAAATCTTACTGGCTTAGATAGCATTGTTTAGTAATGGGAATGACCTAAGTTGTGGCAACTCCTGCTTCATCTTTTCTTTATGGGAATGTGAATGCATTTTTGCATATATTTAGGATGAAATGCTTTAAGGCAACCAGGAAGTAGGAAACATAGATTTAACATTTGTTTTACTTCCTTTGGAAATATGGTAGGCAGGTGTTTCTACATCAATTAAACTAGAATATCCTAATTTGTCTTACTGCAAAAAACCTGCTTAAAAAAAATCTGGTAAGCTTTAATTGACATGCAGAAAAAAATAAAGTTGTAATAATTTGGGAAAAAAAGATTGGAGTGGTAGTCCTCGAATAGTTGCAATTTTACAGTGTATACAGAAATGACTACTCCTACCTAATTTTAGATAAACCATCCTTTCTCCACTACTCGAGCTGCTTCTAGTTTTCAAAAGAAAAAATCCTTTGCATTTTTGAACTCTAAGAGAACTGCTGAGACTTTGCCTTTTCCTGGAAGTAACACAGAGAAAAAGAAAACATGAGGATGTTTTGCAGGCTTAGGGCAGGTTGTATGTGCAATCTTTATCCTTGTCATGCCTTGGTTATGTTAGGCATTTTAATTCTGCACAGTAATGATATTTGTGACTTCTTGGCATCAGACTTTGTATCACTGCTATACATCAGGCAAGCGGCTGCCAGCATTCCTGATGAGGACTGGGCTCTTCCTTACACCGACCTCCCCACTGCTCTTTCACCCTCTCTGTACCTTGCGAGGACCTAGATTCTGTTGAAGCTTAACCTCTTCTTCACAGAGATGACTCCACTGTGAAGAGTCCTCCTCCGATTTGAATTAATGAAATCCAGGAGACCTACTCCAGTCCTGACTGCTCTTCCTTCCGCAGTCTACCTGATTTATCCTGTTTTTCCACAGTCTGTGATGTCTGGTGAGAGGAGAGGCTGTCACTGATCCTGAAGCTGGGAAAGTGAGCAATAGGTATCTTGATGGGGACAATAAAGGGGTTACATTATCTCATTTCTGGAAAGGCAACAGCAGGATAGGGAGGGGAAAAACATATAGCCAGAGCAAGGCTGGACAGAGTGCAGGCAGAAATTGGGTGTGAGGGATGAGCATTGTGAGTTGCACAGTTATATCCGCGCCTTGAAGTGATACTTGAAAATTTATCATGGTTTTAAATTCATGGAGCCAAGTTGTCACCACCATATTAGCTGTTATATTAATGTCTTAATATAAGCCTCCTCTAGATAGATTTAAGTCTTTTTGTCAGACATACCCAGCATTTGTGTTATAAAACATTACAGACATTTTCTGCTACTTGATGTGTTGATGACTGATGTCAGCCAATGACCACTCCATCAGAAGCATTTAGTTCTTCTGATTTTCCATCCCAAATGAAAAAGAGTTTCAACTTTTTTGTGCGAGTTGCAATATGAAATGTTAACACCAGGCTGTATGTGAAGCCGCTCGACTTTTTAACCCAGTTCTTACTGCTGATCCTGCACTGTCCTGCCGAGATCAGCGATGGGCAACATGTAATTCGATATGAATTAAGGTGAAACTGTTTGTTGGACAAAATCACGCAGATTATATACATTTGTTACTGCAAATGTGGCAAGCTAAAAAACTGCTAATTGGTTGCACACACTGTTCACACAAAACTGACTGGTTAGTAATTATAATGGGTTCTGATAAGCATGTATTATAGTAAACATTGTTAGTTTACCTTTGATGTCTAAAAGTATCTGCACACCTGCTGTGTCAACCATTTATTATGGATGGTTCTTGACCTGTTCACGTACTCCCAAATACCTTCCCACAACTCCTTCTTGGTGTAGGGCAGCCTGTACCTACACCAAGGCTGCCGTGTTTTGAGATTGTGATTGCCAAAAACCTCTCAGCATGAGTAACTTTTCTGTCTCACAGGAACGCGAGGGTATTGTCAGGGCCGATGTCTTCTGTGAGGAGAGTCAGGCTGCTGGCAGGCCTGCTGCCTTCCCCGCCGCTGTCCCCTAGACAGGAGCAAAACAATCCTGAAGACATGCTTTTTTTTTCTCGAAGGTGCTGTTGCCACCTCGTGGCATTGGCCAAAATCAGCAACAAATGCTCAGTGACCTACATCAGGTACTGATAGATGTCAGGAGCAAGATGGATGTGGGATGGGCAGGGCGTAATGGGCTGGTGGATGTAGACCTGTGTGGGCCTCTTTTGAGGCTTTACCTCTGTGCAACACTCAGAAGTTTGCTACATGGAATTTCTGATTAAAGTGCTCCATCCCATGTGCGCCAACAGTGGCAGAGTCAGTGGTAGTCTTTATTCTTTTTCTTGATCCATTTATTTTCTAACGTGGACAATTATACTAACCATTGTACATACTGAGCTTCAGAGTTTGGAAACACACTGTACCTTTAGGAAGAATTAAAGTAGCGCAGCCTCAACAGACCAGCCACCTGAGCAGCAAATCATCTTAAGTAGGTGCCATAATTTAGCTTTCAGCAAAGGAGATGTAGAGGAAAAAGACTAGGAAGTCTTGTTCAGATCTTGTTATCCATATCTTTTTCTTTTTGAAACTGAATATTTGAAATAGTTCAAGAAAGTCTTGCAATAACCCTTGTGAAGTGGTATGCAGTTTGGCCTAGCCCCAGAGGCAAAATCTGTTGGTATTATTGTTGCTACAGCATTCTAAGAGCTGAAGTATGAATTTCCTGTAATCTAGATAAAATACTTGAGAGGTTAGACATGCTTCTACTAACCAAACTCATTTGGGCTCAGGCAAAAAATTCTGAATTTTTTTCTAATTGAACTCAGCAATCAAGAAAAATCCAACACCAAGTTCTTGATGTAATGCTGAAGTGCTAAATAGTTTAGTCCACATTTCTTACTAGCAGAAGCCTGGTTAATATAGGTAAAAATGAGCAAGGTATGGATTTTTGTTTGCCATAACTAGATTAGAAATCAGTCATGCTTTTTTTTGAGACAAATGCTTACTTTTAGCTGCAATTAATGTATTAAAAGGATCAGAGAACTATTTTAGATAAAAATTCTCCTAACCCAAAAAAAAAAAAAAAAAAACCACCTGGGTTCTTCCTTAGGTGTAACAATGCTGGCACCTTAGGTGGAAGAGAAGAGGAAGATGCTGCTGTTTTGTAAGACAGGCACTATCACTTGCACCAATCTAAAATGCTGATTTAGTTAGGAAAATGTCACCAGGGGCCAGGGGAATTGAAGTGTTGAAACTCTTCCCTCCAAGGCTGTGATAAGCCATGAGTTCTTTATTTTGTTTGGTTTTTCAGAACTGACTTTTCAGCACTTGTTCACCACAGTCTTAGTATTTTCCCGAAAGAAATGCAGTTTTTGCAAGTACTCTTCCATATTCTTAATGTCTTCAGTCTAAGCTTTAGGCAAATAATAATAAACTGATTTAAAACTGATTTGGACATGCAGAAATCAATATGGTTCTTTGAATGAACACCACATAATTAGCTACATCTGGTTTGTGAATGTAAACTATAACTAAACTGATTTCTTAAAGAGCAAACTCTGCTTAGGTTTAATATCCATTTAAATCCCCCTTTTAATCTCTTTTAATTAAATTTGAACTAAAAGGAGATTATTCTTATAGCTTGGTATTTTTTAGTTTTGTTTCATTTAAAATTTTATCTAGATAAGATTGCATTTGATATGCAAGTGGTGTTTTGACTGCATGATTAATGGCTTTGGCGTCTAAAGAAAAGGGGTATAGCTTGATTGTTAAGCATTAGCAAAGCACTTGGATCATTGGCTTGGGTCTGGAACACAGCCCTTGCAAACTGAGACACATGTGTTTTCCCGTATGTACAGTGCTTTCATACAAACAAACCCCTTCTTTTTTAAGGTAATACTCAGTTTTCTGTTCTGTGAGCATCACTGTTAAACCTCTTTAAAAAAATAATACCACCCTATTGGCCATGGGCTCTAGTACAGCAGTTTAAAATGTACTGTATTTAACACTAGTACAGACAGTTTGTTCTCAAACTCTTCTTGACTTTTGGCTATGTGATACTAGATTTTCTGGTTTTAATTAAAATACTCTTTCTCAATTAAAATTGTTCCAGCACTGTGTTTTGATGCGTAAGTATCTGGCAATACCTCTTTTCTTATGGCTTGCGGAGCACAAAACATAGATCTGGTTTAAGGATCTCTTCTCATGGCTTGTGGTGATGCTATTAGTCTCTGTGCATTCTGTTTCTGATGGAGGGTTTTTTCATGTTTATGTTTCTGGTGTTCTGTCCCTCAGATTTCTTCTTTTGTTTGGGAAGCTTATTTTTCTGTGTGACAAAACTAGCTCAGACCTGCTGTACTCTTTTCCAAATAGGAAACCTTCTGACCTCTGTTAATGTTGGAATTTTCATTGCTGTCTCATTTTCTTCAGTTCTGCCTTTTGCTTGGCATATTGGTATTGGCAGTAGCAATCTATGTGTGCTCCTTCTAAACAAGAAATTAAAATAATGAGTGAAATTTTTGGTATCTGGAGAAATGGTTCTATAAGCCTGCATTGTTTCCTGTACAGTCTTTGATGCAAGGCCCTCAAAAGAAAACAAACCTTGAATTTTAACTTCTGCCATATCCTTTATGAGCTCTTGAACTTTCAGAAACCATCACTGATTATCACCTATTTGTGGACAGTAACAAAGTCATTGAATGTCATTTGGCATGTTTGCTTTTGAGAATTATTTTACACTTGTTCCTGCACTGAAACCGTGTATTCAGTAACTGCTGGATACATAAGCACCTCTCAATGCATGGTGTCTGTGTGGCTACAATAAAGCCAATGTTGTTATCAGTGGCTTTGTACAACGTCATACCTATAATCAAGGCAGCAGAAATACATCACAATTAAAATCTTGGAAGTCATGGTGTTGCTCTGTGTGTGAATTTGCAGTTGCTCTGAAAGGAAAAAAGGTAAGCCAGTGAAACCCAGTTGGGAGCTCAGAGCAGTTTCGTACCCTGGCAATTTGGCAGTCTGTGACAAAGGATGTTCATCTTGAGGCCAAAAGGTGGGGATCAGTCTATGGTAGCATCCCAGTTCTGTGCTGAGGCTGTGCTGTGGCCAAAATGTCTGATAATTAGTGCTGATAAAAGTGCTTATGAAGAAAGCTGTGTTTTGAGGCTAAGGGAAGATGTTTCCTCACCTCTTAACCACACAGCTTTTGAGTAGAGTCAACGTCAGCTTGAAAACAACGGCTGTTCCTGTTTGGAAACCAACAATCTCGGCATGTTTGTGACAGGCACACAGGTTTGGAAGATGCGTCCTGCACGGTAGTCTGGACAGTTGGCAAGGTGGTTGCTGTTTCTTAGGGCATCAGTGCTGCAGACGCTTGGGTGTGATTGCAGGTATTGTGTGAGTGGACAGTGTAAACTGTACAGATGAGACCAGCAAATTGTGGTGGCTTGATCCTGGCTGGAGGCCAGATGCCCACCAAAGTCGCTCTGTCACTGCCTTCCTCAGGTGGACAGGGGAAAAAATAATGTTCCAGTGTGGGTCACTGCTGTGGCGGGCAGTCCCTCAGCCCAAAACTGCTCCAGCCTGGTCCCCCATGGAGTCACACACACACCCACACTCACACCCACTACCCAGCAAACCTGATTCAGTGTGGGCCTCTCTCTTCATGGGCTGCTGATCTGCTGCCAGGGGGCTTGCTGCAACGCAGGTTACAGCATCTTCCATATGCCCCTACCTGCTCCAGCATGGGGTCTCTCCACAGCTGCAGGTGGTATCTCTGCTCCGTGTCATCCTCCATAATGTGCAGGGGATTAACATGATCCACCATGGTTTTCTCTGTGGGCTTCTCTGGTGCCTGGAGCATCTTCTCCCCCCACTTCTTAACTAACCTTGGTGTCTATATTTCTTACATCATCTCTCTTCTCTGGTGGCAGAAACAGCTGCTTGTGGTTTTTGCCTCTTAAATGTGATTGGCAGAGTTGCTATGAATGTCACTGATGGTCTCGGCCTTGGTCCACATCCAGTCCATCCTTGAGCCCAGCTGGTGTTTACTCTGGCGGGCCTGTAGAGAACTTCGTGCTGCTTCTTGCAGATGCCACCCCTGCAGCTCCCCGCCCCCACCCCCCTTCCTGAACCTTGCCACACTAAACCACAACACAAGTCTTCTAAAATTTCATAGCAAGGTTATATTAGTCAGGTTCAACTTCGAAGCCTTCCTTCTGTCTGCTTTCTGTCTTGGGGAGAAGGGCTGAGGCAAGCAGCCTCTAAACTAAGTTTACTGCATACATATGGAAACCAGGGTCTGTCCCCTATGTGCTGCTTCTTCCTGTCCTTAACTTGGGGGGTATTCACTGTGCAACCATTTGTCACGCTGTACTGCTTCTCATTCCACCAGTTCATTATCAGAAAGGAGATCTTTAGACATACTTTGGTGTAGTTTACTCTGGTGAAACACTACTTTTTGCTTAATTTGAATGCTGTATCTGCAGTGTGGTTTGGGATCATGTGACAGTAGACTTGTCATTTGGAAGCGAAAGGATGGATGGGTTGGAACAAACCACTAGCAGAGTGGAGAATGGATGCTGCACAGAAGGGTGTGGAAACAGGCAAGGAGGACTGCACAGGGTAAGTGGGAGAATAGGATGAAGTGCTGGATGCCAAGCATGGTGCAGAATCTGTTGAAGGGATCACCTGACCTCAGGGCTGGACTTCTTATGGTATGTTAACCACATGGTAGAAGCTTGCACCAGAGTATCATTCATGGGTCTGCCCAATAGGTGGAAGTGTTGTGAGTACTTCAACAAGTGCCACAAGCAGTAGCATTTGAACTGGTTTGAATTCTGTTGTGCAAGGGGGAAAAAAACACCCAAATAAATTAATACTAATGTTTTGACTAATTTTTTTTTCCCTCTAGCTTTCAGTAGTCTGAATTTTCTTAAAATGAAAACAGTACCTGGTATGTGGTTTGTGTGTGAAGACAAAATTGCTTAACAATTCTGCACTGTAGGTAACAGAGAAGTTAGAATTGTGCTGTTATATGAAAATACTGAATGGTGTGTACTAAAAACAATCAAAAGCTAAGCACTGGCTAGGTTGTCTTGATGTGTGTGTGGTTTATGGTAGAAGATAATAAACCTAATAGAAATCGGGAGTAAAGTCTAGCTACAGCAATGACAGATGGACTATTGTACCTGGTTCTTTTAGTTAGAGAACTTTATAAAAGGGCTATTAATATCATACAGCTAATCAAAAGTCTGTTTTTTACTGTAAAATATTATTAAAACCCAAATTAACAAAGTTGCCTAAGAGTTGGAATGTGTTTTTGCTGTGCTCACACTACACAGACAAAGCATATTGCACTCTGTTTTGCAATAGTAGCTCTAACACAACTACGGTTGGTGTTGCTCTACTTTTGGGTTAGGAAATAACTTTAAAATAGTTTCTTGGTTTGCTAATTTGAATGTCTGTGTGTAACTGCTGAAGTGTCTAACTGAAAGCAGAACAACTTAGATACGCTGGCTGAAAACTGGAATTTTACTTTTTTCTGTGACTCTGTGCCCCTCCCAGTGCACCTCTGTGCACGTGATGTGTGTGTGCACCTTCCTGCACGCGTGGTGTCTGCATGTGGCAGCAGCTGAAGGCACAGACAGCAGGTCTTCACAGCTGCACTTCACAGCTGCTGGGAGGATGCTGGATAGGTGGATTTTGCATCCCAAGAGATGGGCAGTCCTGGAGGGGGCTGCAGCTCCTCTTAGGGATATGGTCTAGCATAGGATGGGAATGGTTGGACTCGATGATCTTTAAAGGTCTCTTCAAACCTTGTGATTCTGTGATTCTGTGATTTCTTGCTTTGTGCTGCAAGATCTCAGTGCTCGGTAAGGGATCCCAAAAAGTTTATCCACCAGTCTAAACTAATAGGGAAGGGCTAGAAAACAAAAATGTCTCCTATTTTATAAATCTGCATTATCTTAAAAATCAGTGCAGTTATGACCTGCCTGCCTGAAAAAAGGTTGCAGTGGTACTGGGAGAGATGCAGAAACGGACCAATAGAGATACTGTGCAAATGTCTTGTTGCCCTTCTGATAAGGCAGCATGTTTGGAGATTCCATAAGTGTGTGCAAACCAGACTTGGTGCACTTACTTCCCTTTGGGAGGTCTTGGATTGAAATAAAACACAGTTTATCCCTCTTTACCTTTCAGAACATGAGTTTGAGAAAAATATTTGAGAATTGGTGAAATGCATTTACAGTCACAGGTGTAATCATTTCTTATTACATTTTGCAAATGATACAAGTGAAGATGTAACACATGTGAGTGCTTCAGGATGGTATCTGATGTTCTCTTTGTCTTGTGTGAAGACTTGGGTTATGGGCCTGTAAACCACACTCATTGAAGAGTGCCAGAAGTGGAAAATTAGTCAACCCAAACCCCTTCTATCAGAAATAGATACAACTTGTTTGGGCCACAGAAGAGAGATGGTGTAAGCTTTCCTTATATTAGTTCATGATTGCTAAATGGCAAAGTTTACATAATCCCTAGGTTATAGGTCTAACTATGATATCTGAGTTTACTCTATGAAAGCAGCTGGGTAAAAAGTTTTCTTTGTACTAGTAATGTGAAAGCCAGTACTTCATTTAACTACACAGTCTTACATGGAACAAGATAGTACAACACTTTTACTGTCTCATCATTGATCTGCACAACATTCACCATCCTTGGTATTTCATGGGAAGCAGAATCTCTATGGCATGGCTACTGGCATAGCACAAAGAAACCACACCTGCAGTTAACGGTTATTATGATCTTTCAGGGTACCTGTACATGCCTTTCTTTTGTCTCACTGTTGGCAGTAGGGTGGGAAACCCAGATTTCCTCAGCCACCATCAGAGATATGTCAGGTGGCTTCAAATAACTCGGTGCAGGTAGAGCTGGCAAAAGACATGGAGTTGGCTTAGAAAGAGAAAATGATTGGTGTTCATCATCTCTGGCAAGGACCTGAAGTTGAACATGGAATTTATTGTTATTCTTTAAGGTCTGCTACCCACTGAACGTGACGTTCTGGAGGAGAAGTTATCACCAGACTAATTACATTAACCAAACATGGGGAGATTTTTAATTTTTTTTTCAAAGTGGCATGAATATGTAATATCTGAAGCGATACATTACCACTTCCTTCTCTAGAACTGTCTTAGGGCTGTGCGGCTTGGGGCGGGGGGGAGAGTCAGTAGATTTTTTTTTCTTGCTTCCATGGCAGCTGCCTCCTCTTAAAAGCTTCCTTGTATTTTTCATTAGGTGTGCTGCTTCCTCTTTTTTTGTGAAACAAAACATTGCAGTCTTTTTGACATTTCAGCATGAAGCCTCAAAATCTTCTTGGCAGTAATTTTAGCACAATTCTTTTGGCTACTACGACATTGATTATTTATTTTAAATATTTATAAAGGATGTAATAAGAATTGCCACCTGTGTGTCTAATAAGAAAATGCTTCTGTAAACAGAGTTGTCTCAGTATGCATTGAGGCACAAAATACAAGCAAGGTTTTGAGCTGGGCTGGGGATGTGCTGACACAGCTACCCATCCTACACAATTCCCTGCATGGTGCTGTAGGACAACAAGGCTTGCCTACAGCATGTTCTTTGTATGGTAACCTTGCCTTGGTGCTAGCAGAAATAGGAGCAATTTACAAATTATGAGCTTAAACCTGAAACAAAACAACCTAAATTTTTCATAAAGGAAACCCAGAAGTTTTTTTTTTCTTTCAGCAGATACGGTCTAAAGGACTGCACTTCTCTCTGAACCCCTTGTCTTACCAAGCTTTGTGGCTTTTAGATTTTTAGCCACTGAAACTTAGTATGTGAACTAATTTTTCTGCGTGGCACCACACAAAAGGTTTAATTTTCCTCTGGAAATCCTGTCCTCCCCTCTAAAACAGCATCTGTCCAAATATGTGGCTGGCTTTAAGCCCTTCATGTTAGGAAGTTCATCTTTTTTTTCCCCGAGAGAATCTGCTCTATGAAATTTAGCCGACTCTATTTTTACTAACTCTATTTTTAAAGAGTTTTTGTCATACTTTGCTTTGTCTTTTCTAGTCTGATTCACATGCAGTTTACAATTAAAGAGTTTTTTTAAGCTTCTAGGCTGTTAACTCATCATAGGATCTAAAAATCAGTCTGGATGCTTCAAATAACTGTCTCTTCTCTGCAGGTGCAGCAATTAGTGTCATCCTTATCTGGCCACCAGTGTTGTCCACAGCATCTCTTTAATTTTACCTGCCTTATTTTGTTACTTTCATTGGCCTTTTAAATAAAAATATTTTTTTTCATTAAGTACAAACACTGAAGAAGGTGATAATGATTGAATGCCACTACAATTTGCTGCTTAACATTGAGATTGGAAAACTACCTACCTACCTACCTAAATTCTCTTTCACCTGGTTGGGGTCTTTTCAGCCAAGATGTATTTTTCAGAAGTGTAACAACTAAAGGAAAATATATAAAAACCCCACTTCTAAATCTGAACTGAGACCCTGTTAGCCAGAGGAACAGGGCTGAGGAGATCCGATCTTGATTCTGTAGGGAGGAAACTAAATAAAATCTTTGGGTTTTCGTTATCTGTCCAGAGAGGTCTGAAGTTTCTGAGTGATTTGAGAAATCTTTAATTTGCAGAACTTGCTGACGTTTAACCACAAGGCTCATTATCTCTCCTTGCCAATCTGTTCTCTAAAATAAGAAGAGACATCTATCTGTTGTGTCCTGTTGTATCTTTCTAGCCCTGTTCATGCAGGGCTCTTCATACTGGGTAATGTTCTGGCTATTTGATCTCTCTACCAACATTCCCTTTGATTAAAGGACCCCAAAGGCTGTCGCAGTTTGTCTTGACTAACACTGTATTTCTTAATGTTCCTCCTATATGCTCTGTGGGGCTTTTTGAGTGGTTTCAATATACTGTTCAGTAATTACCCCAAATCAGATTTTTTTTTTTTTTTGGTGGTAGTATTTTGTTTTGGTCTTTTAAGTTGAAAATGTGACTTCTTTAGCTTGTCCTGTGTTGTAATTACTGTTCTTTTGGGATTATTGCTTAGTGTAATATTTGCTTTAATTCACTGAGCTTTGAAGGATGCTTTGCTGCACCACAGGAGAGCATGAGGCCTGGAGAAGGCAGCTAGCTTCTTGAGGAATGTCCTGAAGGGACCCTTGGAGTTGTGCAATAAAAATTGGCAGTGTCAACAAGAGCCTTTAACTAAAATGTGATCTGCCTTCCTTAGGCATGGGAGAAGTACATGTCAAAGGGTAGTGCTTATCACGAATAAAATCGGTCAAAATAGGACAAAAGTTGCTCACACTCTGAAGTAGTATTTACCCTGGTTGCCAAAGCAGTTTTGCTGTGGTGGAAGAACTCATACTGCCCTTACCGACTCTCTACCTTTTATATACAAGAGCATCCTATGTACTTACAGCTTTCTCATAAACTTTAATGAATACAGCTAAATGCTACAATCTGAAATGTTTGAGGGATTTTTCCTTCCCCCATGTATCCCATTTTTTGTGCAGCTGACAGCTTTGTTGCTTGCTAACTTCATCTTGAAATACACTTACTTCTAGTTGACTCCAGTAACGTGCTCGCTAACTGTTAATAGCATGACTTCCATGAGGACCCTGACAGCCCTTCAGGCATGCGCATTTAACCCTGTGAGGGGGAGGCAGGTGGGAATTTGGGCTTCATGTGGGAGCTGGCTGTACCATCAGGGCTTCTGACACATCACACCTCTTTTTGTCTGAGCATTTCCACCGAGGTTTGCAGTGCTAAAAATATATTAAATGATTAAGTAGGAAAAGATAGTTCCTTCTGGCTGTGGTTTTACGGGAGGCTATGCCAGTCGGAAACCAAACTTCCATGTCATTCCCCATGAATTTTGCTCTGAAAGTGTGTGTGATACACGCCGAGTTGGGGGGTGGCTGCGAGAGAGCCCCGGTTCCCTTCCTGAGCTAAAAGTAATGTTCTTTGCCAGGATGGGGAGGAGGGGGTGCGGAGGGTGTGTGTGTGGGTGTCTCTAGCACAAAGAAATCAGGTGTTTTTTCCAAGAAGTAAAGGCGCATTGCTTCTTTCAGGGTAGACAGCACCATGCAGTGAGCCTGAATGAAAGGAAAAGGGATTATTTAGCTTGAACTACCTAAAAGAAAGCTGCTGCTTCTCACTCTTTAAGCACGTATTTAGTCATCCTCTATTAGTCAGTGTAATTACAGAGGCTACAGAACTAATTCCAGATAGTAACCAGTGTTGACATGTACAATTTAGGCTTAAAAAAATATACTGATTTAAATTAGATTTTCCTGCGAGTTAAAGGAGCCCCAATCTGATTGTCAGTCACCGCAATCAGACACTGCTCTGCGCTCAGGGCTTTCTGGGCTCCCCTGCTTGCTTTCTCATACCACGTTGGCAAGCTGCAACAAGTGAAACTCCACCCTTCCTACATACAACTGAGGAGAATAAAGTGCATAAACGGCGGCTGTTGGCGAGCAAAATGAGGGTTTCTGCGAAGGTGCTGCCTTTCCAGACAGTCGCTGGCGTGCAGCTGAGAAAGGGGCGGGATCCTTTTCAAGCAGCTTGCTTGTGATTTGTTGAATTCATAGACTTTTCCCTTTAAAATCCCAACCCTTTTTTTTCTTTCCCCTTACCGCCCCCCTTCTTTTTTCCCCTTTTTGTGTTTTTTGGAGAAGTGGAGTTGCTGCCGCCCCTCAGCGCACGCCAGCCGCAGCCCGGTCCCGGTGCCTTGTGCTGACACCATGAGCGCGGAGGCCGATGAACCCAAGGAAGGTACGGGCGGGCTTCTCGCCGTTTCCACAGGGCAGGAAGCCTGCGGGATCGCGCCGCCGGCGCCGCGTTCGTGGGCGCGGAGGAGAAGTTTCTGCTCGCTTGAGCTTTTTTCTTTTTGGGTATTCAGAGGGGAGGGGAAAACGCCGTGGCAAAGCCATCCAGGTCCCGCTGATTTCACTGGGTACGGGTGACCGGAGACCCCGGGACGCGCGTCCGCCTGGGCGGCGGCAGCTTACCCTCCCTCCCGTGAAGCGCGGGTAGTGGCCGGGGTGGTGTTTCCAAACACTGCGAGTAGAATATTGAAAGAGGAAGACTGCTTTTTGTTTTTTTAAAAATTTTGTAAGCACTGTATTTTTCGGCAAAAGAGGAAGCGGCGTGGGGGAGAAGTGAAAGGTCATTATTTTGGGAATCAGCTCGGTGCCGCTTACTTCCCTGTGCGGATGAGTGCGCGTTGCACGCCCGTGAGAGCCGGGAGGAATGTGCCGGAGCTACAGGGTTTCATTTACGGCTTCTGCAGTGAAACGTGTGAAGGAGCTGGAAGGGCTCCAACAAAAATGCAGTTACTCGCGGGTGTTGATTGGGAGGGGGTGCGAGCCGGAGCAGGACAGTAGGGAGCGAGCGGGGGAGGAGGAGGAGGAGGGCAATTTCCTGAAAGTGCCTATATACAAAAGAGCATTTATAAGGAAGAGGGAACAGGGCAGGAGTGGGGTTATACGCCGGGTTTCTTCAGACAGAACTAATGTTTCATGGTTAGGAACAGTCTGCGGGGAGACTCAAAACTTGCAGAGGTTCGGTGTGGCTGAGGAGATCATTCAGAAAGGCATGAAGCGAGCAGTGGGGCACCCGAAGCGTTTTGCGTTTGAGGAAAACAAGACGTGTTCGCAATATTTTAGATGTTTTTCCCCTTAGGCTCTGTACTTCCCCCACTTGAAGAATAACATCACACGGGACCTTTATCTGCTTACTTGCGTAAAAAAGGGGTTTTTTTTTTGATTTGCGGAAAACTCAGCTTGGACGGGATCAAGCTTAGTGCTATAGGACAGATTTATTGAAAAAGAGAACTGAAAAAAAAATCCTGTGCAGAAACTGCTTGAAAAGGAGAATATGTGAAAAGAATATGGCAATATGAACGTTCTTCCTCAATTTTACAGCAGGAGAGATCAGCATGCATGCCATAGCGAGAAAGATCCTGTGGGTTACATACAGGAAGCTCCAGACAATTTTACCGAGTTGTCCGTGTTTAAAATGTAAATTTTCTTGTTTGAAGAAACCTTTTACCTCCTTAGATGAATCATGGTCTTAAAATCCTCTGAAGATAGTTCTCTGCCTTTCTGAGCATTTCTTTTGAAACATTTTGGGATGGCATGATTTTCATGCTGCAAAAAGCATTGGGAGCGGGTGGCTAAGACAGGAAAGAGCGGATAGCTTTTTGGTTAGTTACTTTTTACCTGGGGAAAAAAATAGGGGTTTTTCTATGCTGAATTTTAATAGAATAATTATAAAATAAAAATAGTAGTCATTATGAGACAATGAGACACAGGTGGCACTGAGAAGGTGTATTAGTCTGTAGACAGATTCCTAGTAATATACTCCCATCTGTAAAGGAGTTAAGAAGATGGATGGGAAAAGGGAGTTCAGTGTATATGGGTGAGTGTATAGAGGTGCAGGTTTTACACTACTTTGCGTGATTGCACATGACATGGAAGATCAACATACTGAAAAATACAGTCAAATAACTGGATTTGGCATAAAATAGGCGCTCAGAGTCTTTCAGCTACCTAGCTTTGTTTCATCAAGAAGCTGGTTTTGGCATAAATATAATTGATGCTTCAAACTGAATTTGGGGCTTAGGCTTTGACATTAAGGATATATATGATCTTGTAAGTGGTGTACTAAGAGGGTGGTTGTTGATTCTTCATTTAGGTCACTCTTTTTGACTTGCCCATAAATGATGAATCTCTGCAGGGGAATTCCTAGGTAAAGGTCTGTGGCTTCTTATGGAAGCAGCAGAGGGTACATTTGGACAACTATAATACAGTTATTTTACCAAATTCTGTACATTTCAAGGTCAAAGCTAGCAATGAAAGCACAGCAGTTAATCTACTACAAGTTGTGAGAGGAGAGAAAGCTACAGGAAAATACTGTTTTAATATTTGTAGTAAAGGCAGAGTTCTCTATTTTCCTTTAGGCAGAGATGCTCCAGTGTCCGGGCAAGCATCACTGGCAGGAGCTAGTGAAGGGATATATGAGGAGCTCTGAAATTCATTTGTAGCTTCCAGACATGACTGTCAGACCACGTGTTAGGATATCAGCCTGAATGAAAAGGAGGTTTGAGGGCACAGCAATAGCATTCAACATCCTGTATGTTCTGATGCTGAAGTGAGCAAAGCCTCACTTCCAGTTACTTTATATGAGTGAATATCAGTATTTGGAGAATATTGGGATGGCTGTAAAAGTGGATTTAGTGGGTTAATATGTGTTATTTTTTAAAACCTGTGTAACGAAATCAAAAGCCATAGGTTGAGCTACTGTAAAAATGGACTATACACATTGTTATGGTGAAATCCAAAATGAACCTGAGTTTTGAATACAAATGCTTGAGGGTTTTTTTTTATAGTCTAATAAGGTGAAGTCTTTGACCTCTAGTCAAATAGTACCTTTTTAGCAGTAACTTAGAGTAAAAGTGCATCTCTCTAAGACAATCATTACACACTGTATTTTGTACTAATTGCTGGATATGGTGTATGCAGCAGTGTATCTGGACCTTTCAGCTTCTGCCTTTGATCTCTGCGTGGTCCATATTAGAATGGCAACATGAAACAGTTTTTTTTCTCCCATCGTTCTTCTTAGAAACATCAGAACAATCTTTATATTCATCTGTATACCACAATGCCATGGTAAATATGTGTGTGTGCACGTGTGTGAGTTGGTGTATGCATGACAACAATCTGTGTAGCATTTACAGATTCCAACAGCTGTCGTGATATAAATAGCCCCAGCGCATTTTCTTGTAGTTACTTTTGCCCTGGTTGACACTAAGAGTGTGGTTAAGTAAAGAAGAAGACTAGCATTTCATTGCATGGCACAATGCAATCTGGTGTTGGATGGTGGCATGTTATGTACCAAGGAAGGTAACGGATAGTTTTAGGATGTTACTTGACATACTTCCTTCCTGCTATCTAAGGAAAACACTTTTAATGCTGTCATAATAAAAATAGGTATAACGAATATACCTTTTTTAATACATGCCAATACTGGCTTAAATTGCAGTGTTAACAGATTTCTTCCATAGTATTCCCTCAGTAGAAGGAAATAGTAATTTATGTAAAGCTTAAAAAAACCTTCAACTTTATTCTGTGGGTTTTCTGTTGTATATTTAGAAAACAGGAGATAAATCTAATGTGTCAAAGGAGAAGTAAATTACAGATATGTGTGAAGTAACAGCCCATGAAATTATGGATATTGTATTACAAAGTCAGAAGCAGGGACAGCCTGCATCACACCTTTATCATACTTAGTTTTAAGTACCACATTTCAGGGAAGAAAGACATCTCTGCATTCCTACAAGTGCTCAGAGCTTTTTTAGACACAATTAGCATTTTTTAATCCAAATGAGATTACTGAGAGTGAGTTCACCTGTTTTCTTCCTTCTAGAGCTCAGAACAAAGACAGGGTTACAAAATGACAGAGCACTCACTGTTTTAAGAAGTCAGTACTCCCTCCTATAAGTAGTCATGGAGTTGCTTTGACATTTTTCAGTCACCTCTCATTGTGTGAAAGTTTTCCAGGGCAGAATAGTGTTCATTTAGATAACAAATTGACTGCTCTTATGCTCCTACAGGCCACTTATTCCATCCAAACATCAATGACAGTCTGTAATGTATGATTCTCCATCCCACTACCTCCAAAACTAGCATTTGTTAGAACCTTTTATGCTCTTATGACAGAGATCAGGGAGATATAATCTGTGCAAGTAGCGCATTATCCATACTTAAATGCAGCGTGTACCAGGTAATGACAGTCCTGTTTCATATTAACTTTTGAAGCCACAGACTGTTTTTAAGCGTAATTAGAATAAACTGTATGAAAACCATAAGATTAAACAGAAATGGGATGCCTTTGGATACAGATCTCAATGTGTATGTGTGAATTGTGGTAGTTTTCACAGCTGTTTCTCTTTTGTAGGGCTGATTTCTCCATATTGAAGCCACAGGGAAGCAGCACAGACAATTGGTGCTAAGCCCCTCATATCTGACTCTCTTTTGTCTCATCCCGTAGACCACAATATGTGAGCTTCCTTTTTTTTCACCTGCTCTTTGCTTACAGTTCATTGTCAAAACAACAATCTATAAAACATTAAGGGGCTTATTTTGTTGAGAGGAGTTTGAACAGCTTGTTTCAGGAGCAGGAAGAATCATCTGGCCCCAGCGGATGTGTTCAAGGTCTAGACAATTCAATTTGAGGATTTTATTTTTATTCCACAGAAAACTTGCCCACTGTTGAAGGGAATTAAAAGATTACTGGGATCATACATATCATGTTCACAGCTCTATAAATCAGAGCGATACTTAACAATTTGGCATTTTATGTAATCCCTTCTATAAATTATTAGACTTCAAGATTAATAGGACAAGCTAAAGATCACTATAGATCAAAACAGATCACTTTAGTACAGGAAAGAAAGTAAAAATGGCAGAATTAGAAAGAAAGAATTATTACTAACCGGGCACTGGAATGCTGTCTCACACATGCATAAGGAAAGCATTGCCAGAGTTGCAGAAAATGGGGCTGGGAGGAAAAGCAAGAAGCTAACACCTTGATGAAGAAAGTGCAGTGGGAGATTTGGAGGAAGTGAAGGTAACTACACAGGCAAGTCAGAACTGCTAGATTTTTTGAATGCAGTTTTCAGGATTGTACATTTAATGAAGGAGGATAGAGGAGATGGAATAAGGGGCTTTGAGGACAGCAGTGCAACTGCCTGGGTTTGTAGCAGGGCTGCTGCAGCTCCATCTAGACATGGGCACTTCAATATCTTAGTAAAAGCACCGACTTAAGGCTGTTAAATGATAAGACAGGAATTAGCTCTGCGTCTCTCTCCTGAAAAGTCAAAAGAATGGTTGGTTTTATATTCAGGATAACCTCTAAGATAATTTATCTGTGAATGGATTAAGTGGCCACCTTCATTGCTACAGGCTCAGAATTGAATGTGTTTAACTATTGTTTTTCGTTTTTGTTGTATACCACATTTGAAAGTCCATATGGAGCAGATGTGTCCTGCAGAACACTTCATACCCCACGTACTTAGCAGTCTCTTCCTTGGTGCAGCTGGAGCAGATGAGGAAGCTAGGTGGTAATTTGAGCAGAGGTCCTGGGATAAGCACTAGCTGTAGCTGGTAGGTTACTTCAGGGAATTGCTGAAACTCCTAACAGGTTAATCATTTAGCTGTGATTGTTGGGATGGATGCTAGATTGCTTTGAGAAAATGCCATTAATATAATTACACTTGCGCAATCAAATCTTTTAATCCCTAGCAAACTGCAAGTGTGTTTAATTTCAAATAAGATGCAGTCCCTTGAGCTACCTGGTCAGTAGAGAGACTCATAGGTTGCCTGAGGCTGCAGGGAACCTGGAAAGGTCATTGGGCACACCTTCCACTCCAGGCAGAACGAGCCTTGCACCTGGATCCAGATTCAGAGATAGGCAAGGTTTTCTAGTCAGCTTGGTAGTGTCTTCAAGAGTGGTTGTCCTCCAACTTCTCTCCCAAAATACTCCCAATATTTACCATCCTTGGTGTGAAGGTGGTTATTCCTGATGAGAACTCCCCTTGCTGTGTCTGCTGCTTTCCTCAGTCTTCTCTGTAACTACTCAGTAACAAGTTAGATGTATTGGTTAGGTCCACAAGTGTTTTTTAGGGTGACTAAATGTCATGCACTCAGCCTGTCCTCCAGCTCCCTGACCACCTTGGTGTCTGTCTGCCGGACTTGGCTTCTGTTTGTCAGCTCCTTTTTTGAAGAGAGATTGGGGAGCCCAGAATTGAACCCAGTACTCCACAGGGGAGAAGGTAGTTTGTTTTGGAATTCTACCAGTCTTTTCTGTCTTACAGAATTGAGTGTTGTACTGGACACTTAGTTTCCTTACCTTCCTTCCATTTATCTGCTGGTGACAGCATTTGCTGTATTATAATACTTTCTTAGACCCTCTGGTTGTTTTATTTGAAGAATTTGCAAAATCTGTACTGTTACAAGCAAGATGGAGGTTAGAGGTCAGGGAGCAGAAGCCAGTGAATCTCTGAAGAACCAAAAGAAGCATCGGGGTACAGGAAGGGCCTCGTGCCTGCTTTCAGGAAGGCTGTGTTGTTTATCAGTATTATTTCCAAGCATAGCAACAGGGTAAATGAATTGCTGCTAAGAACTATGAGTATCTTGTGATCAGTGTGCCAGGGATAACATAAGGAAAACGTTACACTCACTTACTAATTCTAATTTGCAGTGCGTATTCAAAAGGCATACCTCGTTCCTTTGTCAGTAGTGACTTATCATTTGGTAAAATCTTCTGCTAAATGTGACAGTTTCATAAGGGTTCTTAAACACTGCTTTTTGAGAAACAGATTACTTCCCCTCCCCCCCTCAGATGCGTGGAGTCCCTATAAACGCATTTGGGTAATAAATAAAGCAAATAAAAGCTATATTGCAGGTGGTGTTTCAACCTGCTCTTGTGGTGGTGTTGGGTTTTTTTGTTACAATTAGATTTCAAAATGTGGTGAAAGGAGAGCATTTTATGCGGAGGTGTGAAAGAGGACTGATTTTTATGCTGCTTTATGAAACAACTTCTGTTTTTCTGCACATCACACTCAATAGAAGAAGTAGGAGGCTAAAAATAATGCCATCTATTTTATAATGGCTGTAAAGCCAAAATGACCTTTTTTCACATTTAAGGAGTAAATTTTTCTCTTTGTTTACTGGGTAGGTAATTCATGGGTCTAGTGGATCTTTGTACAGTTAAGTCTAACAGTTGTATGTGACTTTGTAAGAAATTTGAGTGCTTAAACTGAATGTTTCTGCACTAATAAATGCCACCAATTTGAACATTAGTCTTACAGAAATTGACATTAACATTTTTTTGCACTTTAGGAAGTCTGGAAGTTACAGATTCTGATGTTTTCTGTGTCCGCATCAACATTTGCCAAGTTACTTGTGTTTTTTAATGTTAGGTATGCAGTTTTTCTTTTGTGGATGCATCTTGATCATGACTACTGAACAGGATACACATTAATAGTGCAAATACGTTATCAGCAAAGGCACAAGCCTTAAACCCGACATCATTTGGGCACAGTTTTGTTTTGAGTGAGGAGGAGAGAAATTGGGAAACCTGTCCTTTGAGAGTTTCGTTCTACATTCATCACAAACTTTGTTTTTCTTTGTAAGATTTCCAGCTGGGGCTGTGGTTTGATTCAGTTTCATCAGATGGTTCCCTGTCACAGTTCTGTGTTACAAAACAGTTAACTAGTTAATTTCTACTACTTGACTGGCTAGCAGTGAGAAGTAGAGAGCCCGTGGCTCCGCATGGCATGGCAGATTCAGCCGAGGGAGCCAAAATCTGCCACACAGATGTGTTCCAGCAGAGGCAATTTAGAGGATTGAGTACACACACTGTATAAACTAATCTATTTTTCCCTATATTTTTCTGAGCTCAGTATTGATTCGCAGTAACTATACAGAGTATACAACTGTATATATGTTGGGGGTGCCAGCAGAGAGTCTTGTTCCTGCTGGCAGTCTGCAGTAATGAGGAAAAATTGCTGTAAAGTGGCAGTTACAATTTAATTTGAGAGCATTTATCCTTGAGAGGTTTATAATTTGAAATCCAGGGACATCTTCTGAGACATATTTTATGTATTGAGAAGGCTGGTACTTGCAGGCTTCTGTAAGGCAATGGTAGCTGACCTGTGAGGACCACAGGAATGGATCGTAAGTGGACCTCTAAGAATGTGATACCCTCAAGCCTTGATCCCAAGGCATGTACATTTTAAGTAATACAGGAATTAATAAGGCACTGAATCAGTGCATGCACAGACAAGTTTCCACTTAATTAACATCATTGAAGTGTGTAGGGAGTTAAGACTGAAAAATGCAGAAATTCCATTGTTTTAAAGCTTTCACAAGATCTGTTTTTGCTTTTACTGTGGTGTTAGGCTTGATGATCCTTACAAGTTACCTCCACTCAGTATATTCTATGATTCTGTAATTCTTTACCAAACTGTTAAACAAAAATGGTTTTATTTATAGAAAGAAGAACATTTTGGTTTAATACTAGCAAAAGCATGTAAATGACACTGGTGAATACTGCAGCTACTAATTCCAATGGCTATTTTTCCCTACTTGCAAAAGAGAAAATGAATGAATGTTTCTATTCACTTAAAAAGATTCATATTAAAAACATTCACGGAGAAATAATGGCAGGCCTTGTATCAGAAACTAACAATGAATCATGAATTTGCGCAGCTGTGAGCAGAAATACTGGATTCTTCAGGAAGGGATAGTGGTAAAGTTCGGCTCTGGTGTCTACATCTGTGATAAGATGTCTTCACCAAGCTCACAGCCGTGTCCTCAGTGGCGGAGAGAAGAGATTTGGAAGTCTGTGATGCAAGACATTCCTGTCCCAGATGTGAGTTTAAGCTAACCTTTCTTTGCCATGAGCAGCTGGCATTACAACCTATCGAAAGAGATTGAAGTCCGGGTGGGTTTTGCTGGTGATCGGTCTGTTGTGGCGGGTTACATAACGCGCTGTGGGAGAAGAGGATGACGGTGTCAGCGTGAGGCGAACAGAAACTGTCAGTGTTTTTATTTCAGTTGCAAGAATGTCATCTAGCTAGCTTGAAATTTAGATCTATGGTGTTTATCTTCACCACTTGAGGCCTTGCCTTCTCCAGGATCAAATTTGCATTCCCTCCTTCATACTTCCTGGTGGTAAGCTTGAAAATGTCAAGTTATGACAACATTACCCAGTTGTGGATATTCCTGCATAGCTGATCAGTGATGTACATCACCTACTTAAAAGTAACATTTGATACCAGTGCAAAGTAAAGAATCTGGACATTTAAATCCTACAGTAGTCAACAGCTGTAAAAAATCAGTGCACTCAATCTCTGATGCCTTGCCCCGGGGTGTGAGCTAAAGAATACATCCAGGTTTCATGACATCTCAGAATAGTTGAGGCTGAAAGGTGACTGTCTGGTTTTAGTCATTTGCAACACTGAAAAATAAATACCATTGCTAGTTTTTTTTCTAGATATCAAAGTTCTGTACCCAAATAATAATACTTCCTGGCATAAAATGACATTGTCACAGGCAGGATGTACCAGAAAATTTAACGATACTGAAGAACAAGTTGCTAACAGTACTAAAGACCCAATTTTTCTTTATGATTTATATTCAGCTGGGATTTAATTACTTTAATGAAAGCAGAACCAAACTCTTAAGACAAGTGGGGAGGTGGACTTGCGTTTTGACAGTCTGAGTTTAAGAGGTTTTTTCTGTGAAGTGAAAGATTTTAAAGATTTTATAGGGAAGAGTCCTAGTAAGTATTACGTATAAAAATAGTTTGCATACTTTCTCAGCTGTGTTAACTGTTGGTTTTCTATTGGAGATGCAAGGAATAAAGCAAACCAAGTGGAAACAAACAGGAGTCAAAGTAGTGCCTGCAGAAGATAAGACAGTGCACTTGGGTTCTGGGAGCCTGCTCAGAACTGATGGCAAGGAGTAAGGGAATGAAGGAAAGTACTTCCTTTCAACTATTGATTTAATGGCTGTATGATTGAACTGAAGTCCTGGCAGTTGCAGCATGGATACAGGGGAAGCAGGCTGTGGCTACTAAATATTGTGAGCCAAAATTAAAACTATGGGGTTGGTTTGTTTTGCTCCTTGTGGATGAGGAGAGTAAGGGAAATGCATATTAGCAGTGGCAATGGAGAAGACCACTATGGCCAGCAAGTCATCCATGATCACAGGTACTGTGAGGTAATGGTGCAAAAGAGTAGACAAAGCATATATTTTATGTATAGCCATGCATTTAATGCTAGGAAACTTGGCTTTCATGCCATAAAACATGTATGTGAAAAATTTAAACTGCAGGAGAGATGAGGTGTTATTAGTGTCCCAGGCATAAAGAGCAGACAGTGACATTCTCAGATGACGTATTTTGTGTTTATAAAACTGAAAAAAGAACATAATAACCAGACACCTGAGAATTAAATGCCCTGGGAATCACTACTGTTATTTTTATGTATCTGGCCTGGAGCAGTGGCAGTCTTCAGTGCTGCAGAAGTTTCTTTAGGAAGGAAAAGAGAAAAACCAATTTTTTGTTGTTGTTGTTTTGGGAGGGGTGGGCGGGAAGAGGGCAGGTTTCCTTTAGTTTCTCAGGCAACCAAAGGAAGATACAAGAGTAATATATATAAACAAAGTGCAAACTAGTGATCCAGACCTTCTCAGCATTATGCTGAAAGAGAGGTGAGTGACTCCTGTCTGCAAGAAACAGACAGGGTGGTGTAGGTATTGATGTTGAGAAGAGCAGAGAACCAAAACTAGTAATACAGGAAAAATATTATTAACTACTTTCATAGCCATTGCAAGATCAGTCACAAACCTTCCTGTCATCTGAGCTCTCTGAAGCCTCTGCTGTGGCTTTCTTCACATGCTATTCAAAATGTATGTCCTTTGCACACTGACAGCCAGGTTGCTACCTTGTCCTTGTCATTGTTCCCTGTTCCTCTCATGCCAGATTGCCATCTGGTCTCAACCTTCCAGCTTGTATTTTTGCCACATGTATCTTAAACTTCCTTTTAACTTTCCCCAGCCCCCACGTCTAATTTAAGTCTCTCTGATGCATTGGAAGTTCCCCGGGGCTGCTGGCCTCAGTGCTTTTCCTTCTGCATTCAAGCCAGAAGCTCTTCTGTTGTACACTAGGTCCTATGCCTACAGCTAAGGGTTTGGGTGGTTTCGTGAAAAGACATTCCCTTTGCCAGAATGGTTGTAAGACCATGTAGATACCTCTTTTTAAACTTCAACTTTTGGTAAAACATTAAATTGTAATGGCCAGATTATTTTATTGGCAATGCCTCTTGAATTAGTGAGCTTGGCACTGTTGCCTGGCTGTGGTTTGTTGTGTGTTTCTGAGGCCGGGGAAGAAAATACGGTACCTGCTTTGCATTCACTTGATGAGAAGGATTGGCCTAAGATAGGCTTTGTTTCCTATGAAAAGATATGTGCAGTGTTACTGTTGAGTGTGCATCAACACCTGGTAGATACAGAGAAACTTGAAGTAGCTCTGAAATGGACAACAGCTGAAATGCACGGGCTGCGTATTTAATACCGCAGCACCTGTTCTTACATTCCAGCAAGGATAACAAATGGTGGCAAAGGAGTGAAATACCAAATTAAGTTCATGACCCTACTCTGACTGGCTGTCATATTCTCTGTTTAATATCCAGGATAATGCAAAATGTGCTCCTCTAAGAGCAGTCATCAGAAGTTATTTTTTTTTTCTTATTAAATCTGCACTGTGTTAATTTAAACACATGCAGAGGCTCTAGGAAAAAGGGCTTTTAAATTTCTAAATCAGCTGCAGTATATGTATCATGTGATGCTCAGGGTGGCTGTGGGAAGCACAGGCATGTAAAACCAGAATAACTTGTTGGCTCAGACTACTCTCATGGGACTGCAAAACTCTGCACTTCTGTTCTGGTTGGAAATAGCATCTTTACTTGCCACACTACCCAGCATTAACCTCCAGGTACTTTTTTTGGCAACTCTTCTCGCCTCTTGATCAAAAAAAGCATTTTGTTTTCTGGGTTTTTTTCATGGTTTGGTTTTGATTTTGGAGCTATAAATTGGATCGTTTTTTGTTGGTGGTCAAATTTTGGACATTCAAATACACTAAGGCTAGAATGAAATAGGAAACTTAGGAAACATAATAATATCATATGTGTTTTGCAAGCCTATTTACAATGATTTTTAAAGCACTTCAGTGAGTTAAAAAAGGTGTTCCCAATAGTGTTTGCAAGCTTTTCCTTTCTTGTTACATTGTTCCTGCTGCTGAATGTATGATCACTTTCAGTGTATGAGTCTGCATTAGGCATACTGTATATTGCACAAAATGCTCAATTAGCCAGATTGTTTTCCAAAATTACTTGATGAACTGTTGTTCCAGAGTGACTTCCAAATCCAGTAAGCCTGCTTGTGCAGTGTGTGCAGTGCATTAGGCTTGGCTTCAGATTGGAGTTGCTTTTTTTAAGGTTTTAACAGTGTTAATGTTAAAATCAGTATGTTGCTTGAGTGATTAACTTTCTCATAGTATGCTCAGTTTATAAAGATTATGGTGCAGGAGAATTTAGTACAACTTACTGAACCTATTAAGAGAACTGTAAAGGGTTACTTACCTTTATGAACGAATGCTTTGTATGCATTAAAAACTTTAGTTTGAACTGTTTTCTAGTTAAAATTGATATTCATATATAAATCTCCCTTTTTAAAAACAAGGTGCCAAATAAAATATTTGCTCTTCAAATAAGGACCTTGTGTATTTGAATTTAAAAAAGCAGAGATGTATATGGAAGAAGTAAGTCCTGTATAGGGCCCTTGTTTGTTGGCGATTTTTTTTTTCCTTCTGCACTTAGCCATTTGCCCTCTGGGTTTTCCACTGCCTGATGGTGCTTGCCCAAGCTATCTGCCCTGTTCCAGCCCTTTTTGCAGAAAACTCTGTGGCTGCCCTGATCTCATCCCTGCCACCAGCCAGCTTAGAAGTTGCAGTCGTGGTGTCTGAGGTTCAAGAGTAGAAGCTGTCAGAGAGCTGTCTGGTCTTGCGCGTCTGGTAGGAGCTTCAGTTTTCATCAGCTTTTGAAAAAAGCCAACATGTGAACAAATGCTTGTGATGCCTGTGAATGCAGAGGCCAGCCAGTATGCTGAAGTGGCCGTCTGGTGACTGCTGCGTTTCTGGAATGATTCCTACATTGCAAGGCTGTTATCTGTGCTTTTAAAAAGTTTAAATTTAACACACCTTTTACCCAGGAAACTATGAAGTACTTAGATAAGAATCAAAACACTGACTCTTCTGCTTTTAAAAAAAACCCAACACCATCACCAAAAAACAGTTGTTGAAACTGTGACTCAGATGGTTATTAAGAAGCTATTAATCACGGTGGCAGCAAGAAAAATCAGCTTACTGTATCTTCATATCTGGAGAATTCAAAGTCTGTGTCCCACTATTCGTTTTTTAATCTTATCGTCAGGTATTAAGTACATTGTGAAAACTGTTACAGCACTGGTAACAGGTTTATGACTCTGCCTGCTCTGTACCTCAGGACTTGTTCACTCACTGATGTTAGCTCTTCCAGTTAGTTTATCACTGAGCTTTACCTTACTGAACTCGTGTTTATAGGTGAAGTCATATATTTATAGGCCTCAGTGCTCTATTTTTTTTAATGTTTCTGTCCTCTATCATCACTGAAAACAAGGGATAGCCCTGTAAAGACTCAGAAAGCAGAAGGCACAAGAAAAAGTAAAAATTGAGTAAATTATTTTTATCCCTTGATATCTAGGTGATCTCATGATTTCAGAGGCGCATGACTCATGCTCACACACACTCAGAGATCCCATTTGATTTCAGGTTGCCTCCCTCCAGTGAAATGATACTCTTGCACTCCATGAGTCTGACTACACTCTGTTCGTAGGGCGTGCATGGGCTTTTAGCTGTAGCTCTCACCCACAGTCTGTAGAGAAACAAACACCCTCCTCGACACAGGATGCTTGGCAGGAAATCAGTTGCTACTGTTCTCAGAGCTCTGCGATAGTCTTTTAAGTGCACCGAGGGGGTACTCTCTCTCGTTCTAATCCCATGTAGGTGTTTGTGCCTTGCCCAAAAGCCCACCTCAGTTTTGGACCTCGTACTCACCAGGTACCGGTGCAGTACACAGTGTGCCAGTCACTACAGTGAGAACTGGGTCCCATGCAGCCCTTACTGTGATTAACGGCTTTACAGTCACATTTTCTCTTCCGCTGGGACTGTTGTGTCAACATCTTGATGTGTGTGCTAGAAATGCAACTCATGTCAGAAACCTCAACTCTAGACTTGCCTATGGAATTTAACGTGGTTTACTGGAAGTTCTTACTAGATGCCTTTTTTTCTGGTCCTTCTTTATTACAAGCAGCTTAAAAAAAACTTGGTGACTCAAGTATTCATTTTCAATGTAGATGATTTTGAATACACTCAACTGCAAGTGATACTGAATCTACCATTGACTATTAACCTATGGAAAAAACATTCTGCCTTGATTTAAGGCAGTGAAAGAATCTGGTTCAACTGGTGGTTTGTCGGGATTTATTTTTCAGTTACTTTATTTAAACTAAAAAAAAACTAAAAAAAAGAGTTTAGAAATAGGGTATTTGGTAATAGGCATTTGCAGCAGTACAGAGGGAGGTGTACTGGCTTATATGTCAGGGAAAAGTCAGCATTTGCAGCTGTAAGTAGTAGCTGCCCTGTACTTTTATACCAGTCTCCTGAGAGGTTATTAACCCACAATTCTAAATTTTCACTCAATGTTTATATTTCCACCACAGTTCCAAGGAAAACTTCTGTAAGGTAAAATGTTTTTAGGAAAACACATCCAGAATGTGGCAAGTCCAATATTCATTGACTTTAACACACAAAATGCTAATGCTAAACGTACTTTTGTTTGCAAAAATTATGAAGTTGCACAATTAATAAGCTCCCAACTTTCACAGGAGGCAGTCTCTTGCAACTTGTTTTCTTATCTAAATCATAAATTGGAAGACTTTGTGGATGTCCCCATTATTTCTAAGGCACAGCCAATTTTAAAGTACTGGAGGCAGGGTTTCTTCTGAGAGCCTTTCCCCCTGCACTGCCCTCCTCTGCGGAGGGGCAGCTCTACAGAGCGTAATCTTTATTTGTATAGACTGTACATGAAATGACATCCTGTTGATTTGAAAGGGTTTAATTTTTTTTTTATGATATGCTACTTAAAAGGGAAGTGTAAAGCTGAAAAGAAATAAGAGCTGTGAAGAGCAGTCGTGAGGAAAAACTATCAGTGAGACATTTAAAATTAGCATGATTACCTGCCCAAATTCTGGGTCTACTGCTAGCCACCGTAGAAATGGTGTTATTTCAGCTTAAAGGGCGAGGCTAGGGCCTGCCAGGAGGTAAGAGTGGTCAGGGATCGGTACCTTCTGGACAGCTGCTGTGATCGCTCTTAAAAGGTGACTCGGCTACACACAGTAAACCTTAAGAAAATGAGGCTATTCTAAGTACTTGAATAAATGTGGACTTGCAGGCATATTTTTAGGTCTGAAATTTCACTGGGAGGGTTGAAAGGGGGTGCTCGCTGCCCTCTCGTTGGGGGGGGGGGGCGGTGGTGACACGTACAGCTGGCGGCCGCCCCTCACCAATGTGACCTGTGAATCAGGCTCCTCAGATACACCGAGTATCGGCATTTGTAGATACCGGGTTAATGTTTTAACCTCTTCTTGACATGTCCCCTGCCCTTTTGAGTCACAGGACCTGTCTTCTCCCTCCCCTTCTGCTAATTGTTCCAGTGACAGTTAGCAATAACGGCTATTGGGGTTGCAGTGCTTGCTCAGCAGTGCAATTTCCTTTCAGCTCTCTTTTCAAGGAAGTGAAACCACCGCGATGTATTTTTTGCGTTCTGAGGTGCCAGAGCAAAATGAAGCACGACAAGGCAAGGAGGGAAAGGTAGCTGAGAAGTGCTGCTGCTGCTATGGTGAGAGGGAGAAACCCACGTTGGCTCCCTGATAGCTTCTGACAGCATTTCAAAGCACATGATAAAGTGTGCGCTGGATTTAGTGGAGTAAATAAGCCCCAGGCCGGTCTTTGCCTCGGGTATTTTGCCTTGATTTTTGGCTGTCAACATTAACATTTTCAGTTCCATCTGATGAACAAGTAAGTAATAATTTTACTTTTTTATTTTTTGAGGAAGTATAGAATGTTCAGTCCAAAGAGATCTATAACCTTACGGTTTATACTTAATTTTATTTAAGTAATTGACTGTGAAGTAGCTTTTAGGTCTTTCTGCCATTGGTAAAGTGGAAAAAAATTTGATTATAAAATACAAACAGTTCACAAGTTCCTTTTTGGATTGGCTGAAATACTGAAGTATGCAATGCATGTATTTAGCAATTAAATCAGAACCTTTGCAATAGCTGAGGGAAAATGAAGCAGACTTCTGGTATATTGCAAAGTAAATAGAAAGTAGACTGTGCTGGGTAGTCCCAAAACTTGGACAGTCTTTAGAGGAATGCCATTAAAACTCTGAAGCTTTTAGAAAATGGTCATGTTTTCAGTTTTTTGAAGTGGATATTACGTTAGAATCATGTTTGAGTGTGTGTGTGTGAGTCACTGGAGGCAGGTTGTACAGATACCTGTTCCATACAGAGTAGCATTCTGTGTGGTATAGTAGCATTTCATAAGAACACCTACAACATCCTGGAAAATAACATTTTAAAACACATATATATTGCATATGGGGGTTGGAGGGTCCTCTGCAAATTTATGGAATTACTTTGAGAAAGACTGCTACTAGTATGAACAGACATATATATATACATATATATATGTCTCTTTGTGACGTGTCAGAGGACATCATGAGTGATTTGTAAATTGGAAGGCTTTAAGAAATATGATGTCCCCATTTTGGGAAGAAAACTGTCATTTCTCTGTAAATCTTTGTAGATGTGGCTGCTGAGTTTTAGTATTTGACCACCCTTTGAAATACTTTGGGGTGTTTTTTGAATAGTAACAGTTGCAGTTTTTATCTATTAAAACTCAAAGAATCAAGTATTTTAGGTTCAGGCTGACTGCTTAGTGTCTTTAATGCCTTCTTGTCTTTGTGGTTGAGAAATGTGTCTGTCTTGTGATCTTGAGTGCTTTGCTCAAGATAGTAGTGAACAATGGGCTCTTTGGGTTGTTTTGAGTGTCCCCATGGAGTAAAGATTTTTAAAAATTTGCTCAAACGCTGCATGCTTCAAAGCAAAATACAGGTATCCACTGAAAGACTTAAGAAACAAACATGCTTGAAAGTTTCTGAGATGACAAAAAAGGAGCTTGTTACCAAGTTTCTGAAAGGTTCCCTTGTAGAAAAAAAATAGAGATTTGTGTCTCACATGTTCTGAAGGACAAGTTCCTTCTATTTGCTAGAACCCCAGAGGCACCCAGTGTCTGAACGCACCCAGCTGCCCAAATGCAAACAGTTAAGAGTAAATCTTTCCCAAATTCAGGGATTTATGGTTTGGCATCTGCAGAGTTTATGTTTTGATTAAAAGAGGGAGGGGGGGAAAAAGTTTCCAGGCCCCATGTTTGCAAAGCAAACCTTCCATATGTGAATTAAATGTAAACAGATGAAGCTTTCCTTCAGCCTGAGGAGACTCCAGGAAAGCAGCAGCATGAAGGAAGCTATCCCCCACAGTTTTCAACCTGGAAATAAAAATTCACGTGTCACTTAGTGGAAAAGGTGCTGTAAAGGAAATAGGCTGTAAATAATTGTCACTGGCAATAGGACACGGGTAATGACATTTCACAAAACAAGTATCTGAAAGAATGTTTGGGGTTTCTGAAGCGTTTGAAAAAATAGTGCGAGCAAAGATAGTTTTGGAGGTGAAAATCTGCTTTATGATTTATTTTGTGGGTCACAGAACAATTTATTCGTAAGTTTATGCTAGCAAATATTACAGCACTCCCATGACTCTTCATTGTGGGCTATTTCTGTATTAAGTAGAATAAAAATAACATAGAAGTGTTAATCTCTACTTGCTTTCCTTCTGAAAATGAGTGTCTTCATATTGTACCCATAGAATCTTAGTATTCTTTGCTGACAAAGGATTTTTGTGTTGTGGTTTTTTAATATATGTGTGTATATAAATATGGGATCTGAATTCACTGATCATGTAAAATGCTATACAGGAAAATTTTACAACAGTTCACTGAACTACTATCTCCAAATGAGTAGCAGTGGTGATTGTCACGACATAGGAAAGTTGTGGTTTCAGATTTCATTATGAATACGAGAATTGGATCAGACTCACAACTCGTGATCACACAGGGCAGGTTTATTTTCTCAGTCTGAAAGCCTGTCAATCCATAAATATTGAGAGACTTTGAAAACATTTTTGAGCAATTTTTTTCTCATTTTGTGTTTTCTGAGAAGTAAAACAGTCTGAAAGAATGTAAACCTAAAGACAACAGACTTTTAGGGATCGAAGAGATTTTTTTTTTTTTCTGCAACTATATATGTTTGTGTTACTTCTGTGGCAGTTGGTAGGACTAACGTGAATGGATAGACATTTAAATATTTCTCAACTTAGTGTCCATAGTGTCTGTTACGAAGTATTGACTGTATACATTTTCTTCCCCCCACAGTGGCTACAGATGTCTTCAACTCCAAAAGTCTGGCCATTCAGGCCCAGAAGAAGATCCTTGGAAAAATGGTGTCCAAATCAATAGCAACTACTTTGATTGATGATACAAGCAGTGATGTCTTAGATGAGCTGTACAGAGTGACAAAGGAATATACACAAAATAAAAAGGAAGCAGAGAAAATAATCAAAAACCTTATAAAAATAGTCCTCAAATTGGCAATTCTCTACAGGAACAACCAATTTAATCAGGATGAAATAGCGTTGATGGAGAAATTCAAGAAGAAAGTTCATCAGCTGGCGAAGACCGTGGTTAGCTTCCATCAGGTGGATTATACCTTTGACAGGAATTTTTTGTCCAAACTGTTAAATGACTGTAGAGAGCTACTTCATAAAATCATTCAGCGCCACCTAACTGCAAAGTCGCATGGACGTGTCAACAACGTGTTTGATCACTTCTCTGATTGTGAGTTTTTGGCTGCCTTGTACAATCCCTTTGGACCGTATAAACTCCATTTGCAGAAACTTTGTGATGGTGTCAACAAAATGCTAGATGAGGGGAACATATAAGTACTTGTATTAAAGTTGACTGCCTATGCATTATTTGGAGATGGAACACTGTTGATTTATGAAGGAATAAGGGAGCATGCAAAAAGGGTTTTTTACATTATGGCAAATATTTCCAAACTATCTTTATTAAACTGGTTCCTTATTATGAAATATCTGTTGCTATTCATAATCCATCTGGAAGAAAGACTGCACGTGATTTGTTTTTTTTTTTTTTTGTTACTGTGCTTGTCTACAAAAACAGCTGGATAAAGACAATAAAACAGAGTGGTCCAAGTAGAGTAAGAGTCTTGCAAGATAGATATACAAAACAAAGTAATACGCTGTCAGACAATCCACATCTTTCATACTTCTACAGAATTACTTCTAAACTATCCAAGTCTAGTAATGTTAGTAACAGGCTATCGTGGTGATGGTACACTCTATAATTTCTCTCTCTTATTTGTAAAATATATATTTGATTCATCTATAGTCTTTTTATGCTCTCTGCACAGATGACAATTTCCTAGTTTTGTCCTTACAAAGCGTTCAGTTTTAAATACCAGTGATGCTGTCATGTAGGGTCTTAACAGGCTTGTTCACCTCCAGCTCGGTGGTGAAAACTTCTGTCTGCAGGGCTACCAGATACAGATCCTTATAGACACGCACAGATGCTTGCTTTCTTTGATGATATGGGGATTATTTGAGGAATAAGCTACAGTAAAATAGCATAACTAGGGAACACTATTCCCTAGAAAACACTTGCGGTACGTAATTTTTCACTTTGCCTACGATAAGGTAAATCACAGTGACTTACCTGTGCAATTCCTTAAGATACTTAGAATATTGCTAATAGGTCATAGTTCTTTTTGGAAAGGGGTGAGTCAGTATATTCTATACACTAGGCTGATGTGTACGACGATGTGAATTCAGAAAACTTACTAATCTGAAAATAAATTCCAAGTCAATTTTCTTTGTGTACAATGAAACTAGAAACAGGAATTAGTTTTATCATTGTGTTACATAGTTTAACTAATTAAAAAAATAGCATCTTGACTATTTTTTTCCTTCTTTTCTCCCCTCCTACCTTTTATCCTTTTTCTCCCTCATCTTCTCCTTTTCTTGTGCTTGGGGATAAAAAAAAATGTGACTTTTTAGACACTGTATTGTACTTAAAAGCATGAAGTTAATACATTTCAAACACCTGAAGACTTTTTGTTAGGAAGCTCTTAAAGAATTTTCTGTTTATTTAATTGCCATTGTTTTTGCTGTTTGCTGTGTCCTTTTGTTTAATGAGTAAACCAAAGAATATTTGCACTCCGAACTTTTCATGCCTTTTTTTTCCCTTGTTGCATTTTAAATTATAAGAAGCAGATGTAACCTGTGCCAACAACAAAAGCATTGCAGTCTCTGATGTATGGCTTCAACATCACCTGTGATTTTTTTAAGAGAGGAAATTAACTTTTATTCATGTTTGTTTGGCCACTGGGTTCTGAATATTTCCAGAAAAATGCCAGAAATATGGTTCAAAATGTGACCTCATATTGTTCAAGCCACGAGCATCTAGCAGACAGAAGATAAATGTACAACTGGGCTGAAACAACGAGGAACTGATGTAAGGCCTGTACACCAGAATTCGAGAAGTAAGTTGTTAGCTTGACAGCTGAAGGAATATTGTTTAAGATCCTGTCCCTTTTTTACTTAAACTGTAGATACATTGTACTTACATCCATCAGAAATCACGCGTAGGAATGCTCCACCTATATCTTTTCTTTTCCCACCTACAAAGAGAAAGCTGTTTGTTTTCTTTCCCAGTTCTCTCTGAGCTGGGAATAAAAAGTAACTTCTAGAAATTTAAACTCTTTTCTTTATAACTCCTATTTCTAAATCATGTTCTAATTTCCAAAGTAGCACAGTTTATAATGAATGGTACCATTTGCTGAAAGGATGACAGGGTGGTACCTTGTTTAGAACCAGGCACAATACACTCATGTGCCGTGTAAATCACAGAAGATTTTCTTCAGCCATGATCCAGAATATTTTGACTGCTCAACTTTTATTTTTCTCTGGGACAAAAAATCCTTAAATGACCTTTGTACACTGCTAATGAACACCTGCTTACATATTTGAGCCCTACTGTAGTTAAAATACATATATTTTTGGTAACAGTAGCTGCTTACTCAGTTGTGTTCCCTGGCCATATACATTTTAGAAACAAGTGAAAATTCCTCATGGAGATTTGGTTATAAGCATAAAAATGTGCCAACCAGAAGTTATATTTAGCTCATAATCTAGTTGCATTCTTTTGAAATGCTGTAACAGTAATTCTTGTCTGGCATTCATTTTCAAATACAAAGAAGTGACTCCTGTAACCATGAAAAAAACAACTGTTTTGGGTTTGCAGAGACCCACCTTTATAATTAACAAGACATAGCACTCAAGCTGTTTAATTTTGCAGTCATTTTTCCTGCAGCATACATAAATAGTGCTGTTAGTTATTTAGAAACAAATTGATAGCATTTTTTCATGTGATGCACTTGTATTAAAGCATCAACCCTCTAGTCAGGAATTTTAAAAAGGTTACAGTAGTACTGTTTGAGTGGTATAATACCATTATTGTGTGCTGTAAAACAGGTGCAATGCCATTTTAATACTATTAATACATTGAAATTCAGTCTTCATGAATTCATTTTACAGTTGGCTTTTAAATGTCAGTCCCTTAGGTGTTTCATATTTGTAACATCCTTTTAGTGTTTGATTAACAGGTGGTGCCCAGTGTGATCACAGATGTGTGTTGGTGAAGTTGTACAAGTTGAAACTAATGTTACAGCCTTGTAGAGGTGTTGGAAAAGTGTTAAGTCAGACCCTAAATGCCTTCTGCAGTACACATCAAAAAACTGTGATCTCAGACATACAAAGAAAAGAAGCTACAGGTATGTTACCATGGCCATTTTGTGTGTGCTGCCTTAAAAGGAATTCTCTAGAACTTCTGGCCACTCCTTAGTCGTGTTTATATGTGTTCTGTGTGTATGCATAGACAAACAAAAAGACACAATTAAGTTACAAGTCTTGTCCTTAAGTTCTTTTGAGATTTATCTCTGTTTGGGAGGTACAGTGATTATCAGGAGTCTGGAAGGTTTCAGCAGCTAGTGTGGGTTCTTTTTTCTCCAGGAAAATACCAAATCTAAAAAAAGATTCAGCCCCACCCAGAAGCAAATTCCTGTGAAATAAAGGAATGAGGAGATGGCCCAAAGCTTTCTCACATGTCCCTAAAAAGATCGCATTGTCCCAAGGAAACAGCAAACTGGTTTTGATGACAGCTCCAGTTGCTTTCCAGACCCTTGTAACAGCTAAAACAGCTATAACGAGACCATTTAAAGGTAAAATGGAATTGTGCATGTAACTCTTCAAGGGATGGGAACGTGCTCATTTTCATGGTCTAGCAGAGAGGAATTCACCACTGCTAAGTCTGTTGTTGTCAAAGATGAGAGTATTACAGAGGAGGGCAGGTAAGTTGCACACTGTACTGGCTTAGCTCTTATCGCTCTTTTCACTACCCTTTTCAGCTGGACAGGGGAGCTCATACATATTAAGAGGCTTAGGAGTTGACCCAAGGACAGGGAGAGATCATTCTGCAATCAGTGTCACAGGCAAAACAGACTCAACACAGAAGAAAGGAAAGAAACTCTCATTTATTACACTACAACAAACACCTAGTGATACCAGAGTCAGATCATGATAAGTGCAAGCAGGTCTTCAAGCAGCTCCCTCCACCCCTCCCTTCTTAGCAGACTTCACTTTAGTCATGATATCACTCCCTTCTTCCCCCTCATTGTGGCACAGGGAGGGGCAGGGAAGGGAAGAATGGGGGTTTTGGTCTTGGGAGGTGGGGAAGGGAGGGAGAGCATTCCTCACACTCTCCTCCCCTGCTCCAGTGTGGGGTCCCTCCCCTGGGAAACAGTCCTCCACAAACTCCAGTGTGAGTCCTTTCCTATGGAGCTTCAGCTTTTCACCAGCTGCCCCCGTGTGGGTCATTTCCATGGGGTGCAGACCTCCAGACCCAAACTGTTCCAGCCTGGTCCCCCATGGAGTCACAAGTCCCCCAAGCAAACCCTCTTCAGTGCACGCCTCTCTCTGCATGGGCTGCAGGTCCTGCTACGAGCCTGCTCCAACGTTCATTTCCCACAGGGTGAGTGTCATCCATATGTCTCTACCTGTTCCTGCTCCGTGGGTTACAGGCATGATCTCTGTTCCCCAGCATTTTCCATGGGCTGCAGAGGAATATCTGGCCTTAATCTGACCTTATTATGGCCTACCGATACTTAAAGGGATCCTACAGGATAAGTGGGAGAGGGATTGTTCACCAGGGAGTGAGTGCAGTGATAGGACAAGGGGCAGTGGCTTCAAGCTAAAAGAGGGCAGGTTTAGATTAGATGTTGGAAGAAATTCTTTACTTTGTGGGTGGTGAGGTGCTGGAACAGGTGGCCCAGAGAGGTTGTAGAAGCCCCGTCCCTGTGTTTAAGGCGAGGTTGAATGAGGCTTTGGGCAACCTGGACTAGAGGAGGATGTCCCTCCCCATGATAGGTGGTTGGAACTAGATGATCTTTGAGGTATTCAACTCAAACCATTCTGTGTTTCTATGATTCTAAGGAAAAGTCTTCCTTTATCCAGACGTTGTCCCCTACCTCCAGAGTCTGGGATTCCAGAGGGCCAGCCTTAGCAGTAGAGACCAAATGAAAGAAGCCATTCAGTAATTCCACCTTCTCTGTATCCACTGTCACCAGAAGAATGTTACCCACTTAATGGAAAAAACAGCTAAATACCAGTTTCCTGGGTTGTTTTTTTTTTTTTTTTCGCAATGTAATTGAAAAATATGGAAGAATAATCTGTCTTGATTTAGTTGTTAACACTGTTTTGTATATAATCTATACTCTCATCAGTAGAGTAAGCATTTAGCTTTGATTTCAGTAGACAGACTTCTGAGCCTTAAAAAAAAAAAACAAAAAAGTGCCCTTGAATGCATTACAGAGAGTATACTTTTGCATGAACATGAAATGAAGATTTCTGTTTGCATAACTATTGCAGAGAAACCTTCTTGTTACAACTGTTTCTCATTGAGATTTGGGCAGGTCAGCCAGCATTCATGGTTATGTGGCAAACATCTGTGCTCTGGATAAAACAACTGTCCAAGGAGATTATAGCTGTCCAGAAAATTTCCATAATATCTTGTTTTTATGATTTGCACATAAAGAAAACTTCGTTTGGGAGAGGAAAGTTTCCTATCTATCTTACAAAAAAGAAAGTTTCTACCCAAAACCACATTGTGGCTACTGCTCAGAAAGACTTAAGTAATGCAGCTGCTATTTCCCACTTGCTAAAAAAAAAGCCCCAACCAACCCTTGCATTTCTTCTTAAAGAGAAGCTCTAAAGATTAATGCACACTACGTTATTAGTCTATTGGTGCATACTGCAGCTGAAATTATGTTGCAACTTTGACATTCATATCTATAGTACTATATATTTTAGGTTACCATGTGATGTACTTTCCCTCTATGAAAATAGAGTAGTATCTGCTTATGGGATGTATCTAAGAGCTCTCTCTGTTACAGTAGTGCTTGGCCTGTATCCCAAATGAAGATTTCTGAATGTTTAAACCACAAATTGCATAAGTGACCTGTCTTAATACTTGCTTTTAATATTTGGAGATCTGGTTTGAGTTGTAAAGCTGATACTTACATGGAGGACATTCCTGAATCAATACCCACTTTTTTTTGCCAGCTTGGGAAATACAGGAACTTAAGTTTATGTTCTAACTTTCTGTGAATTTCAACTTGCTATCACTCCACCACTTTCTGGAGAAACATCCCTTATGACATTTCTTTCTACTTGAAATTGAAAAAAGGCAGCTGATAGCTTTGGGATGTTCCATAATTACACAGTATCAGGCAAAGCAGCAGACTTTAATGATTAAGAATAATGGAATTAAGGGAGGTATGTTACTTGCCAAGCTTTCCCAAGCAACCGAAACCTGTTTGCTATTTGTTGTTCTCCCCTGTGGGAAAGTCTTGGTGTGGTAGGAGGAAGACAAAGGTGGAGCTTCCTACAGTTACTGTGATTTAGATATAAATTACTTTTAGCATCACACGTAAGATCTTACACTTTCTACTCTAATATATCTTAACACTGCATTTTAAAATAATTCTTCCCATTGTCTTAATGACAAATTAATTCCTTCAGTTTTATTAAATATTTGGATTTGAAATACGCTGTTATTAATACATATAAATATGACCTGAAACAAGTAAGTCAGCCTTGTGCATCATATTCTTCCTAGACACATTGTTTTTTCCTCAGCCAGGTGTTTTGTATGCTGTAAAGAATCTTGGTGAACATAATTCTGAAGGTTTTGATAAATCCAGGTTGATCAAGACAAAATTGTTGGCTTTTCACCCTCCTGTTCTTCAGTTCCTGCTGGCAGCTTTTCAGAGTATCAGCCCCATTTATGGCAATTTAGAGCTCTTCATGTGCAACTCCCTTTGTGGGACATTTTGAATTACATTTTTCAGACTTGATTAATCATAACTTGTTTTGGCCAAGCCACAGCTAATAGTGGACAAAAAATACTGTTATATTCAATTTGTGTGAGGTTTTAATACAGGAAATATGATGATGATGATGATGATGATGATGATGATGATGATGATGATGATGATGATGGAATAAATCAGCCCAAGTAGGGACCATATTGCACCAATCCTTATTTTCTTGTGTGGAAATGACAATGCACCAGTTCTACTCCATTATGAAATTGTGTTGAAAAATTATTTTGCTTTCTTGAGCAGAGCTTAGTCTTCTTGCATTCAGGAAGCAGCTGGGCTTGGCTTGGGTCCTGAGGCAAAAGTCCCCTGGCTGCTGATAACTGCTGTTAATTAAGGGTTCTTGTGATATGAAAGGACAACCTTTCCAGAAGCACTTAGCTGGTGCTTTTGGTTCACTTCACTGACTGGACCTGAGATACTGTGGTTTTTTGCTTTGCTTGTTCAGTTGTTTTTTGTGGAGAGTCAAGACCTACAACTGTGTATCACCTGCTAGGCTTGCTAAGAGGTTGCAGAAATGAAATGGACTGAGGCAGTGCTTTGAGCCACGGTGGGGAAATGCATTGGTCCCGGGAGATGATGTGACATCAGATGTTACTTTCAAGAAAGCTGGTTCTGTATCTCAAGAATCTTGGTAATTCAGCAAGAGAAAAATGATCTCATCCTTGGAACTAAAGTGAGTCTCCCCAACTGGAAAGGTACCTCAGTTATAGGGTGCTTAACTCAATTTCAATGGGGTGGACACTCCCAAAGGTACATCTGCTTCCCCATCATACAAGAAACTATGAGGGAAATTGGAAAGGAAAGCTCAGAGCCTTTCTGGGAGAAAGGGCTCTGATCAGGCAAAGATGTCATTAAGTTTGCTTTGTCATTTTCACTGTGGTAAGGTCTACTGCCTACCATAAGCACAAGCATTTGACTTTGGCTAGATAAGACAGTATGTTTAAGGTTATAGTTGCAGTATCTTAGGACACTGCAATCTACTGTTTACCCCAAAACTAGAACAGAGGAACTCATGCTACAAAATGTGGAAATAGAGATGGAGGCCCCTTACAATACAGTACCGATGAAAACTAGTCTTAGCTACTGTTTGGAGCTGGGAGAACATGTGTTTTTCCACCCCATTCCTGATGAGCAAAGCCACTGCTGAAGAGAAGTAAAGTCTCCTAAAGGAAAAGGTGTTTATGTTGTTAGATGGCTGACTGGCTATTCTCCATCTATCAGTAGGCTACTCCATACTTAACGTGTTCTTGACTAAACTTGCTCTTTATTGTGGAGTGGGAAGGAATTTTCACCACAAAATACAGCCAGTCTGAACCAGTGATATTTGGATTTCATTTGCATTTTTGGGGTGGAAGCCGGCAGAGTGGTTATATCTGAGAGACAGCTGGAAGTCTGCTGATTATCAGGGGGGAACAAATATACAGGTGCTGTTGTGCACATAGAAAGCTTCTGTAACAACATGGAATTAAGAACTCTGGCAGTTTGAGAGGAGAGGCCATTTTAGGAGGCACAGTTTAAAAGTATCTTATCATACATGCAGATCTTCTGTTTATTAATGGAGCTGCATGGATTTATTACTCCAAGAGCAGAACGTTTTGTAATTTTTGGCTGTACAAAGCACTGTGTTGCCATTAACTCAGGAAGTAACTGCAGAAGTCTCACAGAATTACAAGGTTGGAGAAGACCTTAAAGATCATCATTCCCCTCCTAAGCTAAACCATATCCCTAAGTACCTGATCTATCCTTTTTTTGAACACATCCAGGGAAGGTGACTCAACCCCCTCCCTGGGCAGCCTGTTCCAGGCACTGACAACTCTTTCAGTGAAATTTTTTTTTTCTAATATACAATCTGAACCTGCCCTGGCACAGCATCATGCAATTTCCCCTTGTTCTATCTCCTGTCACCTGGCTGAAGAGACCATTGCCCACCTCTCTACAACCTCCCTTCAGGTAGTTGTAGGTGGTGATAAGGTCTCCCCTCAGCCTCCTCTTCTCCAGGCTAAACAGCCCCAGCTCCCTCAGCCACTCCTCAAATGATTTGCCCTCCAGCTCCTTCACCAACCTGGTTGCCCTTCTCTGGACTCCCTTGAGGACCTCAGTGTCCTTCCGATGGTGAGGAGCCCAGAACTGGACACAGTACTCAAGGTGTGGCCTCACCAATGCTGAGTACAGGGGCACAATCACTTCCCTAGACCTACTGGCCACACTGTTTTTGATACCGGGCACACTGCTGGCTCATATTCAGCCTGCAGCCAACCAACACCCCCAGGTCCTTCTCTGCCTGACAGCTCTCCTGTCAGTCTCCCCCAAGCCTGGAGCGCTGCATGGGGTTGTTCTGTCCCATGTGCAGCACTCTACACTTGGCCTTGTTAAACTTCATCCCATTGGTCTCAGCCCATCAGTCCAGCCTGTTCAGATCCCTCTGAAGAGCCCCCCTACCCTCAGGCAGATCAACACTTCCTCCCAGCTTAGTGTCATCTGCAAACTTACTGAGAGAACATTCAACCCCTTCATCGAGGCCATTGATAAAGATGTTGAACAAGACTGGACCCAGGACTGAGCCCTGGGGGACGCCACTCATGACCGGCCTCCGCATGGATTTGGTTCCATTCACCACCACCCTTTGGGCCCGGCCATTCAGCCAGTTTTTAACCCAGCTGAGGGTCCACCTGTCCAGGCCAGTGGCAGCCAGTTTCTCAGTCAGAATGCTGTGAGAAACCGTGTCAAAGGCTTTACTGAAGTTCAAGTAGACCACATCCACAGCCTTCACCTCGACTTCCATCTACTCAGTAAAGATTCAGCTCATCTGTAGATTCTGTTTACCCCAAACTTAGTAGCAGTGCCAATATGTATCTGTTTTCCATGGAATGCAACATATGGCTATTTGCTAGTCTTTTTTCCTCTTATTTTAGTCCATGTGGTTTTTATTCTCTTTTATTTTTTTTGACTTCAAAGAGACCAAGCTTCCATGAAGAATCATTTAGGGTGAAATGTAGTGGTTGCATTGAGAGAGCAGCAACATAACCTTTTGCTGGCACCTCCCTAATATCTCTCCACAGGATTTATTTTTCAAAGCTGTAGATGTGCACAAGCAACTATTTTCCGCTTGATAAGTTTGTTTTATTAAGGTGTTTTTACATACCAGCTCAGCAGTCCACCAAGGTCTGACTGACCCAGGGCTTCTGTCTCCCTTAAACTGTGAGTCTCTCATGGAAGTAAAGGGAGAGCTTACACAGTGCCCTGCTTGTGCCCCCAGCATGGATTTTCCACTTAATGGAGTGGTACATGCAACAAATGACAAAATTAATCTTTCTTGCCAAAACAGGGACATAAGACTTTCTGTGATGTGGGTTGTTGACAAGAGCTATAAAAAGTGTTTGCGTTTACATTTGCACTTGGTTCATAATATATCCAGCATTAACTACACAGTCAGCTGCTCCTCAACATCATATCAGCAAAGATGCTTTTCACGTTCTGAGCATGACAAACAATGGATTCAATGGCAAGAAAACCCCCACTCTCTGCAGGCTTACAGAAAAATAACACAAGACAATACAAGCTAGAATAGAAATAATACTACTAGCTGTTCCTGCAGATAAAAGGAATCAATAGAAACAGTGTGTCAGCTATGAAGAATTCATCAGTGGGGGTTTCTATCACATAAAATTTTACCAAATCAAAATAACTATTTTGCTCCAACCATTTTTACTGAGAGAGTAATTAGTAGGGTGAGCTGGACCATACACTTGGCGTGTATGAGATGAACATTTGTGGCCAGCTCAGTGCTGAGACCTCCCTACGGTATCTCTGCATTGGCAGCCAGAAGATGGCTGCAGATAGAGGAAATGGGGACCAACACTCAGCTGCAAGGCCTCTGGTCTCAGTGGGAAATGTCTGTCTTCAAAGCTCTGGGGACATCTACAACACTAAGGTTGTGGGAAGCATCGTCTGTGGTAGGCCATGCTTTCCAGTGCTCGCAGACTCAGTACCTAGCTGCTAAGCATGGCAAAAGACATCTGGTTGCCTCCTTCACTCACATTTGTGAAGAAATCTTTGTTCCTAGTGAATAGAGCTCTATAAATCTCCACAAAGAAAATAATTTAGAAAAAAAGTACTTGAAAATGAACCTTATGATCCAAACTGATCTTTTAACAAAATTAAAAAATACAGTAGAAAGAAGCCTGTCAATCTGTTATTTGCTCCTGAATAAAAGGTGCTCACCATCTACAGCAGCAGATAGTAGAAAACATTTTCTGTAGGATTAAGACATACAGTATCCACAGCTTGTGCTTTTCTGTTGAGCTGCATTCAAATGAAACAGGCAAACTTTGGAAGTCTGTTTAGTTTCAGGAGGATTTTGTACTCGCTAATGCGGTACCAGAATAACACACATCCAGTGTCAGCTGTTGCTTTTGCACACATTCAGCAGCATTTGCCAAACTTAAAACTCGTGGTTATTTGCACATTATTGTTCTGTGTTCTCTTACTTGCTTCTAGAACAGTTTGTCGTTTCCAGTGCACACACACAACGTGCCAACACAGCCAGAAGAATGCCAGCATGCCAGTGCATCTATTGTCTGAGTAAAAACAGCGTTGCATTCAAAGCGGTGTCCCTTTGACTCGATGTGTGTGCAAACTGCTTTTAGGTTTGTCGCTTTCATTACTCGTGGTGTGGCATCTGTAACTGAAAAGCCTTTATTCAGTTTTACTGTAGCACAATGCTCCATCTAGTGCCCACACTGCAAATTGCAATTACAGTATGTAATTCCATGCAATTTTCCGCTCAAACTGAACTGCGTGCAATAAAATCACAGGTACTGCATCTCTATTCCTACTACTTCTAAAGCAGTGAATATTACAGACTACTTGAGGTCAGAAATGCTAATCTACTCTGGTTTGGAAGTCCCCAAAATGTTATCACTTCTCCTCAATGCAGACATAAAGCACCAACAGCCAAGGAGTTAATCTGCAGCAAAACACATTTTTCGTCCTAATAGCTCCAGAAATTATGCAAAATTGACACAATGTACAATAAAGCTTAATCATGAATTAAAGTTGATCTGTGCAGGGGGGCTACATAGGTGATTTCCTCAGCTCTGACCTCTGGGCACTCCTTTTCATCATCCTTTGTTTCCCGAGCACCTCCTAGATTCAAGATGGACAATGCAAAGAAGTTTATAGCTCCCCAGAGCTCAGGTTTATGATGCTCTCGGTCAGCTGGGAGACTGAGAAGAAGGAATAGTTCCATGATATCCCTGTCCATAGTTCAGATAAAGTTTTTTTATCATCTGCATTGGGTGAGTAAAACTAGAACATCCTAACTGCATCTACTACTGAGATCCAAAGCAGTGGCCCTACAACAGTCCAATACAATTGAATTCTTAATGACACCATCTCACACAACATCATGCCTGCAATGATATAATACATTCCTACATAACACTCTGGCTGGTTCCACAAAATAGTTCTCTCTGCCACTCTTTCCTCTTCACACTGTTTCCCTGCCTCACTGTAGGGTCCTTCCCACAGGCTGCAGTTCTTTGTGAACGGTTTGTGCATGGGTGTCTCCCACTCAGTACAGGCCTTCAGGAACAGACTGCTCCAGCGTGGGTCCCTCACAGGGTCCCAAGTCCTGGCAGCAAACCTGCTCCATTGTAGGCCTCCATGAGATACCAGCTCACCCATGGACCTCCATGGGCTGCCACACCACGGTCTTTTCCAGGGGAATCACTTCTGCAGTGCATCAAACACCTCCTCCCCCTCCTTCTGCACTGACCTGGGTGTCTGCAGGCCTGCTGCTCTCACCTTTTTCCCCATCCTTTCCCCTAGAGCTACCACACTTAATTCAACACGTTCTCAGAGAGGGAGCACCTCTTGGCAGCACAGCTCAGGGGCTGCTGGAGCCAGCTGTGTCCAGCACAGGGCAGCCCCAGCCTCTGACAGAGAGGGCCCTGCGCAGACACCCAGGGCAGCCTTCCTCCCACACAGAGAGGAAAAATCCAGGGGGGAAGAAGGCAGCACATTAATTGTTCAATCAGATCCCTCCCACAACCAGGGAAGCGATGCCTGAAAGCTGGGATTTGGATTGAGAAAAAGTAAACACAACAAGCAACAGAACATAAACCAGACGATTACTATAAAAGAAGCGGAGATTAGCTCGGAACGGAGGCCTGGTGCCTGCACCCAGGCAGCCTGATCCTGAAATCCACCCTCTTCAGGCCTGTGGGGGCAGAGGCCCGCCGCGGAGCAGGACCGACAAGCTCTCCTGCTGAAACCGCGGCGTTTCCCAAGCCACTCGCCCTGCCCGTGGAGACAAGCCAGGAGAAGCAGCCAACGCCGCGGGAGCAGGAGCCCGAGTCCCACGCCCGCGCCGCAGCCGCCCTCCCGCCGGCCCCTGCCCGCGCAGTACAGGCGGCCCCTTCCGGGGGCGGTGGCGCACGCGCGGAGTCGCCCCTGGCTCCGCCCTCGCTGCCTTGACCTGCGCCGCCAGCGGGGACCGTCCTGACGCGCAGCGTATTGAAGTGCAGTGCGGGGCAGCGGAGCGGCATGGCAGCGGGGATGAGGTTTGACGGGAGAGTGGTGCTGGTGACCGGCGCCGGAGGAGGTAAGCGGTGCCGTCCCATGCCTGGGGGGCGGTGTGGCGAGGGTTTCGTCCCCCGCGGTAGGCGGCTGGGTCCGTGGAGGGGCTTCCCGCGGAGACCGGGTGAGGCAGACGCCCCGCAGCCGCCGCTGCCCTGACAGGTGCCCTCCGGCGGCAGACGGGCTCGCCGGTGAGGGCTTCACTCGTTAAAAAGCCTTTGGGTTTAGGTTGGGGTTTTTTCCCCGTGGAAAAGAGAGGAGGGATGGCGGAAAGGGGCCGCGGGTCTGCGGGCAAGGCCGGGCCCCGCGGCGGCCCTGTCAGGTGCCGGCCCTCGCTGTCAGGGCGGGCGGCGGTGGCCGCGCCAAGGCTGTACAGGGGTTACCGCCGCCTTCCTTACAGCGCTTGGGAGCCGCTGCAGCTTGACCCGAGTCCCGACCTCATGGAAACTAGCGCGTGAGTGCTGTCTCCAGACGTGTGTCTTCTGTTCCTCGGACACACGGGAGGAGTAATGTTGCCTCACACCACCCAGTCAGTCATGGATGTGCTGCCCCGCGTAGTGTTTTGGTATCCTAATTCCTTCCGGTGTCGCCTTGCACCTAGGGACTGACAGATGCAATCAGCCGTGTTGCTCCAGCAAGGGTTTGACATGTGCCAGCGCTGCTGCAGAAAAGCAGCCTCCGTCCCACCTGCTGCTGCCGTCCCAGAGCCCCGCCTGGGAAGCAGCCTGCGGGCGCAGTGAGAGGGCGGCAGGCGGAGGTTTCTTTCGGCAGCCTGGCCGGCCTGTGCTGTCCGTGGGTGTGGGCCTGGTCTCTCCGGGGAGTTAGTTCTGCGGTGGAATGCTTGGTTTTGCCAGGAAATGTCTTTGTATTTGTTGTTGTGTTGTAGGGTGGGCTGGCTGGTTGGTTTTTTAGGTTTTTGTTCTTTTTCCTCTGGATGCATGCTTTGACTTCTGGCTACTCTGGTTCTTCCAGCCAAGACAGGAGCTGTGAGCACAGACAGCGGAGTGGCAAAGTTTGTAGCTGTCATGAGCTGCTAAAGGAGCTTGTTCCTCTAAGAAAGTTCAGCATTCCCACACTGAAGCTTTGCAGGTTTTTTGTTTTGTTTTGTTTTGTTTTTGTGGAGCTGCACATGGCCAGAGGGGTCATTCTGGGAGCTTAGGTTATGTGGTGTCTTGCAGAGAAGGATCAAGAAGAGGAGATTTTGTGGAAAGTACTGAACAGTCCATTGTTGTCATCTGAGGGTGACAAACGTGGAAATACTTGAGGCCAGATCTTTCTATGACCTATATGTGTATGTTTCTCTCTATGTAACAAATGTCACTGAAGAGCAGGTTAACATTTTAGGTGACAGCAAAGCAAAGACAGTTTGGCAGCAACAAAGCTTCTACAAAGCACAACATGGAGCAAAATTTGCTTGTCCTAAGTGTGGTTACAGTGACCCTTGTACTTTTACTATTAGGCTGCTTGAAAATGGTTTGTTAACAGGGAAAACTGGCCTTGGATGTTGTATTTCACAATAGTCTTTTGATAAACTGCTGATTAAATTCAAGCCAAGATAAAGGAAGGCCCTGTTACCTACAAATTAGTTCTTATTTTTCTTTTATTTAGTTTACAGCACTTTAGTTAGACTGTACTTCTAATAGCATTGTTTGTCAACATTGATTTGTGAATCGGGTGCTGGTGAACATGTCAGAGCTGGGAATTTGTCTAAAACATCTGGATCACTAATGTGTTTTAAAGTGAGATCTGTTCTCACATACACAGGTATCTAAGAATGCAGTAGTTTATTTTCACTTTGGGCAAATCTCTCATGAAGTATTGTGTCTACCTGTCATGCAGCATTGTCATTGATTGTGTGATTCAAGCTAATTTTTTTTCTGTTTAAGACTAATAAAAAAATTAAAAGCATTCAGACCTTGCTTTCCAGTTGAAAATACTGACACATACAACATGGTCTGGATTTTGTGCACTTCTCAGGTGTGTAGCTTTCTAAAACAAACAGAAGTTTTCTTGGACTTGAGTTACATTGAGCAGTGGGTGTATATGCACCTAACATGATACTCCCTATTGCAAAGGCTCATAGGAGTGTTCAAGAAAATTCCAGTTTGTTGGTGTGAGATTGGTTGGAAGCACACCGGTCTAATCAATTCTGTTCAGTTTTTTAATTTTTTTCAGAGCTAGTTCTGAATGTTTTGGTTAGGGACAAAGAGATACTGTTGCACGTTTTTCTGATCATCATCTGATCATTGAACTCTCAGTTCCTTTTGAATAAGGAAAAGGATCACTGTAATTGATTTCACTAACTTTTGGCTGGTACAGCAGATAATCTCTCTGTAAATCATTTGTTGTAAGCAATAACTAATGTATAACATGCCTAGAATCTAAGCCAGAGTAAAAGTGCAAGAGTCTTGTGTTTGCATGTGAGGCAAAAATGAGAATCTTCGATTATAATAGGTGAACTATGAATGCATCTTGTTAACTGTGGTATTTGGTGATTCCTTTGTATGCAAATAATTGGAGGGGTTTTGACAGTACATCTTAAATTACAGTTAAATTTTGTTCAGTTTCTTCTTCAAATCTTACAGACTAACTGTAAGTGAATAAGATACTTACCTGGTTAGAATGTAATTAATTAACTTGAAAAATCCCCTCCTCCTTCAAGGTTACATCAAGAAATTAAACTTTCAGCCTTACAAATGTGTTTTTTTTAATCACAAGCACAAACTCAGCAGCAGACAGCATTCCCTGATGGTTCTGTTAAGTGCAGTAACAAAGAGTAAGCATGGGATTTTAAAAATTATTTTTAATTTTTGTTCTTGACAGGAGATTTTATCTACTGTTTATCCGTTTGTTTACTTTAATGTTTTGAACTTATATAAAAATTTTAACTCCTGTGGGAAATAGTGCTTTACTTTGAACCTTCAAGGTGGTTGTGTTGATTTGGTGCATTTTTCGTAATGCAATTAATTTTTTTTCATAGCTCTTTCTTTGAACTGTGATCCAGGAGTCAAACTGACTGTTTTTCAAATTTATTTTATTTTTTTAAACTAGGTTTGGGTAGAGCATATGCTCTGGCTTTTGCAGAAAGAGGAGCTTCGGTAGTTGGTAAGTTTCATGTTAACTAACTTGATCTAGACCATAACCTTTGCCTTTTTGCATAGCTTACATTCAACAGTCCATGCCCTTTTAGACAGTAACCTTTGTTATTTTATGGTTTTCTTTCTTATCTTTTGCTATTTAAATTTTGCTTATAAGCTTTATTTTCTTATGAAGCCAGTTGCCCAAGTTTGTCCAAGGACTTATTTTTGTATGAAAGCCAGTTTGCATCAGATAATTTCCCAGACTTGACTTTCATCCATACGTAACCAATCTGTACTGAGAGTTGTGGCCAGAGACGGTGTTACCTTACATGAAAACTGTTCAAAAACGTGTAATATGACTGAAAATGTGAATGTGGATCTGCTAGTACCTTTTCCCAGGGAAGGAGTTACTGGAATGTAACGCAGTATCGGTAGCCACAGAAAAAACAGAATGTCCTGAAAGTGCACTGCATTGTTTCTTTCTGCAGTGTATCGCACAAAGTAGCCCTCTGGTCTCAGTGACTGTGCCAAGTAGCTCTCAGTGAAGGCTTTCTGATAGTTCTGTTGTCATGTGGTTGAAATTGTGCAAAATGCTGTATCACAAGCTAATACTGAAGGTTAAATTATGTTCTTGGGCACTCTCCAGCAGTTGGCATCTTTCATAGGCAGTCAAATGGTGAATTTGTAAAGGTATTGTTGACGAGTTCAAGGTTAAATGTTTAACAGGATTCTGGAAGAGAATTCGCTTACTGTTTTTTTATTGTTTTTTAGTATCTTTCTAATAAAAATCTTAATTTCAGTTTACAGAATTTCTTGTTTTTTCTTTTATTGATTAAATACGAGAAGTTTGGATTTAGAACGTTTTTAAAAGTCAAGGGTGTTTTGGGTTTTGTTTCTTTTTTTTTTGGTAGCAGCCACCTTTAATGCTTACCTTATTTGCTAGGAACATAAATACCTCATCTCAAGTTCTTACTTAAGAAAAATGAGGTCACTAACGCAGCCCAAATTTTTAATTGTATTGACTCTGTGTAACTAGTGGTGTTCTAACTTTCCAGAATGATCTGTAAAAAAATGTATTTTTGATGCTGTGGTTTAGCTGTGAGAGGTAACTAAGCCCCACACAGCTGCTTGCTCACTGCCCCTCAGTAGGATGGAGGAGAGAATCGGAAGAGTGGAAGTAAGAAAACTAACATGTTGAGAAAAAGACAGTTCAGTAGATAAAGCAAAAGCTGCACACATATAAAATGAAACAAGGAATTTGTGCACTTCTTCCTGTGGGCTGGCAAGTGCTCAGCCATTTCCAGGACAGCAGAGCTTTGTTATGCTTAATGGCGATTTGGAAAGACAAATGCTATCACTCTCACTGTTGTCATTCTCCCATCCTTGCTTCCTCCCTCTTTCCCCAGCCCTTTGTAAGCTGAGCATGTTGCCATATGGTATGGGTCGTCCCTTTGGTCAGTTGGGTTCGCCTGTCCTAGATGTGTCGCCTCCAAATTCTTTATGCACTGGCAGCCTACTCATTGATGGGTTGGTATGAGAAGCCTAAAAGCTTCTCTGTGTGAGCACTGCTCAGGAAGAACAAAATAATCTCTATGTAATAAAACCATCTCCATATTAACACCACTGTTTTCAGCAAAAACAAGAAAATTAACAACCTCAGCTGCCCACAGATAATACTCCTTTATCTCATGGCCTTATTGCACAAGAGCTAATTCAGTTAGTTAAGAATCAGCTGTTAGGGAAACTGCACATCTTTTCTCCTCTTCTTATAGTAGTACTTTTCAATTGTCTCTTCATGCTTGCACTTACTTTTCTTACTCTTGTTCTCTGATGATTCTGACCTCAAGGAGTTGTGTAAAGATGTGAATTTTCACTAAAACAGATATGAGACTCCTGGCTTGTTTCTTTAACACAAGTTCCCTCTTTGAAGTGTTGGAAATGAAGGTATGTTGTAAAGAGCACTCATCAAATACTCTAGCTGGGGGAATACAGTGGGTCTCAAGATGGGAGTATTTTCTGTCCAGTTCCATGTCTCTGTGTACAACCTTCAGCTGAGTACGTTGCTGTTAGACTGCAACATGACTGGTCAGTCATGGTTATACTGACCAGTATGACCAAGTGAAAATCTATTTCTTCTAACCCAAAGGCTGCCTGCTATCACCTTCTGTTATGCTTCCCCTCTTTCATGCTTCTCACCAGAAAAAGTTGAAAGCAGGGGGAAAGGAATGCTTTGGTTTTTGTCTTGCAACCTTTATCACTGTTTTTTCCTCCTCAGCCTACATGAAGGCTCTTCTGTGTCGCTGTTTTAGAGTCATGCTGTTGAAGCATCTCTCCTGATTCATATCTATCAGTATTTTTGTTTGCATTGTGGGGTGGTATTGAAATGCATGAGTGGATCTCCCTTGAAAACTGAACTAGAAGATGCAATTTAGCAGTGCATCTGAATTATTGCAAATGTATGTTTTATTTGTGGCACCAGACTACAGCAAGAAATGAGCTGGCTTATATTTAAGAAAACATGTCCTGTAGATGTCAGGTCCTTAACATCAACCACTTTCACTCTACAGATTTGCTTCGACTACTCTGCAGTACTTGCTAGTAATGCATGCTTAGCTTTAGAGGAATTTTCTGTGGTTCAGACTATAACCGTGCTCTGTCACAACAGCTACAGTCTCTGGCTCTTTTCTACTTGATGTTTTCACTGGAAGTTATATGATATAAAACTTGAGTTTAAAATAATGACTATTTTTTTCTTTCGTGTCACACTTGTGCAATTATTCTACAGTTTTCAAAGCCTAGAATAGCTCTGTTCTTTCTTGTGCTCTAATTTCTTCTTCAGCACTTCAGTGCCTGCACTTAGCCTCAGGTGCTTTGCTACCTCTGAAAATTTCCCCAAATGTTCTGTTATGCTTTTGTCAGCAAATTACTACTGAAGGGTAAACTTAAGATAAGCATGTGCTTAATAGAGTCATAATGTCTTAATGAGACAAATTGAATATTTTGTGGTAAATATTTACTACAAAATTGTTTACTTTTCTTCTGAGTACAGATTGGAAATCCTAACGCTGTTCCTCTTTTAATGTCATGTTAAAGGCCTTTGATTTTGCACACTGAGCAGTCTGCCCATGTTGCCTATTGTAAAGCTTCACTACACTTGGAAATTTTCCCTAATACTGCACCTGAATTGTACTCATTGTACTCGCAGCCTGTTCGAGCTGATCTACTACTGTACTGACCTACTTACCTTGGAGATTTTGTACCCTTTCTTTTCTGTTTCAGTCTGTTAATGTACTTAGCACATCAGTGTGCTGTCTTAGTTCTTCTGGCTTCGGGCTAGGTGGGTCTTGATTTTGGTTTCCATTTTTAGTTTTTCATTAACTCATACAGATTTTCTGCAGTGTTTCTACGTTTCTCTTGAAGTGCTGCACAGAAAGTGGAAATCAGGCTTCTGGATGAGACTTTCTAGGTCTCAGTAGCAGAGAATGGTTTGGTTTTGTCATGTGTCTTGCAAACTGTTCCTCTTTACATGGAGACCTTAAACCCATATTGTGTGGGGTTTTTTTAATTTCCGTTTTTGATGATACAGTAGGCTTACAGTTCCTGTTTATCATCAAGCCCAGCCTTGCTTGTTTTTGTGGATTTCACTGAGGCTGGCTGCCGAGGATTTAGTGCAAAGCTGGAGCACCAGTGTTGCATGTAAATACATAGTCAGTTCTGGTTTTTCTTACAATTTCTTTTTGCACCCATTTAGACATACTTCTTAGCATTTTTTTTTAATTCTTTGTAAAGATACAACGCATGGATTTTTTTTTTTGAGGGTGTTTCTGTTCCCCTGCTGAAGTCCATAGATCTGGGGGACATGCAAATACAGCAGTGTAGCAAACGGTGGTAATGATACAGGGCAGCAGCAGTTAATGATGCATGCCCCAGTACAGAGAGCAGCCTGGAAACAAAGTTGTGTTAAGTGGCCATTTTATTGTGCATGAGCAGGATCTGAAGCTCCAAAGCAGGCTCTTCTCCCTTTGTTCAGATCCCTGATCTGTTCTGTAGGGAAGTTTACTAAGAACATGGTAGCTATTCTATTAAACGGGAACAAAGTCATCTCAGTCTTGTTTACAGGTCATGCAGTAGCTATAGCAGTTTGACAGGAGAGCAGAACTAATCACCTATGATTGATATGTAATCTTGATCGTAATCTCTGAAATACAATATCACAATTAGGGAGATAGCCTGGGCAGGTTAAGCAAGTGGAATGGATGGTGGAAAGAAAAATAATAAATCTGAGTGATGCTTTATAATATACTGCTATTTTTAAAAACAGCCTACTGTTTCCTTTGATCATTTGAGATTCTCAGTAGTATCCAAATGCAGCAGGTTTTATTAATACTTTTAAATGCATTTCTTTGTGATGTACAGTGAATGATCTTGGAGGTGACTTCAAGGGATATGGCAAGAGCTCCTCAGCTGCTGACAAAGTTGTTGAGGAAATCAGAGCAAAAGGAGGGAAAGCAGTACCCAATTATGGTATGTTATTTTTCCAAAATAGTCTAATGCTTTATCTATAGAAAAAGTGGACTTGTTGAATGACAGGTTGACGCTGCTTGGTAAAGGACTACTGCCAGCTCTCCTATACCATATAAACTAAATAGATGTAATGTATCTGTCTCCCTGCTCCACATTACGCTGAAAGCAAGGACATAAGTTGCCTTTTTAGTTAATACTTGTCCAATAGTGCCCTTTCCTGTCGTATACTTTATTAAAAGGCTGCCAATCTGCAGTTGTGAGTGGCAGATGGGAAAAGATCATTCTTATTAGTTTTGCTTCTTGTTTATCTTGTAGTGGTAAACGTGCCACTTAGACTTACTGTGTGTGATTTGCTTTAGGCAAATGGTGGCAGAATTTGAATTTATTTTACACTGGTGGGGTACATGATTATTTTGCTTAGCTCCATGGAATTAGTTTTAATATTCTGAAAGTAGAGTGTGTTCAGTTCACTTTACCGGAAAATTCATATTTTTTTTTTTTTATAGATTCGGTGGAAGATGGTGAAAAACTTGTGAAGACAGCACTTGAAGCTTTTGGGAGAATAGGTACAGTTGCTTAATTCTTCTAGTAACTTCTTTTCAAGTTCAGAGCCATTATAAACAGTGTATGAAACACAGTGTGACAATACTGTAAGTAGAACTTACCAACCCATGGTGCCCTTAGTGAAACCTAAATCAGGGGCTTTCTGCTTTAAATCTCAATGGGCAACCTTTCTGTTTTTTTGGTACTCTTTAACAAAAGTTTAGAGCTCAAAATATAAATCTTGGTTTCTTGTCTTTCAGAATTTGTGCTTTGGGAATGGTGAACAATTTCTGTTCATCAAGTACTATAACTAGCTGCACAATATTAGGATAAATAATATTGCTGAAGGGTCAGAGATGCTCTATCATGTTTTGGAAGCTCTTTTGCCTATGCAAACATCAAAATGGTTTAACATGTGCATGTGCACACACACACACACACACACACACACACACACACGATCCCCTCCCCCCCCCCCCAACCAACCAAAAAACCCGCAGACCAAAACCCTTGAGGTATTTCACCAATGTTAGGTAATGTTCCTCTTTACCATGTGATTGCCACTGCTTAATTGTGAAGTTACGTGATTTTAACTTGGGGTTAAATGGATGAAAGTCCACATGATCAGAGCCAACAGGAACAAAATTAAGTATTTGACAAAAAATGGTCCAGGTTGCTTCAGTGGTTCTGTGACTCTCTGGTTCTTCCATTTATAATTTGGGGTTACTGCAACAAAGTTGTACAAATCGCATAACCAGGGGCATTCTGGAATTCAAAGCTGCTGCAGGATTGCTGCATCCTGCAGGTGTTGTTTGTAGGTATCCAGCACTTCTCAGCTGTACCTCCCTGCTGGGCTTTGTTCTGTTGGCAAGCTAAGACTTTCATGTCCTGAAGTATTCTGTCTTGTGTTAATTATTGTCCAATGGTAGAGTTCCACTGTTGGGGCAAGGAGCTATAGAATGGTAATATGATGTGTGTGTGCAGTGATCTCGTCTATAGACATTTGTAGAAGTGTGAGAAAAATAGAAACCAACTTGTATTTTGTAAGTGCATTCACTTAGTTGTTTTGTTGGTTTTTTTTTTCTTTCCTTCCTCCTTCCCCCACAAGATATCGTTATAAACAATGCTGGGTGAGTAAACTTGAAGTTTTTTTCATGTTTGGTTGTGAACTGTCACTTTTCTGTAAATACCTGTTCATCTTTTTGGTTTGTTTTGTTCTCCTAATGATGCATTTTAGGATCCTCAGAGACCGTTCATTTGTTCGGATCAGTGATGAAGACTGGGGTGAGTTGATAAACTTTAAAATATACTTTCTGTGTGAAAGATGAAGGGCACATCCCTCCCATTTGTTCGAGGAAGAAGGCGTGGAAGGCTGTGCCAGGTCAGAGAATTATCTTTTTGCCCTGAAGGTTTAGCATTAAGCTAGTTGTGTTCAGCTGCCTTGTGTTCATCTTGCAACCAGGTCTGTGCTGCAATGCCTGGTAGGCGTATGGGGTTCTAAATGGGAAGAAAGGCTCTAGCTGCCACTCCTAGTTGCTGAGAGGAATACAAACAACGTCCTTGTGAAACACACACAATAGTTTTTGTGAGCAGAACACATTCCTAAGTGCCAGCACTGACTAGCTGAAAGCTAAACAGGCTTACAAGACTCAGAGGAGTGCCAAGAGACAGAAGAATGGGGGAGAACTGACAGAAGAATGGGGGGGGAACCTTCAGTGAGATGGTCGTTGGTGACTAGGCAGTTGAGCAGACTTTAGCAAAGATGGTCTAGCTTCTGTAGTCTATGTCTGACAGTGCTTAAGTGCAGGAGTTGTGAATGCTTGTGGATTCTGTGCAGGAGAGCCCCATCCAGGAGGTAAAGCAATGTATATTCAGGCAAACACTTCAGAATAATGTATAAAAATGTAACGAAAAACCTGCAAACAAACCCACCAGTTACTCTTAGCAACAGCTTGAGGGTGTGAAGAGAACGCAGATTTTGTCATGAAGAAGATACAAATGAAGTATTTCAAGTTTGGAGATGAAATCTGGGAATTACTAAACTGACTTTAATTTGTTTCTAGATATAATTCATAGAATTCATTTGAGGGGATCATTCCTGGTCACCCGAGCTGCATGGGATCATATGAAAAATCAGAAATTTGGCAGGTAAGAATTTTTTTGGGTTTTCTTCGTTGTTTCTCAGTAGGGTGAAGGATAAGGTCTGCATCCTCTTCTTTCACTGAGACAAACCAAAATCAGTTCAAATACATGTACCCTTGTCTTTTCAATTGTGCCACTCTCTACATCCCTGGCTCGATGTTTAAATATTTTTTTCCATGTAAATACAAATACCCCTCAGAGGAGCTGTAGAATTCTACAAATAGCTTTTTTTTTTTTTTTCATGAGTACTGGTTAGAAATGTTTGTTACTTCTATGCAGGCCCCAGGGATTCTTCTCTTGCTCTTTCTTACTCAGATGACAGGTACATGCAGTTCTACTTGTAGGCTGTGTTTGGTTGGGGATTTTTTGGGGGGTGGGTTTTTAAAAATTTTTTTTACTTTTTTACCCTTTGGACAAATGTACTTAGAAGTTGTGGGAGTGTTCTTAGTATTACTGTTAATTGAGAGAATGAATTCAGGCCTTTAAATTTTGTCACTTTTGTTGTTTTCCTTATCAAAACACTCATGTGAATGTATTAATCTTGATAAACATACTCACATGGTGTATGAGCTGCTTTGTCATTCTGTGACCAAACTGACACTAATTCTCATACAGGCAACTGAACTGTAAGGATAAGGGAAAAGATCAGCATGTTAAAGCCTAGGAGTTGCATCCACTTAGGAAAATGCTTCCCTTGGCTCCTTTTCTGTACTTGCTCTGATAACAATGGTAGCAAGTGCTTCTGTAGTTTTATGTATAGATGTGTGCCATCTGCAAAATGCCTGCTTTGTACTGATTTTGTAGCTTTTTAAAAACTCTTTGTCTTGTTGAGCCAGCACTTGTAACATATTTGTTTCATGAAGTTTAAAAACAGTTGATTATTGCCAGTGACACAAATAATGATAAAAATGAAATATATTTTGAATCCAGCTATGGAGTGTGTTTATGGTAGATTGGAACAGATTCTGATAAGGCTTTATTTGGAATTAGAGGTGTAGATCCTTCTCTTTTGAATTTCAGTTTAAAACATGCAGCACAGTGAAAACCAAGAGATGTTTCTATGTCAGTGATACATATTACCAGCTAGGTATTAAGGTAATCTTCAATAAAAATAATTTTCTTCTGACCATTAAAGCCATTTGTTAATTACAAAAATCTCACCACTTGTTGTGCAGTTAGAACATGAAAATGCTTTCCTCCAAACTGTACCCCATTGTCACAGAATGCCTGTGGAAATTTTGCAGTATAACTCGAAAAAGCTTATGGCTGTGTTCGCTTTCTGCTACTATGACAGCACTTCAGGATTTGTCACATGTTTGCTACCAAACATAAAAAAGGCATCTGTTAGCAAAACCAACAAATAATGTTTTCTTCTTTACATGTTTTTGTGGAATATGGAGTAGTGCCAAAGCTGGAACATGCTGTTGTGTAGTTCACTTGAAGAAATCACTGAGGTTTTTTTCTTGCTTTATTTTTCTTTTTTTTTTCCTTCTCTCCCCTAAGAATAATTATGACTTCCTCAGCTGCTGGAATATATGGAAACTTTGGTCAGGCAAACTACAGTGCTGCAAAACTTGGCCTTTTGGGTCTTTCAAACACTATTGCAATTGAAGGCCAGAAGTATAACATCCACTGCAACACAATTGCCCCTACTGCAGGATCCAGACTGACCCAGACTGTCATGCCACAAGGTGAATCATTTAAGCTCTACATGTACTTATATTTTTCAGGGAATTGAAGGACTGCTACCTTTCTTATCTCTTAGGAAATAAAAATTCTTTAGACTTTGCACTCTGATAATTCATTATTCCCACTGTCTTTTTGTTTCTGAGCCATCACCTTACTTTGTCTGTTGAAAGGCATTCTTATTTTCTGCCACAAGGTAAGAAGCAATTTTTGTAATTCACAAAAGCAATTTCATGTTGCAAGGCTCTTCAGTTAATCTCTTCTAAGATCCTTTTGTGGCAGTGGAAAGGCCTGTTTCATCAGATGCAGAATCATGTATGTCCGTAAGGTGTCTGCACTTGTTATAATATTCTCTAATTGCAAAATACCATTTTTTTGCACAACATGTTATGTGGGTACTTCTTCGTTCCATCATCAGTAGGAGATGATAATGAACTGAATTGCCCAATGTGTTTCCTTTATTGCACAGCTACTGATCTTTCAATGCTTGAACAGGCTTTGACAGAGCACTGCATTGGGAAGTCAGTGTAAAGAGTATATGAAGCAGTTGTGTGTAAAGTATAAATTTAGTGTAAATAGGGCGACTAATTACCTTGTCAAATCACCAGAAGAAACAATAAAAACTGGTGGAGAAGAAGTCTGTAAAAGACAATTGCTCTTGAAGTCTTCTAGAATCAGTGTGTATTATTTCCATCCTGCCCTTCTTTACCCTAGTGACAGATTTCAAAGTTAGAGGAATCATTACGTGTTTCAGACTGATATACAAGATACAGAAAAATAATAGAGTTATGCATGGATTGAAGCATGATTTTGTTTGACTAATTTCTGTGTAAAGTTTCCTGGTTTAGGTGTAAATAATCCCAATGATCATGCAATCTAGCACCTCAATAGGTTGTAGATTTATTGTACTTAGTTGCAGGTTTGAGTCAAACATACTCATCTAGCAGCCATAAATTCCCGAAGCATGAAGTGGAGTTCAGTAGCTGGAATTTCCTAAACATATTTACAGAGTGATAAAAAACCCCTCTTCCTTTTCTTAGTCATTCTAAGAGCAGTGAGGTCTCTGTATAAGTTACAGTTCTGATTCTTACCTTGTTCCCTCCCTCCCTGTCTTTGTAACGGACTAGCAGATTAAAAGGGAAATTACTCAGGTACATTTTTGTCAGGGTTATGTTTTGCTGAAGTTGCCTGTCACAGTTGGAGGTTACTTAGCTTTGCAGTCTGCATGTTACAGTGCTCCAAAACTTTGGCAGTGTGGCTGAGAACCAATGCAGCTGGATTTGGAGGCATACATACATCTCAGGAGTTCATAATTAAGCTTCGAATGTTTCATTTCATTTGTTCTTTTATTTTCATGGTAGAACACTGTTGGCTAAATTCTCCCTGGCTCTGCTGTTCATCAGAAGGTGTTAGAGTAAGAATAATGTAGTGAAATCATACAGTATTTCTATTTTATGATTCCCCCTCCAATTTGCTCTAGATCTGGTCGATGCTTTCAAACCAGAGTATGTTGCTCCCTTAGTTGTTTGGCTTTGCCACGAGAGCTGTGCGGAGAATGGCAGTCTGTTTGAGGTAATTTTATTTTCCCTTTCTTCCCCTCTCTTTCCTTCCCTTTGTCCATTCCCCTGAAATCAATCATTTGATTTAGCCTGTCCAGTCTTAGCCTTTTTGCTGGAACTGAATTATCGTGTAAGATATTACATAGTCAGCATTGACAGAAGAAATGTTCACTCTGTTGTGCTTTATATGGCAGGTTCATCAGGCAGTAACTACCTTCTCAAATTCTGGGGGTGTGCTCAAAATAATACTGACATGATTGGTAAAATTCTTAATGTACCCTTAAGTTTGAATAGGTACCAAAGCAAATGCTTCAAAAGAAGTTTGTGTTTTCTAAATCGTTCAGACACAAAGCAACTTGGTGGAAGGATGAATTACTTAGTTACGGAATACATTAGAGGTATATCAAACAGCTGGCTCATAAGTTGCATGGAAGCTGTTTCTTGTTCTTGGAATTTTATGCTGCTCACATTCCAGTGTTAAATACAACCAGCAGTAGTTCAGAAATATTTACTATGTTGAGTTTGTTCTGAAGTACAGTTTTATTTCTTAAGTTACCAAAACGTTACTCTGTAACATGTGGTAAGCTGATGATTTCTTTGTTCTTGGCAGGTGGGAGCTGGATGGATTGGAAAACGTAAGTGCTTTGTGTTGCAGGACTGATTCTGTTTTTTGAATTGACAAAAGAAGCATGCGACTTGTATTTGCAGTTAACTTCTGCTCAAGACACTTTTACTTAGAAGGCTGGCAAAAATCCAAGTTTGGAAGAGACTGCTCTTTTTAAGTGGAAGTTAACAAATTTTACTACACATGACGGAAACTGGTAACTTAGCTCAAAGCATAATAAAGCACATATCTGACTAATAGTAACAGAAAATCTGCCTGAGATACCTTAACTCTTGAATTTCAGGGGTATTACTGAAGTCAAGAACAATCTCCATGTTGTTGCTTTTTCTTGTTAACTTGATTTTTTCATGGTATTAAAGTAAGCCATGCTGGTAAGCAGGCTGATTTTTAGTTGCTTTCTACCTTTATACTTCTGTAAAAATACTAGTAATATGCATTAATATGGTGAGTCAATTGGCCTTCTTAATAACCAGTAGCTATGCTAGATAGGTGTTTTCCTTCAGTGACTCCAGTAATAAATAGGAGCTTAAAGAAAATTTGCAGGTAATACTTAAGGTTTATGAGATGGAAAACTTAATTCAGTGTGTGAAATGTCTAAACTTGTTTCCTAAATATGTGGAACTAAATGCCATCATTATTTTGCTGAACTGTTCAAGGACTTCCCAGTGTATGTGAGTATCACCAGTTAATTGGAAGATTAAGTAAAAAAGTGGTTCCCCTTCTTTCAATATTTATTTTTTTCCCACTTGATAAAGATTTTATGTATTTCTTACTAATGGTAAATGTTCTGGTGGAACTGGAATAACTTTTCCTGAGTAATATATCAATCAAATTTTTGCCACGGCATAAAACCTTTGCGCCCTGCACAAAGACTTGAGTTTTAATACAGCTGCAAATCTGTGGCTTCTCTGATCAATAGAAAATACTGGTTTTCCTCATTATAGTAGCTACTGTTGAAGTGTTTAACAACCTGATTTCATGTTAATGAAGTCCTGGTATGGCCTTATTCATTGACTATTGCTGATTAAGAGCAAAACCAACATGACAGATTACTAGAACTAGTTGGAATCCAGGAAATCTGTGTCCTTTCAGAACAGATTTCAGAATAGTCTTACAGTTTCTCTCAGTATTGAAATATAACTTCAGGTAATGCCTGGAGATGCTGGCTATTGGTATTAACATTCTTTATAGATAACCAGTGTTTTCTCACATTTCCCCTATAGGTTTCTAAGGCTTTTAGAAGGTTCCTAAGCATTAATAGCCAAAACCATGTCAGAAGAGAATGTATGTAGATACGTACTAGCTATAGCTCTTTATTAGACAGAATCCTAGTACTGGTGTAATATTTTCAGAGAGCAGTCAGTCTTTTGTGACTTTAATGAAATGTAAAGCTAGTTCTATTCCTTGTATAAATGTTAGTTGAAAGCAGTGATCACTTTTAGTTCATCTTGAAGTTATATTGGTGAGTTAAATAGGAGTTCTTGTAACCATTCTTTCTTGCACTGTCTTGAAAGTAGTGGCGTAGATTAGAGAGATCTAAAGAAACTGAAAGTTTCTTAATTACTTGAACTCTCTGGCTCGTGTTTTCCATTAGTACGCTGGGAGCGATCCTTGGGTGCTATTGTCAGAGGAAAGAATCAGCCAATGACACCTGAAGCAGTAAGAGATAAATGGGAGAAGGTCTGCAACTTTGATAACGCCAGCAAACCCAGAAGTATCCAAGGTAAAGGAAACGTTGATAATGTGGATAGTTTGGGTAAGCAAGGCATAGAAGACAATGCTTTCCTGTCAAGTATTTGCTAAAACTTTACTTCTGAGGCCTACAGAACCAGTGAATTATTTTGTAAGTGGGTAACATTAATAAATTATAGTTTCAGTCAGTTCTTTGTAAGGAAACTTCTGTGTTCTTCCCTGTAGAATTAAGACTGTTTTATCTTTCTTACAAGTTACTATGGAAGTAACATCACCATCATTTTATGTATTACATTTATGGTACTGTTTTATTTGATAACACCTACATACAGGTAGTGGCAGAGATTGTATTTTCTTTTTGGACTTGGAATCTTGTTGTTTTATAGACGTTTCCATGTGAAAAAGCTCTCTATTTGGTATAACATAGCAAAAAAGTTCCTCCTTACTGCCTTGTGATCCTGACTGTCTCTTCCAATACTTTGTCTCCTTTCTTTGTTCCTTCCTATTATTTTGTAGGTGGTTTTTTTTGTTTGTGGAGTTTTTTTGGGTTGCTTGTTTCAGTTTTTACACAAATTACTCTGATCTTTCCTGCTGCTGTGTTTGCTTCTCTTTTGTCTTTCAAGCTTTCTCTTTGTTGTCTAATATCTCTTTATTTAGATCCATGGTTGTCATAGTTCTCATATGAACCATACAGACTAATCTTCCCAAGTACTTTCCATGATTTCTCAAGATGTTACCTTTTGTTAGTGTGAATACATGTGCTTAGTATAACTGATGGCTGTTTTGTTATTGTGCCTTTCGCTATTTAGGTCAAAGATCGAGTATTTGTCAGGTTAGGAAATGCCAGCATTTAAGTGTTTGGAGGCAGAGTGAAAGAGGCATTCTTATGTACAATGCCAGTTGAATTTCATCAAAGATACTTAGATGCCCAGCAGATGTTTAGGCTGTTGGCCCTGAAATCCATTAGGGCATTTCGTTAAAACCAGTAGAGTATATTTTTAGATGCGTAAACCAAAATCAGGACAGGAGACACTATGTCCTTTCCCTCAGATCTTGGCAGAGGAGTGTAGCTAAGCCATACAGTAGTTCTCTATTGCCTTACTGACTGTTTTCACTAATCTGTGGCTTACAGATGTCCTGTCTCCCAATACATGTCAGTTTATAAATGCCCACTATCCTGCTGTGGGATGGTATTATAACAGCATAAGTCCAGCTTTATAGCTTTTGATCTGTTCTCCAGCCTGTCACATGTACTATGTTATTTTTATGGGTGCAAGCAGACATTGTAGAGAAAATTTGTAGATAGGAATTTCTTTTGAAAATTGCTCTAGCGTTGCATGTGGTATTTCACATCTGCCACTTGATGCTATCAGGAGAAAAAATTGGAACAAAAATCTGGAGTTCTGAAATAAATGTGCTTATAATACAACACAGCACACTTCTACAGTTTGGAAATTGTAAATATTACATTAACATGAGTATCCCATGCAGTGAATACACCTTATCTTCTGTTTTGTTATGAATTTAGCCAAAATACAACATTGTCCTTCTAGCAACATCAAGCCATTGATACCGTCAGGCTGAATGAAAATTCTTGCATTAATTTGTAGTATGTGAGAATCAGCAGAAGAGTTGAAGAAAATTCTGAAGAAATAAGCTGAATAGAATTTTCAGTTCTGTATTAGAAGTTTTTACTTTGTTGCTTGACCATATTCAGCTGTTAAAAAAGAGAAACTAGTTACGGGATTTGCATTAAAAGTGAAAAGCTGCAGTGCCTAATATCTGCAAGTTAAACTCTCCCAGAAGATTTCACTAAGTAATTTGATTCTGTGAAAACCAATCATGTGTTAACCGTGATGTATAATTATAAGAAAATACCAATTAGATAAAAGTATTTGTAATACAGTAGAAAATGCTGTAATCAGAGATGTTAACCTTGTTTTCATAATTTGGGCATACTGATAAAAGCAGTTTGACTTCTTTTTTGTAAGTTAAAAAGAATATAGGAGCATCATCTGTTGTTTTGTTGGTTTGGTAGGTTTTTTTAATTGTAATTTTTCTTAGCTGTGCAGCAGTCACAGATCATTTAATACTGGGATTCATATTGTACTTGTTTGGTTGGGGTTTTTTTTACTTAGAATTGTCTTTTTTTGCAAGCATAAGAGGAAGTTATTCTCTTAAAGATAAATCAGTTAAGTGCTTCGCATCTAATGTCTGATTATGTATTTAGAGCCCTCCCTAGCAAAGCACTTGAGATGTTTAACTAGACCACATTCATAGTTGTATATTTCAGCCAAGGTCATTCTGCAGGAGATGTTGAACTCTTGATGAATAAATGGAAATAATGACTCATCTTTATGTTTTAGTGTGTGTCTTAAGAAATAGAAACATTGAATTCTTTTTCTTACCACCACTTTAAGTGAAAAATCAAATTTAAGTAAAATTCTTCTTTCCATCTTTTTTTTTAAGCATTCTTTCAGTTTGTAGGCTTAACCTGTTCTCTTGACACCAAAATCAACCCACAAGACTCTTACTTGTGTACCAGAGTGTGGTTTTATAGGGATTGTGCAATTTTAATTAACAGGAAATAGCTAATTGTCATTTGATTTGTCAGTTGATGTTAATTCAGTAACTCATTTTCTCAGGTATCACGATAATGTGCTCAGTAATCTTTCTTGGTTACATCTTTACCCTTTTGTGCGTCATTATAGACAGGCAGATGCTGAATGCACACCACCATCATTTGCCTAAACTCCTCTATTACCTGAAAAGCTATCTGACACAGTCAGTGTAACTGACTATGCCCATCTTTTCACTTTCCTTTTAATGCCTCAGGTGTGTTTGGATGTTCTCTCGTTATTACTGAAGCTTTACACAATGACTTGTGTTTTCACTACACAATGTTTTCTTTAACAACAGAAAAATCTGAGAATAGACTTCTTTCCCCCCTCTCCACCCCCTCCCCAGAAGCTGTGAGAATTTAGGCCTTATAAAAATGAAGAAATAGAAGATGTAGTTTTGCTGGGGTGTATTCTTACATTTCCTTCACCATCTACTTAATGCAGCATGAAAATGTCACTGTCTCTGAGGCAGCAGTGAATCTGCAGCAACTTAGGTATCAGAGCATTTACTTAACTTGTATGAAATTGTTTTGTTACTAATGAAGTAAGTTTTAACTTACTTTATACCACTTCAGAACAAACAAGGAACCTTTCCAGAAAGTAAACTGGTCACAATCAGAGCCTTAGGGTTAGGACACAGAATCAACTTCTGATGTACATCAGCAGGTCACTGCAACCAGCTCCCTGCATGTCCTTAGGCAGTAGCAATTACAACTAGTGTGTCTTGACTTAACTACTACTAGAAAGGAATTTCTCAGACTCTTACCACTCTTGTGGTAAGCTGACTTAGTTCTCATGGTAATGGACTTCTGTGCCTGTGTGTAAGCAGAAGGACTAAATTAAATGTGATGCAGAAGCTTCTGAATGTGTGATGCATGAGTAGTTCCAGATTGCTGTGCACATTAGTGTGTTGTCTCCTTCTATTCCCTCTCAAAGGTACATCCAGTAGACCATGCCTCTACAATGCACTATTTACTTTTGTGTCCTAATCCTATTCCTCTTTTGCAAAGAGAGAAATCAGATTGTGTTGTGAAGTAGGTGGAAGACAACCATTCCTGTTTTGCAGATGGTATAATGAATACAACATTCTGTTCTGTGTATTGAAAGGTGTGGTATTTTCGTTGTTTTGTTATCTAGGAAAAGAGAATTAATTATGCCTGTTGCCCATATGAAGTAATCTCTCTCGTTTGGTCTTGATTTCCTCCTGGTTGGCAATATACAAGCTAGATTCAGCTAAATCTAGTGTTTTAGAGGTCTGTAATCTGCTCTTAGATTCATCTGCCTTTTTAATTGTTTTAGAAGCTGTCTAGGTGCAGAAAACAACTTCAGTATTCTCACTGGCTTGCTTTCTGGATGCTTCACAGGCTTATCACTGGCATAGAGCATTATTGAGCTTGCAGGCCTTGGAAAATGATTGCAGCATGTCAGCACTGGGGTGAATTAGAGAAACAAATATTTTTTTTCCCCTGTAGTAGACCTTTTTCTACACACATATGCTTTGAAACACATGCGGTGTTACTGCATGTTTCAGGTGAAGTGCTGTTGCTAATTACAAATGTAATAATAGGCAAAATTTAAAAAAAAACAATCTTAGTGAGGGCTTTGAAGTTAAGGGTGAACAATGAACATCTCACACTTTTTAAAATGTACCTCTGTGCCCGGGCAAATCATAGAATAGATCCTCCTAGAAGCTATGCTGATGCATGTGGAGGACCAGGGAGGTGATTCAAGACATGTAGTATGGCTTAACCAAGGGCAAGTCACTGCTGATAGAGTAACTACATCAGTAGACAAGAGGAGAGCTATGGATGTATGTCATCAATCTGACTTGTGTAAGGCCTATATGTCATCCCCACAATGTCCTCTCTAAACGGGAGAGACTTGGATTTGATGAATGGACTGCTTGGTGGATGAGGAATTTATTGGATGGTTACATGCAGAGTTTAGTGGTCAACAGCTTAGTGTCCAGGTGGAGATTGGTGACAAGTGGTATCTCTCAGGGATCCATACTGGAACCCTTCCTCTTTAATATCTTGAACAGTGACATGGACAGTCAGATTGAATGCACTCTTAGCAGGTTTGGTGGTGACAGCAAGCTAAGTGGTGCAGGTGATGTGCCTGAGGGACAAGATACCTGGACAAGTTTGAGAAGTGGGCCGATGCCAACCTTCAGAAGTTCAACAAGACTGAGATCAAGGTCCTGTGCATGGGTCTGGTCACCTCCCAGTACTGATGCAGGCTGGGAGATGAAGGCATTGAGACCAACCCTGCTGACAAGACCTCAGGGGTACTGTTGAAAGAAAAGATGTATATGAACTGGTAATGTGTGATCACAGCTCAGAAGGCTAACCATATCCTGGGCTGCATCAAAAGACTAGTGACCAGCAGGTTGAGGGAGGTGATTCTGCCCCTCTGCTCTGCTTTTGCGAGACCCACCTGGAGTGCTGTGTCCAGCTCTGGGTTCCCCAGCACAAGAAAGACGTGGACGTGTTGCAGCAAGTCCAGAGAAGGGCCGTGAGTATGATCAGAGAGCTGGAGCACCTCTCCTATGAAGACAGACTGAGAGAGTTGGAGTTCTTCAACCTGGAGAAGAGCAGGCTCTGCAGAGACCTTACTGTGGTCATTCAATACTTGGAAGGGACTTATAAGAAAGATGAGGACAGCATTTTTAGTAGGGTCTGCAGAAGGCGGTTTAAACTAAAAGAAGATAGATTCAGAAAGGTATAAGGAATAATTTTTTTCCAATGAGGGTGATGAAACACTGTAAGAGGTTGTCCAGAAAGGAGATACATACCCATCCTGGGAAGTGTTCAGGTCCAGGTTGGACTGGTCTCTGAGCAACCTGATCTGGCTGAATCTGTCCCTACGCATTGTGGGTGGGCGGATAAAATATTATGATAATTTCCGCAGTGAGACTAGGGAACAAGAAACAGTTTAGGAAATCAAGACTCTTGCAAGAGAATGTGTGACTAGTTTGCAGGATATTTAGGGGAGTGTTGTGTAACAGAGCAGTACAGAGCAGTACAATGTTAGCCTGAGCAACAGTTCAAGTCAGTCTGTGTATAGGAATTTTGTAGTGGAGGTAAAGGTAGTTAAAGGTAGAAGTAGTTAAATAATGATCTTGTGCTCCTCTTACTTGAACTCTTATTTTTTTGTGCATGGTTCTCACCACTGTTTCTCTTATTATAATGCAGGAATGTTTAATGTTGATTTTAGCCATATTGAGCTTCAAATAGCAGGCTTTTCTTGATGGCCTGCCTTTTAACACAGCTGAGTTCTGTATCTCAGCCATGCACTGTCTCTCTTGTAATCTCAGTACTGTTCAAGCCCAAGGCTTATTTATTTATATATAATAAAAATTACATGGGGAAAAAGGGTAACCACCAGAAGATCAGACCTGATACTTGTATTGCAAATAATTTTCAAGATAAAAAAAGCAGTACCTGTTTGTAGATGTTTACTACTGAGACTGTTGAAATGTAATGCTCATTATCTTCTCCTTAACATTGTGGTTCAGGACATTAAACATAGTACTGACATGCTCCTCATGGATGGAGTGGTGATGTATAGCGCCAGTTGTGTTTCAGGCACTTGAATTTGATAGGTGCCATGGTTTAATCCTGGGTGTAGAGCTCATGAAAAGTGTTGAGACATTATTCACATCAGCTGTTGTTTAGATGCTTGTATAACGCTCAATGTGCTCAATCTCCAGATGTATATTTATTATTTTTAAAAGTGAATTGAGAAGTACCAGGCTATATCTCATTTGCTGGCATGTCTTTGTGTCTAATTGGAGTGTCTCATGGCTTTTTATAAGTAAATTTTTTTCAATTCCTTTCTCTAGAGTCCATAAGTGTATTGAATGATGCTCTAAGTCAGATAGAGTCTCAAGGGAGTGTTTCTATGAATTCAACAAGCTCTGGATCAGTTGTCTCTTCGTCTGTTGACACGGTAAGTACTTCTCTCTACCAGATGTGCTTGAATCTGTCTGAAACTGTTAAGCAGAGACTTGTGTTGCTTATCAGCTTCTACTCTGGCTTGCTGTCTGCAAAAAGAAAGATGGGGTTGAACTGTGAAGTGAGGGAGCAGAATAAGAAACATCTCCAGATTTCATTTTCTTATTGATAATGGAAAACTAAAGGCTGAATAGCCTGAATATTGCAGAATGCAAGTACTTGTAAGTTCTATAAGGCTTTTCACAGATTCACAGAATGGTCAGGGTTGGAAGGGTTCTCTGGGGATCATCTAGTCCAACTCACCTGCTAAAGCAGGATCACCTAGAGCAGGTTGCACAGGACAGCATCCAGGTGGGTTCTCAATCTCTTCAGAGAAGGAAACTCCACAGTCTCTCTGGACAGCCTGTCCCAGGGCACTTCCACCTCAGAGTGAAAAAGGTTTTCCTCATATTCAGATGGAACTTCCTGTGTTACAGATTGTGCCTACTGCCCCTTGTCCTGTCACCGGGCACTATTGAAGAGCCTGGCCCCATCCTCTTGACATACACTTTTCAGATATTTACAAGCATTAATATGTTCCCCTCTCAGCCTTCCCTCCTCCAGGCTAAACAGACCAGGATCTTATCCTTTCCTCATACAAGAGATGTTCCAGTCCCCTCATCATCCTTGTAGCCCTCTGCTGGAGACTCTCCAGTATTCCCTGTCGTTCTGGAACCAGGTAGCCCAGAACTGGACACAACACTCCAGATGTGGCTTCACCAGGGCAGAGTAGACGGGGAGGAGAACCTTCCTCAATCTTCTGGCTGTGCTTTTCTTTATGCATCCCAGGATACCATTGGCCTTCTTGGCCACAAGGGCACACTGCTGGCTCATGGAGAGCTTGTCCACCAGGACTCACAGATCCTTATCTACAGGACTGCTTCCCAGTCAGTCAACCTCTAACCTGTACCGGTGCCTGGGGTTATTCTTCCCTACACTTCTCCTTCTTGAATTTCATTTGGTTACTCTTTGCCTAGCTCTCTACTCTGTCTTGCTGAATGGCAGCACAACCTCCTGGTGTGAAGGATATTGTTTAGAAAAGGGACAGGGTGTGGGGTCTTGTTGGGCAGTGTGGTTTTCCTCTGCCTCTTTCTCTATAGGTAGATAATATTTCCTTTTTTGAATCTTATTACAATGTCAATTATTTAATGTGTGGATTGTTTTAGAGAAGTTCTTACGTGTTGCTGGGACTAGAACTGTATGAATCTGTACAATTTATTGTTGAAGTAAATTGCTTGCAGCAAGATACAATGCATTACATCAGGGTACTACAAAAATACATTAATATTTTATGGTATATTTATTAGTCATACTTTATTTAGCTATAAAGAAAATGCCTAAATGTGGTTTTTGGGTGTTTTTTTTTTTTTTTAATATGAGAATTATAGAATGCAATTGCCATATTAACTAAGTTTTATTTTTTACTGACTTTTAATTTCAGGCAAGCATTGTAGGCCGGGAGTTGGCTACCAATGTGTATAAATATACTCACTTAGAGCCTATTCTGTATGCCCTTGGTGTGGGAATGTCAACTAAGGATCCAGATCATCTAAAATTTCTCTTTGAAGGAAGCGAAGACTTCTGCTGTTTACCCAGCTTTGGAGTAATTCCTGCTCAGACTTCAATGTTTGATGGTGTTCCTTCTCTCCCGGGACTAAATATTGATCTTGCAAAGGTATGGAAAGAATGAAGTATCTTGCTTTGTTGTGCTTTATATACCCATAAGGTGTCTTTAACAAAAAAAAAAAAGTTGCAGAGGCTTTTTGGTTTTATCTGCCAAGCACTTTCAAATGTGGTGGGGGAAGCAATAAAATATATTGATTGTTGTTACAGCGCTGCCTTTCTTTATGTAGATGCTACATGGTGAGCAATATCTGGAACTCTTTAAACCATTACCAACCTCAGGTCAGTCATTTTCTGTTGCTGATTTGCTTTTCACTATGTCAGCAGTTCCTGTAGCTATATTATAAATGGAAATAGAGAAGTTCTGTTTCCAAAGGGATTTTTGCATCCTCCTTTTACAAGGGGTGGGGGAGAAGAGAGGACATCTGTTGCATTTTTGAAGGAATTCTGAAACCTGTGCTGATTTGGTTTCCTATAGTATACTCAGCAAACTCATGCCTAATCTTTGATACAGTCAGCAAATACATTATGTGCTGGTGTATTAATCATATCATTTTGATACTAGCTAGCAGAACTTCAAATTCTTTCTGTAAAAATGTATCTCTGAACTTTTGTGATGTTTACCCAAAAATTCTTCAACATTGCTTGCCTCCCTGGACCCGTGAGAAGCTAAGATTTAAATCCTCTGTGTAAAGGAGTGGACATTTCAACAAGGAGGCTAAAAAACAGTTAGCTTTCTTCCTGTCAAAATTCTGAAGGTATTTGTTACTTGCAGCAGCAAGCTGCTTTCATAGCTACTGAACAAGGACGCTTAGAAAACACAGACACTTGGGAGGTGCTTGTTAGACTCATTCAGTATATGCATGCACATGTCTGGGGTTCTTTGTTAGCAATTTTTAAAGGAACTTTTCCAGTGTAGGAAGAGCTGCTGCCCAGGCATTCACACACCATTCATAGTGTCACTTGTCCTTGGACACACTTCCTCCTTCTTCAGGCTCAACCCTAGGTTTCCCACAGCAGAGTCTCAGGTGCCGGATTTAGTGAAGTAATTAATTTAACTGAAAGTTGTAGTGGCAAGTAGAGCCCAGGGTGGGTGGCTGCAAAGACAGCAACCATACTGGGCGACAAAAGGATTCATGAACTCTGTTTTGCATGTTAGCAGGAATGCTTAATAAAAGCAGAGAGGCGCTGTTGAGAGATATTACTTGTTTAGTGTAAATAAATAAGCTTTAATTAGAATTAATTATTTAGGATTATAATAGGGAGTGATTTGTGCTGTTTGCTTAGCTTTATTTAGCATGAAGAGCTAGATTTGCTGAAGCTGTTAGGCTATGGTAGAGGTATTTTTCTTAGTAGTTCTCCTAGCAGCTGATCCTATGCTTTTAGTATGGAAAAGTGCTGTGATATCTCACTAATGTTTTGGTAGTGTTTTTTCCAAGTCTGGGTATAATTTCCCAGGGATTTCTTTGTTTCCGGAACCTCTCTTTAGAGACACCCAGCCTATGCTGTTCTTGCTGCAGTCCTTTCAATTTACATTTATTATTTTGTAAAGTCCTACACCAGAAACTCTGTGTGAAACCTCAGGTTGAATCTGAAGGAGGAAAAGCATGCCCAAGAGTAAGTATGTCTGTACAACATCATGTATGATGTGTGACTGCTTGGGCAGCAGCTCCTACTTTAACAGAAGGGAAAAAAAAATCTTGCAAGTCACAGATAAATGGCATAATTTCTTGTTGAAACAAGAGATTTGTGTGAAAGTTACATTAACTTCAAAGAAGTCTGATAATTAGTAATGGATTGCTAGGACTTCATTAAGCTTTTTACTTTCCAGTTCCATGTAAACAAATATGGTTATGTATCTTTCTAGAGCAATAACTTGTTTAGAGACAGACTTACAAATCCACAGGTCCAGACTCTGAGCTAAGCTTCTTTTCTGTAGAACTTTGTCTCAGCCCTCTTGAAATTTGTGGGCAATCTTTAAGTAATTGGAGCTGTCTTTGAAGAGAGTGATGTGTTTCAGTCTGAAACATGATTTGTATTTAGCTCTGAATACACAAACTATAGCAAGATTCTATTGAAAAAAAAAGTGGAAAAAAAAATTCTTCGCATCTGCAAACCAAGATTTGCAAAGCTTTCCAGACACTTTTTTAATAATCATGATGCTTGCGATAACTGTGACTATCTTTCTTATTACCATTGTTAGTGTTGTCAGTAAGGAATTGTGAAGAGTCATCTGTGAACTTCATTCCTGAAGGAAAGCCTTAAAAAATGAGTGTTCTTTTTTACAGGGCAATTGACTTCAGTTTCAACTGTTGCTGATATTCTTGACAAAGGATCAGGAGCAGTCTTGCTTATAGATGGTAAGTTTTATAATTTTTTGGAGAGGATGCATTAAAATTTGGCAGGCTCAGTTTTTAAGTAGCTGTACCAATAACTGCCAGCCTTTCCACTGTAAAGACTGTTAGCTTATTAAATCTCAATGAGAGCTCAGAAGTGAGCTAATTATCAGTAGCTGCGTAAATGTATAATGTAATTGTTCTTTGGCAGTTAATGTAGAAAATAAAAAATATTTCAGAGAAGGGTTGTTTTTTTCCCATATGTAGGTGGAATAGTGCTTTGTTCCATTTCAGTCATAATACTTAAACCCTTTCTAAAGACAACTGTTACAGATTCCGTCACTATTCAGCAGGGGTGTGTGTGCCTATGCGTGCATGTGATTTTTGGGGTAGTTTTGCAAGGGTTATTCATACTTACATGTTGTGTGGACTCACCTGCAAACCATCCATCATTATTAGGACATCCTCTGTTCTTTTTTTATGTCGTAATTATTCTTTTCTAAACAAAAGAGAACAAAACCCCATTTCCTTCCTCTTCTATCCAAGTTAAAGCATCAGAATGTTTCCAGAAGCTGCTAAGTTGTCATTTCCAGAATTTGGATATCTTTTACGTGTAGTCAAACCAAGGTCCCTTGGGAAATTAGACTAACCTACAAGAGTAGGCTAATAGGCAGTGAATCTCTAAATATTCTTGAGCTTTTATTTCTTCAGTTTACAGATAAAATTTTAAGAATGTCTTACTGTGCCTTTGTTCCTCATGGTTGTTTTCTTATTCCATGCTGGGCTAACATTAAGCCTGTCTGGTTTTGAAACACGTAAAAGTTCATTTCGTGAGCAGAGTCTTAGGGGTTTTAAAATTTATTCTGGAACAGGAAATGACTGTAATTAACTATACTGTAAATTTCAGTCTAAGCTGTAAGGGAGTGGAACAGGAAACTGGAAGTTCAAAGCTAAATCATGATTCAGTGTAAGAAGTTTAACTTTTTCAAAAGACTGACCAGGTGACCTTAAACTAAAGCTTGCTCTGAAGTTCTTTTCATGCAAGAAACTAGTGCAGCTTTTTGTATGAATTGGTAATGTGCTTTACACACTAGGGATTCCATAGAGCTTCTAATATACCATGGTTTATGGCACAATCCTATCATATTTAAATAAATTGCTAATGCAGCGTGAGATGCTGAAATTTCAGCGCACTGTTCTAATTACTTTTAGCACCTTGAATGTCATCAGCATTTTTTAATTTTAATGTTTTCCTATAGATAAAATGAATGATAATTTTATTTGAAACCTATCATTAGTGTTCACTAGTCAGGAAGCGCAACTTGAAAGCATGATCGCTGTCCCTTTGGTTGTTAAAATGAAATTGATCATGTTTGAAGCTTAGCTTTCCTCCTATAAAAACACAAACTAGCTATATGAAAAATGACATTGAAGACAATATGTGGTCTTCCTCTTTCATTGTCTTTCAGTGCATACCTATTGTGGAAAGGACCTAATGTGTTATAATCAGTTCTCTTTGTTCTTCGTTGGGGCTGGAGGCTTTGGTGGAAAACGAACATCAGAAAAGGCAAAGGTAAATTCACACATACTAATATTTTTAAAAAAATCCACATATAAACTTCTGTCAGCACTGCAAGAAAACTAATTGCTATGTCAACCTGGAAGGCTAAACTGGCATTTGAGCAGTGTGGCAGGAAAAACTCAAATGGAATTTCAATACTTCCATTCATTGAAGAGCCTGAGTGCAAAGGTGCCGTTCAGGAAATAAATGCTTTGTTTTAGCCATTAGGGAGAAAAGTGAATTGCTAAATGTGCAACTGATAAGATATTCCTACTTTTAGATATTTTTTAATTATGGATATGGAATATCCTAATGGAAAACAGAATAGGATATTGTCTAGAAAACTGCTTTAAGAGCAGGTATTATTGGCTGCTTTTGTTGAGTATGGGCAGCAAGGAGAGTGACAAGTTGATATTTTAGATACTTTGTCTAGGGGCCTACTACTGAGCTCTTGGATTGTGCCAGTTAGACTCATAACAGAGTCCCGATTTAAACCTGTCTGAGCCCTGCTGTCATGTTCATATTTCAGTTTCTGCCTCAGTGCTTACGTCTCCAATTGGGAATACGTGGTCTGTGTGTCATCAGTTTAGCATTACAGTGTGTTCTGCTGCTTCAACTCAGATTTTCTTTGCTACTTTTTAAGGGGGTGGAGGTACTATTTGTATTTAAAAATAAATTGATAGCTAGTGATAATTCTGTGTGTACGTATATAGAGAGTGTTCATGTTCAGTTTAGTAACTCCTTTTACACGTGTTAAATTTGTGCTAATAGGTATGATTATTTGTTTATATTGCAAGATGTTGCTCTAGTGAAAAAAGGCTAGCACAGTAAAAAGCTGAGAAGTACTCAAATATGTGGTGTTAGGTTTGAACTTGCAATTTCTAGAATAGATCTCTAGGTGTAGCTGTTTATAAATCTATGTGTTTGCTTGAGAGGGGTTTGGAAAGCATAGAGAGGAAAAAAGAGATACGGCATAACAGTATTTCACTTCCAGAGAAGTGGAACTCCTGCTTTTTGGGAGAAACTTAGCAAATGACAAATGATGTCACATGAGCACATCATGTGTATGGCTAAATGAATGAAGTAGCTACTCAGGTACCTGACATGTAACTGTTGTCTCCATCTGTATTATGTCTGAGTGTAGTGCCGGCCATGACTGAATGCTGGTACTGTGAACCAGAGCCTTGAGGCGCTATAGTAATAAATAGTCAACTGATTAAAGGCTATTTTGAGCTAAATATTTTTGAAAATTTCTAATAAAATAACTAGGTTTTGTACATCTGTAATATTGTGGATCCATATTCTTTGAAATTTTTTTGAAACCTGCAGGTTTTCAATTTTAAATTTATATCAATTATGCAGAAGTTTACCCTTACGTAACTTTACAGATCAAATCTCAAAATGTCTGCTGCTTCAAAGAGAAATGGGAAGTGACTCTGCAGAGCACAAAAAATTCACAGAATGTTATTGCAGAAAGAGTAGAAAATTCTTTGGTGGAACCCTTAATTCTTCTATAATCATATTTTATATAATTCATATGAAGAAAAAATAAAAAGGGGTTCAACTAAATGTTGCTCGTCTATAGCGGTATCATCAATGAATCTACTTTTTAGTTAAACATTGCACTTCAGGCAACTGCAACCTTTTCTTTCTATTTAGTGAAGTATGAGAATTCTATATACGTGATTTTATGTTTTAAAATATAAAGAGTAACTTTCTCAGGCAGCAGAAGGATCACTTCTATCCTTGTGTCAGAAGAAAACAAAATGTAGTCCTGTTAACACAGTGATAGCAAATTCAACAGAGGCCTCTGCATGCAAAAGACTAGTTTGAAACAATAAATTTTCCTGTTTTCTTTTTTGCAAACATTCCAAATTAGAAAGACTTGCATGTCCTTCTGTGCCAAAAAAGAAATGGCAGGCTGATCAGACATATTTTATAACGTGTCTTTCTGTCATCTTATACATTTATTGCATCTGAAAACTAAGGAGAAAACATTTGTAAGTCTAAGATGAGCAATGTTGTCTCACCTTGTATTGGGGTTTTCTTGCCCTACTCGCTGAGGGATTCTCTAAATTATTCATATCTTGGCTAGTTTTAACATCTTAATGGCTTTGCAGATCAGGTTGAGTTTCTTTAAACCAGATGGAAATAGATTGGTAAGCCATTCTTGTTTTGAAAGTGTGTGAGGTGGTGTTCTTCTAACCAAGATGATTAATGTGTTGGTCTGTTGTGGTTCCCTGAAGTGGCAAGAGCAGAAGTGATGTCTTCCACCCAAGAGGTGGCTTTGCTCTGCTGTTAATAAACAGGAAAGAGGAAAGAGACTTTTCTGTTATTGAATATAAAACTACATAGCACTTGGTTTGTTTTGATTTCTTATTTCTTTTTTTAAGGAGTTTACACAAACTAAAATTATGTAGAATTACTACAGGTGAGATTCAGGTTGCTTCCTTTCATTTTAGAGCATATACCAGTTTCTCTTTGGGCTTTTTTGGGAATTTCTTTGGAAACACAAGAAGGAGAGGAGTAAAAGATTTCTGCTACTTCAATAGTTTTGAACTGGTTATGGTGGTGTTTTTATAATGATCTAGAATATTCTCTGTCAGTCTGTTGATAAAATTTATATCTTCAAAACTAAACAACGAAGATGTAGATTGCACAAGGAGCAGCTTTTTTTTACAGTAATGTAAGTCTTAATGTGAAGCATGTAATTGCAAAAGAAAAAAGTGCAAAACAAAAAAAGAGCTGGAAACTTTAAAGGCCAAAAGTGATGTAGCTCATGAATGGGGAACTAAAGTACTTTTTATGCCATTGTGCTTATTAAGGTATTATTGTAAAAGCTTTATTTTTGTTTATGTGTTCCAAAACACTAGTGTTCTATGAGACAACTATTTTTTAAGAGGGAACAATTCTTTCTTGAGCATTTCTGGATCATTTGGAAGAAACGTAATCGAACTGATCAGCTGTAACAAGTAGCTGTTAGTCAGATCTGATGTCTCAGAATTGCTATCTTTGTAAAGCTAACCTTTGATAAGAGACTTCTTCTGGCCTAAGTATCTTTTTCTATTTGTCTGTAAATGTAGAAAGGGTAGGAGAAGCCGTAACGGCTTTTTCTTTTTATACATCCCTGACGTATTCTGGTGTGGGTATGAAGAAAAGATTTTTGCAGTGACATGTTAACACTGCTATTTCTGCTTTAGGTAACAGTGAATCCTCCCAAGAGACCCCCTGATGCAGTAATTTCTGATGTCACAACAGCTGATCAGGTAAAGTTTTATGTTATTGCTGTGGAAATACTTGTTTTGTTTGGAGAAAAGAATCTTATATGATGTTTGCTACTAGTCAAAAATTTTCTCATACACATTGGATATTTGTATGTGTATGTGTGCATCTGTATCTATGAATAAAGTGATGCTAAAATTTGTGCTAGGTTAAGTTAGATGTTAGTGTGTTGACTGTACTATCTAAACCATTCTTCTCATGAGGCTCATAGAATTTTATAATTGTTTATTATAAAAATCTGCATAAGAGGAGGAAATGCATATTTGTATTCTTTTGAAAAAAAAAAGGGTTCAGAAACTATGAAATTTATAACAAATGATGCAAGGCAACACATTGTGACCTCAAAAACCCCCACTTACAGTTCACAGTTTTAAAAAGGTTATGTTTCTCTAGTAACAGCAGTCAGGGAAATCTGAAATACAGATGTTTGTCCAGGTATGTTTCTGTTTGTTCACAGTCCCACTGGTTCACAGGCATCTACTTTCCATTGATTAAAAACTCAAGTAAATAAATATATCCTCCTCTGCAGGTGTCAGACAAATAAGACAGGAAATTCTGGAACTAGCACTATTAAGACACTGAATAGTATTTTCAAAAGTAACTTAGTCATGTCAGGATGCTGTAGCTTTTGGAGATGCAATTAAAATGTTGAGCATCAGCTGAACTGTGGCAACTGTGATGTTTGCTTAGCCTCTGATTATATACAGAGTAATTAAACTTAAGTCTCATCAAGTTTATTCATGTGCTCAAAGTCCAAATAAGCCCTGCGCACTTAAACCAGGAAAGAAAGTTTGAATCTGCATTTCTGTTTCTATCCCTGACGGACTTGCTGCATCCTAAAATTCATGGTGTCAGTCTAGGAGGTACAGATGTCTAATTCTTCTGAATAGCCTTCATCAAAAGTTGGCAGGGTGAGCAAGGCACAGGGAACAGCAAGAGAGTACTTCATTCCTGGGAGGTAGCTAAATGTAATGGAAGGTGCTCTCTAGCAGCAGAAATAATTTACTTTGAATGTTGGAACCCTAGTTCAGATTACATCATTCCAAGTCCACCAGTTTTCAGATGACATTTGTGATCCCCTTATTCATATGGTAATTTTAGTTTCTGAGCTTTAAACTCTTTTGTCTGCAATTGTTACTGTGCATAAAGTGCTAACTTCATGAAATGAAAGAAAATGATAGTGACCCTATAATGCAGAAGTTGGGAAAATTTGCTACTGCAGAATTGATTTTTGGAAATAAATGAAGTGGCACAGAGTAGGCACCACACTTGTTTTAAGATCTAGTCTGACAGGTATGTGTATAAAGAATTCCTCTGCAGTTAGATCGTACAGGAGCCCAAGCCAGCGGACTTTCAGAATTGCAAGAAGGGTTATCTGCAAAGTTATTCAGTAGCATTTGTGTTTAAGTGATGATGCCTGGGTACAGAAGGGGGAATGTGTAGAACTTGAGAACTTTACAGGCATGAGTACAGACTTTCATGTGAAGGACAGCTTGAGGAAATGTTATCAAGATTTTACGTGTCTTTGGAATGACACATAACTGCCTAAAATCCTTTTTAAAAATGGAAGCTGGCACACAAATGGCATCAAAGTTGCTGAATTTTTTTTTCCCTTAGTGTTTAAATGAAAAAGGTGTTGGCAGGCATGACTGTTGCCATTCAGCTATTGAATTAGTATAGAGTATGAGACAGACTGAAAGTCAGTTTGCAGATGGCATTTGCGTTAACTTGAACTGTATTAATTTCCAGTGATAGTTGTGACATTCACCATTCATTTTTGTGTTATTACAATTACATGGCTAAACTGCTCTTCATGTTTAGAATTTTCTCACCCTTTTCATAGTGTGATCATGCAGTAAACTTCCTGATTAGAAGACCATATTCCTATTTTAAAAATGCTTATGGTGATGACTCCTGTATTTCACTGAAGTCAATGACTGTGGTTATCTTTAAAGTTATATTTAGTTCTAACTCAACTATGTTGGATTAATTTTTTTTCCAAGATGCAGAATGTTTTTTACGTATATTCAGACAGGAATAAGCACTGCTTAGTGAAGAGGATGCTGAGAACACAGGGCTAGTAACCATTATTGCCCTTTGTCATGTGTTAGCAGAATGGAGGGTAGACCCAAGTACAGTTCCTTAAAAAATTATGTCAGTAACCACTGCAGAGCAAACTAATCCTTTTGGTTAGTGCTATCAATGACTAATAGCAGGTAGTGTAATAAATGTTTATCCCTTTCAAATCTGTACCCATTCCTGAGAAATTCTTTAAACACCAACCGGTGTTTATGAATGACCTGCACTACCACAGTGTAAGCTGCTTAAAGATGAAAAATGGTTAAGAAAAATTTAGAAGTATCTGACCTTCTAAAAGGCTTTAAGGCTTAAAATTTGCATTCTGCTGAGAAAGGACATAAAATATTTCTTCTGTGTGTTCCTGAATTTTTCTGCAAAGAACTAGGTGACATTTTTTCCACTTTGCCCTGTAGACATGTGCATGTGCTGTGGTATTTTTCTAGCTTGTTCTCTCTCTGTAACCTGAGCTATGCTTTCCTGGATATACTGCCATAAATCTTTTCAATAAAATAGACCTTTTGACAGAAGATCAAGAAGTCTAGAGGGTGTTTGACTATTAACCGTTTAGCAAGAAATGAATCATTCAATTTCAACCCTGTAGGGAATGTTTAATGTAGTTACAGAGCTTCTGTATCACCAAGCTACTCTTGTCCTGCCGGTTTTTGAACCAGGGCCTTAAATTAATCAATCAAACAGATTTTGCTGAATGGTTCCTAATGCAATAAAGAACCACAGGCAGTGAATGACCTTATCTCTGGGGAGTTTGTCTCCACAGAGTTTTCACTCCCTTCCCAAATGCGTTAATTTCTTGAGAATTCATGTTCTCATGACACACAAAATAAGATGCAATGGGTTTTTAAACTGGATGGTGTCCAAGTGATGTAGTAAACTTTTGAAGAAGGAAACAAATACAATGACTTGAGTTTGTTGGGACCTTTCAGTGTGGTTTTGGTTTTTTGGTTGGGTTTTTTTGTTTGCTTGTTTGGGTTTTTGGGGGGGGATGGTAAGGGGTTGTTGGTGGTGTGTGTTTGCTTATGGAAAAACTCACCACATTCTGATATTGTACAGGTTGCCTCACAAGAAGTAAACTGCTTTCTGTTGTCAAATATAAGAATTAAAGTTCAGAATAGACAAGGTTATGAAAATAAATAGTGTAAAAGTAGACCATGATATGGGAATTATCAAGAAATAATTTCAATTAAACTATTCTGTTTCTTCCTGCTTTCTTCTGAAATCTACCTGTCTTCTTTGCCTATATGGAAAAACTAAAGCTGTAACATGGAGTTTACAGGACCTCCAAGTGTTTGTTAATGTCAGTTCATTTCTGCAAATAATAATTGAAAAATTCTTTGTTTGCAACAGAAAAGCATTTTCCTACTGTAAATTCTGATGCTGTATTTTTACTCACACTAGTAGAAATAGATATGACAAAGAGGTAGAAAAGACCATTTAGGTAGATCTTTGAAGAAGTCATGTCTCTACCATGCTTTTGGACCAGCTATGTACATGCAACTGGACCCCTTAAAGTCTCCACAAAGGACTGTCACATGTGAATTTCTGTCAGAGCTACTTTTCCATGTAAGTTGGGTATCTCAAGCACATGCTGCTTCTGCTTTGTGGTTTCCAGGGTCAGAAAAAATCACCATTTTTGCTTTCAAGAATTTGAAAATTCCTTGTTACAGCTGATGAGACTGAAACTGATACTGGTCTGTTGGAGGAAGAGCATTTTGGTATCCTGTCACTTTTTAGTCGCTTCCATTTGGAAAACTACAATAATATTTTAAATTTTGCAGACTACTTAAAAAGATAAAAATTCCAAATAAGTTTTGCTTTGTTTTGTAGTGTTAATTCCTTTTGCATGCCATCTTCTGTGATCCAGTTTTTAGTTATGCTGTCTGTTCTGGTTTTGGCTAGGATAGAGTTAATTTTCTTTCTAACAGCAGGTAGAATGCCATGTTTGGGAGTCAGGGTGAAAGCAGTGCTGGTAACACATGGATGTTTCAGTTGCTGCCCAGCAGTCAAGGACTTTTCAGATGTTCATATTGCCCTGCTAATGAGAAGACCGGGGTTGTTCTTGTTATAAAAATTGAATTTCGTGCCTCTGTTCTGAACTTGTACAGTGTACCTCAGAAATGTGTGTGGTGGGTTGACCCAGGCTGGGGGCCAGGTCTCCCCCAAAAATGGTTTGTGTCTGCCCCTCCTCAGCTAGGCAGGGGAGGAAAGAATTAAATAGTAAAATCTGCCGGATCAAGATTATTGGAAAGGGGGAGATCACTCACCAGTTACTGTCATAGGCAGAACAAACTCAGCTTGGGGAAATTAATTTATTGCCAATCAAATCAGAGTGGAGTAATGAGAAATAAAACCAAATCTAAAAAACCCCTTCACCTCAACCCCCCTTCTTCTTGGGCTTAATTTCACTCTCAATTTCTCTCCCTCCTCCCCTGCAGAAGCACAGGTGATAGGGAATGGGGGTTGGGTTCATTACACATTATCTCTGCTGCTCCTTTCTCCTCAGGGAGAGGATTCCTTATGCTTCTCCCCTGCTCCAGTGTGGGGTCCCTCACACAATAGACAGTCCTCCACTAGCTTCTCCAATGTGAGTCCTTCCCACTGGCTTCAGTTCTTTATGAACTGCTTCAGCAAGGGGCCCTCTTATGGGGGGCAGACCTTCAGGACCAGACTGCTCCAGCATGGGATTCCCCATGAGTTTGCAAGTCCTGCCAGCAAGTTTACTCTGTTGTAGGCCTTCATGGGCTGCAGGTGAATCTTTGCTCCACCATGGACCTCCATGGACTGCAGGGGGACAGCCTGCCTCACCCTGGTCTCCTCCTGGGGCTGCAGGGAAACCTTTTCTGTAGCACCTCCTTCCCCCCCTTCTGCACTGACCATGGTGTCTGCAGGGTTGTTCCTCTCACATCTTACTGTTTGGCTGCTTTTGCTCTTGGTGGTTTACTTTTCTGTTTTTCCCCTCCTTAATTCTCATCCCTGGCACACTAGCACTGATTGGCTCAGCCTTGGCCAGCAGCAAGTCCTTCTTGGAGCAGCATAGGAGAGGCTTCCATCAGCTTCTCATATAAGTCTCACCTTTCTCCCCGCCTTGCTACCAAAACCTTGCCATACAAACCCAATCCAGTGTGTGCTTTGAAGAATTAGGCTTTCAGATGTTAAACTGGAGACCTGCCATTCATTCCTGTTACTGACCGTTACCTTTTCTACTCTCTTAGTTTCCAGTCTGTAAAGTAATTATAATCGTTTGAGGATTTTTAATTGTAAAGAGAGTGTTTAAAGGAGTGGTGTATAGCTTCCAAAGGTGATTTTGTCAATGTGATACAGTGAGCAGCTTTTTAAAAAAAAAAAGTATAATGATTCTCTAATCATTCAGAGATTTTTTTTTTAGAGACGCAGTAAATTCACACCTAGATTAATCAAATAGGACTTAAAATATACAAGTTCTGTTTAATGCCGTCTGTTGGAAGTATAGCTCAAGCATTGACTGACAGGGTGTGAAGAAATTGCTACTTTTTAGTGGTATGGTTTTTTTCTAAAATATAGTTCTTCTCCATTTTCTCTGAAAGAGGAGAAAGTAATTGGCACCTGCCGTGTTTCAAGTAGTGTCATCAGCATCCTGTGACTAAGACTGCAGGAGTGTCCTTCCCTTCCTGAGTCATTCTCAGTCCTGCAGTCTTCTTGCTCATACTGCTGTGCTTTAGCTACCTGCGTTTCATTTTTCACTGTGTCAAGTTCAGCTAAAACTGCAGTTCTTAACGTTACTGGGAACAATTCTGAAGACAATTATGCACAAATCTATTTTTTTGTAAAAGAGTGGACTTTACAGTAAAGACATTAAACAGCTGTCTGGGAAGGAAAGAGGCACGTTCAAAAACAGCCTAATGTTTTATTAAACTAAACCCTACTGTAAGATGTTTTCTGCCTGTAACAGGTTCAGTGCTATGAGTCAGTGCTTCACTTTGAGGATGGTGTGATAAGACCCTTACAGGCTTCAGTGTAATTGGGATGCGGATACTTACCTACGGAAAGTCATCTTTTGTTCTACACAGATTTAATCTGTGTTTTCTTTTTAAGTGTATGTAAATATTTATGTATTTTTAGAGAACATATGCATAGATAAAAAATAATAATTAACATTATATGGTGAGAAAAAAAGAAATTGGTTCCAGCTTATGTTTGCTTCCTTGGAGAGATTTTTATTTCTCAGTTTAAAATTTTTTTTCTTCTAGTCTGTTTAAGACAGTGTTTTGAGTTAAGGATGTTTTTTTGAGTAAGTGCAATAAAGTCATGTGAGGGCGAAAATGATGAAAACATGTTCATGGATGAGGAAAATATGGTTACAGGACAACTTTTCTTTTTTATTATGTTCTGTTCTGCATACTTTGTAGTACAGTGTTGCCTGAAAACATGTAAATTTAACTTCAGAGTCTAGCACAAGAGAACCTCCTGGGAGACTCAGGTGATTTTTTTTTTTAATAATTTTTTTTTTAAATGTCTGTAGCATAAATAATTTGTTTCATGTTGGAGAAAATGAACTGCTACAGTAGGTTCACAGATATGGAAAGCATGCCAGAAAAAAAAAATGATTAACGACAAAGGAAGATACAAGCAAAACAAAGGGATGTGAAGCCATTGCAAGGATTTGATGTTTTCCTAATTGGTCTAATTTCAGCATGCAGAGATGATGCTCTCAGAATCCTTGAAATTGCATAGTGAGTGAACATTTGTAATAGTTAATTACTTTAAATGTTCGTTACATGACATTGTGATAACTTCAAGATTTACACACACACTCACACTCCCTCCCCTCTACAGTCTCTCACACCCCCCATCCCCACCCCTTTTATTCCTGTTGGGAAGGACAGAATATAATTTTCTAATCATTACAATTTTGAAAAATAGTTGAGGGCTTGGATTGGAATAGAATTTTGGGTGGCCAGATGATAAAAGAAAAGGTATTAGTCTGACAGTAATTTTGTTGATGACTCTTCATTGCTCTTCATTGCATCTTCATCTGAAGATGCTCTTCATTGATCCTTATCTATGCATGTCTTAATAAAGGGTATAAAAGTTGTTACTCTATTTGAAATTCCCAAAACAAACGTGTTTGTTCTTTTTGACTAACAGAAGCGCTATTAAAGGAAAGGCTTGTTGTACATTTGCTATGCTACTGAAAAACCGCTAATGTTATGTGATATTTCTGATTTTCTGTGCTAGAATATATAAGTTGATTTTAAATTTGAAAAATACAAGGTAGGGATAAACAGTAAAGACATGAATAATGTGGATTGCAGAGGGAGAAAAGATGTAGTGCTGTTTTATACCTATTATACCTATTCCCATTTATATCTGGGCATGTGAAAGTGTTTTAATTGAAGATTTCAGTAATTCTTCTTGAGAGAGTCAAAGGTATGTAGGATATTTGGATAATCCAGACTACTGAAAATATAGAATTGCAAGGTAGTCCAGGAAACAATACAGTTACATTTCTTCATTTCAGTCTTGTTAAAAAACAGAATCATACATGATCCAGATTTCTACAAAATACATTTAGCTATTCAAAACTACTATGAGCAACTAAAACTATTTTGTGTATTTTCCACATACACCTACTTTCAGGGCAGTAGCTCATTCTCTGAAAGAACAGATAAACCCTTTTACCTTTCTGTGTGTTGGTTTCTACCAATTACTCTTTCCTAATAACTATCCTTACCCTTAAAAAGGAAGATACAGCAAATGGGCATCTTTGTCAAATAGTACCTGCTTAATTTTAAGTACAGTGAATTACCTAAGTACTGTGCTAAATTTGAACCCTTGAACCATCAGCACAGCCAGTTTAAGTGGAAAAATTCATTGTTCTCAATGTAAATCAGAGTTTATTGAAAGGTGAAAGATTTGTGGATGTTTTTTCTTCATGAGATTACTTGACTTCTTGCTCTTTTTAAATAAGCAGTTAGGTAAAGTACACATGTATATCTATATATACACATACACTTGGTGAGATGAGCTCTTGTGCATAGCCCTTTTTCTCCCCAGTCAGAAGAGAAAATGGTAGATACTTGGCTTGCTTTATTGTTAGCTTTCCTGACCTTTATTGCAGTCTGCAGGCAAGGCTGAAAAATTGGCACAGACAGGTTGAATATCGCCTTTTCTTTTGTGGTCTGGCAGAACTCCTAAACTGTTAGGAAATGAGACTTGACAGTTGTGTTATTAATTGGAGAACAATCTGACCATATTATGACTGACTTCAATCTAATGCACCACATCAATTGACTCTTGTCATCCTCCAAGGATGCATCACTTTTTTTTTTTTTTGTGGGTTTTATTTTTTTTTAAAAGCTGTCACTCCAGACTACAAGAAATGTCATTATTCAAGGAATATAGAAAGTGGAGCTAGAGAGGATTTGAAACAATTCTGTTCTTGTATGGAATGTAATTCATATAATCAAGTAATACTGAAGACCATGGTAAATGAAAAGAAGTTTGTTGGCAGACCTGACTTTACTGAACTGATTCTGAAATAACCCTATGTGTAATTGTTTTATTTAGTTCAGCCTATGTGTTTTCTAGCTGTGACCAGTAGCACTCTAATTATTCAAAGTACAAAAAGACAAGTTTCATCCCCCATATTCATGTGTCAGACTTTGAGTTATCACATTTAATTCTCTGAAACTAATTATTTCCTAAATGCTACATTTACTTTGTTAGTGAAGCACAAGTATTTTTTAGTACAGTAATTTTGAAAAAGCATTTGGTAGTATTGTCTCCCAAGTAGTGCTTATTATCGCCCCAAATGAACAGCTGTAGTAAGCAACAGCTGCATAGCCAGATTTGAGATTGAAGCTTAAAACAGCAATTTGTCTTTTTTATCATACATAAATAGAATTTTCCAGTACTGCAACTAAATGTTATTTAGTTTGAACTAAAACTTATTACAACATCTCCTTCATGAAAATAGCCTCCTGAAAGCTTTTGTAAAAAGTCAAATTAATGTAAGAATGAAAGTGATATCTTAGAGTTTTAATTTACTTTAAAAGTCATTTTATTATTTCACATATGGCAATTTTTATTTTCTAGTTCTCAAGAGTGGAGATTTGTTGTTAGATTTTAGACCCTCCTGAAAGTAAACTTCAACAATGAAAGGTGATACTCTGTAGAATTCAGTTAAGAACAACTCTTTTTAAATTGTCAGGGTTTAATTTTTTTTTAAAAGGAACTAAGGGTTTTTTTCCTCAGTAAAAGTCTTTTTCATAGTGTTACATCTTTGATATTGGTGGCATTAAAGCCTTTAGATGGCTCTTAGCAAGGAAGCTAGTGGTACATCAGAGCTGTTCACCTCTACCTTTTGACGGTGAAAACAGTTTTAACAACTATTCAGGGGAAGAGTGGGGAGAAGTGAAGACACAGCAAGTCAGAAGAGCAGCATATGCACGTTCTTTGAACCCCTGCTGCTGTGGGGTTTTTTTTTATGCGTGCGAGTGTGGTGGCACTCTCAGTTCCCCATTTTTCTTATATTTTTATGAGAATTGAGGTAAGAGAGAACAGTAAGTGAAAGTAGTAGGTTCCAACCATGGATGCCACTTGTTTGCCTGTTTCCAGCTGCCTTTTCCCACTCATCACTCCAGCGGCCTTAGATGGTGTGTTAGCATGTAAAGATGTACCTTATCTCCGTTTTCTTTCCTGTAATACTCCGAGCTAGTACTGTGTGTTTCACTACATGCTCCATGGGTGCCCTCTGTAGAATAGTCTCTGTGACATAGGATCACTTGACAGTCCATTTGGCTTGCTCTTTTGGACTTGATTTGTCTTGTGGACTGCTAGCTGAAGAGTCCTGGCACTGGAGGATACTGCCTCCAGGAAATCTTTATTCTTCTCACAAGGTGAGGTAGCATCACCAGAAAGTAGAAATATCTGCAAGATTTATTTCTGATTATCTGTTCATTCAGCAAAGTATTTGCCTTCTATTTTGTCTCGTTTTGAAGGTCAAACTTGGACTCATCTGAGCTGTAGTTTTACATTTGTATGAATCTTACCGACACATCATTGTTTTACAAATTGAAAAGAAGTATTTCCAAAAAAATAAACAGCAACATAAGCAGCCATAGAGAAGCGTTAGCTTAGTGCTTGCTTTGTCAAAGATTTCTGTCCTTAAGCTATGGTGCAGTTTAGAATTTTCCTCTTGCCATTTCTAGTGTATGTATCCAACTGTCACACAAAAATATTGACAAGCTCTTCCATATTTCAACACAGCTGAGACTTGCTGTGTTGATAAAGGCTACCAGGATTAGGGTTTAGCATGAAAGCTGTATATATTTGAAATGGACATGAATATTAATGGATTAAAAAAATCTGTTTTCAGTTTAAAAGCTTTTTTCAATGAAATTAATTTTCAATTTGTATATGCCATAGTATAAAACTGCTAAATTCCTCACTAGTATTAGTTAACATCATGTGCTGGTTTTCTCTCTACGTTTGGGAATGCCGTAGAGACATGCCATTAGAGAGTACTCAACAATCATTTAGTCACTGGATTTCACTGTAATCTGATGACCAGGGAATAAAGTTTTAGTCCTCTGACAGATTGACTGGTTGGCTTGTCACACAGAGCTCTTTTATTGTGAACTGCTGACCACCATACACAGACCATATAGAAGATTTTACAATGAAAATTCTAACATCCTACAGAGGCAGGAAACTCAAGTACAGTAGCCAGATTCCTCAGCATGTCTTACATTTATTCGCAGTCACAGTGTATACAAAACACTAATTCTGTATTCTAGAAAACTTGGACCAGCTACCTGTGAAGCTGCTCAGAGAGAAGTGTATCACAATTAGTCAATCATGTTAGTCTTACCAGGGTAGGACAAGGATATTTCTGATATGTGTAAGAGATGTTGAAATATGTGGAATGTTGAAAAAGGATGGTGATGTGTGTTTGTTTGAAAGAACAAAAAGGTTTCATGTGTATTTTATTTAAAATTCTGGATGTATTTGTCATGGGAGAAGACATTTCAAAGTTACACTCCAAGCTAAAGAACCTATGGACAAATTCTAGAAAAAGCATTACTTCCCTCTTGCCAAATTTTAGTGAAGCTGGATCTCTTGTGTCAGCTGAGCAGGTTGTTTTTTCCTCCCATTAAGCAGATGTATTACTTTCTTATGTACCAAGACCACACACAGTTCTTGGCAGATTTCCCTGTAGCTTTGGCAGTTGTTTGCACAAAGAGATTTAATTTCTACTTCACCTGCTTCATTGTGGAGTGTGTTATCTAGGGACTAGTAAAATAGATTGTGATAAATTTGTTAATCTATCGTAAGTTTTTGAGTGACTCCTGCTTGTTTCTGTAAAGCACAGCTACCCCTCCTATTGTCATTTGTTTCTGCAGGCTGCCTTATACCGGCTGAGTGGGGATTGGAATCCTTTACATGTTGATCCAGGTTTTGCTGCTCTTGGAGGTGAGCTGAGGGATGCCATTGTATTAATATTTGTTTGAAGGATGATCTGAATGTATTTTTAATCTTTTCTTTAGCTTAGTTTTTACATCTTTAACGAGCTGGAAAAAACAGTGCTTTTTTTGTAGCTGTTCTTAGGGTCACCATTAGATGTCTTCAAAGTTTTGTGAGACTCTGCACTTTGAAGCATTGCTTCTTGTAGCTAGGAATGTGGAATAATGCTTGGGCTCTATATACAATGGAAACCTGCCTCCTACCCGATTTTTCTAATGAAGCTTATTTGCTGACACTACGCCATCTTTACAATTTCTGTTTTATAAGCGCAAAGAATTGGCTGTCAAAAGCTTCAGAAGGATTTCCACAAAGTCTTTCCATCCAAATAATCTTGAGGTTATGGTGGAATTTTTTGTGCTTCTGTGTAGTCTTCTCAGTCCCAGCAAATAGCAGCAGGGTGGCAGAGAGGGTGTTTGTTAGGACTTCTTTCCTATAGAATAGCTTAAATGCACCTCTTGCTAGCATAGTAGCTTGGTCATCTGTGTAATGCTACATGGCAAAGCAACAGACTATAGGCTGTATTAACTCATTCTTGCACAGATGTAATTACTAAAGAAGGGTCTGCTTTCTTAAATTTCTGTTATAAAGGTATTTTTCACAGGTTTTTTCAGGCCTGCCTGGTAGTATAGTGTAATTATTCCAGGCAGACAGCAATTTGATTTATTTAAGAAATGTTCCTGAATATGTGTGCTATCTGCATAAGCTTTACATGATAATACTGGTCTATAATAACTAGTCTGTATTTTTCTAGTGACTTCTTTTTAATACAGAAGTATGGTGCACTTACCAAGATAACTACAGCACAGCTATGTTTTCTTGTTCTGATCACGCTTAACATACTTCCACAAATTGTCTCCTTTCATAAATAGATATAATTGTTTGTTTAACTCTGTTTTGCATAATTCTATGTAAATTTGTGTTTATAAATAATGATAACCAAATACCAGAGTCTACATAAAGACATTTCCCCAGTTTATTAAAGCATTCTGTTTGTTCAGCTGCTGATTTTGGATAAACAGCTAGGTGGAATTACCCAATTAAACTTGAAGATGATGGAAGAGAAAAATATGTGTTTATAATTGAAACCCCAGTGTTTAAAATAATGATGATAATCTTATAAAAGCCTTACAAAAGGAGTAGAAATCTTCCACATGCTTCCAAAAAGACCACTGGCACTTAAACACGGTAAAAAATGAAATTAACTTGGTAGATGGGGTCATCTCTTTGAACAGCGAACTGGCACCGATTTTTGTAACTATGGCAGTCTCCTGCTCAAATACTTATTCTAAATGTACATTCAAACAAAGAAGAAAATGATTGTAGAAATATTCCACAGATACTTTTTTTTCCCAGTTATATGAAAGCTTTTTTCTTTGTACATATTCACACACCTTCTTGTCTTTAATCTCTGTAAATGTTCTCTGTGACTTAGCAGCACGCAGTGGAAGCAAGCATTCAGCTTAATGCTCTCAGGGCATTCCAGGATTACTGTTAAGCTTTCCTGTGGGTAATGTTTCAGAGGAGATACACTGCATGAAAACACCTGTTTATATTCTTGTGCCTTTATTTCCTATATCTTGTGTGTATTTCCAAGATATTAGAAAGTGAATTACTTTAATTTCATTTTAGTCTAGATAAAAAGTGACTTCATTGCCTTACAGATTTTTCTCTGAGTATATATTAGTATTATAAAGAAAATACTGGGGAGAATAGGACCTTATATATTTTTTTGGTTTGAGTTGTGAAACTAATAGTGGGTTTTGGTTCTTGAATGGTGAATTGAGCTAAGCTCTTAAAGAGCTGTTTATCACCTATAATGTTCTTTATGAAACATACCAAATCCTGATACTGTTACAGTAGTGCAAGTAATCTGTTTTAAAATTGACTGTATGGTATCTTCATGCTTTCAGAAATACTCTGTGCACAAAAAAGTATACAAAAAAGAGATTGCTATTAAAGGTGGGCATATTCAAGTATTTTACTGGAAGGAAATGGCAGAGTCATCAGAGTAGAATACATACAAGTTGGAAAAGAGACTCATATATATTCCTTTTAGTCTGTCCTTCTGTCACATCTCCTCTCCTAACCTAACAAGTCAATATTTCTGTTTCTTATCCTTATTCCTGCTTGTCTTGTCTTCTCTTTGGGCTGTGTCTTGGAATTCACATCTTTCCCAGTTTTTTGTCTCTGTCTTGAAGGTGCTTTTTTTCTATATCCTCTGATTCTCTGCAGGCTATAGACTTTCTCCTATCTCCTCTTCTTTGGTTGTTTGCTTTTACCTTTTTCACTCAGTTATTGTCCCTTGGGACAAGTTTTTGTGCAGTATAGGTGCTATGAGGAGTTGTTTAGAGCTTAGGAAAAACAGACTTTGGCAGCCGAAAGTGACAGATGACTTCCAGACAAAACAACTGTTTTCAGAGCCAAAGCTGGGCAGACCTGTCTCCAGTCCATGGGCTGCAGCAAGTGTGATCAATTACTATTCACATGCCTTCTCAGGTCAGAGCAACCTGTTAAAGGATCAGAACATACTCAGTACAAACAGTATCTTTAGAACTTCACCATTACACTTTAGCAAATCTCAGGCCAGTTTTCAAAGGTTTATTTTGTCAGACTGTGACAGAAAGATTCAGCACCAATACAAATATTATCCTCTGCCAAGGTTCAGCTCTTGCTCCAAAGCATTGGAGTGTGAGGAAACAGTATAAACAATACCACAGTATTTCCCACACCCCCTTTTTTGGCTGGTTCTTTTTTTGTCTCTTTGGGGTTTTTTTTTGTTTGGTGTGTGTTTGTTTTTGGAGGGGCAGTGTTTTGTTGTTGTTTGTTGTTGTTGTTGTTTTGGGGTGTGGGGTTTTTTTGGGGAGGATAAAGAGTTTTGGTCGGTTTTTGTTAGATGTGTTCAAAATGCCTGAAATCTTTCAGGGTTTATTTTCCACTTCTAAATAAGGAAAATTTTATCCTGAAATGTGCACTACATCTGAAGACTTCGGGCAACCAAGAATTAAAAATGTGAAGCCTCAAATAATCTTGGTATCACGACTGTTTAGTCATTACATTACCTCTTTCTCTTGAAATGCATGTGACCATGTATTTTATGTGCCTATGCATGTGTACTAAAACATCCAAACCCCTTATTTTTCATGTTGTTACTCTACAGACAGGGACTAGTTCTGCTTGTGACTGTTCTGCAACATAGGCAGTGTTGCAGTGCCTGTTCTCAGTGAGCATTTTGCCTCAAAGTAGAGAAAACAGGATATTGTAACAGATACCTTTTAAGTGATAAAATCAGGATAAAAAGAAGAATTAAGAACATTATTAGAGGAAAATACTATGAATAAAATAAAGATACTTATAGAAGCAACATGGAAACTGCTAATATTACATATGTTACTATTCAAAACAGGATTTAAGAAGCCTATACTTCATGGACTATGCACCTTTGGGTTTGCTGCTAGAAATGTTTTGAAGCAGTTTGCAAATAATGATGTGAACAGATTCAAGGCAATCAAGGTCTGTGTATTCACTCTTTGCAGTCAATTTTCTTGATTTTTCTGGTTTTAGTGAAAAAAATAATTCTTTAGTGGCATAAAAAGTTTTTGCACTGTCTTTAACTGCCACAATTGCTTTTACTTATTGCTGCATGCATTTTAATGCCTCTATCTATTATGTTTAGTTAAATATTTAGGCTTTCTGCATTACTGGTTGACAGATTTTTCTATGCTTTTTCACATTTTAGCGGCACCTTTACATTCAAGCTTTGCATATATATATATATGTCTCTGTGTGTGTGTGCATATACATGCGCACGACAGGTCTGTTCACACACCCACTGTTTTTTGGGGGAGGTTTACCTTTTTTTTTGTTATTTTAAGGTTCGTTTTGCGAAACCAGTCTTTCCAGGACAAACTCTACAAACAGAAATGTGGAAGGAAGGAAACAGGATCCATTTTCAGACCAAGGTCAGAACACACTTGCTATTGTGGGCTTAGAGATTTGTTATTAAAAGACTTGTGGTATGGGGAGAATCACAGAATTGTAGGGGTTGGAAGGGATCTCAAGAGATTGAGTCCAGCTCCCCTGCCAAAGCAGGTTCCTTAGGACAGAGAAGAGAAGAAAAGAAAGTGTCTCATCAAGCACACCTTTGAAGAAGGTTTTGTAAAGAAATTAAGGAAATAGAATTAAATACTCTTCCTTATTTTATGGAGTCTCTAAGTTTCCAATAAAAATACTGTTATACTTACAGAACTTAAGGCACTTACATGAAATAATATAAAAATCAATTCATTGTATTGCATTTTCTGTGTTTGTCAGCTGTGGAAGAGCTAAGACTATTCATTCTCAGGTCAGCATTGTTTGAACTTGTTTCTTGCAGTTAATCATAACCTTGTGTATTCATCTTTTAGCATTTATCTTAAATTAATTCCTGACAGTTTATGCAGGTAAATTTCTACAAATTTAGCTTAAATTGAGTTAAACTTAAGTTGTATCTACAGTAACAATGTATTTTAAAATGGAAGTTTTCTAGCAGTTGGACATAGTAACTACAGTGAAATGAGTTTATGCTTTTGTAAATTCAGTTTTTGCATTACTTTTTCTTTGGCATTGCTGTTAGGATTTTATGTGGGTATCATCTAATTGTCTCCCACACTTGGTACAGTACTTACTGGAATCTGAGTATAAACACTCCATGAAGAGGTTAAAAGTAAATTCAAATTGTTTCTGTTGTAGTATGCTGTGATTCTGTCATTTTTTTAAAATATGATTTGCTACCAGTATTGCCAGTATGTGTTGGCTTGTGTAGATTCAAGTTACATTGCTTTGGCTGGCCAAATTTTTGCAACCCTGTCTCTGTATAAATGCAGCCAGCTCTTGATTAGTGAGTACAGCAGCAGGGATAGTGGCAGCTGCAGAGAGGGTTGGGCAGGCAAAATCAAATGAGGAGAGTCATTATGGGACATAGGATTGTTGTTTCCATGGGAATACAGCTTTATGCAATAAATGTTGACTGAAGGAGGTAAATTTTGTTTATGGACTGTATGAATGTTAGTACCTATATAATTTTAGAATGATAGCAGCATCGAAGCTACTATGTACAAACTCTCCATCTCTGGTTACTAGTACTGAACAAGGCAGATTTTTGCCTCAAAGGAGCTTTGGAGATTACTGTGTTGGAGATGGTATAGCTATATTTAGAAGGTACAACCACCCAGTCCTGAGAAAAGTTTGAGACTTCAGATATTTACTTTTCAATGTTCACATGTACAGTGTAAGTTAACAGAATTCATTATATATTTCCAAGCCCTTTGGAAATTTGTAAACAGAATGGGGTGTTGTGTTGTGTTTAAGGGCTGTTTTTTCTATGATGCTGGTTTAGTCATTGCTAATCTGTAGAGTTTTGGGGAATTTTGCTATAAACTGGTTTGGTTTTTAGGTTTTTTTTTTTCCCCAAGTGTGGAGTAAGTTATTTTTGAGAGAAATCGCAATGTTTAACAGGGTTATAGAAAACACCTTGTTTCAACAGTTACCAATTCTTGCATAATTCTCATTGCATGTTCAATTAGTCTGAGGCAAAGCCAGCCATCTTTGTATTTGTAATGAACTCCAGTTAAATCAAACTACAAGTAGACACACAGCTTTGATATGCTGGTTTCATTCATTTTTTGTCTGCAGTGCCAGTAAGTGACAAGCTGCTAGGCATGATTTGAGTATTTATTATTACTCAGTCTTTCTGTGTTAATTTCACCTGTAGAGTGAGCTAGGCTGTGATCCTGGATATTCCCCTGCTTTATCATAAAACTCTCTACGTGCATTGTTGATCAATCATTTTGCTATCTTCTGTTTGCTGCCATATGTCAGAATGGTTTGTCAGACCACTTAAAGAGACAGTGCCAAAAGGCAACACATTTTCTTCTCTGAATAAACTGCTTCAAAAAATGAAAACAAAAGGGAATTTACTGTTTTTTCCTCTTTAATCTTTGTGGGTTTACAGCGCTTAAAAGTTTGTTACTACTGCAGGTTGCAGTGTAAAGCACCTGGAGATAGTGAAAGAATCTATACAAAATCTTGGCAACTGTGTATCTTAAGGAAAAACACTTTTGAACAATGTCTTTGTCAGAATTATTTGTGAATTAATATTAACAGTAACTGGAGGCAAATTTTCAGATAAATATTTCGGATCGATATTTTTTCCTATTATTTTGTGAACAGAAAATATTTTGGTATAATTTTGGCATGGTGTTTGAAGATCATTTTGTAAAACACAGTGTGATAACTTGCCTCAAAGTCTACAATGCACTTACAGAGAGGGTTTTTTTCACTTTTGAACTTTTATGTTTTTACTTCATCTCTGATTTTAAGATGCAGGGAAGGCTCCTTGTTTGCCCTTCTGTTGTGACCTTTTGCAAATACCTTACCTCTTTAATGTAGTTTTTACCCACACACAGGTCAAAGAGACTGGAGAAATTGCTATTGCAGGGGGCTATGTTGATATAGTACCAGGCTTGGATAAACCTTCTGCTCGGGAGTCTCTGAAGGTAAGCAGAAGCAATAGAAGTCTTAAGTTGAAAAGCAGCATAGTTATGCTATATTTTGGTGAAAAACTTGGCAAAAATACTTAGGTCACTTACCAATCTTATTTGCAATACTTAGAGGAGTATATGATTTCAGAGATGTGAACACACACATTTAAGGTAGAGTTTCATTAATCTATGTGAGGGGGGAATACAGATGTTTTAAGATACACAGGATGACTGAAGTTTTGAAGTGCTTTATGTCAGTTGAACTGTTAGGGTGAGCACTGTGTTGTGTTTTACAAAACGAGTGAGGCATGCACCAGTGAGGACTACAAGTTTTGACCACTTTCATAATTTAAGATTGAAATTAGTCCCTATAATTTGGAGCCATACCAGTAAAATGAGAACTGTCTACTCAATTTTGAGGATGTCCTGGTTTCTTAATCTGGTCTAAAAGACATGGGTGCACAGTGCATTGCCTTAGTTAATGATTAATGTATTGAAGTTTGTGAAGTACTGAGATAGTGAAAGTCATATGAAGCTTGTGATGTATTCATGGATCCCGGTTCTTTTTGCTGGTTGTGTTTTGTCCTCTATCATGTGGAACTGTTGCCAGATATGCATTTGAGCTTCAAACATGCAAACATTAGAACTTTTTTTAGTGAAGTAGAGTTGTGGGGGTTTTATAACATGGGCAGAACAGTTGGGTGTTTTAAATTTACTCTGAGAAATTAAGGTGCATTGGCAGATGTTTGCTCACAGATATCCACCAGGGGAGCTAGCCTGAGTGAGTTAAGATTGGCTAATTTAGATGTCACTGGGAACTCTGTTATGTAATGGAAGATGTTAAGCTTAAACAAAGAGGTGACAGGATTTATGGTGTGAGGTGTATTGCATTCTGGTGTACAGGTAGGCACAACAGAAAAAGTAAAGCTGTAAGTGCTTCTTTGTGGCAATTCTAGTTAGATGAAAATGTCACTGGAGCAACTAATTAAACAGTAGCATTTTATCCAATATAAATATATGTTAACGACAGACAGTGGAATGAAAGGCTTGACAAATAATACTTGTTTGGAAAAGTTGGAAATGCAAATGTAGCTAATCCTGCTCTTAAATTATAAACTACACTGGAGTTGAGTGTTTTCATAATACAGTATGTTTTCAACATCTTCCATGTTAAGTTAAAGTTTTTACTGGTAAAAACATGTTTGTGTTCTAAAAAGTAACATAACATTCATCATGGAAATGTTGAATGGCAATGGTTATTCTTCAGAAAGCATAAAGGGCAGTTTAGAAGCCCTTAGAGCCCTAATTATAAAACATATCTTAAATTGTAGTGATAAATGGCAAAAGCAAGATTTGAAATAATTCTCAAGGAAGGAGTGTTTTATGCTCAAATATACTCTTTACTGCTGACAGTTGCTAGAGGTGATTATTTGTGATGAAAGAAATCTGAATTGTGTTTAATAATTTTGCAATGGAGACTTTCCTGGACATAGTACTTGAACTAATAGACATATTTAGTACTTTTAAAACAGAATTTTGATTTTAAATTCTTCATTCACTCTATTTTTAAGACTGCAGGACTGCAGAGTGACCTTGTGTTTGAAGAAATTGGACGTCGCGTAAAAGAGATTGGAAGTGAATTGGTAAAGAAAGTAAATGCTGTATTCCAATGGGACATCACTAAAGATGGAAAAACAGCTGTACAGTGGAGTAAGTTGCAGCTTTTTTTAAATGTTCTGATGCTTTTTTTTAAGGAAGTGAGATTAATTATACTCGTAATTAAACTGATATATTGAAAATAAGGTAGTAGATAAAATACGTAAAAATCTGAAAGCATCTTGAATGCACATATGACAAGGAGGTCAGTTTAAGTTCATAATGGCAGCTAATAACCTTTCTAGGACGATACTTCTGGAACTGTCCTATTTAGATGTAGGCATGTGCATGCCATTTTCTAGAATTTCAGTGCATTTCTATTTCCAGAGTGGATTGCCACTGCACTTATAGCTCCTAGCAGGTTAATTTAGCCTGCTTTCTATGTTAGAGTAATTAGTCTGATGGTGATGTACACGCTAACTCATCTACAACAAATGAGTATTTATTTCTACTGCATTATTCTTGTCACATCAGTGAAAATATAGCCCAATTTGTTTCCATTCAAATTCTGTGAGATCAAGGTTTAATGAAGATATAATGATTCTTATCGATCCTTTACGCATGGGACTGGGTTGATGAAAAGACTAAAACTTCTAATAGAATGAGTCAGGGGAAGTGTTTCCTGGCAAAGCGCTTTATAGAAGTGTGGGAGGTGGTCTGATGGAGGCAAAGCTATTTCCTTAAAATAATTCTTGTCTTAAATTCTTTTGTGCTCAGTTTCTAAGGACATGTATTTTTGCAAATAGTCTGTAGTCTAATCTGATAGATCAGCTCTTTTGTATTTTGTTCTATAGACTATGACTTTTTTTAACTGTTTGCAATGTCTGTTCTCAGTAAATGGTTGTGTTTAAGAAACTGCTCTTTCTTTTTCAGAGTGGTTTAGAAACCTATTATTTCACTTTCTCTTTTCCTAATGTTAACCAGCAGAGATTCGGTCTATCAAGGTCAATGTTAAGTTTCAGGAAAAAATGTTGTTCGTAGATTGATCAAGATAGTTCTGTTCTACCTGTATTGCCTTTTAACCAGTTTTTGAGGGCTAAGGGGTGACTTTCACGAAGATAGCAGTTAATCAATTTATTGAGTATACCTGGGTAGGTTATGCAGGCTATGCATCAAAATGAGATGGGGGTAGATATTGCATAGTTCAATTCAGAACCTGTCTGAAAAGCATTACTGTTCTTAATCACTCCTACTGTCTGCAGTTTTTCACTTTTACACTCAGGAATTTAAATGATGGGCATACTTAGAACCTGGACATATGGCTTATGAAGTCTTGCTTACATTTTCAGAAGATGTATTAGAAGCACATAGATTAAACTCCAAAACACTTGAAGTGGATACTTATGTTTGTTAGAGTGTCATTCTAGTATATCAGTCATGCCTATTGTTTCATGTGGAAATAAATGTAGTATAAGTGATAGTCATGCTTAAAATAGCAACCAGAAAACTGTATTAAAGACAATTTATTATTGTCTTTAATTTTGGAAATGCTTTGTTATATAAACTCAGTATTACATATGGTTAAAGAATGGAAAGACAAATCAGTGGAAGAAAATATCTCATGAGGAGTAGTCACGACATGAGTAAAATTTCCCACTCAGGAAGACCTTATGCTGCAAACTGCTGAATGGAGAGGCCTGAGCAGTGGCCTTACCTGCTTCATGAAGCCAAATTTTATTAGAGGAGAAACAGGTGGATGCTTCTGCCATTATATCCATAGAAAGAGAGAGTACTCTTGAGTAAATCTAGAGTTGTTCTTTCCCCTTTCTGAAACAAAGCTTGTCCTCTCTTCAGTTTCGTACTGAAGCAGTGGGAGAAAAGTAATGCCTTAGTCCAATGTTCTTTCCCTAGCTAAAATTGGTTTTGTCCCATTCCCTCTGCTTCTCTCTGCTTCTGTTACAATGAACAATATCTGTACTGTAATATGAATTTTGAACTTCGTAAAGCTCCCCGTGGGATCAAAGGTAGAGGAAGTTATCTAATATTTTAAATGTTTCCTTTTGCTGACAACTGTTTGGAAGTTATATGAAACATTTCCACAATCTTGGGAAAGTAGCAGCAAATTTTTTTATAGTCCGGTTATTTCCTTTAAGCCTAGGTGTCAAAACAGTGGCTAGTGTTTATGAATTCTTGTAGTCTCAATGGTGTTGTAAGTATGTAAGGCTGAATGTGATTGTGTAGGTGACAAGAAGAGTGTACATAGACATCTTACCTACTTTTCTTATCAGGAATATTGGTTTGAGAATACCCCCTTTGTATACCCCTTTTTTCAAAGAATTTTGTGTCATATGATGGTTTTCTGAATATTTTTGAGTGACTGAAATTTCAAGCAATTAAATGATGAAGAACGTAGGAGTTGGTAAATATTAAAACAAAATAATTGACGTTAAATTTTGATTAATAATTTAAATAGTGTAATATTTAAAAAGTTGTGTAAACTCACTGGCAGACTGTTAGCAGTTGTGACAACTGTAGTGTCAACTCTCACAGTTTGTCTTTTTGCAGATTAATAGCATACTACTGTTGCTGTTATTTAACTCTTACAGTAGAATTTTAATGACAAGGTAAATGTATCTGTGTAATGGGATTTTTATTTTGGGGAATTTTTGAAACAGTATTCTGATCATTAAAAACCACTCAAACAAAGCAAAAAAAGACCTCCCTGAGGAAAGCACTCAAGATTTGTAAGCAATTACCAGCTTAATTCTTTTTGCTTATTTACATAAATTATTATTCAGTATTCAAAAGCATCATCATTTACAGTCTTTTCTACCAGATAATTAATTTTATGTGGTAAATGTGGAAGAAGAGAGTAGTCTATAACTTTGCATTTAAAGGAAGACCACTTTCTTGCAGGAAAGATATTGGTGGCAACCCAAAAGATTTCTGGCAGGTCTTTATGTAGTTATCATAAAGACTTTTGTAATGCATGTGAATGATGACAATCGTTTAGAATATGCAACACTGACAATGCAATTTACTGACTACTGTTGTTAATGGAGTGGAAGCTTCTGTATAGAATTAGAAACTTTAAACTTTGACAAATTTCTGAAAAAATATAGTTACAGTAAGGTAAAATGTTACCTTTGTAGTAGCCTGAATTTAACTATGTGTCACAATATTGGCCAGTTTCAAATCTGCTTCAGATTTTAATGTTAGTCAACTCTGTCAGTAGAATTGCACTTGTTGCACTACATTTAGTTTTGGCCCACCAAGTATTGGATGATCTGTGTACAGTAATTTGGAATCAGTTTTGTAAGTGCTATGTCAAGTCAGACTATAACAATTAGGAATTTTCTTTCTGTCTTAAAGTAATATTGTTGTTTTGAAAGCTAGATCTCATACATAGCTACAATAAAGCAAAAAGGAAAATACTACATCAAAATAAATTCAGAATTTGATTCCTGTGGATAAATATTGCATACCACTTCAATATATGATCAAAATTCTTGACATGTTCTCACTTGTACAACTGAAATAGGAGGTAGATTATTTTGGGGGGAGTTTTTTGTTTTATTTTAAGCCTTCATATGTTGGTTATTGTTTCATTATCTATGAAATGATTGTAGCTCCAGCTTCTCTTGCTGGATTGTAACTCTAGATTCTTCAAGCTCGACATGAGTTGACAGTGTGTGCTTACAGCCCAGAAGGCCAACCACATCCTGGGCAGCTTCAAAAGGAGCAGGGCCAGCAGGTCAAGGGAGATGATTCTGTCCTCTACTCTGCTCTCATGTGACCCCACCTTGAGAATTGTGTCCAGTTCTGGAATCCTCAACATAAGGACATGTAACTGTTGGTATGGTCCCATAGGAGGGCCATGAAGATCAACAGAGGGCTGTGGCACCTCTCCTATGAAGACAGGCTAAGCAAGTTGGGGTTGGTCAGCCTGGAGAAGAGAAGGCTTCAGGGAGACCTTATAGTAGCCTTCTAGTACCTGAAGGGGACCTACAGGAAAGCTGGGGAGGGACTTTTTAGAAGGGTGTGTAGTGATAGAATGAGGGGGAATGATTTTAAATTAGAAGAGAGGTTTAGATTGGATATGAGGAAGAAATTCTTTACTGAAAGGGTGATGAGGCACTGGAGCAGCCTGTCTAGTGAGAGGTGTCCCTTCCCATGGCAGGGGGTTTGGAACTTACTGATCTTTAAGGTCTCTTCTAACCCAAACCATTCGGTGATCCTATGATTCTAATGTCCTTGAGTCTCTTAAGATCTAAATGGAAGCTGGGAGGAAAGCAAATGTATTAAGGACTAGTAAGGAGGGAAAGTAGAAGAATGAGGAACTACTGTGATACTTGTTCTCCTGTGTACAGTCACTCTGGTGTTTTCTAAACTTTCAGGAACCAAAAGTTTGGTTTATTTTAAGTGTATTTTAATTCTTAATGTTTTAATTGCAGCTAACATTTTGATCTCTGTGCAGTAGGCCAAGATTTTTGCTTGCTACTTTAAATGAAGTGTGATTTGTGAATCAGATTTAGGCTTTTTGTTACAGGGATACTTCTTAATGGTAACACTAATACTAGTAACACTAGTCTGTTCAATTAGTGATGACCTTTACTTTTATGTAGTTCTCTGTGGATGGTGTGAAGCCATAGGGAGGTGTAGATCCAGTGATCTTACATTCAGGATGTGAAATTTTGGACAGATCATTCACTGTCTAAACAACATTGAACTATAGCTACTGACAACTAGTCTTAATTAGTGGTATTTCTTTGTAGAAGCAAGCTTTTGTAATTTAGGAGGATTCTGAAAATCTTCTTAAGAGGATAAAGCAGTACTAATTTTGACAGTATCAAAATCCAAGGAACAAGCTTGCTAGTACTGGAGCTATCTTTTCTTATTTTTTTTAACAAAATTCTTAATTGAGACCCCCCCCCAGCTTTGATTTCTCCAGTCAGCTTCACTACCTAAAGCATGCTTTGTGCTCTCCTGCATTTTTATTACAGTATGTCGTGGGTTTGCCCCGGCTGAGAGCTGAGATCCACACAGTTGCCTGCTCTTTAAAGGAAGAGGGGGGGAAGTTCGAGGGGGTGGGAAGGAGAAGGGAAAGGGTAAAAAAACCCCAACCCCAAAACCAAGAAACCAAAAACCCCGCAGGTTGGGATAAGGACAGTTTACTAGAATAGCAGAAAGATACAATATAACAATGCTGACAGGACTTTAGAGCAAAAAATATATGAAGCTGTTGATACACAATGCAGTTTCTCACCGAACCCACAACTCAGGCCGTGCAGCCCAGAACCGTTCTGGAACTGGACTGTCTGCACAAACCCCACATCCTGGAGTCTCCTGCTCCTCCCCCACCAGCCCCTCTTTATACTGAGCATGACGTAATTGGCATGGAATACCCCCTTTGGCCAGTTCGGGTCACCTGTCCTGGCTGCCTCCTCTCCCTTCTCGTTAGTAGGGAAATACAAACAACTGAAAATTCCTTGATTGCTTGGCAGTAACTCAGACATCCTGTGTTATCAGCACTGCTCTCATCCTAACTCCCAAACACGGCATTGCATCTGCTGTGAAGTTAAGAAATTAACCTCATCCTAACCGAAACCAGCACACAGTAAAATGATTCAATGGTTATAAAATCTGTATCTTCTTTGTTAGTGTTAAGCTACTTTATTTCAACATTTTTTTTTTCTATAGAGAAAAGACATTGCTATTGAGTTTTGTTAGCTGATAGATTGGCTCTCTAGAACAGTACTCAGAAGTGTTTATCTATATGTTGCTTTTCATCATGCTTCTGAAGGCACTGCTGAAGGCAGAAGATACTTCTGTTCCTTTCCAGTTCTCAGAAGAATAAAATTTTTTTGGGAGAACTGTGGAGAAATCCTTACATGCAGTTGATTGAGAACATCTGACAAATTACAGCAAAACTGCTCATAATTTATGATGCAGTGTAACTTATAGCATAGAAAGTGGGTGCCACTTTGTTCTGTTTGCTTTGAGAAGGAGTTTTTATTGCAGTTACCTACCTCTGTAGAGCATAGTAAACCCCAAACTGAACAAAAACCAGTCTGAACACCAGACTATGTTAGTCATTTGTTACTGATAGCACTGGAGCTGCACTAGCAGTGTGCAAGGTGGTTGTCCTGGTAATTGCCCAGGTCACCGGCTACCTGAGTACAGACGTAGCTATGCTGGTGCCAAGTCATTGTGTTGAAGCGAGTCCAGAGGAGGGCTGTGAAGTTGACCATAGGGCTGGAGCACCCCTCCTATGAAGACAGAGAGGGATGTGGTTGTTCAGCCTGGAGAAGGTTTTGGGGGGACCTTAGAACAGCGTTCCAGTTCATGAAAAGGACTTACAGAAAAGCTGAGGAGGGACTGTTTACAGGGGCATGGAGTGATAAGACAAGGGATAATGACTTTAAACTAAAAGAGGGTAGATTTAGATGAGATACAAAAATGTGAAGGTAGTGAGGCACTGGAACAGGTTGCCCTGAGAAGCTCTGTCTGGCAGTGTTCAAGGCCAGGCTGGATGGGGCTTTGGGCAACCTGGTCTGGTAAAGGGTGTCCCTGCCCTCCCTTCCAACCCAAACTGTTCCATGATTCTGTAGTTATCAAACTGGCTACTGCGATCATGCAGCCTACAAGCTGCAGTGACAAGACAGTAGCTGCAATCACAGGGACACATATCAAGGAGATATGTGAAGAAGACATGTATTGGAGACTTGCATAAAGACTGTTTCCTTGCTGCAGCAGGCAGCTGTGTTATATAGCTTTATCTCATAAAATTGTATTTTACAAGAAGGCACCCTCTCTAATTTTGGAAAGGTAGAATTTTTCTGGTCTGATGGTTGAAATCTGTTCCAGTATTTGGCTCATTTCTTTCATTGCTAGTTTATATCCACTTGTCCTTATGCCAGTCCTGTATTTTAATTTCAGTTGTCATCTGAAAACTCCAGGGTAGGTGTATATCAGTAAGCAAGAAAACTGAACACATTCTTCTAATCTTTCTTATTGCACCCACCACACTCCCTGCAAAACAAATGAATGAACAAGTTTTTGGGGTAGTTTTTAAGGAAGGAAGTTCCTTTCCCTCTTTAAAATACCAACATATGGTATATTTTGGATGACTCTTTCTGCAGGGTGACTCACCAGAATTCACCCACTGGGGCTTACGTATTTGGTCTCAGGATATCACTGCTTGCTGCTGGTTCTTTTGCGGGGTTGGGTGGCTTTTTTTTTAATTTAAATTTTTTCTTTAGAGATGTCCTAACTCATTCAGTTTAAGAAAAGGGGTGTGTCAAGTAGCAGTAGAAGATCCTTCTTGTTTTGTGAAATTTATAGTATTCATTCTCACAGAGCTCATCTTTTTTGAGGCTGCTCTCTTCATGTTTGGCTTTTTTGTTTGTGGTGGTGGTTGGTTTTGGGGTTTTTTTGTTTGTTCTCCCCCTGCTCCTTAACAAAAGTCTTAATCAAATTACATTTTGGTGGTTTGGGGAAAAGTACACACTATTATATTAGTTCATTCTTGGGGTTTTTTTGAGAATTTATAGTAAGTTTTAATTTGAGATGGGTCAAGGATTTGATGGGATTAAACAGAGCAGTTTTGCCCATAGTACCATCGTTATGCAATGTTTACAGACATATTTGTGCTTTGAGAACTTACAGTTAATTACAGATGTGGATTGATAAGCAATGCTCTTGAAACTTTGATAGGAAGTGGAGAACAGTGGTTGTAACAATGTTAAGTATGTACTATATTCAGATTAAAATCTAAGAGTTGTTGGAACTTGCTTGACTTTCTATAACTTTTTCAATTCTAACATTTTGTCAGCTAAACTTTACATTGATAAGACTGATGGATGACATAGGAAACAGGTATCAATGAGATATATCAAAACTCATGCTCTTTTGATTTCTGAAGTACAAAAGTAATTACAAATAAATAATTAATTAGGAACTGTAAGTATCCTGGAAAACCATGTGTGTGTTCTGTGAATTTGTATGTGGGGCTTGCTGACCAGTGCTGTTTGGCTCAAAGGGAGTGCTGTGGTTTTATACATGGCTAGCATTTGAGTGGAGGTTTATTTTAAAAGCACGTTGACAGTTGAGTTTGTTTTACTTAATCTGAGAGGATGGTATCCACTGAGAAACTTGCATCCCATGATTCAAAAGATTTTTTTTTAATAGTAGTTTGAGCCTGCATAATCTACAGAAGCAATTTTTAAAGGCTCATTTATAACGTTAGAATATGTAGTAGCCCTCTTGGATCAGAAGAATGTTACATGGGACCTACCCACAAACAGAAGGTATAGGTTGTTCATCTCTTGTCCAGTAATTTAATTATACTTCGTTCTCCTATTGCATCAAGTCAGTGCTGTCCATTAAACCTGTTCCTGAAATTTACCTTAAAATCAAGTGAATAATAATAAAAATCCAGTAATTTAATAATAAAAATTCACTTCTCAGTAAGCATCTTTGTATACTTTTTTCCCCTTCCAGTTTTTATATAACTGGATAAATACTACTTTGAAAAGATTTCAGAAAATTGAATACTTAAACAGGCAAAAGAATCCCCAGTCTGTATGTTTCACCTTTCAGAAAAATTATTTGGAAAAAAATTACACAGGAGAAATGTATGCAGAAATAAGTCTCCATAGCTGGGCTGGTGTCTTAAAATTTGTCAAACGAGAAACACACTGATACTATTAGTACTGGCTTGGCAGCCATGATTCTGTGATTAAAGATGCCATGTCCTTATGGGAACATCCCCTTAAATAATGATTTTGTGTTGCATTTAAAAAGCCTGGGGGGAGAGTGGGCAAGAAGAAAAGTTGTAAATGGAAAGTCTGGGAATTTGCAAAATCTGAGACTGATTTGGCAGAGCACTTCCTGTCAAAATATTCTTCTAATACTCTTCTAAGCAAACAACACAATACCTGATAGTGTTAGCCTTGTAATAAATTATTTTGGCAGGTCATTTGGTGTGGGAAAAGAACACTCTGAAGCTCCAGACGCTTTGCAGAATATTTTGCTTTCCAGAAGAGAAAGACAGATATTTGGCAAGGCTTTAAATGCTCTTTGCAAGAAGCAGAATGGGCTGTATTGCCTGAAGGGCAGAACAGAAAAATGCAACAGCGTGTTTGAACACCACTGCATTTGCATTCTCTGATTGTAAGATGCTGTTTCAAAACATTAGAGCTTTATTACTAACTCGAACATATTTGCACTGATTAATACATTGTGAATCTTAAGTGTTGTTTAAAAATGGGATTTTTTGTCATCTATGCAATAATTTTGAAATGACAGTCCTTGCTGTAAACACCTTTCCTCTTAGTACAGGAATATTTTTCTTTCTTTCTTTTTGTAAAAAATAATTAAAAATGTTTCTTTTTCTAGATGGCTGCTAGCTCAAGGTTTATGTTTAGACTTCACATTAATAGATGAGAGTATTGTTCTTCAGATTGAAAATTTTATCTTTATTTTTTAATAAAATTATCTTTGCTGCTGCTTCTCAGCAATTGACTTAAAAAACGGCTCTGGAGCAGTGTATCAAGGACCCGCAAAAAGTTCTGCTGATACCACCTTCACTCTCTCAGATGAGGATTTCATGGATGTGGTACAACGAAAGACCAACCCCCAAAAGGTAAAACCCGTGCATCATAGATGTACTCACTTGAACAGGGACATATTATTTGCCTTGAATCAAGCTCTTGATTCTTGACTGTTTGCTTTCTGAAATCCATAGTACTGGATGTCTTGAAAGTGCAAACCAGAGTCAGCTGAGATAGAAGTGCATCGTTACCTTAGTCTGAAATAGCGAGATACAGTGAGGAATTTATGCCATCTTTATCACCTTGAGACAAAGCTACATCAAATGACATTAAGTCTGGCAGTACAAAGTTTGTTCATGGCACTTAATGGTATATGATTGGCAGTAGGGTTTGTCAATTTGATCATTCAGGCTCTTTTGATTGGTCATGTTGTGGGAAGACCATATTTGTTGCAATATTCTGATTTACTCCTGCAGCAAAGAGAAATCCTAGAAGGTGGATGCATGTTGATACATTGAAAGTGGTCAAAATTCACCTAAACTAGGTAGATTGTAAATGGAAAGAAAGATGTAAGAAAGGTATGTAGTATGAGTTTGCACCACTTCTTGGAATAATCAAGTGCTTAAAACAATTCATTTTGCAAATAAAATGCCTTGTGTTGTAAAAGTAAATTAAACCCTCACAAATTTAATATGTCATCTTACAGATTACAGCTTGAGCAAATGAGAACTTAATTAAGTTCATCATATATCAAACAGTTCCTTTTCTTTGATCCCAAGCAAAAGCTGTTGGAGACTTTGATTGCAAAATTGGAGACTAACGATGATAGCAAATGTTTGTTTTAAGTCCTACATAGCACATGAGTAAAATCCTCAGTGACCCTCTGTGTATAGCAGGCATAAAGTGTAAACAAACAAGATACTGATGTGTAATCTTCAAAATGTTAAAGAACCTTGATTGCAATTCAGGAACATTGTCTGTTCTTAGGCATTAGTATTTCCTTTGAGTTTCTGTGAAGTTTTTCATCTAAAGAAGCTCAGAGCATCTATTCACAATATTTTCTGCTGGTGCTCTCTTTTTCTTATTTGAATGTGTTTCAAGTTAATGGAACTATGCAAAATCACTTTGCTTCAGAACTTTGCAAGAGCTTTCAATTTGCAAAGCCACAGCAAAGCAATACTAGTTTAATACCCCCCGCCCCCCTCCCGGCCCACACACACTCTCCAACAAGATTGAAACCAGGTATACAGCCCTTTGAAGCAGAGACAACAAAAACATTACCAGCATTTCAGTGAAAATACTGGTTGATCTATAATTCCTCAAACACAACAAAATCTTGTTTAGATCCTTTTTATTGTAATATGTAGTGTATAAAGCCATTCTTTGGAATATGTGTGTATTTCTATTCTGCAAGTTTCTGTTTCGATTTGTTAGGAATTTGAGTGAATAGCTGACATTTTCATTAGGCCTTTAATTTTCATCAGCTGGCCTTTTCATTCCATTTTCTCATTTCATGTAAGGATAGATGGAGACATAGATAGATAGATACATAGATAGATATTTTTATATATATAAATATATCATAGGAATATATATAGATAGCATAGGGAGATGAGGACTGGGAGTTTTTATTTTTCTGACCTGGTGTCAGTTTTGCCATCAGCTTCTGTGAAGAAGTTTCTCTTAGTAGAGAAGCCCTCTGTGGTATACGGAGAAAAGGAGGCCACTGAAGTTGCCCTGAGCGATAGACCTGGTCTTGCCTGCACATTAGATGGGAAACTGTCATTCTGGATGCTGTTAAAATTGCACTTGAATGTTTTTCTGTTAATAAACAGTAGCCAGTGGCATTGCACATTAAAGGCTTTCTCCTGAGCACTAAATGACCATACTTGTCTTTCGCTTCTTGTTTCGTTCTAGCAGCTCTGTATGGTGGGTGAACAGTGAAATCCATTTTTTTGCCTTTCCTCTGCTTTTTGTAGGCATTCTTTTCTGGAAAACTGAAAGTGAAGGGGAACATCATGCTGAGCCAGAAATTGGAAATGATCCTGAAAGATTATGCCAAACTCTAAACTGCTTGATCATTACCACAGAACTTCAGAAGATAGAAACTTCAATTAGTTCAGAACTGATGATTGAAATATTTGCAGGCTACTTAACATCAATGTGTTGATTCATTGTACTGCTAATAGACAAGCTGTGTTAAGTGCTGTACACAGAAAATTATGAAATGAATGTAACTGTTAATATAGCCCCTTTTTAGTTTCTTAGCAATGATAGAGAAACATACTTTTCTCGTTGCACACTTTTATCTAAATAAAATGTATGTAGTTCTTACAAAGATGCATATATTTCTATATTAATTCTGAAGAAAATTAAATGAATACACCTCTTTGATAATCTCCTTCAATGTCAGTCTTCATTTATATTTCCTTGGACTTTTTTAATTTCTGTAAATCTATCTGATTAATTATTGAAAATAAGTTCTCATGTTCCCATTAAAAAAACTGGAAGAGAGTAAATTTCATTTATTTTTATGTTGTCATCTTTAAGATTGGAAATTCTTAAGGTTGGAAGAAACCTCTAAGACCCAACAATCAATGCAACACCACCATATTTACTAAATCATGTTTGGAACACCTCCAGGCATGGTGACTCTACCACCTCTCTGGACAGCCTGTTCTAGCAATTAATAGTCCTTTTGGTGAAGAAACCCTTCCCTAAAAACAATCTAAACCTTCCCTGATACAACTGGATGCCATTTCTTGTTCTGTTGCTTGTTCATAGAATCATCAAGATTGGAAAAGACCTTCTAGATTATCAAGTCCTACTATTAGCCCTGCACCACTGAACCACTAAACCATCTCCTGAACCACCTCGTCTACCTGTTTTGTAAACACACCCAGTTCCCTGGGAACCCTGTTCAATGTTTCGCCACTCTTTCACCAAAGAAATTTCTCCTAATACCCAACCTAAATCTCCCCTGATGCAACTTGAGGCCATTTCCTCTTGTCCTGTTGCTAGTCACTAGGGAGCAGAGGCCAACACTCACCTCAGTACAACCTCCTTTCATGGTGTAGAGAGCAGTAAGCTCTCCCCTCAGCTGCCTCTTCTCCAGGCTAAACAATACCAGTTCCCTCAGCTGCTCTTCATAAGACCTGTACTCTAGACCCTTCACCAGCTTTGTTGCCCTTTTTTGGACATGCTTCAGCACCTCAGTGTCTGGTAGTGAGGGGTCCAGAACTGAACACAGTACCTGCGTTACGGCCTTACCCATGTTGAGGGCAGCACTTCCCTAGACCTGCTGACCACACTATTTCTGATACTGGCCAGGATGCTGTCAGCCTTCTTGACCACCTTCATAGAATCATAGAATCTCCTGAGTTGGAAGGGACCTGTAAGGATCATCAAGTCCAACTCCTGGCTCCACACAGGACCAGCCAAGTCAGAGCATGGGACTGAGCACATCGTCCAGATGCTTCTTGAACTCAGCCAAGCTCAGTTGTGTGACCACTTCCCTGGGGAACCTTTTCCAGTACCCGACCTACCTCTCAGTAAAGACCCTCTTCCTTATATCCAACCTAAACCTCCCCTGTCACAGATCTGTGTCGTTCCCTTGGATTCTGTCACTGGTCACCAAAGAGAGATCATCAGGAAGCCATAGACTGTGAGGATGTCTCCCCTCAGCCTCGTCTTCTCCAGGCTGAACCAACCAAGGGACTTCAGCCTTATACACCTCCCACTCCACATCCTTCACCATCCTTTTTGCCCTTCTCTGGATACTTTCCAATAGGTTTGTATCCCTCTTGTACTGTGGCACCCAAAACTGCACACAGTACTCAAGCTGAGGCTGCACCAGCACAGTGCAGAGTGGGACCGTCCCCTCCCTGAACTGGCTGGCAGTGCTGTGCTTGATGCACCACAGGATACAGTTGGCCCTCCAGGCTGCCTAGGCACACTGCTGGCTCATGTTTAACTTGCTGTCGCCCAAGACCCCCAAATCCCTCTCAGCATGGCTGGCCTCCAGCATCTCATCCCCCAGTGTGTATGTGCAGCCAGAATTCCAACTTTCCAGGAATCTGTGCAGAATCCTTGGCACACCGCAGGTTCACATTCAGCTGGCTGTCAACCAACACCCCCAGGTCCTTTTCTGCCAGGCAGGTTTCCAGCCACTCTTTCCCAACTCTGTAGCATTTCATGGGGTGGTTGTGACCCATCTGCAGGACCTGGCACTTGGCCTTGTTAAACCTGATGCAGTTAACCTCAGCCCATCAATCCAGCCTGTTCAAATCCCTCTGCAAAGCCTTCTGACCCTTGAGCAGATCAACACTCTTGCCCAATTTGGTGTCATCTGCAAATTTACTCAGAATGCACTCAATCCCCTCATCCAGATTACTGATAAAGACGTTAAACAAGACTGGCCCTAAAACTGAGCCCTGAAGGACACTTGAGACTGCCCTCCAACAGCACTTAACTCCATCCACCACAACACTCTAGGACTGGCCACTAGGTGGGACATCTAGGTGGTACACCTCGTCATAGGAGCAGATCCGGTTGATCAAGTAAGTTCTGTCCTAAGGAACCTGCTCTGGCAAGGGGGTTGGACTAGATGATCTCTTACAATTCTGTCATTCTGTGAAGACCTGCAGTTCCCTCGCTAGTTTTGGGTGAATGCCATCCGGCCCCATGGGCTTGTGAGTGTCCAAATGGCATATCAGATCATTAACTGCTCCCTCCAGGTTTATGGGGAGTTTGTTCTGCTCTCTGTCTTTGTCTTCCAGCTCAGGGACTGAATGCTCTGGCGACAAATGGTCTGGCTATTAAAGACTGAGGCAGAGAAGGAATTAAGTACCTGAGCCTTCTCCTTGTCCTTGTCTGCCATGTTCCCCTCTGCATCCAAAAAAACATGGAGATTCTCCTTGCCTCTCTTTTTGTGGTTATTTTTCTGTACAGGAAAAAACTCTTGAACTTTAGCTCTCCCCAGCTTGCTTAGTCATTTTATGTAAGTTACTCATAAATTACAGGGGAATTTCATCTGAAAGGTGTTACACTGCACCAAATGCTGTCACTGTAGCCAAATTGTTCTTCATGTAGATGCATTCTTGTGAATGCCAGCCTCATGTCAGCAGGGAAAGATATAAAAGTGAATTCCTCATTTTGTACCTATGTCCAGAACTGTGATAGCAGCTGTGGCCATATGTTTTCCTGAAGAAAGTATGCTGTTAATCACTGATGATCACGTGAACACCTGGAAACATGATTTCACCAATGTGACCAACATTTGCTGGGCTCTGTGTCTTTACTTTCTTTATTTTCAGACTTCTATGTTGACACTTTTTAAAGAATTCGGGTGATCTAAGGCTTGTCTCCTGCTTTATCTTCAAGGATGGATTTTTAAACTTTTTTTTTCAGTCCCAAAAGGGGGAGGTACAACATTGCCCTAACTGTATAAGTAGTCAGTAGTCATTAAAGAACCTTTTGGGGCTGCAGATGAGTTCGACAGTTTGAGGATATATTCTACTGAGTCAAATTCTCCACAAAATTGTTTCTTCACACAAATATGAACTTGAAATGTGTCAAAATGTATCTTGCATAAATTGTATCATGAATAGATGTGAAACAGAACAAGTGTGATATTCACCACCTCAAAGATGCCATCCAATAGAAAAGATTGAAGAAATGTTCTTTAACCACTTAACACCTTTTTCACAACAGTCATTTCCATGTATGAGTAGGACTTACTGCCTGTGCTGCCCAGTTTCTGTTTACCAAGATATGTGACAAATAGATAAAGGTGTCCTCTATTACTCCCTCTTATGAAACTGTATGAGAAAGATTGCAACTTTGCATGTTTGTGCATGCATGTTGCACCAAAAAAAAGTTTTCTACATATCTTTCCTGTCTATAAATCTGTATTGAATGTCATAAATATATGTGTATTAGGTAAAGAAAGATTGTGAGGAATCAACATTAAATCTAGGAAAGCAGTTATTACATCCATTTAAGAATATCAGGTTTAGTCTCGTGGTCACATGGTCTTGGGAAATTACAACAGGTGATTTTTTGTTTTCTCAGCCCTATAAGTTGTCAGAAACCCTAAAGCACTGCTCTACAAGGTGGGAGGTGACTGCTAATAAACTCTTTTTTCTCTCCCCTAGGAAGTAGGAAGCAAAAATAATCAGGCAATGGAAGTTGTAGATGCCTGTTGCGATTGAACAGGATAGAGTTCAGTCTACTGAAGAACATCAGTTTACTAAATGTGCTGGGTGAAGATGAAAGAGTAACCCAGAAAACATATCAATTATAGGTACTTTTGTAATGATTTCTACCCTGCATATTTTCAGTTGTACACATAATCCACATACTTCAGTTGTATCCCCAATACTGGCCTCAATTTAAAAAGTAGAAGGTACACCCCAAAGGTGAACTGGTGTTTGACATATACAACCTAGACTTTAGCCTGACTTCAGCTTTTTCCTGCACCATAATGTCACAGTTTTGCCACAGCCAGCTTGCTCCCTTCCCTTCCACAGTGGGGGGCAAATCAAGGTGGAGGAAGTTAAAAAAAAAAAAGGAAGGCAAAGTCATACCTTGTGGGTTGGGATAAGGACAATTCACTGCAGCAGCAAAGAGAGGGAGAAATAACAATAACAGGTCTTACAACAAAATACTCAAAACTAGTGACTCACAATGCAGATTCTCACCCAACCGCACAACCCAGACAGCTCAGAGTCATCACATGATACGCAATATTACCCTTTGGCCAGTTTGGGTCACCTGTCCCAGCTGCGTCTCCTCCCAGGTGCCTGGGTGCCCCCCCACCCTTCTCATTAGCAAGGCAGCATGTAAAGCTGTAAAGTCCTTGACTGCTTGGCAGCAACTAAAAACATCTGTGTGTTATCAACTACTAGAAAGAAAATTATCCAAGCTGAACCCAGGACACAAGACTTTTGGTCATAGGTGTTAATCTTGGGTGAAACAGAAAGTCCTCCTCACTTCACTGCAAAATACTTTTCATTTTCCTCTCCCTGCCAAGGACAATGGAGCACATACCTCAGTGCTGTGGCAGACTCTAGGAGCACAATTCAGGTGTTTATTTCTTTCATCTGCTTTGTGGTCTGTCGGATTAATCATCAGTGTAATGCATTTACCTGCATGCATGTTCTAGTTGGCTCAGGCCATTAACCCATTACTGTTGAAGGTAAATTCCCATTACCATGTTGAATATATACCTGAAGTGATTTGGAAGTTTTGGGTTTTGTCTTCTTCCTAGAATGTGAAAACCTTCTCATGATTGCTAGCTTTTAGGAGTAGTATTCTCAGAAACAAGTCATAAAAGCAAGTATCTTTGAAAGAATCCATGCAAGGGAGTGTCAGCCAGTTTGGCAGGTGGTTGTCTCTGTGTGGTCTTCAGCTGCTCTCATCCAGAACGTTCTCATTCTGTTTTAGGGGCTCATCGTTCAAACATCTGCCCATGTCTCATCTTGAACGTTTTTGTGGACTTTCTTGTCATCCAGCAGCAGCAGTCCGGGCACAGTGTTGCATTCACTTCCACACAGAATCTAGAGACACGCACTAGCAGCACACACACTCTGCTTTTCAGGGTGTCTGCTGCCGTGAATGTTTTTTTCTTTGCCTGGGATAAGCACTGTTACCTGGGATTGCAGAGCCCTCTTGTTTGCCGAATATCTCAGGTAGCTCTTTAGTGATATTTAGTGACAAATTCTCTAGCAAACGAGGCATTTTCAAGCACCTTAGCAGTAAAATTTTTAACAGTGCAAATACTGTATTTAATGTAGATGAGAGCAAGATTGCTGTTTATTACAATGTGTGCTTTGTAGTGTTTTGATCAATTTTGTACACCGGTAAAGAATGTGCTGTCTGGACACCAGTGTAAAGTCTGGACATCAGACTTTGTGGCAAGTGGAGGTAAGAATTCAGATGTTTGTCCTTCTGGAATAATTGAGTTAGCACCAAACCTGGTGATGAAAATTGGTGTGATTTTTAGTCACGGTACAGAAATATTTTATTTCTCTTCTTCCTTCTCCTTACATTCATTAGAGTCTTCCTTGCTGTCCATCCTCCAGAAAGTAAATTGCAGTTCCACTGCTTCATGTCCTTTTCAGTCATTTAAGGGTCCTCTAATTATAACAGGAGAACAGTAATAATGGAATGGGCAAAGTTATATAAGCCATTAGTATTGGCTTCAGAGAGACCTGTGCTGAATTTTATGCTTTCTAGTCACTGGAATTGTTCTTAATTAGTTTATTTCGAAGGAGTTCAATACACCTTCCAGCTGTCATCAACAATTATAGATAACAGCTCTTTAAATGTTGACAAGTGCATTCATAATCAGAGGATATTAAAATTAGTAAAATAGGGGAGGAGTGGAAATATGAGAGAGAGAGAGAGAGAGAGAGAGAAACTTGAGCAACTTCAGAAAGAGAAACTTAGATGCTGTGTCCTTTAAGGCTTCTTCCCATCTCCCTACAAGCACCACACTCCAAACAGTTATTTGTATTCCAGTGCGTTGGGCTGTACTGCTTGTAAAAACAACTGTCCTCAATCACTCAAGAGTCACCTTCATAAATTAAAATGCTTTATAAAATGGAAGAATTCAGTGGTATAACAAAGGAAGTATTCTAAGGTGGATAAGTAAGCATTTTAAAATAGTTTAATGTATTATTTTTTAATTAAATATGGCTCTTTAATACAGCACAATATACCCTGACAGTATTGCAGAATTTTATCTTCCATTGTGTTCCAGTAGCCATATGGGCAGAACCCCATTCAGAATGTGATGACTACTTAACATTGCCTCCTTCTAGCCTAAACAGGGGTCTGGCTAAAGGAAGGATAGTCTCACTGCAGTGTTTTCTTTCTGATCATAAACTTTGAAAGGGTAAAGGGGGAAAGGAAATAGTAATATTTCCCAATTCCTGCAACAATTTTTTTTTCTACGTCAGTGTAATGAATTTGCAATCTTTTTCACCATTTGCAATACTTCTTCTTTCTTCTTCACAGCCTATGACCTCTCCAGTATTTCCAGTTGCCTTGTGAAGCCATGTCACATGGAGCACAAGCATAGGTTAGCATAACAATGTTAGTAGTTTACAAAGACCTGGATTTGAAAGAAGAAAGAACAGTCTATTGTGGCACCTAGATTTTGTCTGTATCTCACTCAACCTTGAATCAGGATGGAAGTGAAGTTGTCTTGCAGTTGGGATTTCAGGACTTCCATGACCCATGTAACAAATGGAATAAGTAGGTTTGAGTTTGTGTTTATATGTGAGTTTGTGTTTCTATCTGCAGCCCACTCAAAAAAGTGTATGTTTACTTTAAGTAAGTGCTAAAAAACCCCCAAATCCCAGTGAATTGCTGAGGTTTGATTACATCCTCTAACTTTACCCAGATAATTTCCTGTCCCTGCAGGATTAGGGAAAAAAGAAAAGAAAAGAGTGCATTAATTTCATACTAAAGTCTAAGCGTCTACAATCTGGTTGGCGTTTCCAGTGTTATTAGGGCAGCAGGTTCCGACAGAAAATGGAAATTGAATTGCTGGTTGCATCAATCAACATGCCTAGGTTAAATCTCAAAGCACTGTACAAGTATACAAGTGTTTTTCTCTTAAACTGTTTTTTTTTTTAATGTACTGTTCTTTACCTGTACTGGTCTCTCCATTAAGATGAGGTGCGTGAGACTCATGAAGCTGCGCAGCCTTTCCATGAAGTTGCCTGACCCTCCTGTTTTCTGCCCCCTTATGTCAGTTTCTTTTCTGGGAAAAACTGGTGGCTACTCTGCACAGATCAGCTGCCTGCTGTGTGAAGCTCAGCCTGATTTTTATGAACAATGGGCAATGCAGGTCTGGATATCCACTGTAACCTTATCAGAGCTCATAATAGCTATGGTGCTGAGAACATCCTAATCCTGTTAGAAAGCAATGATAAAAGGTAGCAGAGTTTCTAACTGAATGTAATACACGTATTTTTGTTGGTGTTTCTTTTTGCACAAAGATAAAATATAACCTTCCTAGCTCAAAACATACTTCAAATTAATGTTTAATTATTTGTTGCTACAGTGCTGTTTTTCACAAATGTGACCAAGCACACCAGTAAAAACTATAAATGTAGAAAAGAAAGAAAAAACCCCCGCCAAATTCCCCTGTTATTTTTCATTTTCTGAGGAAAACATTTAAAATTTTAAGTGAGGAAACATGGTTCTCACATGGTCTGTGAGCTGCATCACTGGTTTGTCTGTGTTGAGCAAATGTCTAGCAGTCACCTGTCTGGGATGCTGGTAATGGTCAACAACGACCAAGCTCCAGGTGGCTTTAGGAAATTATTCTGATAGATGATCTTACTCACATCTAAAGTAAAATCAAAAGCCTGATCAATTCCAAATACACAAGTAACTGTGGGTGTTTTGGGGAGGTTGTTTCACTTTCCAAAGAGGTGTATTTATCTGCATGCCTTTTGCAGCTTCAAGCTTGATGATTAATTGCAGGCCACTTAATGAGTCTGCAATTTCAGTAGTTTTCATGGCTAGCCTAAAATCTGAGGCCATTACTGTTTATTATTGTGATGGTTTGACCCTGGCTGGAGGCCAGATGCCAACCAAAGTCGCTCTATCACTCTCCTTTCCAGCTGGACAGGGGAGAAAACATACATTGAGAGGCTTAGGAGTTCAGATGAGGACAGGGAGAGATAATTCTGCAATGAGTGTCACAGGCAAAACAGACTCAACAGAGTCTCAACAGAAAGGAAAGAAAACTCTAATTTATTACACTACACTGCACACCCAGTGATACCAGAGTCAGATAATAAGAAGTGCAAGCAGGTTTTAAAACACCTCCCCACCCCCCCAATCCCTCCTTTCATTGCAGACTTCACTTTAGTCATGATTTCACTCCCTTCTTCCCCCCTCATTGTGGCATGGGGAGGGGCAGGCAATGGGTGAGTGGGGGTTTCGGTCAGTTCCTCCTCAGTTGTTTTCCTTCTTAGTTGTAGGGGGTATTCCTCACACTCTTCCCCTGCTGCACCATGGGGTCCCATCCACAGGAGACAGTCCTCCATGAACTTCTCCAATGTGAATCCTTTCTGTCAGGGCTTCAGCTCCTCACCAGCTGCCTCAGCGTGGGTCACTGCTATGGGGTGCAGTCATAAAATCATAGAATGTCTCTCAGTCTCTCAGGCCCAGGCTGCTGCAGTCTGGTCCTCCACGGAGTCACAAGCCCCATCCCCCATCAAACCTGCTCCAGCATGGAAGCACAGATCTCTCTCTCTCTCTCTCTCTCTCTCTCTCTCTCTCTCTCCCCCCGTCGGCTGCAAGTGCTGGCAGAGGCTTGCTCCAAAGCGAGTCACATCATCTTCTGTATGTTTCCACTTGCTCCAGCATGGGGCCTCTTCACAGGCTGCAGGTGGGATCTCTGCTCCCCATCATTATCTATGGGCTGTGAGGGGACACCTGCTCCATCATGGTCTTCTCCATGGGCTGCAGGGGCGTCTTTCTCTCTGGTTCCTGGAGCGCCTCATCCCGTTTCGCCTCCTACCTCTCTTCTTCACTGACCTTGGTTTCTGCAGAGTTTCTTACATCTTCTCACTCCCTTCCCTGGTGGCAAAAAGTGGATTCTTGTGGGTTTTTGTTTCCTGAATGTGATTCCTATAGGTGTTGTGACCATCGCTGATGAGCTCGGCCTTGGTCAGCGGTGGGTCCAGCTTTGAGCCCAGCTGGTGTTTACTCTGTCAAGCCTACAGAGAGCTTCTAGCTGCTTCTTGCAGAAGTCAACCCTGCAGCTCACCCTCCTCCACCAGAACCCAGCCACAGAAAACTGCAACAATTATCCAAATAACTAATTTTGAAGCAAAATACCAATATACAGTCAGAATTGCATGTTCTCATTTTTCACTGTTTCGAAAGGACTGGTGAAACAACTCCTCAGAGGTCAAAGCACTCCATTGAACAAGTGTCTGCTTGATGGTGTGAGATCATCAGATGGCTGTTTCCTAAAAGAATTGTGATTAGTGAAGGGATTTTCATGGTTATTTATGGCAATTCCTGTAAGCATAGTAGCCCATCTTTTAAGCTGGGCTTTGAGAGTCTATAGCCAGCCCACAGGTATTTGTTGAAACTTTCTAATGAAGGTCAAGGAGACCTAAGAAAAATTAACTTTCCTCCCCAACATCCCCAGTGGCTTAGACACAAGGGGCTGTAATGTCCCTGATATTTAATAACACTCGTAAAACAGAGCCATCAGGTAGCTTTGAACTCAGAAGATTGTAATAAAATATATATTTGTGTGTTTCAATTCTTTAGAGGTGTTTGTAAAGCTCCACCAGTATGTATGTTGCTGCAACCAGTTAGAAAGTAATTTTTTTTAAGTGCTTTCTTGATGTCAGAAGACTTTAAGGAGCTTTCATGGTTACTGAGATTTTGTAGCTAAGGGAAACATTACATAACCCAATGTTTTCTTGGGCTGATAAAATGTTATTTCTAAGTAGACCAAAATGGAGACATTAACCCATACTCTCCTGAGTTGGGGAGGGCAGTAACTCCACACAGTGATGTGATCTCTTACCAAACCGTTCCCCCTCAGAAGTGGCCAAAAATGAAAGCAGCAGTGGTGTCCTGTGTTTTGGAACTCTGCATTGCTGTAGATGCAGAGTCGGTTCTTTGCTTATAAATTTAACCATCATGAAAACAGAGTCTGGCTGTAAACATCTTTACTATTCTGTGTAGTCCAAGAGTTTTAACATGTATATTTAATGGAGTGCTCTGTCATTCTGTTGCTAGGTGATTGACAGAGACAACAACCAAAAGACACGCTATGTTATGGCTTTTTTACTTATTTTTAAGTAATGCCTGAAGGAACCAGGTTGTACTTTAACAGTGTAGTCACTGGATTGATTGCCTTAGAGTTGTTTTATGAAGAGCAAATAAAACCAGACCACAAAAGGTCATAATGACTCTAATGAATTTGCACACGACTGATAATGGACTGGAGAAATGTTTCTCTGAAAACCAGCTGTGTGGTTCCTGGCCCCTTGGTCCTGCTTCTCAAGCAGAGAGCCTGACTCCAGCCAGACTGGTGTGTAACCCTGGATACTGAAATTATAGATTTAATCAAGACACTGGTTTCATAATACATTGCTGTTTCCCTCACAATATAGCTCAACCATCTACTCAGTGATCTGCAGGTAGCAATGACTTGAGTCTCTCCCTCCCACCAGAGATAATGACTTACCATGTTTGTTACTAGCACCCATTTATGCTCTGGTAGTGTTTCAAGTGCTCTAATTATCATGGTTGCATTAACTCAGAATAATTATTCATGTTCTGCATTTAGCTTGAAATTACTCCTTGTTCATATGTGAAGTAGCAAAATGTGCTTGGACACACTTCTGGCCTTTGCTACAGATATCAGCTGGATAATGCCGGATTTCTAGTAACCGTAGCTGATAAACACTGGTTAATTTCCAGTTTTGATCTCTTCAACTTTATTTCTTTCTACATTGTGGAAAATGTAGTACAGTCTACTTGTAGAATTATTGCAGTGGTTTTCTCATTGATGTCTTTTTTCATGAGTAGTTGTTCTGTGTTACATACAGTAAATAAGAAAATCTTAGGGAAAAGTCGTCCATGAATTTTAGCAGTTCTAACTACATTTTGCAACAGACCTTAGCACATGACTTTTATAAAAATCGAAAGCTCTCATGGAGAAAAAAAAAAAAGAGGCTATCTGTACACTGTAGTTGTTTCACTAGTCCCTTCTGTTCTTGGCTCTGAGTTGCTGTTTGGAGCCCATGCTGCGTTTTCAGACGTGCTGTGTATGCATTCCAGCCTCCTTGGTTTTGCTGTCAGTAATTGTGTCTTCCTGAGAGCAGCTTTGCAATATAGCACTCTTTCCTGCCTGTAATCAGTGTTTTTAGCAGACAGAGAGGTTATTCTGTTAAGTTTCTTTTCATAGTGGTAGTTTGAAACTTCTAACTATTCTTGCTTGGATTTCTAGCATTTACATGGGTTTTTTGAAGTTATTTTTGAGCAAGATAAATGTGTCAAGCAGTTGAAGTTGACATGTCAGTACTAACTGCACTTTGGGAAACAACATTTTAAAACTTCTTAGTTGACAAATAATGCTGTAAGTTACTAGTATTTAGTGAAATTCTGCTGGTACAAAGATGGGACTGGATGTTATCAGTAATTAATAAGATCAGTGATATAAATAATGCTCAGTTTGCTCATCACAAACACTGTACTCTTTAACTCCAAGCAACAATGAAGCTTTAAACAATCTATTGTTTTGCTTTTTTTTGTGGTCCTGAAGGAATATGCAAATGCATACAGTTTGAAATTCTGATTCAATTAACAAGCATTGTTATGTAGACCAGAATTAATTAAACATGACATAAACTTTGTGCGTACCCTGTGTCTTGAAACTGCTGATTCCTTCTGTGATGCTTATAATGTGAAGAAGTGGAATTGGAATATGTATAAAGAGTCCTGATAGTCTCAGATGGTGATCTCCAATTTAGGCTGCCAATTAAAACTGATTCTAGTTCATCAGTTCAGCTATCTGGGAGCTTCTCTCAGCATATGAGGCAAGGGCAAGGACCTGGCAAGAAGAAGGGTGTGCTCCTGACAAAGAAGCTGGAGTTGTAGTTGTTTCAGACATAGATGTATTCTCTGCAGGAAATCAAGTGTCTCAGCTATGGTCCTGCCACAGGTTTGTGATGCATTGAAAGCAGCAAATAACCTTGCTCAACTTTCAAGATCCATGTGGCAAAAATGACCACAAAGTCACTTTAAGGTGTATATGGACATACATGGCAATGCTGCCTTCTGTGCAACCATTTGTTTACATTTAAATTAAGATGGAAGATGTGTTGCTTGTCCAGAAATGTTGTTTGTGTCTTGTGCAATTTGATTATCAATATTGTTTTCATAGTATTCTTTATGGCTAGATAATGAAAACAGTGTTCTGACAAAACCAAAATTACAGACACATTACTATCTGTCATTACCCACCAAAAACCTGTTATGTGAAGGCAATGTTCTGTAATTCAAAATGAGGGAAATGGCATAAGCTCCAGGTAGCCTGTCTAATTAGCGCAGCAAGTTGTTAAGCACAGTAGGACTGGTCAGCAGTATAAATCATTAATATAGATGGAGTGTTTTAGCAATATTATTTAGCTACAAGGATAATTGAAGTTTTAAAGGGTCATCAAATCTTGTGTTTCTCTGTGTACTCTATTATGAGTGTAATTGCTTTCATTGATTGCTAGTACTGTTGCAAAATAAGTGGAGTGATGCTAATCAATCATTTCAGAGAAACAGAATAGGCTCTGATAATAAGTTCCTTGAAATTTTTTGTTTAATTAAAAATCCAGCCAGACAGAAAGGACAATGAAATCATCACCAGTGCTGTAGAGTGCTTCTTACAGTTTCACAGGTGAATATTAACTCCATCCTGGCAACACAGTCGGTGGGACTCCTTTCCTTGTGCAGCTCAGACATCAGTATCTTTTTCCAGTACTTCTATATGTGATTATGCCAAATTTCATTTTCATTCAAACACAACAAGAAAAAAGTTTAGGAGAAAAACGTGTCTCCACTGACTGGAAAACAGGAAAGATAACCCCATTTTTTACAAGGGGAAAAAGGAAGACCTAGGGAACTACAGACTGGTCAGTCTCAGGTCTGTGCCTGGCAAAACCATGGAGCAGATCCTCCTGGAGACTATGCTCAAGTACATGGAGAATATTGTCAGCCAATATCATGCCTGACAAATCTGGTGGCCTTCTATGATGGAGTAACAGAGATCGTGGACAAGGGAAGCGATGACGAACATCATCTTCCTGGACTTCTGCAAAGCATTCAGCACTGTCCAGCCTGATATTCTTGTCTCTAAATTGGAGAGATATGAATTTTACAGATGGACTACTTGGTGGATAAGGAATTGGTCACACTCAAAGAGTTGTGGTCAATAGTGTAATGTTCACGGGGAGGTCTGTGACAAGTGGTGTTCATCAGGGGCCAGTACTGGGACAGGCACTGTTCAGCATCATAGTTGCAGACATTGGCAGTTGGATAGAGCGCATTCTCAGCAAGTTTTCCAATGACACCAAGCTGTCTGCTGAGGTCAACACACTGGAGGGAAGGGATGCCATCCAAAGCAACCTTGACAGACTGGAGAGATGGGCCCATGTGAAGTGCATGAAGTTCAGCAGGGCCAAGTGCAAGGTCCTGCATGTGGGTCAGCACAATCCCAAGCACAACTACAGGCTGGGTGGAGAATGGGTTGAGACCAGCCCTGAGAAGAGGGATTTGGGGGTCCTAGTTGATGACAGGCTCAGCATGAACCAGCAGTGTGCACTAGCAGCTCAGAAGACAGCCTGGTCTGCACCAAACCAGCATGGCCAGCAGGTCGAGGAATGTGATTCTGGTACTCTGTTCTCATGAGACCTCACTTGGAGTACTGTGTACAGCTCTGGGGTCCTGAGTACAGGAAAGAGATATAGCTGTTGGACTGAGTCCAGAGGAGGGCCACAAAGATGATCAGGGAGCTGGAGCACATCCCCTATGAAGACAGGGCTTGTTCAGCCTGGAGAAGAGAAGGCTCCACAGAGACCTAATTATGGCCTACCAATACGTAAAGGGGTCCTACAGGAAAATCAAAGAGGAATTGTTTACCAGGGAATGCGGTGAAAGGACAAGGGGTAATAGATTCAAGCTGAAAGAGGGTAGGTTTAGGTTAGCTGTTAGGAAGAAATTCTTTACTATAAGGGTGGTGAGGCATTGGCACAGATTTCCCAAAGTAGTTGTGGAAGCCCCATCCCTGGAATTGTTTAAGGCCAGGTTGGATGAAGCTTTGGGCAACTAGATCTAGTTAATAGTGTCCACATGGTGGGTGGAATTAGATGATCTTTGAAGTCCCTTCCAACCCAAAGCATTCTATGATTCTACGATTCTGTATCTCTTCACTTGAAGTAGTTAAACCCACAATATTAGTTATATTTTCTAGGCTAAAGTTAATACTGCTTAAGACAACTATTTTGCATCCTAAATTTTCCACAGTATTAGCTTTCAGAAGATCTTAAAAAAGCAGTGGTGTCTAGGTGTTCTTGGTGGATTTTTTTTAAGAGCTTTCTCATAGGCATTCTGATTTTGATTTTGTATTGATAAGGACTTGCACAGTCCTTACCTAGTATTTATCTTCCTGCTGGTGTTGTTTATGTAGCCTCCATTTTCATAACTTTTAAATTAATCAGAATAATGGACACATTTTTCATAAGGATGCTACTCGACTTGGTCATTGCCATGTAACAGATGAAAAGACCTGGTTCTTAAACTGTTTCTGAAGTCCTGCTATACTATGAAAACAACTGGGATTTTATCTTTGTTTGCCATTTCCTCAGGATAGCCATACTCTAAATATACCCAAACCAGAACTGTGTAAGAATTCCAGTATTTTATGAGTATGAGGGTATGCAATAACTTCTCTAAAAGTGGGTTCAGAACAGCTGAAAATATCAGGTATGTTTGGACTGGAATTTCTTTCTAATAATGAAAAACAGACTCTGGTTCCAGTGCTGTGTTTCTTCATTCGTTATTGTGATCTTCTTTGTTGCATTAATAATATTCTCTTAAATATTTTAAAAAATTTCCTCATATGCTGATGACAGTCCCCTGCATGAATGTCTCTTTAAAGTCATGCATAGACATCTGTCACAGAAGAACTAATTTAAAAAAAGAATCTTCAGCAGCAGAATGAGTGAAATCTGAGGGAAAGTGTTATAAATCATTAATAACAGGAATGCATTAAATGTCCTCTAAGACCTAAAATGGAAATTCCCTTGTTAGGCATGAATGTAGTGTTTATTTAGCAAAGGCAAAGATGATAACTACATTGTTGGACAGACTAATTTGTTAAGAATTCTGGAGTAATTTAAATGATAGATCAATTTGCAAAAATCTGCATGTATTAGTCAAGATGACTGGTTTGTCTTGGTGCTAGAGTGCCCCAGGATTTCTTCCTGCTGAATGTATTATCACTGTTTTTTCCTCTCTCAAGTGGAATCATAGGTGCCAGGCATAGCCACCTTCTTCCATGTAGTCATTTTCACACTGAACCAGCTATTGATTATTATTTTCTTCTTCCATTTCACAACTGGGCCCAGGATGTTAAGATGGTGCACTGAGATGTAGATTTTATGTACATTATACATGGATCTTGACAAATGCCCGTGCGTATTGTCAGGAAATTGGACATTCGTCTCTGGTCCCCAGACTTCAGTGAGTGATAGTGGTGCGCTGCAACCACCGGCGTTTACATGAGGCAAATATAAAATTTAGAAAATCTGGTCAAACTGAACCTGACATATTGCTTATCTGAGAAAAATCCTCTGCTAGGTCTTGGTAAAATTTGAGTAGCCTCAGTTTATGTGCTTTGTGAGACAGAGGAAGAATTTTCACTTTCATAGTGTGTTTTATAAAGTATGTGCCCTTTCTGTCTTGTCTTAAACATCCAGTGTTGTGTATTTAAGATTCAGTGCCCATATGAGAGAAATCTGCTGATAAACATCTTATAATTTTATTTCACTAAACTCAGTCAGGTAGAAGCTGCACTGGGGAATAAGCAATCTTGTCCTGAAAACAAACATACAACTTTTTCAAATACTCTCTTGATAATGACATTCTTTTCTGCTGCAGAATTGTGCATGTTTTGCTAAAAAGACATTCAAATCCCACCATGTCTTAATCTCCAGAGTGGGATTGGATTCTCTTCTACTGGGAGAACTTGAGATATGCCCTTGTTATTCCTAGAATGAATACTGCAAATTTTATGATCTGGTGCTTTGCCTTTCCTGAAGAAGCAATCCAAATAAGCTCTTAAAGTATCTTACCAGCATTTAACACTGCCCTTTTGAAGTGATATTTATTCTTTCTGATGAGGGACATGATGATGCACTTTCTTGGCTTGCTGAGGTGTTTCCAGATCAAAAACTAGGTTGGTAATACTCAGACTTACAAAGCTGCAAGTAACCTTTTGAATTATTGCTTTTCTCATTGATGTATCTTGATAGAAGACTTCTCTCATCGTGATAAAAGCCAAGGATTAAGAAATATGTTGATGACTTTAAAGTCATTGAAAGTTCATGGCTTCCAAAGGTCTGCAGTGAGTCAGCAATTTAAATTAAGAAAGCGAGAGAAATCCAAATTTGCATCAAATTAGGAAGCCCCCAGTATAAACTAGACAGGGATATAACAATATGAGATGGTGTTTAGTTACCAGGTGCAGCCACATCTTATTGGTTCTAACTGTACAGTGCTATTCTTCTAATGTGACAAGTATTAATATTCCCTGACTCTAGTAACATCCATTTAATTGACTTATGTATTGAGCAAATGGAAGCAATCAAGTTAAAACTGTTCTGTGGCTTTGTGGTAACAATATCTGTGTTATTATCATCCTCTATTTTGCTATAATCACATTTGCTAAAGGCACTACAGTTCCCATAGCTAACCATATAAGAGGATAGAGAAATGGTTCTATTTTTCCATCTTTGATTCAAAGTGATGTATAGAGCATTACTTTTATGTTAACTGTTAAATTACTTGAATGATCATTACTTGAAAGGAAAGGTGCTTGTCTGAAGGCGTAAAGAAACCATGAAAATTATATGCTCTGTTTTAATGCCTTTCCCCTTCATGTTTGAAATACTTCCATTAGGGAATTTTATTTTTTATCTGAAATATTACTGAACTTGCACTCCAGCTGGTCATAATGAAAATTTCTTTATTGGACAAAGTCAGATTTGTTCAACTGTGTGTCACAGGCTTGGTGGCATGACTAAAATATGCCTGCTTGAGCTTCTAACAATGAAAGGAGAATCTACTTCTGGTTTTGGAGAATGGGTACAATTCATCACTGCTGTGAAAATACAGGCAACCATGAAGAAGATTGTAAAGTCTATGTACGATAGGCATATTCTTATTGCAATATTATGCATGCTTTTCTACTCTGTCATTTCAAGACTTTTGTGTAATAGATCTTCTATATTAAATGCAGAATTTTTTTAAACATTACATTAAAAGATTGTCTTTATGAATGAATCACTTCCAAATGCAGAAAGATATTTCCAGTGTTTCCACAAAAGTTTGGTAAAAAATTTGGAAACCATTAGAAAATATTTTTGATATAATAACCTGCATATGAACCAATTCTTTTAGTGAATGATTTTCAGCATTTTATTGATGTGCTTACATTCTTTTTATGAACAAAATCATAGAGTCATGAATCATTTAGTTTGGAAAAGAACTAAGATCATGAAGTCCAACCATGAATCTAGCACTGACAAGTCTACTACTAAACCATGTCCCTAAGTTCCACGTCTACACATATTTTAAATAACTTCAGAGATGGTGACTCAGGCACTTCCCTGGGCAACCTGTTCCAGTGATTGACAACTCTTTCAGTGAAGAAATTTCTCCCAATATCCAATTTAAACCTCCCTGGTGCATCTTAAGGCCATTTCCTCCTGTTCTATTGCCTGTTACTTGAGAGAAGAAACCATCATCCAGCTGGCTATAACCTCCTTTCAGGTAGTTGTAGACAGCAATAAGGTCTCCCCTCAGCCTCCTTTTCTCCAGGCTAAACAGTCTCTGGTTCCTTCAGCTGCTTCTCATCAGAATTGTGCTCCAGACCCTTCACCAGCCTGGCTGCCCTTCTCTGGACATGTTCCAACACCTCAATGTCTTTCTTGTACTGAACACAGTAATGGAGGTGTGGCCTCTCCAGTGCTGACTTCAGGGTGATGATCACTCCCTGTGACTATGCTACTCCTGATGTAAGCATATGGTCATACTAGACTTCTTACTGACTGTGTTGAAAGTAATGTTTTTAAATTCAGTATTGCTGAGGCCGCACCTTGAGTACTGTGTCCAGTTCTGGGCTTCTCACTGTAAGAAGGACATTGAGGTCCTCAAGCAAGTCCAGGGAAGGGCAACCAGGCTGGTGAAGGGGCTGGAGGGCAAATCTTATGAGGAGTGGCTGAGGGAGCTGGGGATGTTTAGCCTGGAGAAGAGGAGGCTGAGGGGAGACCTTATCACTGCCTACAACTACCTGAAAGGAGGTTGTAGAGAGGTGGGCAATGGTCTCTTCAGCCAGGTAACAGTAGATAAGACAAGGGGAAGTGGAACAAAGCTGTGCCAGGGCAGGTTCAGATTAGATGTTAGGAGAAAGAATTGGCAGGTCCTGGAACAGGCTGCCCAGGGAGGGGATTGAGTTACAATCCCTGAATGTATTTTAAAAAAGGGTAGATCAGATACTTATGGATGTGGTTTAGCACAGAACAGTTGGACTTGATGATCTTAAAGGTCTTTTCCAACCTTGTAATTCTGTGATTGCAAGTCAGAAGTTCACAAGTTTGTAAGTTGACCGTGACAAAGTAAGTCTCTCTCTCATTAGCAATCTTTTCTACCTCCTTATTATATTTTCTAGATGTGGAAAAGTGTGATTGAAATCAGCTTAGAGCTGAATTTAAAAAAAAAAAAACCCAACCAAACCATTTCTTACACACATCTATACATTCTTAATGCTGAATTGAAATTCTGTGAACTGAATGAGAGGCAGAATGACCCCTCAGTGCTAGCCTACTGCATAGTGACAGCTATGTGACAATGAAATCTGTAACCCAATAAAAATTGCTAGCAATTAGTGGTTCTCTTTCATTTCAGGATCTAGTGCAAATCTCTTGAGTTTCAAGATTCTCATTAGAATTGGCTCTGCACATACAGTATTTATGTGTGTCTACCCCTTCTTGCTTACACGGCACCGTCCTCCTTATGTGCCTTTTCTGCAAGTCTCAACATAGTAGGTGGGTATGTACAACTAGTGATTTGAATAGCATTTATGTCTACTACTGAGGTTCTTTAGGCTAAATCTGTAGAAGCCTCTTTTCTGCCAATAAAACGCATTTCTTTCTCATGCTAATTTCTGCAGTCACACTACACTGCCAGGGAGTTTGGTTGTTTATATTTACTTCAAAGATGATTCAGATAACCAAGATGAATTATTTCAGGCTCTAACTCACTAGATAGAAGAAAACTGTGGAAAATGAGTTAGGGAATTTATAGAAAACTTGAAATTTTAATGCTATTTGATATTGGGAGAGAGCCTTAGTAAGATCAGTTTTAGCTGCCCCAGCCCTCCTTATGTTTTTTAATATCTTTCATTCAGATCAACCTTTTCTGCTGTGTTTTCTGTTTGAACTACTAGGCTTGCAAGAAGATCAGGTTGTTCAGCAGGTGAAGCTCTGCAGTTGTTCCTGCAGATGCAGAGCTGCCTGGCAGAGGAATTTCTTGAGATTTCAGAGTAGCACGTAGACACTAGAGCTCAGAGTAGGCCATGAAGCTCATGTTGACCTCTTTCCTTCTGCAAGCACCTATGGCTGTTTGGTTAAAGCTAACCTGGTGTCTTTTTGTGGTCTAACTGAAGTCTAACTGCAGACGCTATACTGGCTTTGGTAGAGGCTTGTCCTGAAAACATGATGAACCTTTTCTGCATGGAGATGATGAGATTTGTATGCATTAGTTGCATGGTTTGGCTCTACTCCTCTGCTTGACTATGGAAACTGCAGTTTCCCTTTATTGTTAAGGTATGTGAGTCTGAGTAAGGTTTATCTGTGAACTAACATATAACTGTGCTAAGCTTCCTACTAAGCTGTCAGGCAGAGAAGGACCTGGGGGTGTTGGTTGACTGCAGGCTGAATATGAGCCAGCAGTGTGCCCAGGTGGCAAATAAGGCCAACGGCATCTTGGCTTGTATTAAAAACAGTGTGGCCAGTAGGTCTAGGGTAGTAATTGTGCCCCTGTACTCGGCATTGGTGTACTGTGTCCAGTTCTGGGCTCCTCACCATAAGAAGGACATTGAGGTCCTTGAGCGACTCCAGGGAAGGGCAACCAGGCAAGTCCGAGACCGCCTCATGAGACTGAATATCTACAAGTCTATGGGGCCGCATGACATGCATCCCAGGGTCCTGAAGGAGCTGGCTAATGTGGTTGCTGAGCCGCTCTCCATCATATTTGAAAAGTCGTGGCTGTCAGGCGAGGTCCCTGGGGACTGGAAAAAGGTCACATCACTCCCATTTATAAGAAAGGGAGCAAGGAGGACCCAGGGAATTACAGGCCGGTGAGCCTCACCTGTGTGCCTGAGAAGATCATGGAGCAGATCCTCCTGGATGACATGTTGGAGCACATGAGGGAAGAGCATGTGATCTGGGACAGCCAGCATGGCTTCACCAAGGGAAGATCATTCCTTACCAATCTGGTGACCTTCTATGATGGAGTGACAGCATCGGTAGATAAAGGGAAGGCGACCGATGTCATCTACCTGGACTTGTGCAAGGCCTTTGACACAGTGCCCCACCACATCCTTATCTCTAAATTGGAGAGATGTGGATTTGATGAGTGGACCATCCAGTGGATAAGAAACTGGTTGACAGAATGTAGACAAAGGATGGTGGTCAATGGGTCTATGTCCAGGTGGAGGCTGGTGACAAGCGGTGTCCCCCAGGGGTCTGTCTTGGGACTGGTGCTCTTTAACATCTTTATCAATAAGATAAAGGTCAGGAGAACATAAAAACTGTTTAGAATAATTAATGAAAATTCAAGTTTTGTGAATTATCTGCATTTATTTGACTAGTCCTGTTTACCTCATGAAATTAAGTTTAGCATTATGTAGCACTTCTATCAATGGTGTATGTAGAACAATATAAATAGTTTGTGAGAAAGGAAGTGAGAAGAATTAAAAGTAACTTATCTAGTATATTTGACTGAGTTAAAATTAAATGCATGGGCAGGGATTGTAATTTATTATAGATCCTGTGCCTACCACAATGAGGTTGTCCTTTTTGACACCACAAGTTTTAAACATAGGCTCTTAGTTACAATGGGTCTGTAAAAGAATGGATTGTTGCAGACATTTTGCTGCTCTGGCTGTCAAAAATACTGAAGAATTACCAAGACTATGATAATTGTTTACAAAGCAAAAGAATGTGTAAAGCAATTATTTTCAAAACACTTTTAAAAGGGTTTTGATATGTAGGGTAAACCAGTAGTTAAATGTTCCTGGGTAATGTGAATTGCTCAATAACTGCTTAAATGCTTGGGAAAAATATTCAGCTGGGGTCCTTTAAATTTCTTTAAAGTTTGGTTCTTGCAGTGGGATAGGCAGTTCCTATAGTTGTGGTTTTCTCTAGCTTTTTATTTTAAATGAGTAGTACCTTAGTAATTAATGCTTTACCTACAATGAGAAAGACTCAATGGTCACTGAGAGGAAAAGTATGCAGGTACTGTAACCTATTAGTGGAAGAAAGTCTGTCAGCAGCTTCTGCTGCCCATGTTTCACGTTACTCACAGAAGGGAGGTGGTGGTGCTAGTTCAGTTCTATGCCAAATCTTGCTCATTTTGTCCAGCCAACAGTGAAGCAGAATGTTTCAGCCTGGAGGAAGCATCTGAGTGTATAGCTAAATACCAAATGCTTTTCTACTCCACCACCTTACCTTTTCATTTTGGAATGACTTGTACAAGTTTCAGATAATGTAGGTTCTGCAAAAGTTTGGAGTTAAACACCTTTCTCTGAGCTGTCAGTTATGGAGTCACTCTGCAACAGATGGTAACCAGGCCAGATGCTACATTCACTGCTGTCTCAAATTGCACAGCTGCTGTGGATGAAAGCCATTCTTATTTTTGCTGCCTTTTTCACTACTCACCCTTTAAAATACTTGCAGATGGTTAGGGTTGATCTTGTGTACAAATACTGTCATCCTAAATCCCTGTCTTACCTGGGACTGTTGGAACATGCAGTCGTCCTTTCCTTTGCAAGACAAACCAGGCAGCAGAAGTGAGAGGGACTATTTCACCTTCCCTGGCATAAGGCCGTAGCTAGCAGTCCTCTGCTTTGCCTGTCTATAAACTCAGAGTCAGACAACTGTATGTCAGAAAAGGAGTTGGATATAATAGGCCATTAACCAAGTATTAGCCAACAAGGTGATGCTGCTGTAAAAAGATGATTAGGCATCTGGGAGGGGTAAGCAGGACTGTTCAGAATTGCACAGGTAGCTCACCTCAACCCTCAACCCTCAGTAGGAGTGGTGTGTAGGTTTCTGTTGGTTGTAGGATTACTGTGACAGCTGTGACATAGAATCTGTTAACACATCATTCCACACAGAAGGGACAGTATTTTATTGAAAAGCTTAACAAAGTGGTTAGATAGCAAACAGCATTTGAAGCAGGTGCATTAGTGATAAAATACTGAGAAGAAAAAAACTATTGGTAGAGATTACTTTTAATATTGACAAGTTGCCTGGAGGCCAATAGCAAGGAGTACATTTTGGGGAAGGAAAACTTCACTTCTGGGGTTGGTTTTTTTGACCTCTGGATCCTTCTTCTTCATGTCTTATGTTTTTCTCTCCCATGGAACCCCTCAATTTTCTTTTAACTCAGTCCAGCCTTGACTGTGTTCTGATGTTCCATATAGTTGAAAAGCTAGCAGGTTTATTTTTCTTAACACACATGATTATGAGTTGTGAGGGAATGAGTACTATTAGTAATTACCTAAGCAGTACACTGTTGAGGTCCATAACCATATTTCCTTCTGTCACCCTTGAAAAAAGTCCCAGCAAATGTTTTATTGGGTGGACTTAAGGAGGATGATGAAACAGAATAATATCTGCACTTTCTGTTAAAATATTCTGTTTTCAGTGGTATGCCTGTGACAGCACAAAATATTGGCAAGGAAAGCTTTCTTTTAATACAGGTCTATCTGTAGATTTTCAAGGGTAAATCTGTGTTCCTTTACAACAACTGCAGAAGTGTATGGATGACCCTATTATGCTCTTTCAGGTTTTTTTTTTTCTCCCTCATGCTTTAGTTATTCCTGGGAGATTACATAAAAGGAGAATTTTTTTATCTACAGTAAAATGTAAATGTAATCAATTCTGATAGAACAGTCTTTTAAGTTGGCTTTCTTCTGAATCTTGGGCAAGGCCAGTTTTTGCAGCATAATACTGTTCTCCCTGTTGATATGAAAAATATGCAAGGTAGTGGGACTGTTACTGTGAATATTATTTCTTTTGGTGAAGAGAGAACAGTGAAAAGACACAGATCATTCACTCTTAAATCTTTGTTCAAGTAGAAGCGAGAAGTAAGTCCCTCTGTATTTCTCTTGGAGCCAGGGCAAGAGAGAGCACAATAATCTGTGACAGTCACTGAAGAAGCTGGTTCCCAAATGAAGACAGACTCAACATTTCAGTGAGGTAGAGGGGGAGATGCTTGATGGACATAGGGTGGTTTGAAGAGGTATGCAGTGAAGGTAGTAACAGGACACTAGTCTGAAGAACAGTGAGTGTGCATCTTTCCACCATCCCAAAGAAGTAGTTTTGTCTGTTGAAAGCAAATGCAAAGGTTATTTTACTGAGTAAGGTGGGATTGGAGAGATTGTTTCACACTGGACCTCAGGGTACCAATTACAGGTCACAGTCACCTCATACAGGGAGAGTGACCTCTGTGTGCAGGTGTCCGTATGTGGAGTACTTCAGTGACTTGATTCATGCTGTCTTCCACTGTGTGTACTGTGTTTCTGTTACAAAAATTAATTCTGTCAACTTGATAGAGTGGCGAGTCAGTTTCCTCGATTATCTCCACAGTAGAAAAGTAGAAATTAGAACACCCCAATTCAAACAATTTTACAGCATCACAACTACTGGTTAAATGCTCTTGCAGGACATACATTCTGTGTTCTGAGTTTTCAGACTCACAGGCTTATAATGTTTCTATTCCTAACAGCAGCATCATTATTCTTACCCCATTTAGCTGAAACTTTGCATTAACTTGGACTCATGCCAGGTGAGAAGCTCATTATCGCCAGCCATCCCTGCAGTTCTTCCTGGCAAAATCTTTGAATTCTAGTTTCCTCAGCTGTGGACAGCACTGGCAGTCAGAGCTCCTCAGTAACTTTTGACTTCCCTAACACCTTCATTAATCAGTTACTTTCCTCCTTGTTCCATACACGTTATTTTTTCTACTCAGTATTCTTTCAGTTTACGATCAATGTGAAAGCTGTGGTTTAGCTGAAAAACTACTGTTAGAGTAGGAGACCACGACTCCAAAAACTGCTTGTGTCACAAGCACAGTGCTTAATTTAGCTTTGTTTCCTTGCTAATTATTTCTCTGATGGTGGATCTCAAAACTTTTTGTTATGTTTCATTTTTCCTGCAATATTTTTTTTTTTAAAAATCAATACGTGTGTTCCTACTTGAAGCTGTACTCATAATTGGGAATTGGGTTAAAACTATTAACCTATAGGCTGTTGATATGAAACCATATCCTTTAACAGTATTTTAAAATATATAAATAGCTGTGGTAAAACTTCATGAAAGCAGAAAGGAGTGATCTTGGCTGTAACTGTTTTCTCCCTCCTCTGAAATCTTTGGAAAGCTACATTAGGCCAAGATTTCAGAAGAAAAGAATAAGGGCAATAGGAGCAGCAACATTTACTGGACTGAATGTTGCCTCTTCCACGAATGTCTGATTTTCTGGATAGCTAGCAAAACAGCCCGTGATGTCTTCCAGGCCAGTTAATGGCAATTAACTGATTAATCCTCCATTGTCACACCGTAACCTCATTCACTGTTTCAGACCCAATATTGTTATCCTTTAATCTGGTGTCCTGCAAGAAACCTTGTTTTGGTAAAGTGTGGTGAATCCACTCGCAGAAATTTAGTGCTCTATTTGAAAATAGTAGCATATTTACTCTTTCACATTCCAGAGAGCAATATAGTCCTAAGCCTTAAATTGCTCTCAACACGTTTAAAATATTTTTTGATATAGTCCTTCCTATTTTATGGTAACTTGTAACAATTAGCATACTATGCATGGATGGTCTTATGCCAGGTTATAAGGGATAATATGCTTCTATAAGACTTTGTCAGCTGCTGTTGAAAGCTGCAGCTTTGGGTGTGAGGTGCTTTTCCAAAGCTGGTAAATGACCTTGATCTGTGATCATAGCTGAAGTGCTTAACTGTCCTGAACCTCATGAACCCTCAGTTAACCCTCAGTTAGTCACAACTGAGCACTGTTTTGTATCATTGAAATATTTCTGTGTAATTCTTCAGACTTAATAGATTTTTTTTTTCTTTCACTTAAAGAAATATTGATCAAAAGCCTTTATTTAGCAATAGATTAGCCTCATCTAGATTCCTGGAGATTTATAACTGCTGTAATCATTTCTATTTCTAGCATATTCAGTGTTGTTATGTATCAATATAAATGATGCCTTTCTTAAGTTATCAGTTTTTACCTGATAAACCTCACTAGTGAAACTCAGCAGCAAAAAAGTATTTTTCATTATTCTCTGGGTCCCATTTTTGTTGAAAGTAGAGGACAATGCTGCCAGCAAAAATGCCAAGTTTTTAATGGAGTTGGGAAGAAGCACCTCTCTTTTTAAGGTGTCTTGATATACCTGTGTCACTTCTATCTGTTGCTTCTAATGTTGACCTAGAATTTTTCAGATACCACCACAGGAAGAAACAACATTTTTCCTTTTTCTTTCTGCAGTTCAGATGTACCATTCCATTTGCCATCTACCAGACCTTTTTTGAAGTATTCTGTAATAGGAGGGTGATTTAATCTATATTTGATTAATTAAATTTAACTGCAGTTAGAGACGTGTCTTTTTTTAACATTTTTGTTTTGGTTTTTTTTTTTATCACAAATACAATTTCAGTAATGTTGCTATGGTCAGTGATACTTCTAGACACAGTGAAGTATTTTGATATTTTAATTTGGAAGTTTTTATTTGAAATTACTTTGAAAAGTTGTAGTAAACCCCGAACAGCATTTACAGCATATAAAGACGTATTTGTTTGGATACCTCTTGTTATTACCACAAGATGTCTCTGTCCTTGCATTCCATACAAAGGAAGATGCTATGTTATGGAATTGCATCTGTAAGAAATTCACTGGAACTTAAAAAATGTTGTAAACCAGAAACAATCCTCTGGTTTCAATCACCTCTTCATCAACTTTGAGCTATAAATCAGTGGGAGGTTTATATACTTGATGTGTTACTGCCTGAAATTATCATATAACTGGCTGGGAAACTTAAACGTAATCTCTCCTTAGATTTAAAAGCAGAAGGTTATATATTAATTTTAATCTGTGCTTTTATAATGGGAATTTCTGGATTTATGATGCAATGACAGACTTTTGTTAGGTAAATTGAAACTAAGCAATCAGAATAGGTAATTAAGCAAACAGAAAGAAGATTGAAGGCATTAGAGACAAAAGTAAGAGCTTAAAAAAATAGCAAAAAGCAATGAACAAAGGGAGAAACCAACAACGTGCATGATCAAGCTCTGAGGGGCAGTTTGGAGAAAAATTTGTGATTGCATTTAGTTACCTCCTACCATGAATTGTGTCACTCTGGTAGCAAAGTCTTACAATTCACGGTCACTATTTTCTCTTTTTTTTTGTTTCCATCTCAAACCTAATATTTCATGATATGCTCCTTCTCTGTGGGCTGTAATTAATGCTCCCTGTGGGACTGTGCTTGTAGTAATATAATTGGGACCAATACAGAAGGTACAGCAGCTCCCACTGTCCACACATAGGGAAACCAACTTTGCATCTCTGCCTGTTTCAGACCAATGGTTCTGCTGTGGACGTTGCAGATCTCCAATTCAATGGCTTTAGGTTTGCAAGTCTTAATTTAGCAATACTGTGCAACAACTTGTGAAGTTTAAGAGATCTTCTTATTGAAAGCTTTCTTTAAATAGATTGAAAATGCTTCCTGTGCTACACAAAGTAGCTTCACAGCCACTGAAGAAAAGTGTTTGACTACTCTTTTTCCAATGTCAATGCTGTAGGAAAAAACCCCTGACCTTTCTACGGGCTGCCTCTGTCAGGGAAGCTACCGAAAGCCACATGAAAGAAAAAATGAAATTCCTAAAGTCAAAGAGGAGCCATGCAGTGCCTTCCCACTTTACCTGTGGCTCCTTTCCAAGCCTTCGATTTGACAGTCAAGTCCCAGGGTGAGAAGGGCTTCCCAACACCTGCCCTTCTAGACCGCTGTGCAGAGGGGGAAGAATGTGGCTCTCAACTTGAATGCTGCAGCAGTCAGATTTCCTTTGTATAATAGGCGAGGCCTGGAATGTGTTAAGTGTGTCCAGAAGTTTTCAGAATATGGCTTTTGCTCTCTCTGCTAATCAGGCATTCAGGAAAAGGAAAAAAAAAAACAAAGTAACCCTCTCAGAATTTGAGACTCGTAACTGTTTAAAACCTTAGCAAATACCACAGTATGTGTATACTCTAAATGTCAGCCATATTTTTCTGGGGAGATTGAATTTTTGCAGGAGGGAGTGAAGAATATCAATCAGCTGTAGCCCAGTGACCCTATACTCCTCAAACTTAACAGGAGATGTGTGTGTAGTTTTTGATCAGTGGCAGGGTGGACTGCTTCAGGAAGGATACCCTCTCTGAACCATGGAAAGTATTTTAACAGTCTAGAGCCCCCATCCTTCTGCATTTTTTATTTTGTCTTCATTGCTCTATCAATGAAACTTGGTCTCCTTCCAAACATTTTGTGTGTGTGTGTTTATTGGCTCTTACGGAACATAAAAATTTACTGCAATCAGTTTCTTGCTAAGGCTTTAAGTTGTCTTTAATTTTCATCACTTGTTCAGTAGGTATTAGTCTTCTGTGTCTCTAACCTCTGCCATCTTCTGGCTTGTCTTTAAAACTTGTATCCTTGGCCAGCTTGAGCTGCCTTCTCTATAAAAGCCTTGATTCTCTACCTTATCTTGCATGTAGTGCTTGTGAATGTTCTCATTCATGTAAATAGCTTAATCAAAGTTGATTTATTAGTTTTAGTAGGATTATAAGCATTATTCCCAGATGATATCCTCTATCAGTGTAATAAGGCAGCAAAACCTCTGTTTATGCTGCACTACCCAGCAAGATACTGTCTTTTAAAGCCCTATCAGAGCTTTGAAGATCATCTATCTAAGCAGCTGCAAGAAGGCAAGAGGAGGCTGAAGTTAGACAGAAGATATCTGACCTACAGCTGCTTTTATCTCTGTCAGGTTTCTTTTTCATCTCCTGAGACCAAGCATAGCCAGATTTATTTCGTATGCTAAATTTAACAGTGGGAGAGCTGTGTTAAGTTTGCTTTTTACTTAACTGCTTGACCAACACCAGATTCCTATAATGTATTAGGAAGGGGGTGTTTTCTGCTTTATACTTCATTTTGTAACTTTAAAAGGAGAATTCCAAGCTCATGATGTAAATTTAAACCTATTTAAAAGCATATAAAAGGAACTATTATTCTGTCAAGCTTTCTTTAAGAAACAATGAAGATACTTTCCTTGCAGAAAAAAACCCATTCATACCTCAGTTGCATTTAGAGGTATCATTAAATTGTGTTGCCTTCCATTTGAGCTGCACGTGTTTTATCTGCTCTTAGTATTGATTTGGTGATGCCAGATTCAGTCCATCCAGACCAGCAGCAGGACATGCCAAGCAGCAACTGAGCAGTCCCAGGAGGAGTTCTGTCCATCTTCTTATTTCCTATTAGAGCACCCTTCAGTTGGCATGTTCCCCCTCATTTCCAAATTTTTGCTCACTATCTCTTGCCACTGTAGAAACCTTCACCTTTGAATAGTTGTTCTGACTATTCTTCCATTTTTCAGGGGCAGTAGCTATAGGAGGGGAAAAAGGCAAAGAAAAAAACGCGTACAATATTCCACACTGAAACTTTAATGACCCTCTTTCTGAAGACTTTGGAGTTTATGCTTCAAGATGAGCAAGAACACTCTGAAATGAACACAAATGAAACACATTTAGTGTTGTGAAAGCCTGTGTTTTTCAGTTTGTCCATAAGAAACCTAGAGGAAGACATATTTTGTCAGAGCTACATGTAACATCCTTGGAAAAAGAGGTTTTGTGAAAATGTCTTGAAATAAATAGCTATTTTCTTAGCACATTCTTCCATTTTTTCAGGGGAACCTAAATGTTAGCATATTGAAAACTAAAAGGTGCCAACACTGACTCATGGTTAATTTTGTAGATTTACAGCCTGTAAGACCTTGGGAAATTTGATCATCTAGTCTGAGTAGACTGATGTAGACTGAAGTAATTTTCTGAATTAGAATTTAAATATTAGGGGAAAAGATGTGATCCTAAGTTAAAACGGTCAATCAGAGATTCTGTTATGATTTCTAATGCAGTTTTGTACTGTGGTATCTGATTTTACATAGCTTCAGCTTCTATCCACTTGATGTTATATTTTTGTTGTTTATGGTATGTGGAGATTATTTACATTTTGTTAGGTGCTTATCATGTTTTATCCTTCTGTTTGAGAAGTAAAGAGATTAAAATTCTGTAATTTCTCATAAAACACGCTGAATTATTTTTTGGTGGCTTTTTCAACTTTTCTTTGATTTTGAACTTTCATCCTAAAGTGCTGACACCAAATTTGCATGTAGTTGTAAAGTGTTTCTAGTGGGTGATTGAAGTCCTTGGAATTTCCATGTTAATCCAATCAGGAAGACCACTTATATTGAACTAGGAACTGATGTTCAGCTTTTTACCTACCATAATTCCAAAATCCTATTTGGAGTTCCAGCTTCCAAGGATGATGCCCCATTGTGTAAATATTTACTGTGCTCTCCTAACAGTTTGGGATAACATAAAACACAGAGTCCAGCAGCAGTCTCTGAGGCAGCAGGAAAATACTCTGTGATTTTGTGCAATCCAGAATGAAGCAGTCCTTACAGGATGATATTTTCTCCATGGTGTTATGAATTGTCATTCAGGTTTTCATCCATTTAATTTTTGTCATGGTATTTTATAGCCTTCTAGTTTCTTAATTTGGAATTTTTGTGGTGTTATGAAGTGTTCTATGAAGGTCTAATTATTTTGCATTGGTATTACTTTGTGGTGAGTTGACCTTGGCTGACTGCCAGATGCCCACCAAGCCACTCTATCACTTCCCCTCCTTCAACGAAATGGGGAAGAAAAAAATAATGAAAAGCTCATGGGGTGAGATAAGGACAGGGAGGTCACTTACCCGTTACTGTCACAGGCAAACCAGGCTTGACTTGTGGAAATTAATTTTATTTATTATAAATAAAAATGAAACTAGGAAAAATCTAAAAAAATACCTTCCCCCCACCCTTCCCTTCTTCCTGCACTCTACTTCACTGCACCTTTTCTCTACATCCCCCCAATCAGCAGTGGCACTGGGGTACAAGGAATGGGGGTTGGGGTCAGTTCATCACACATTGTCTCTGTCACTCCTTCCTCCGCAGGGGATGACTCCTCACACTCCTCCCCTGCTCCAGCGTGGGGTCCCTCCCACAGGAGACAGTCTTCCATCAACTTCTCACACATGAGTCACTCCCATGTTATGCAGTACTACACCAGCTGCTCCAGTATGGGTTCCTTTCACAGCACAAGTCCTGTCAGCAAATCTGCTCCAGCATGGGTTCCTCTGTCCACACACTGCAGGTCCTGCCAGTATTCTGCTCCAGTGCGTGCTTCCCACAGGGTCACAGCCTCCTTTGGGCATCCACCTGCTCCAGCATGGGGTCCTCCATGGGCTGCAGGGGGACAGTTTGCCTCACCATGGTCTTCTCCAGGGACTGCAAGGGAATGTCTGCTCTGACACCTGGAGCACCTCTTCCCCCTTCTTCTGCATTGACCTTAGTGTCTGCAGGGCTGTTTCTCACACTGTTTCACTCCTTTCTTCCAGCTGCTGTTGAGTAATTTTTACCTGTTCCTAAACTTTAAAATTAGACAGGCACTGCCAATGTTATGGATGGGCTTAGTTTTGGCCAGTGATGGCAGCTACTTGCATCTTCTCACAGAAGCCACCCCTAAAGACCTCCCACTACCAAAACCTTGCATAAACTTCTGTTAGACTTACAGTTCTTACTTTTACATCTTAAGTGATGCTTAGGTTAGTGAATCCATTATTTTGACTTCAGTGACCTTTCTCACTTGTTTAAAGCACAATGTGCTCCTAGAATACAGCCACAATCAGAACATTTGAGTCCCTACTATAGGAAAAAAAAGACTATGTTGTATTTTTCAGATTTTTCCTCCTCTCTTCTCTCTTGGCTTCAGAGCTGCTTGGCAGCCCATGTTTCTAAACCATTTTACTGTTGTTTATGCATCTTCAGTCACAGATGCTTTGAATTATCACATTATAATTTTTACAGCCCTCCATTTTCCACACTATTTTATCTGAGCTCTGTGAAGGATGTGCTCAAACCACTAGGATCAATTTGTACCAAGGGCACAGAAAGCTATAATATTATAATAGGGCTGGCAGTTAATGGGATGCTAACTGTTTGCATTTGTTGCACTGGTAGAACAATTTGTTCCTTTGGCTCCCTGTTAGCAGTATACTGTGAATTCCTTTAATAATGTGTTGGTTTCACTCATGAATCCATTTCCATTTTCTAGGTATGCTTTTACTATCAACACATTTTTCTAACCTTCTTTCAGGAAACACTTGTTTTATATTCAGCATGTGAAATCAGAGTGGAATCTCATCTTAAGCTGTTGTCCATTTTCTGCCTTGGAACTTGTTTCTGACAGACTTTAATGATTGCATCATGTTTATTGTATAATGTTTATTGTATGATGACATGGGAAAGTGTTAGAAGTATGTGTTCTATACAAGTGTAGTAACAGAAACCATACACAGTTCCAAGAAATGTTTGTGGGTTCCTTCTTCCTGGTGTTTCAACATTGGCCTTAAAACAGCTGTAAGTTAGAAAAATAGTGACAATGACATATTGTTATAAAACTGTTCTGAGTTTACTGGCACAATCAGTTCCTTTAATTAATTTAATTTATTTCTGTTTGTGTTGCAATACACAACAGTTTACAATGCTTTTTCATGGCATTTTGGGGTAAGGGTGGTAACAAAGGATATGATTGCATCTTTATCAACACCATGTCTGTGCATTAGTAGGTCAGCTGAGTGTTTATATCATCCAGAAGCCATGGCTGCATTCCTGTAAGGTATGTGAAAATGCAAGTAACACCATAATGCTTGTGGGAGAAGAGGCAACGTGTCCTGGAAGAAAGTACTTGTCAAGCAACTGTTTTGTCAAAACTCTTTCAAAAGGTTTTGGACAAACAAAAACTTTTTACTAGAGTGAGGTCATACAGATTAATTGTTTAACTCAGTCTGCTTAGGTCAGTAGTTTAATCCTTTTGTGAAATAATTGTGTTGTTAAAACATGATCACAAGCAATCATCAGCTTTTAGGCTTAGACATGGTTATAGCATGTAAAAAAATCAAGCTGGGATTTCTATGAATTTTATATCTATCTATATATATAGATAGATAGTTTAGAACAAACTGCTTAGGCTTCTTTGGGCTTTTTAACATCAGTATTCAGCAGGTTTTTTTTAAAGAGGAAGGACTGACCAGGAGGAGGCTATTTGTATCATGTCACTGTCATTTTCTGGAAAAGTATATGCTGTGCTGTGGGAGAAAGATGGTTGGAATTCAGCAGCAGAGTGTGGGAGTTCCTAATGAGGGAAAGAAATAGGCAAAAGGGAAAAAAGTAAAGGAGACATTTTGGGGCATACTGGAGCGACAAATGTGTGTTGAAAAGGCAGGCTAACAAAAAAACACCCCATCTACTGTCTTGAGAAGGTGGAAGGGATTTGAGCAAAGAAGCTGACAGAAGAGATTAGAAATAGACCACAAAGACCAAGTGCCACAAGGTAAATGCTGCAGTTTACAGCATTCAGACCAAGGTGTGAAGCCTGTTAATGTCCATGCTCTTTTCCTTCTAAGAAATGCCAAGCACAGAAAATCACTCTAAGGTAGGAGACCATAGGCAAAACTGCCTCTTTTGTTGAGGATTAAGAAATATTGGACTTTACAGGAGAAAAAGGAAAGAGATCGAGTGTGTGAATGGCTCTGCTTGCTTGGCAATAATTCCTTGTATTGTGACAGAATGCAGAAAGTTTGTGGGTTCTAATCACAATATGTGATCCATTGATGTACTCTTTTGTACTGCATTGCTCCTATGTAATGAAAGCCTGATTTAAATCTTGAACTGCTGTGAACCCTTGAAAACTTGCAATAAATTTTTAATGCACAGTTTTGATAGCCCAAATGGTATTTCAAATTCCTGAAGGATTCTGTGTAATATTTCAGAGTTACAGCTGTCATTCCTTCTGATGCCCAAAATGGAGGTGTTTGATTTTCACTTCACACTGTTTTCTTTAATGGGGTAATTTCATAGTTTTGTTTTGTGAAAATGTGAAAAAGTGAGATCTCTCATACTGTTATTTCTGGTTTGTTAATTCCAGCCATCTCTTGCAGACCAGCACTCTGCTCTCTGGAGAGGTTCCCTTTTCTGCATTGGCACTTTTTTCTGTGCTCTTCACACCATTACTTCTGGCTCATGGACATCAAAGAGTTAGGAAAGTGCTTGGCAGCTGTTGCTTTACGTGACTTGACCTTCACTTTTTTCCAGAGAAGGTCTTAAAAGTGGTGAGGAGAGGAGGCTTTTTAAAATCTGATCTCAGACATAGCCTAGAAGATGTGGACAAATACTTTCTTGGCTGAGAGGAATCAGTGATATACTCAGGCATTAAATGCAATGTTACTCATTAGGGAAAAAAAAATGTAGTTGAGTGCCTCTAAACACATCAGGATCAAACAGCAGGAAAGAGGTTATTAATAGTTCAGATTTTCTCAGAATTCCACATCTAAGTCAACTAGTATTGAGCACCAGAACTCTATTCTCACTTTCCTCAGTTACTCCACCTGTCTTTTCCGACACATCTTGAGCCTAATTCTTTTCTTACTCCACGCATCTCTTAGTTTCTTTGCATATGTGCACAAATGTGAAAACTGCAATCAAGTCAGTCCTCCCACTTTGTCATTTAAAATCAAGACATGTAATTCAAATTCCTGAGGGACTTCCAGTGTGGCATGTGGATTGTGTGATGGCTTTTACTGTTTCACCATCTCTAATCAAAGGGACATTTCACAGTTCCCTTGGGCTTTAGATGAAAGGTGTTTCTGTTTACCACTTTCAGCCTGGTTTCTCCCAAGCCAGAATAACATTCTTGTTTTCAATACTTTATAAAATTGAAGATTGAGAATTGAATTGTCAGTGCTAATTACACATATATTGTGGGAAGAACAAAGTAAGGAAATGTATGTGCAGCATTTTTAAAAATTAAAAAGGAACTGTTGGGGAAAACACTTCTGTAGTCCTTTTGGCTTTTGCAAGCCTCAGAGCAGTGAAGCAAGGAGAGAAAAAATACTTTGTTTAGTAGGAAGACTATGAAGGTTTAGCTGCTAATCCAACAGTAAAATTTGATAGATTAGAATGAATTTTCTGCATAAGTAAGAATGAAATTTAGACCGTAGAAAGAAGCTTAGCTTTCAGATGAGATCTATTACCATATTCCTTGCTAAAAAAAAAGATCTGGTCAGCTCCATATATGCACTTGATATTGCTGGTGCTACGTGATCATTCTGCACAACTTGAGTTCTGATTATAGCATATGGTTCTTCTACATATAATATGGGAAAATTTTATGTGTGCTAAATCAGGTTCTCTGAATAATAACTTATTATTTCATATGTTTACTTAAAAATCAAACAGCATGCATAACGGTGTATATTAGAGATCATTTTTACTTTAACTTGGAAGAGTTTTTGTGGAGTGTCTTTTTTTTTCTGGATAGTAATCAATAGTCTGCTGAAAGTATTTCTGAAAACAGCTGCAAAACTATAGGTTACTTTGTACTGCCCTTGGATAATGCACCCATTACCAACTCTGCTGTGCTTAAACAGGATTAACAGAGACTGCTCACTGGCCACACTCTAGCCTAATTAATAGAAAAATATAACCAGGATAACCTTACAAATGTTACTTACTTTATTTTTAAAAGACCAGGGATGTGGTATGAAAAACAGTCTCTTGGGGGGCTGTTGAAATTTGTGGAAAACCTTGAAAATAATGTGAAATTGCATATTTTTGCTGTAATCAATATTTCTTAGCTAATTTAATAAGGCTGCTATTAAGACAACCATTTTATTGTCCTTTAAACCCTAATGAAATTACTTAAAATAATCCTGCAAAATGTCAAGCTGACATTAATTTTCATTATTTTCTAAGAACATAAATTAGTCAACATAATCTGATGCTCTAATCTTTTTCCTCATTCTCTTTTATACTTGCTTTGGCGTTCATTAATAGCAAAACATTCAAAACATTGGGTTTATTACTATTTTATTCCTATTTTTTTCTTAGTAATGGAAATAATTCTAATTTTATAATACAGATGACACCTTTTATACTATATACAGACTATGGGAAACAACTCTTAACAGACTGGTGCAAAAGAAAAAAGTTGTCAAGGCAGAGTAATTAATGGAGGGATTTCTTCTGATTTTATATTGCTGTCACTGGTATTGAGCTGATGGGCTTGGAAAGATCCTGATAGCCTGCCTTGTCATGTTAGAAGGGTAAGCCAGCTGTGATTTAGGCTTTCTGGATCCTGAAGCAGACTCGTTCACTGATATGGTACTTTGAGGCCATGGTAGTGTTGTTTGGTTAGAGTCTGCGCTTGTGCGCTCAATGAGGAAGAGTGTGGAGAGCTGTTTCATGGGAATAAGCATGAGAAACCCATTCATTATGAAAGAAAAAGACAGAGGGGCAGACTTGGAGAGTGGCTTGTGCATCTGGCAACCAGGGTGGTTAGTTGCCAAAGGGAAGGATGGTCTTACAGTCCTTTGTGTCCAGACCAGGAAGGTCATCACTGGCCGGCTGTAGTTACCTGCCTTTCTGCTTTACAGCCTCTTGAGCACTCAGACTAATATTTTGTCTCAGCCCTAAGATGCAGATCATACTAACATGTGTCAGAGTGACTTAGAGGGGTGTGCTGGAGTGTACTGTTGGCGCTGTGCCAGCCTCACTAAGTGTGGCTGACTCCTGAAAGAGCGAGCTGTGCACAGGGTTGAGCAGAAAAATACTGTCTGCCTCGTAGCTTCAGCTACTTTGCTTGTTTTGGGACCTAGTCTTCACATCATTAGAGGGCTGTGCCCTGTTGTGCCATGGAGCTATTTCAGGCTATGCAGACTGTGTCTATTTGGACTCCATCTTGTGGCTCTCTGCATTTGCTTTTTAGAATTTTAAGCCTGGAAATTGCTATAGCTGCATAATATCCTGTAAGACTGTTGCTGATGGCTTATAATTTGCTTTTTTGCCAAGGTTAAGCTGAAGTTCTGTGTTTCACCTTACTGTTTTCTGTAAATCCACAATGCAAAACTGTTCCTGACCAGAAGAATAGGGAGAAGTACTTTTTGTTATTCTACATGTAAAAAAAAAAAACAAACAAACAAACAAAAAAAAAACAAGTGGATGGTTTTGTTTTGGAAAATGTTACTACATCTCCAGACTTTGGACTGGGAACCTGAACTCTGTCAGTGTGTCTTTTTCAAGCATATGACAGTTGCCATAACTGTAAAAACTGTCCAGGATTGTTTTTTAAGTGCCACAAATTAGTGTTTTCAAGTCACACTTGAAAATTTTGTTTACTGAAGGTTTCTCCTAGCTCTTAGTGTTTTTCAGAAAGTCATAGAATCATAGAATATTCTGATTTGGAAGCAACTGATGAGGATCATCTAGTCCAACTCCTGGCTCCACACAGGGCCAGCCAAGTCAGAGCATGTGACTGAGTGCATCATCCAGACACTTCTCGAACTCAGTTGGGCTGAGGATGTTTGGCAATATCTTTCCCATCTTCGATGGGTGAAAAGAGGCTGGGACTATTTGGCTGAATTGTGGAATCTCAAATGGAGGCCTTGTAAACTGTGGATTTGGGATGGAGCATTGCATCTGTACACATAGCATCATGTAGACAGATCCCTGCATGATATGATAAAGTGGAGAACTAGATACTGTTTATGGTAACTGTGTTTAAAGAAGGGGTTGGAGAGCCAGAATGAATTGCTCTAGGCAGGTGTCCAAGTCATGAGTCCAAATGTACAGTACTTGGAATAGCTTACTCAAAGTTGGGGCTAGTAAATCACCAATGGTCATGACTTGGTGGGACACTACATCGTAATTGGTGCTAAAAGTACCTCAGTTTTGAATTAGCTAATCATTAACTGTCTTTGATAATGCTCTCTCATTGAGAGTTTCACAAAGTTGAAACTAATGGCAAGTTTATTAAAGCAACAGATATTATGAGTTCAGGATTGCTGTTAATAAATGCATGTACTGCAATAGTGCTAATATGTGACTCTGATTATAATTACAATGCCAGTAGAATACTGTCCTGGGTATTCTCACCAAAAAAGTGAAATTGCAATTGCTTACCAGAAGGGTGTCCCTATCTTGGGTGGAGGAGAAGGAGAACAGCCTGTTGACTGCCTCTTTGGGGACTTCAGTTTCTTCTTTCTCTCCCCCAGGGGGAGAGAATATCCTTTATACCCCAGTCTTAGCCATTTCCTCTCAGGGGTGACATTTTACATGATTTGGCTGGAGACCCGAGCACTACAACATGTACTCCTTTTTGCTCATTAGCTTATTTAGGGGTGCCAACTTTAATATTTATGTAACAGATAATGAAGCTAAAGGTCTCTGCCTGAGGAACCATGGTCTTCAAGATTTTGTGATGAAACCATCAGTTTATTCCCCATTTTCTAGCCAAAACAGAGACGCCTGACCTCTGTAAGGTTCCCTCCTTGAGCTGTTTCTCACCAACCCTGTGTAAGGTACTGGAAATATGCCTTAACAATCGCCAACAGAACTGTATCCCCTCTTTTCTCTCTTATCGAACCAAACCACATTCCTACCACACCACATCACTACCACTGGCCAGGCTTAAAGTGGCTTGTGCCAAGGACCTAATGACTATTCGATGAGCCGCCCTGAAGACATCAGGAAAGACATCAGGAGCCATTCACACATCAGGAGAGCATTCCACCATCAGGTGAGTCATCAGGAGTCATTCACACATCGGGAGCCATCCACACATTGGACATTCAGTCATCCACCCTGAAGCATTCCCACAAGCCAGGTGGAAGATTGTGGCTATGCCAAGGATGACTACAAAAGGGAGCATTCCGCCATGGAAGCAACAGGAAAACCAAGCAATGAGGAAACAAAGCAACTTGAGAACCAACCAACCAGAGAACCAAGCAACAGGGAATGAAACAACCAAGGAAGACATGGAGACCTCAAGGAACATCCCCCCCTTCACTGGACCCAGAGACACCAAAAAATACTCTGCCATCGGATGGAATGTTGTAGCCTTGTGATGGTAGACATAGCTCTCCCCCCACCTCTCCTCTTTTCCACTCTCTCTCTCCCTCTGTCTCTCTCTCTTCCAAGCTTTTCTCTTTCTTCCCCCCTTCCCCAGCACGTTTGTCATGGGCCAAACAAAGTAACTTTAACCTTGACTCCATTTCGGGTCTTAGTTCTGTTCTCCGAGAATTGTGAAGAACTGGTTGTAATTGTGTGTTTCCTAATCACCAGTCAGAAAACAATTAATTCAGTTACAAACTTATTTTTATTAATTTAGCAGGCGACAGTAAGGAGGGCAGCGCTGGGTGGCCGGAGAGTCTCAGCTCTACCAACGGCGCGTACGGTCCCTGTCTGAATTTAGGTTTTTATAGTCTTTTAGTTCCAGATCTCTAATGTCTCACTAAGACTTCAGTTTAGTCTCCTGTGTGTGTGCCAGTTGTTGTTAGGGGGTCATCTTCTACCTCCTGGTGGTCGATGGGATGAAGTAGCTTGTCTTCCTCACTTGTCCCTTAGTTGACCCCTCTCCCATATTTGGTCATCTTTAACAGCAAGCTCATTTATTGGCTACTTGATTTCTATGGTTTCTGCTTCTAAGTTACCTATAACTCAATCCTGTGCTTTGTTAGTAACTTAAAATATACTTTACACAATCATTCTTACAAAATCAGAATGTTACGACCTGTTTCAAGGTACATGTGGTTTACTGAACAAAGGCTCATCTATCACACTGGTCACAATAAACCACCTAATAATTGGACATCACTCAGGGGTTAAGCCCAGCCACCCTCAGCCACCCAGAGTGATCTGAGGTTCGGTTGGAACACAAGGGGGTTTAACCTCTGCCAAATTAAGTCTTGTCTAGGTTGTGGATCGTGGCACCCTGCCAATTTCCATCTACAATGTTTGCATCTGAGAGAAGTAGACACCCATGTTTTAAACATTTTAGGTACAACTCCCACCACCAGTCTGCTGCTGTGCCTTTTGAAGAAATAATTTGGCCCCAGAGAAGATGCGACTTTGTAACAGAAGTTTCAACCTAGTGAAAGACCTTGTCAAAGTCAACCAGTAATACCCAACTTTCCAGTTCTAACATTCACTGTTGGGGAACTGCAGAAAACCATAGACTTCATGATGGGTCACTGTCATGTCTTCTAATCAAAATTTTAGTGTTGCATTTAAAAGGAGCTAACTCATTTGCATTATAAAAAGCCTCATAATCTCATTAGGCTGATAGATACAGCTACTTATGCTTAATTGATAGAATTAAGTAATTATATTCTATTATTTTATGTCAGAAGTACCTAGGCTGAAAAAACAATGTGCTGCAGCATGGCAGCTCCTGTAAGTGAAGTTCTGAAGACTCTAGTGTAGTTTAACACAGTGTTTACTAGATACAACTTTTATTTACTGGGCATGAGTTTAAAAACTAACCCAGAAAAACAGGGGATATATTAGCATCTGTGCACTGACATCTAATTCAGTTTATGGCAACTCAGCTAAGAATAGCTTTAAATGAATCTAGGGAATTAGTATCTGCAGTCTAGCCTGTTACTTAGATCTGAAATCATTCTTGGTTTTGCAAGCAAAGATCAAATATACAACCAAAAATGCAATTAATGCTATTATGGCAAAGGTACTTAACATGCTATACAATCTATGTGTAATTTGATTTTACTCTACTACAACTAAGCTGGAATAGGATGTCATATATATGCTCTGCTATATGGCCTAAAATTTTGCACCTGTGGTTACGCAAGATTTCTCTACTGAAATTGGATTTTTCTGGCAGAGAAAAACGGGATTCAAGAAAACAGCTTGAGTATGAACATTATGGGCAGTCCAGATCTTCTTTATTATGTCTGAAAACAGCAATAAACTTTCACAATTTCTTGTATAGCTTGAGAAAATAGTTGACATGTTCACTACCTTTTCTTCATTCCAAGATGTGATGAAATCTACACTCATGTAATACATGAAAAGGATTGATGTACAGCTTTTATTGACTTTGTTGTGTCTTTACGTAAGTATTTATTGTGCTCTTTCTTTGCATAAGTATTTATTGTACTGTTTCTTTGCAAATTTTCTCTTGTAGCAGTTTAAAATAAAAAAAAGAAAAATAAAGCTGTCAAAGTTTTCTGCTTTCTGAAGAGATTTTGCTTAAGATTTGGCTGCTTTGAGTTATAAACACTCAGTGAAACACACATTGGATAAAGAAAGAGTCTCACAATCAAAATATAGAATATGAACCAGCCTAAACAAATCATCTGCTAAATCACATTTAATGTTTCTTTTTAGCTCTAATTTATAATGCTGTCATTCTTACGGCATTCTTATTTCTAGCTGTAAGAAATTGTTTCCATATCCTCCACACCGCTTTTTATTTTATAGTGACAAAGACAAAATAAAACTTGCACTAAACAATTTCTTAAGCCTTTAAGGTTTAGGACAATAAAGTTAAAGGCAGGTACTTTCCTGTATTACCCGTTATTCTTAGCTACACTGAATATGAGTGGGGGTTTTGTTGATTTTTTTTTTGGTAAAACTTTTAAAATAAATTATGTAAAAAATACTATATTGAATGCTACCAGTCTGTTTTTAAGAGATTCTGATTGGCAAAAGAGATAATGTGTTGTTGCATCATAATAATTAAAACTGGACTTTTGATGGGAGCTCTGGAAAAAAGCATGAACCAAAGAGGGACCTCGTTTGAAAGCAATGTGTCAGAGTTTATGACATCTTAAAATAAATGGCAGATATATTTTGAATTTATTTGGCAGGAGTTCTCTTTGTATGAGTTGATAATTGTAGGCTCTTCCTTAATTAGGCTGAGAATGACACCATGTGATAGACTTCAATAGAGTGGGCCCAAGAAGGGCAAAAGCAATGCTGCAAAAAAATCCCCTACCCATCAAATTAATCTTAAAGGAAAACCTGAAGACTTGGCTTTTCAATGAAGTGTAAAGGGAACTTCTCCCTTGGTGGTGAAACCAAAAAAAGGGAGGGTGATGATCTGAAATGTGCTGCCTTTTTTCTTTCTTTTTAGTAGAAGAAAGAGAAAAAAAGAAAGGAGAGTTCCTGGTGATAATGTTAGGTATAAGTGGAAAGTACTTTATTTACTGTGAAACAAAATGTTTCATGTTCATTTGGGGCATTTCAACAAGTCAAACATATAGTAAATCTGTGACTGCTTGAGGGGCAAGTGAAACAATTGCTATTAGAACTATTTTTTGTCCTCTTTAGGAGCTTTCACAACATGAAATTATCAAATTATTCTGTTATGTTTCTTCATACTGATTGAATATATGTCCCTCAGCTGGACCATTTTCTAACAAAACTGGTGAGGAGAAGATTATACACTTTCTATAACAGTGAAATATGTGAAGGGTGCAGAGGGCACAATCTAGTCCCGCTATCATCCGCATCTGACTCACACTCTGGTCATAAATAGAAGATTTCACAGTTATTGAGAACTACTCCCAGTTTATAAGGTATAGTATTGTGGCATGTTATTTTACTCCCTTTACTGGTGTTGTCAAGGGTAAAGGCAGGTAGGCAGAGATACCCATTTCTTACTGCTTGACCTTCCAGTATCATGCAGGGCTTTTCTCCTTTTTAGTTTAACATGCTCTTAAGTCTACTGAAAAAGCAAATCTATTCACTCATTTATCACTTTTATGCTGTACCATGAGTTCTTTTCCCATTCTAATAATAGATTATATTTTGAAACCATAGTATGAGGAAACAGGCAATTTAAGCATAACTACTCATTGCACTGTAATTTCAACAAATGATATCTGCATTAGAAAACTGTGTCATGTGTAGTAGGCAGGTACACTAAGAAAGTCATTATCACTGTGGCTGCAGTGAAGAAATTATGTACATGAACCAAGAGACAAAATCCAGGCTGTGGTCAGCATCTGAAAATCATATGGCAGACTCTGGTCCTGACACCTTAAGGATGCTGCCTTTGGCTTCAGCGATGCAATCCACACTCTCTGCAGGTCATTTGTTAACTTCCTTTGTGCCCTCAGAGTACCAACCCTCTATTCCTCCCTATTTTTGCTTTGCATATGAGGCTCAGCTAGGTTGCTTCATTGCTGTCCTAAAGACAACCTACATTAGCTTACAGCTTGTGTACTGTTAATGTTCAGGAATAAACACACAGTCTGCTGCTCTGTGGTTTGATTCACGCAATAATGATTACATTAAGGGAGAATTTGCATCTGAATTGTGTAAGTTAGTCAGTACTGACCATTATATCTCTTTATGGCATGTTTGTCCTCTTCTTACCCTTTTATTTCAGCGAAAATTTAATTTAAAAACAAATAGTTGTTGTTCTTTGCAAATAAAATACTGAGGACTCAATAATTTTCTAAGTAATTTTCTTTTCATTCATCCTAATCTGACAATTCTGTAAAAGGCATTTTCACTGGATGTCTGAATTTTATCATTCCTAAAGAACAAACAGGTCCAGAAGAGCACCAAGAAAACCACTTTGGCTTTTGAGGTATAAAACCATGTTAATCTTTCATTATAGTTCAGTATTGCTATTTTAATACTAGCATGTGATCTTTTATTTCTGTATCTCTCCTTTCCTGCTCCAAAGTAAGCCATGCCACACAGTTATTTTATCACTTGTTTCTGTAATTTTGAGATACCTCAGGCCAAACTGAGAAGATAGTGCTGTTGTTGGGGTAGACAGGCAGTTTGGCTGTCCCATCTGTGACACTTCTCATTTATTTCAAACTGCCTTTGGAAGAGCATCCCCAATTAGCTGTAGCTCTCTAACAAACACACTTCTCTGCATCATCCTGAAAAGTGCTCCTCCGTAACCTTTCCTTGTCTTCAGCAAGTGGGTTGGTTTGTCTGCTGAGAGTTGCTTAAAGCAGTCAAGTGTGTTTTTTCCACCTTTCTTTGTGAAGCAGTTTGCAGCAGCTCTCCCTGGTGTAGACTCGGCTGCAGCTAACCACCTCTTTGTTGCTGTTAGGCTAGAAAATTGCTGTATTCTTGGAAATACTCAAGCACAGTTTTGTTAGTGCAGGATGAAGAGTGGAAGGACGCTGTCAGCTGATGATTTATAAAATCCAACCAGCTCAGCTGGTGCTCAAAAAGAAGCACAAAAGCATAAAAGAAGCTCATGTTATCCCAGGTGGTATCCCGGAGACAGGTATAGAGCAAAATGGTTTTAGACTCTTGAAGCTTCTGCAGACAGAGCAAATAACTTTTTCTGACTTTGTGAAATATATGTTGACATGAGAACTGTGTCTTTTAACCCTTCAGATACAGAAAAATACATTGGCGTTCAGATATTTGATTACTCATGTTTCTGAAATAATTAACAGCATTGCTGTGCCTATGCATAGTCGTGTTTTTCAACTTTACCTGTTTATCTAGTCATGCCTTCACTGCAGTCAATTCTGGACAGACTTCCTTGGTCCAGCAATTCCTGATTTCAGCTTGGGTAGAGTAGTGTTAAAATATTCTTGCTTTAAACAGGGGAAAAAATATTCGATATTATGTCTCTCTTGGTTTGCTTGTGGTATGCTAAAATGTTAATTTTTCATTTTACTCTTCCTCAAATAGGATCGTGAGGTTTTTTTAGTTAGAAAAATCTGTGTTAGGAAGAAGTGGATGTGTGTGTTAGAAGTGGATATTTGCCAAATTCTTCTTATACAATGTATAAAGTAAAAATAACAACAATCTATGCCATGTCATCAAAAATTGTAGGGTTTTATTTTATTAATACTTATGCCCTCGTGGATAAACCTGATTAGAATGAAGTGTGAGTTTTTGTGGAAGTAGTTTTAGTTATCAATCAAGTTAAATTTTTCCCAGCATTTTATTTAGTCTATCAATCATGTTTTTGAACTGAAAAGCTGACTGAATAATCAATACAGGCTAAATTCCTGTCTCATTTCTAGGAGCAATAAAGTTGAGAAGAAGCGAAGGCCAGTGCTATCTTCTTACTACTCCTTGGAGATCTCACTATCAAAGATGCCCTGTATCTAATACTTAATGAAATACCTGTTAATGTCCATATGGATCCTGTGGCATTTAGCACTCTAGATTTTATGTTGCCTGGTCTTGAAACCTTATGAAGTGTAATGTTCTTTAACCTTTCAAAACCATGCATGCATGTGATGTCAATGTTTCCTAACTAATTATGTTATTGTAAATCTGACTTCCATTAACAAAAGTCAAGGCTGCAATTCACTGCCTTGCAGAAAATAAAAGAAAAAAGGAAAAAGAAAAAAAGGCATATTTTACATCTTAACACTTTCTGTATTTTCTCTTTTAATTTCTATTACACTTTGATAAGTGAAAATTTATAATTTTAATGTATATTTATTTAAAATTCTTTGCTGAATCTTGAAATTTTGCTGTTATTTATCTTAACATTTAAACTTGTGTTAGCTTTTTAATTTTTTTATTTTTTTTACTATCATAGTTATACCAAAGCAGTACTTCTATCCCTTTCACTCTTGAGTTTTGTTTAATTCAAGCTCAAGGTAACCTATATGGTTAAAGATTTACCTGCTACCAGAAAACTGTAATTGTACAATTTAAATGTTGGCAACTTGCCTGTACTTACTAGTTCTTAGTTTTTTCACTATTCCTTTGACATGATAAACATATTTCTTTTTTTCTGTAGTGTTACAGTTTTTCTTTTCATGAATTACCCATCTGCACAACTGAATTAAAAGAACCCAGCCAAACACAAGTGGTGGACCTGGTGCTCATCAATGTGGGGAGATCATTAAAGGTTTTAAGGTTGGAGGCAGCCTGGGCTGCAGTGACTATGCCCTAGTTAAGTTTGTGATCTCAAGGAATGTGGGCCTGGCAAAGAGTGGGATCAGGACCCTGAACTTTAGGAGAGCAAACTTTAGGCTATCTAAGGACTTGTTGGCCAAGATCTCCTGGTGCTCCTTAGAGACAGAAATGTTGAGGACAGCTGGCTACTATTTAAGGATGCCTTTCTGAGACCTCAAGGGCTCTCTGTCCCTCTGAATGAGAAAGTAGGCAGGAGGAGCAGGAGACCAGCATGGCTAAACAAGGACCTGCTGGTCAAACTGAGGGAAAAGAAAGGCAAATACAAACTCTGGAAGCAAGGGTGTGTTGCCTGGAAAGAATACAGGGATGCTGTTTGGACTTGCAGAGATGGGATCAGGAAAGCCAAGGCGCAGATAGAACTGAACTTGGCCAGGGGTGTTAAAAACAACAGGAAGGGATTTTACAGGTAAATTGGCCAGAAGAGACAGGCCAAAGAAAGCATACCCCCCTTGGTAAATGAAAAAGGAGAATTGGCTGCAACTGATATGGAGAAGGGTGAGGTAATGAATGCGTTCTTTGCCTTGGACTTCTCTGGCAGACAGGATTCTCATAATTCTCAAGTCCCAGAACCTTGCATCCCTGAACCTCTAGGTGGGAACTGGGGGACTAAATCCCCACCAACTGTAAGGGAAGAGCAAGCCCAAGACCACCTCATGAGACTGAATGTCTACAAGTCCATGGGGCATCCCAGGGTCCTGAAGGAGCTGGCTGATGTGGTTGCTGAGCCGTTCTCCATCATATTTGAAAAGTCGTGGCTGTCAGGCGAGGTCCCTGGGGACTGGAAAAAAGGTCACATCACTCCCATTTATAAGAAAGGGAGCAAGGAAGACCCAGGGAATTACAGGCCGGTGAGCCTCACCTGTGTGCCTGAGAAGATCATGGAGCAGATCCTCCTGGATGACATGTCGGAGCACATGAGGGATGAGCGTGTGATCCGGGACAGCCAGCACGGCTTCACCAAGGGAAGGTCGTGCCTCACCAATCTGGTGACCTTCTATGATGGAGTGACAGCATCGGTAGATAAAGGGAAGGCAACTGATGTCATCTACCTGGACTTGTGCAAGGTCTTTGACACAGTGCCCCACCACATCCTTATCTCTAAATTGGAGAGAGGTGGATTTGATGAGTGGACCATCCAGTGGATAAGAAACTGGTTAACAGACTGTAGCCAAAGGGTGGTGATCAATGGGTCTATGTCCAGGTGGAGGCCGGTGACAAGCGGTGTCCCCTGGGGTCTGTCTTGGGACCGGTGCTCTTTAACATCTTTATCAATGACATTGATAATGGAGTTGAGTGCACCCTCAGCAAGTTTGTGGATGACACCAAGCTGAGTGGTGTGGGTGACACAACAGAAGGAAAGGAAGCCATCCAGAGGGATCTTGACAGGCTGGAAAGGTGGGACTGGGTGAACCTAATGAGGTTCAACACTGCCGAGTGTAAGGTGTTGCACTTGGGCCGGAAGAATCCCAGACACAGATACAGACTGGGAGAAGAGCTCCTTGAAAGTAGCCCTGATGAGAATGACTTGGGGATTCTGGTAGATGAGAAACTTAACATGAGCCATCAGTGTGCTCTTGCAGCTCGCAAGGCCAATGGTATCCTGGGCTCCATCAGAAGAGGAGTGGCCAGCAGGGACAGGGAGGGGATTGTCCCTCTCTACTCTGCCCTCATGAGTCCCCATCTGGAGTACTGTGTCCAGGTCTGGGGGCCACAATACAAGAAAGATGTGGAACTGTTGGAGAGGGTTCAGAGGAGGCCACAAAGATGATTAGAGGGCTGGAGCACCTCCCCTATGAAGAGAGGCAGAGGGAGCTGGGCTTGTTCAGCCTGGAGAAGAGAAGGCTGCGGGGGGACCTCATTGCAGCCTTCCAGTACCTGAAGGGAACATACAAACAGGAGGGGAACCAACTTTTTAAAAGGGTAGACACTGGCAGGACAAGGGGGAATGGACTAAAACTAAAGGAGGGAAGGTTTAGATTAGATATTAGGGGGAAGTTTTTTACAGAGAGAGTGGTGAGGTGCTGAAACAGGCTGCCCAGAGAGGTGGTGGATTCCCCGTCCCTGGAGGTGTTCAAGGCCAGGTTGGATGGGGCCCTGGGCAACCTTGCATAGATCCAGGCCTGGAAGTTGTTGGCCCTGCCTGTGTCAGGGGGGTTGGAGCTCTATGATCCTTGGGGTCCCTTCCAACCCATGCCATTCTATGATTCTATGATTCTATGTCTTTGGAAGCAGCTAGTCTCTCTTGAAGGGTCAGACATGGTCTGTTTGCATACTGAATACTGAAAGCAACATGGAAACAATCAGAGTCGCGCTATTGTTTCCAGTCAGCCATTTGAAAACACAGTCATTTCCAGCAGTTGTGGAATGGTATGCCTACACAGGAAATTTTTCAGTGTGGGAGCAAAGTACCTTATTGGTCCTAAGGATGGTCAGATGTTCATGGTGGTATGAAATCACAGACATGCTGTTAATTCATCTTCTTCTGTGGTACAGTAACTGCTTCCTTGGAGAAGTATGGATATTAGCTGTCAACATACTAAAAACCTTTATTAGCAATCACTGTGTCCTCATTAACTGCTTCTTTTAAATCTAATTAATCATTAAAAATCCAGTAATTTTATTATGAAATACTTAGCCAAGGTAATTTCTTTTCCTACTGAATATTATCTGGCTTTGGTATATTAAAGTATCTTTTTTTCTTCTATTTTTGCTTCCTTGATCTCTATCTTTCTGAATTATTTTTTCTTTGCTCCATACATAATCTCTTGCTCCTTTCTTTTTCACATGAAACATGGTGATTTTGACTAAAATCACAGCAATCACATTCTGTAGCAATGACTGATTTCTTTTCATTTGAGGCATGTTGGTGGAAACTGCTTGAAAGGGTTTATAGTCTTTCAGAAAACTAGAAATATGATTTTCTTTAACTTATGGCTGATATCACTGAATTTCCAGTGTAGTGCATAAGTTTGATAAAGACATGGAAAGCAAATTGTGGAATCACAGAATCCCATAACTTTAGGAGTTGGAAGGGACCTTGAAAGATCATTTAGTCCGACCTCACTGCCAGAGCAGAGCAGGATCACCTGGATTAAGTGATACAGGGATGCTTTCAGGAGGGTTTGAATGTCTCCAAAGGAGACTCCACACCCCTCCGGGCAGTCCGTTCCAGTGCTCTGTCACCCTCATAGTGAAAAGGTTTCTCTTTACATTCACATGGAACTTCCTATGCTCCAGCTTGCACCTGTTGCCCCTTGTCCTATTGCTGCCCATCACTGAGAGGAGCCTGGCTCTGTCCTCCTGATTCTCACCCTATACTTATTTATATACATTAATACGGTCACCCCTCAGTCTTCTCCAAGCTAAACAGACCCAGATCCCCCAGCCTCTCCTCATAAGGTAGGCGTTCCACTCCCTTAATCATCCTTGTGGCCCTGTGATGGACTCTTTCAAGGAGTTCTGTCTCCTTCTTGGGGCCCAGAACTAGGCACAATATTCCAGGTGCGGTCTCACTGGGGCAGAGTAGAGGGGTAGAAGGACCTCTCTACCAACTAACCATTCCCCTTCTAATACACCCCAGGATGCCATTTGCCTTCTTAGCCACGAAACCACATTGCTGGCTTATGGTCACCTTGCTGTCCACCAGGACCCCCAGGTCAGTCTCACCTATGCTGCTCTGCAACAGGCCAGTCCCCAACCTGGACTGTTACCTGGGGTTGTTCTTCCCCAGATGCAAGACCCTACACTCCCTCTTGATAAATCTCAAATATTTTTGTTATAGTTTTGTAACTAAATGGAAAAAGCAAAAAAAAAAAATTCTGCAGGGATGGATTCTACAACATGAGGAAAATATATTGCTTTGGAAAATATTTTTTTCTTTTTTCCTCCCTAGAAAGCTAAAAAAATAAGCATACTGGTATGGATCACTTTGCTTCACTGTACAGAGGAACAGATCAACTATTTTAAGGAAACAGAATATCTACTGAAATGATTGCCAGATTCCCTCAACAGTTGTCTTAAATTCTCATAATCTCTGTTTAATTATAGTCTGATAGATTTTATCCATAGCCATTTCTGCTTAACTTGTTGTTGAATTTATTAAGTTTATTGAAAAGGAGAAGCTAATGACAAAGGTTTCTCTAGTTATCATGGAAAATGGTAAAATGCAGCGAAAAATAGGAAAGTTGTTTTTTGTTCAGTGGCTGAGGTTTTTGGTTTTGTTTTTGTTTGATTGTTTGTTTCTTTTGTTTTTTGTTTTGGTCACTAAAAGGAAAGACTTTGGGAAGTAGGAACTCTGTGAAGCATCTGAATAAACACCAGATTAGCATATAAAAATGTTTTGCAAGTCCGCTGTGATTGTTACAAGGCTTAAATTAGTTTCAAATTTGACTGGATTTCTAATAAGTGGTAAAATAAGCAAATAAAAGTTCACGGACAAATTTGTGGGAATAAATTTGAGAACATTGTAATTCTTGATTTTTGTTATTTTAATTTTATTTTGAATTGTTTTCTGAATTGTATTTGTTACACAAATGCCCTTCCCCCAGAACAGGGACCCTTAGGAACATATCTTTATGGATGATTTGGATGAGGGAATTGAAAGCACCCTCAATAAGTTGGCAGATGACAAGAAGTTAGGGGAAGGGTTGATCTGCTGTAGGGGAAGAAGGCCCTCTAGAGGGACCTGGGCAGGATCAATGGACAGAGGCCAAAGGAACCAAGTTCAACATGGCAAAGTGCCAGGTCAAAACAACCCCAGGCAATTCTACAGGCTTGGGGCAGGGTGGCTGGAAAGCTGTACAGAGGAAAAGGATCTGGGGGTGTTGGTTGACACTGATGAACATGAGCCAGCACTGTGCCCAGGTAGCCAAGAAGGCCAGTGACATCCTGGCTTGTGTCAGGAATAGCATAGTCAGCAGGACAGGGAGGTGATCATCCCCCTGTTCTCAGCTCTGGTGAGGCCACACCTTGAGTGCTGTGTTCAGTTTTGCGTCCCTTACTACAAGAAAGACATTGAGGCCCGGGAGCGTGTCCAGAGAAGGGCAGTGATGCTGGTGAAGGGCTGGAACACAAGTCTTACAAGGAACAGCTGAGAGAACTGTGGTTGTTTATCCTGAAGAAGAGGAAAGTAAGGGGAAACCTTATTGCCCTGTACAACTACCTGAAACAAGGTTGTGGTGATCTGGGGGTCAGGTCTTCTTGCAGATAAGTAGCAATAGGACAAGAGGGAATGGCTGCAAGTGGCACAAGGGGCAGTTCAGGTTCGAAATTAGAAGAAATTTCTTCTCAGAATGAGTGGTTAGGCATTGGAATGATTGCCTAGGAGGTGGTGGAATCATTCCCTCAGGGTGTTTAAGGAAAAGTTGGAAGAGGTACTTAGGGACATGGTTTAGTTAGTAATATAGGTGGTAGGAGGGATGGTTGGACTAAATGATTGTGGAGGTCTTTTCCAACCTTAATGATTCTGTGATTCTATGATTCTGTGGGCATAGAAAAAAAAAAGACAAGTTCTTGCTAGGATTTTAGCAACAATTACAATTACAGATATTGAACAGTGAAAGTTGAGACTTTTTTTTCCTTTCACATTATATATATATCACAGTTTATTCAGTATGGATGTTGATACATGCATGCTGCATATTTCTAGATAAACAGTGTATTCATAAAAGTGCATCTTACAGACAAAGTTAAGGTTGAGAAAGTAGTTTTCTTTTAAACTACAAGATTAATTGATCAGAACACATGACCTAACAGTATTCCTTTAGGAAATACAAGATTTGCTATTTTATAACAGAAAAAATATCCTCAAGATACATAATTATCCCCAATGGGGGGCTGGACCCGATGATCTCTCGAGGTCCTTTCCAACCCCTATGATTCTATGATTCTATGAAAATTGTAGGAGGAGATCTGCACATTCATAGTATTTCTCCATTCATTTTATGCTTGGTAGATTCACAGAAGAAGAGACTCTTTATTTCTACAGCACTTTTACTAGAATTTTGCTGAGTCTCTAACCCCATTTCATCTGTAATATGTGTTTTTTTCTTTCCTAAATCCTACTTTTCTCTGAATCAGTTAGGAAAATTTAGGTGTTAAGGGAATAAATCCGAATATATTTAAAGCTCAATTGATCTTTGTGATTTTTTTTAATTAAATTCTGAGTTTAAAGAAAGTTCACACAAGGAAGTTGCACACAGAAATTTTGTGTGACATTCAAACTATTTGTACTTACCCAGAAGCCAGGCACCAAATAATTGTACTTGGTTTTAAATTCTTGTGGCTTCATGCAATCAGCTTTTCTGAGCTTATAACTATAGCCATCAATTTCTGCTGAGACTGAAGACTACCTTTTCACTGGACATGTGCTTGGTGAGAATGATGTTACACTAAGCCTACCTGAAATCTGTTGGTGGGGGAAGCAGAGAGTACCGAAGGGGTCAGAATATACTCCTGTGCGCCCCCTCACACAGCAACTGGCTATTTTGTGAGGTGTCTTTATGTATCATCACTGATTGTGGCATGTAGCTACCAGCTGTTGAGGTTAGCTGTCGGATGTGAAGCCCTGTAAGGTACTCCGTGGATCTTCAAGAGGCGGTTAATTACACCTCATCCTTTGTATGGCAGTAACAGACAGGCTGTATCTGCAAGTCAGATAGCTCTGCTTCTACTAGCTACTGCCATTTAGACACTTTGAAATGCTCACTTGTTTTGGGGTTTTTTTTGCATGTAGAAAAGGAGCAAAAGCTACTGGGAAGCTTACATGGTAACAGACGCTTTCCTTCTCTTTCTGTAATATCAGTAGAAAACAATAGTGAACTTTTGCCATCTTATGCAGTATTTTTTTCTTTTATCTTTTGGGCTCAAGCCATTTGCTTGGGTTTTCTGGTTAGGAACAAGAAGCTTAGTAGCTCCTGAATCCCAGAACCAATTCTCTTTATATTGCAGGAATAGTGTAAAACAGATCCATTTCTATGATTGTGGTATCTGGGAACTGGTAGATTATAAAGTCACTTCATTGCCTCCTTTTACCTTATTGCCCACTTACATAATGACACAAATGAAATGGAAGGAATGAGGACAGAGCTGTGATATCTTGGGCTACATATGATCTCCTTTTCCCACTTTCCTATTTATACTGTGAGGCAGCTGATACTGTGTTTAAAAATCCTAGGGGACAGAAGAAGCTGAATGTTATTAATTCCTAACTGTTGGGTTTTTTCCCTCCAGAGAACATATGCACATTTACTGTAATCTCTCTGGAGGATAATGTTATCTACAGAATTCAATTAAGATGGCAGTGAATAAGAATTAGATAATAGTCTTTAAATTACCCTTAGTGCTGTCCACTGTGTTCTATACTGTAGAAAGCAAACTGACCAGCATTGTGTGTAATCTTCTAGTCACTATATAGAATAGTCTGCAGTTTTCAAAACGATGTTATTTGACTCCAACTGAACCCAGTTGGTTTCCTCATTATTCTTCTTGCTTAATGGAAAAAATCTTTTCTATATTATGAACACTAAAAATACAAAGTTTAGAAATCATCACAACCAGAACTACATGCAGACATGCGGTTAAATAGGACCTTCAATGTAGGAAATATTTCTCTTAACTCTTGTCTGATGTGTAAGATTTGGTACATTGATGTGGAACTGGCACATTTATGAGATTCCATCATGCCATAGCTGCCAACTTTGGCTGTCTGGCTGTTGACAGATTGCATAGAGAGACGGGTTTTTAATGCATTTGCTGCACCTGCCACTGATATATTGCTGGTCATTTTACTGATATGGTCTCATTCTTTCAGCACAGCTCACCTTTTCTAGTTTCACTGGTCATTCCTTTATATATTAGTCCTTTTTCCAGAAGGCAGTTCTTCATTTTTCACTGTTGTATTTCTGTATTGGGAACTTGCTTTGGAGAAACACAATTAAATTATATGGCCTATCCGGAAGATTTCCATAGTGAGAGTTAAGACTCTCATTTATATGAGAAACCACAAATAAAAGATATAGGTGGAAGAGAAATATGAAAAAAACCCCAGATTTTGCTTTGATTGCAGATCTAAAAGCCCCAGACTATTTCTGAGTCCTGCATGTCCTCACTTTGAATTTGTAACCACGACCTTCGAGTTCCGTGCCCTTCACATCTGACTTTCACTAGAAACGCCTTTAAGTTCTGTGTCAGTGTTTAACACATGGCAATACTGTGAAAAGTGATTATAAAAGAGAGACTTTATTATTCAACAAATACGTCCTTTTGTGTATTCAGTGACATGTCTGCTGACTTCAGTTATAAAAGAAAGATATACTGCATTTTCTCTACCTAACAAGGTAAAAGTGAGCACAGCCAGGAGAAAATAAGTTGGATTCTTGCCCATCTTGTATACCACCACCGATTTAGTGTTTGTGGGTTTCCATCAATTATGCCTATGCTCTGAAGACCAAAGCTGTTGCTTGTATGTCAGCAAGGCCAGTGCTTGCATACACTCAGGGTATGACTGGGAGTTTAAGCTGTCCTGCAGGCAGATGATGTGAGCAGCCAGAAACGAGACCTGGTTAGAAGGGAAAATTACTGAATGGAAGAAAAAGTCTGCTGAAATACTGACTGAGAAACTGACAGAGAAAATGCCTGCCAGCTTGGGAACTATCAACCTGGGAACTAAGCCTGTGAAGCATCCCTGAGAAGTGCAGCTGTCATTTTTAAAGTCCAGCTGGGCACCAGGAAACCGGACATATCCTGAGACACAACTGATGAGCATAAAACCAAGGAACTGTAATGACTACTTATCACATGAAAATGTGGAAAAACCTGAGAAAGTAACTGGTAGCTACCCTTTGCTGTTTTAACTGCAAGAGCAGGAGAACAGTCTGAAAAATTCAAAACTGGTCTGTGAGGACAGGAAATATCATTATCTACTGGTTGTCCCAATTGAAATTATCAACAACTATTGGATGCTTAAAATGATGGTGTCCTACACCCTCTTACATCCCTATGACATAAAAATGATTTAATTTTTATTAGAAGTGAAGCTTTCTCTCTGGAGCTTCTCATAGTGCACTCACTTCTCCTAGACAGAGAGCTCTAGCTCTCTGCATCACCTTTCTATGAGAATTTGACCCCTTGATAGGGGTCCCTGGCTGACTCCAAACTCTGTAATGAGTCTCTTGAACTGAGACTTTGCTATTTATTTGCTCCCCTCTGGACCCACTTCTGGGGTCAGATTGGTCTGTCCTCCACTCTGAGATGCTTCAGCCCTAGAATCTGTTTACTGTGCTTGGTACCATATATATATATATATATATATATACACATATATATAGACATACACATACACATCATTCATCATGAGTGTATCTGCTGTTGTATTATTGATAACTTTACTGGTGATAAGTTTGTAGCAATCTCTACTGTTATATGTATACTTGCTGCTCCTGTTATTGAGTGCTGCTATTACTGACTATCACTATATTGATTGCTCATAAAAATTTGTAATAGCTTGATGTATATATGTGTGTGTGGTGTACACACACACATGCACGTGTGCACACACACACACACACACCCCCACCCCCACACACCCACACCCACCCACACCCTTTGCTAATCAAAGGTACACTAGCCAGTGGTGGTTTCTGTGCTAGTTTGTAGTGAAGTAAAGAAACTGAGAGGATAAAGCCTGTCTTCTTGTACCTTATGTAACCCAACAAACCTGTGATCACTAAGTCTGTGCACCCTGCAAGCCTTTTGGTTATAAGGGGAGGCAGTCTGCTTTATGTAGGACAGTGATGCCCATGCTAGGAAAGATTCAGTTTAGCAGGTTGACTTTATAGAGCTATTAGGAATAGAAGTATTTATTAACTTAAAATATTATTTTTTTGTGGAAATTAAAATGAATGAACATGCAGATATAGAACCCCCAAGGTAATTTTTACAGTTCTCTCAGAACATAGGCTGATTTCCTAGGAACTCAGATAGAAATACATGCTATTTTGCCATGCCTTAGAAAAATTCTTTAGATTTTGCCACAAAGTCAAGCTAAACAATAATTTCTTTTACAGGATGAGAAGGTTCAGATTTCAACCTTTTTTCCCTCCTTTCTATCATTTTAGTATTTGAAAATAAAAATAATTCACTTGAATTAAGAAATTTGTCATATAATCTAGGTTTATCTGTAATCTAGGGTAATTTATCATGTAGAACCAGCCTGAGACCTCATAATTTCCTGACCCTAATCTTGCAAATGTTAGACAGGATTTAAGCTCTGTGTCTCAACTGCATGTGCTAGATAGAAAGGTAAAGAGTATTAAAAATAGCACTTGACTTGCAAGTGAAATAATGTAAAAGCTCATGTGTGCCCTTCTAGAAAACTTCTTAAGTTCATATTCCTGTTTAATGCATTTTGGTTTTTTGAAGGAGTGATATTTAATTCAATATTTTGTATATGGTAACATAATGTTAATTGGTAATATAATATAAAGTCACTTTCAATGAACATTGAAAACTGAACTGAGCGCTAGGTAATCAGCATATAGAAATCTTAGTAGTTTTATTTATATATATTTTTTGGCTAAAGTTTGCCTCCAGCCAGAGTCAAACTGCCACAGTCCCTTTTGGTGTCAACTGTGGGGCTTGAGGAGTTTGAGACAGTAATTGGAAGATGGAATGGGCAAGACAGACTGAACATAGCCAGGGAGTGTAAAGTTGTGGGTTTGTGTGACAAGGTTAGAGGAGGGGGGGCAGGCTGCAGGGGTGGCTTCTGCAAGAAGCAGCTAGAAGCTTCCCCTAGGTCAAACAGAGTAAATACCAGCTGGGCTCAAGGCTGGACCCAGCGTTGACTAAAGCTGAGCCCATCAGCGGTGGACGCAGCGCCTCTGGAAATCACATTTAAGAGGAAAAGAAAATGCAAGCAGGCACTTTTTGACACCAGAAAAGGGAGTGAGAAGGTGTCAGAAAGTTTCCCCTGCAGCCTATGGAGAAGACCATGGTGGAGCAGGTTGAGTCATATGGAAGATGGAGCAGGGTGTCCTACATCTTTAGGATACTTACATTGATAAAACATGCATATGGCAATGCTCTCCTGCATACGTAAGTTTGTGTAAGTGTAATGCACAGTAATTTTAATAAGCTAGCCTAATTAAGTCTGATATGAATTTGTAAATTATATTTTTGTAAATCATAAAACCACAAATTCATATCATCACAGAATCATAAAATTATTTGAGTTGGAAGGGACCTCAAAGATCATCTAGTTTTAATGCTCTATCTTACTCAGGGACATGCTCCACTAGACCGGGTTGCCCAAGTCCCCATCTAACCTGGTCTTGAACACTGCCAAGGAGGGGGTTGCTACAACCTCTCTGGGAAACCTGTTCCAGTTTCTCACCACACTCATGGTACAGAATTTATTCCTAATATCTAATCTAATTCTACCCACTTTCATTTCCCATTGTTAGACTCCCGTATAAATGGTTCCTTTCCAGCTTACATGTAGGCCCCTTTTTGGTTTCTGGAAGGTTGCTGTCTAAGGTGTCCCTGGAGCCTTCTCCAGGCTGAAAAAGCTCAACTCTTTTAGTCTGAAGAAGTCTCTGATCATCTTCATGGCCCTCCTCTGAACTCATTCAAGTAGCTCCATGCCTTTTTTGTACTGGGCATCCAAGAGCTGGACACAGTACTCCAGGTGGGGTCTCATGAGATCAGAGTAGATGGAATCACATTCCTCAATCTGCTGGTCACACTTCCTTTGATGCAGCACAGGGTATGGTTGGCTTTCTGGGCTGAAAGTTTGCATTGCTGGCTCATGTTAGCTTCTCAACAATCAACACCTGGATTTTAAATCCACATGGATAGTTAGCTTATCCAAAAGAGATTAATTTCTCTGACCACTTCAAGGTCTGTTCACTACTTTTTCTGCTGGTGCACTCTAGAATTATACATTTCATTGTTTAATTTACTGTGCTTTCCTTTATTTACAAGCAAATGAAAATTGAGACAGGCATGCATCTAAAAGTTTATTGGCTGTTTTATTGTATCCCCTTGTGAGCAAAGCCTCTGTCATTGAAACTGATCATTCTCAATGTGAGAAACATGCTTTCTGCAGCCCTTGACCTAGATTTCCTTTTGATGGCTTTCAACATCTAAAAGTTTTCATACAAATGTCTTATCCATTATTTTATTCTTAATATCTGACTCTCCATTTTTGTTACTGAGCATAGGATTTGCTTTTCCTAAAATAAAAGGGTCCTAATTGTTATATAAATAAACTTGCATTTCTCAGTGCAGATGTATTGTTTTTGATTGTAGATATTATGTACAATTTCTGTAATGTATTTTCCACTTACTCAAAGACCCCAAAACACCCTCAATATTCAATTTCTTCCCTGATCTCAAATGTAATATGAATTAAAAATAAGTGCACATAGGAAAATAATTTTTGTGAAAATCTGAGACATGTGCTCTTTTGTCTTGACTATTTGAAATCACATTCTTTGAATAAAACAATAAATTTTTGAATGAAAAAACTTTCTATTTGAAAGCAATTTCTACTTAGTGAGCATTAAAACTGGTACTAAAGCAAACCATATAAATTTTATAAGACATGTTCTGCATATCACAGCAAATTTTTGTGGCTACTGTGTGGTGTGTATTCAGGGTTATTTGTGTTGGAGTTACACATGTTCAAAGACAAACATTTGGAACAGAATTTAGGACTTCTAAATCTGACATTGTTTGGAAGAGATAAATACTCCTTCCAGTCCAAAACAGAAGATGGCTTTATCTATAACGTTAGTGATTCTCCCCACTGTTCTCAGAAATATAATCCATCACATATCTGGGAAAGAAGCATCTCAGTTTAATTTAGCACTCCTCTATGGCTAATCAGGGCACCTATTACTGTTTTTGTCTGTGTGACTAATATTTCCCAACGTGGAAAAATGATGTTTCAGAGTGGCTGAAACATGGGAATTCAGGTCAGTAGTCTGAAGGCAAGATGGCAAAACATCTTAAACTATTAAAACAAGTCTTCCTTTGAAGATCCCCAGTCTCCTTTCTCTTATGGAATTTCAGAATCTTAATTGACTTTTGATGATGGAACTTTCAGACTCAATGCACACGTAAATAATGCATTGCAAATGTATGGTGGTTTAACCCTGCCTGGAGGACAGGTGTCCACCAAAGTCACTCTATCATTCCCTCTCCTCAGCAGAAAGAGGAGAAAATATATAATGAGAGGCTTATGGGTCAAGGTAAGGACAGGGAGAGAGCACTCAGTAATTAATGTCACAGGCAAAAGAGACTCAATAAAGAATAAAATTAATCTAATTTATTAATTAAAACAGGTTAATGAGAAATAAAACCAAATCTCCCACCACCTCTCCCCACCACCCCTTCTTCCTGGACTCCATGTATTCCTTATTTCTCTTCCTCCTCCCTCAGCAGCAGCACAGGGGGTGGAGGATTGGGGTGAGTTCATCTCATGCCTCTGCTGCTCTTTCCTTGTCAGGAGGAGGTTTTCTTCAGCTCCAGTGTGGCACCCCTCTCACAGGAGACAGTCCTACAAGAACTTCTCCAACATGAGTCCTTCCCATGGGATACAGCTCCTCATGAACTGGCCCAGCATGGATCTCTTCCATGGGCTGCAGACTTTCAGACCAGATTGCTCCAGCACAGGGTCACAGATCCTTCCAGCAGATCTGCTCCAGCATGGGCTCCAGGACTGCAGGTCCGCCCAGGAGCTTGCTTGTGTGAGGGTTTCCCACCACGTCAGATCCTCCTTTGAGTGTCTCCACCTGCTCTTCCATGGGGTCCTCCACAGAATGCAGGTTGAAACTCTGCTCCCCATCACCATCCATAGGCTGCATGGGGACAGTGTGTACCACCACAGTCTTCTTCAGGATCTGCAGGGGAATTTTTCCTATGGTGCCTAGAGCACCTCCGTCTCCTCCTTCTTTACTGACCTTGTTGTATGCAAAGATTGTCAGATGTTTTTGCTCCTTTCTCTCGCCACAGGAAAAACCCCTGCTGCTCTTTTTTTTTTTTTCCTTCTAAAATATATTATCCCAGAGCTGCTACCACTGTCACTGGCTCAGCCTTGGTCAGCTGTGGGACCATCTTAGAGTTGGACGGCATTGGGTCTGTTGGACCTGGAGGAAGCTTTCAGCAGCTTCTTGAAGAAGCCACCCCTGCAGCCCCCTCCCACCCCACTACCAAAATGTTTCCACACAAACCCCAAGAAAAGATGAATTTACTAATGCAGCTGCTTCTAATGGGTTTCCTTGTACTACAGATTAACAAAATTATGGTAAAATAAATTATTTGCATACAGGTTAAAGCATTGGCAGGAAAGCCAATTGAAAACACAAGGCTGAGGTTCTCTGTCTGAGCATAATGAAAGAGGAAGGGATCTTGCAGTCTGGTAGTTAACTAAAATGACTTTACTCCATGAAAATACCATTTATTTTAGCCAAATGTGTGAACTGCAGAGGCAGTGAAATAACAACAGAAAGGTTCTGTAAGATTTTTGAAGGACTTACTTTTTAAGCATCCATTACATTCAGCAGGTTTATGTGATATGATGACAGCGTGAATAGCTGTGAAGCTTTCTTAATATTTTAATGCATCTTCTTTGTATGAATACTGTCATAATTTTAAACTTTTAAAATGCCTTTCCGTCATGTATTTGTCAATTACTGACACTTAGGATATCAGACCAGCTCTTGCATCCGACTGCTGATGTAGATTTAAGCTTTTAGTGTAACTGATGCAAATAAAATATTTCTCATGGTCTGAAGATGGTTCATCATCAGTAACCGAACAATAAAACTCAATGTTGTATATTTTCTCAGTCCTCCTTGTGTCAAGACCGATGCAAACCAATTCAGTCTAAGATCTGTAGTCTGTGAAATTAAACATTTGTAAATCACTGGTACATATTCGTTCATATTTTGCAAAAAGATAATTTAATTCTAGAAAATTGCCTTCATATTCTATTGCATTTCTTGTAGTGATCTCTAATGGCCAGATCTTGATGAACTGGTTAAAGCAATAATTCATTTGCTTTTTTGGCATGTTTCATGTTTTTCAGAACAATTTGGTTTTCTTTGAGAACATGAAATGTGCTATGAATATATTTGGGTTGTTTCCTCTTTAGCATTTCACCCACTATCTCACATTTATGGCTGTGTTTCTTATGGTATATCAATAAAAGTTGACTTTCAAGTGTGAATCTTCGTTTCATAAAACTTTCAGAAAAGTTAGGATGTTATAGCACATATCTTAGAAGAGCAGGAAAATAGATAAGTTTTGCTTGGTTTAGATTTCCAGACGCATTGTTGCTGTCCATATTTTCTAGCTTGACTAACTTCCTACACAGAAATTCATACCTTCAGAAATTTACAAAATATTTTTATAATTGGAAATGTATTTGAGACATATCAGTTTAATCTTGATAGATTGATGTGGTTGACCCAGCAACAGAAAAGGAGTAAGTGCCTATTCAGCCTATTTAAGACTTTAAAAAAATTTGTTCTAATTAAAGATTTAAACAGTTGATTAACAAAAGTCTTAGTGAAAGGGTTTTCACCCATTTAAAATTAAAAAGAGTGTTGAAGTAAGAAACTTTACCTAAAATTGAATTCTAGTACTTTCAAAATGAAAAATTTCAACTTTATTTTCCCCAAATATTCTGTTTTGTTCCCCTTGCTTTTTCTTTTCACTATTATTTTACAACCCAAAGTAGAATAATACTTATTTTGACAGGTATATACATATTCTATATGGTTGACAACAACAGAAAAATGTTAAAATCAAAGAAAACTCCACCCAGTATACCCACTGAAACTTTAAGTGCCCAATTTGAGATTCAGCCTTGATGTCCTCTTTCATAGGAGGAGGTTGTGAAGGAATGTGATGAAATCTAAAATAATCTGAGAGCGTGAGGATCTTGTAACTTAGAGGTGAGGAAAGGTGTCTAAATCAGAAGGTGGAAGGACTTTGAGAGACTGAAGAGTCTGGACACAAAGTTGCATACTTTAAAAAAAAAAACTATAAAGTGAAAGCTGTATATTGGAAAGATCTTCATTTAAAAAAGTAAATCATGTCATTTTTGATGCATTGTCCTCAGTTACTTAGGTTTACTTTTCAACTCTACTTCCTCAGACCTCTGGATTTAGGTGTTTTACGTGCAGCTAAGTTATTGGTCTCACTGAGCAAGGCTTTGACAACTCTGGATTTGTTTGAAAAGACAACATAAAGAAAAGGTGCTCATGAAGATATCAGCTGGAAGTTTAGAATCCTGTTTTGAACTTTAGAGTGTGTGCATACTGAAAACATCCTTGTTATGGCCATTATTGGAGAAGAGAACAATAGCTATACTCCTTCAAAGCGATATTTAAACAATGGAAAATGATGGCCAAATACACTAGCCTGCAAGTGTCTAGTATGCTCCCAGTGCTACAAGAATAAAATAATTTTATATTCTAAAAGCAACTATGGCTTGTTATAGACAAAGATATATATAGTCAAAATAGTCTGGTTTCAGATTAAAAAAAAAAGAAAAAAGAAATGATTTGAATAGCAAATACGGAAGAAGGAGACAGGAGATGCCTGTTCACAGAAGAGGAGATTAGGTTCATAGAGCTCAGTTTTTAGTAAATGTAAACACTGTAAAAATTTTGTTTGTTATAAAGATAGGCATGTTACTATGGTGACAACTGCATGATTCAAAATTGCATATGTTCTGATACTTGAATAATCCCTTGGTGAGTAAGCAGGATGCATGCATTTACCATCATTTATAAAACCAACCTCTGCAAGGCATGAGATTTTGCATACTAATTGATGTTAAAGAATTTCCTGATGAATAAATCATTTAAAAATATTTATTTTTGGATAATTTATTTTTTATTTTTTAATTTATTAGTTTTGCAGTAGTCCAAATATAACACTTTTTTTTTTAAGGGAGTATTTATGTCATTCCAGTAACCTGGCCATTTTACAAAGCCATAAATACATATTGGCTTGGTATGTCTACTGAGCCTAAGATTTTTTAAATTATGTACCAGGCTAAGAAAATTTGCTTCAGAAAAAGGGAAAATCCTCTCCATCGGTATTCAAATGTCTATATGCAATTAAAATCCTTATAAAAAATCAGTAGCAATCTGTCTTTTAATTTGTTTTTTACCATACATGTTTTAATTTTTCTTGCAATAATGCTATCTGCTCGAGTTAAATTTTGATAAACTGACATTAGGATTAATACCTATTTCTGAAACAGCAATTATTTTCTTTAAAACAGGAAATACATTGCACTGCATTCTTAGGAAGCTACGAGGGCCTTGTCTTACGCCAAACCTATTTCACACTGCCACAATGTAGTCTATTTGCCTTCAGCTCTGAGGCTTATAGGGCAAGAAATTATTAGAATAATCCAATAGATATTCCAGTGTGTAAAAATATAATATAATATGTGGCAGTATCTGATAACATTCCATTCATTTTTTTACTTTAAAACATGAATCATCTTTGAGGGGAGAATGCTCACAAGAGACTGCATTTCCGTCAGGAGATAAGAAGTGTGTGAAAAACTCATATAATAGCAGTTATTATCTAAAGATTTTATACTGAGTCGTGCAAATAGTAGTTACTTATTATCATGACAAATAAAGATGTCATGGTGTAAATCATTGCTGGACTGTAGTAATCTGTCAGTAATAACCATCCAGTTCCTCCAAAACCAACCCAGAAATACGTCAACTCTCATTTTTTTGTGGCATTGAAGAGTATCAGACTTTCCTTCAAAATACCATTCCCCAAATTCAGTCAAAAAAATGGGCCCTTCATAATTTATTGCATATATAAGATAAGCTATTAACAGTTCAGTGGTTTATGATGCATCAGATACTGATGTGTTACATATTTGATGTCTGAATTGATGAAAGTGAGTATGATGAAATTAATATGAAAAATCGAAGAAATTTTTCTTCATGATCATATCTTTATATATACAGAGTGAAAAGTATGCATGCTAGGCATCTGAAAGTTAATCCAATATAACTGACATCTGTGTACTAGAAAAAAACATTGTTTGCTCGTAAGGCCAATGGTATCCTGGGCTCCATCAGGAGAGGAGTGGCCAGCAGGGACAGGGAGGTGATTGTCCCTCTCTACTCTGCCCTCGTGAGGCCCCAGCTGGAGTACTGTGTCCAGATCTGGGGCCCCCAATACAAGAAGGATGTGGAACTGTTGGAGAGGGTTCAGAGGAGGCCATGAAGATGATTAGAGGGCTGGAGCACCTGCCCTATGAAGAGAGGCAGAGGGAGCTGGGCTTGTTCAGCCTGGAGAAGAGAAGGCTGCGGGGGGACCTCATTGCAGCCTTCCAGTACCTGAAGGGAGCTTATAAGCAGGAGGGGATTCGACTTTTTAAAAGAGCAGATAATGGCAGGACAAGGGGGAATGAACTAAAGCTAAAGGAGGGAAGGTTTAGATTAGATATTAGTGGGAAGTTTTTTAAAGAGAGAGTGGTGAGGAGCTGGAACAGGCTGCCCAGAGAGGTGGTGGATGCCCCATCCCTGGAAGTGTTCAAGGCCAGGTTGGATGGGGCCCTGGGCAGCCTTGTGTAGATCCAGGCCTGGAAGTTGTTGGCCCTGCCTGTGTCAGGGGGGTTGGAGCTCTATGATCCTTGGGGTCCCTTCCAACCCAGACCATTCTATGATTCTATGACTCATTTTATGATTTATGTAATTTTGTATAATTTTTTTTCATCATTAGACTTCTGTGGTTTGTGTGTTCTCAGGTTCCATGTCTAAAAACCTGTATTATCATATGAATGATTGCTGTGAAGTATCATTATTTCTGCTACTTTTCTTTTTTTTTTCATTTGCATAACTTAGAATATGTGGCTATGGTAAAAAGTATTGTATTATTGAGAATATTTTAATAATTTTAATGAAGATTACCTGGAACTGTAAACCTGACAAAAGATGAAGTTACTGCCATGGCTTAGAAATTTTGATATAAAGACTATTAGCTACAATGTAACCATACTGGAAAAACATCCTGTCTGGAGGTGGGAAAACTAAGTATAAATTTTCTCTCAAGGAATTGCCTAAACAGAGACATGACTTCAATAAATACTAATTTCTGTACAAAAATCACAGAAGAGACTGAGTAGGATATTCAGATTATTTGGCCTCGTATTAAGGTGCCACTGTGTTTCAATATGTTTCTTTAGTGGCACTGTGGAATAAACAGACTCTATTGTGTAAAACTAATGTATACTTTGTCCAGAAGACTTTATTTTTTCACTGGTGGCAGCCACAATAAATTAAATTGCCTTCTGTCTATTTTTACTTGCTAACATTTATAATCAGTATATCTCCTGGGTAACGAAAAGAAAACTTTTTAGTATAGAAAGTGTTTCTCCTGATTAAAACACAGTTAAGATATTGTGTTAAGTGAGTGAAAATTGAGAATCTTTAGGTAATAAAGTATATCATGTCAAACTGAGTGGTTGTAAAACGTTTTGGACTGCTTAAATTAAAAATAGTAAAAATTTTTTTTTCCAGGGAGCCATCCATGAGGAAGCAAATGCTAATGCAAAAGTCAGAAAGACTTGGTGATCATGTACAGATATTGATGCAAATGAAAGATGTATAGAAATATTTCGTCATTCCGACGCCAGTCCATATGCCATGTAGGAACATAGGACATGTTATTGAACCTAATCCTCTTCAGATGCTTACAAATGTAAGCAAACAGATGAGTCATCCATCTTTTTGTTAATATGTGATGGTCTACTGAAAGTTAAAACACGATACACTTCTTAGAAAGACTACTTGTGCATTCCTTGTAGAGGTCAGGGACCTATTGAACAGAAGCATTCTTGGAGCACCATAGAGAAATGTGTACTTTCAGGCCAGTTGATGGAACAAGAGGTGAGGGAAAAACAAGTGGAAATCAAGGTTTATTCTTGGCCTATGGAACTGTAGGCTCTGAGCTGAGGAGCTGAAATTTGTTGCTACTGCAGATGTGATGAGTAGGAATCTATCACGAGTGCTTAATTGGTATTTTCTAGAAATTTTGGAAGAGATAATATTTTAAGTAAAATTCTACAGTTTTCATGAAGAATCTGGAAGACTGGCATAGGTTGTCCAGAGACTATAGAGTCTGCATCTTTGGGGTTACTTAAAAGCTCTCTGGACATGGTCCTGGGCAACCTGCTCTAGGTGATCCTGCTTTAGCGGTGAGCTTGGATTACATGACCTCCAGAGGTCCTTTCCAACCTCAACCATTCTGTGATGTCAAGCATGTCATTAAAAATTGCTGTAAAAATATGAAGATAAATTACTGAATATATTGTTCCTTTTTTAATAAATCAAGTAGTTTTATAACCCACTGTAACCATAATAACATTCCTTTGTGGGTAAAGTCAATAATTTAAATATGTTGTTGGTTATTTTTCAAATGTCCTTCCTCAAGGACATTGTATTTCTGATTCTGCTTGTTTCAGCTGTCACCACAGCAGACCCACCACAGGACTCACTCTGTTGACCCCATCAGTCAAGCATGTGATGTTCCTGTGAAAACACATTTAAGACATGGTGATAAAGGCTGAGGCAAAGGACCAGTAAGACCAGAGTAGAGGAGGTGTTTCATAGTGGAGCTGGCACATCTGCAGGGACTGTGGCCTGTAGGGGACTCACATTGGATTAGGGGAAATGAATGAGAAGGACGGAGCAGCGGGAATAGGACTGAGAAGCAAGGAATGGCAGAGAGAAACTACCGTGCCCTAACCTCAGCCGCCTTTGCTGTCAGTCACCTCACTGAAGGGTCTGAGCATAACTTGAAGAGATAACTGGGAATGTGAGGGCTGGAGATGGCGGGATGGGAGGTGAGGGGGAAGGTGTCTGGAGGAAAGCGGAGCTTGGAAAAGCAGAGAAAAGTTGTCTTTCTTGGGTGTTTAAAAGTTGTCTTTTTTGTTTCTCAATACCCAATTTAGTAATTAAATGTTTTAATTAAGTTAAATTTGCAAAGTTGAGTCTGCTTTGCTGTGACAGTAAAACCCATGAGGTATTTTGCTCCTGTTCTATTTTTTTCCTTTCCTGTTTGGGGGAGTGAGCAAGAAGCTATGTGGGTGCTTGGCTGCTACCTGGGACCAGCCCACTACAATGTCATAGGTTGGCACTGAATTTGCAGCCTTTTTTTTTTTTTTTGTCATATGTTGCTGATCTCTCAGTTTTTATACAGATGCAAAATTAAAGCTTTCAATGGAAATGATTAAAAAATAATATGCAGAAAAAAAAGAAGATAGTATTAAAAATAACTAGGATGTCTGAGAACCAATTTTCCACGTTTTCTTCAGGATCAGGATGCTGTGTTATGATGATTTTCAAAACAAGAAAAACCCTTCTTTTATTAATTGGAAAATCAGTTAATTGAGAACTATTAAAGACAATGCTACTGTCCAAAGGACTGGAGTCTGGAAAAAATAATCTTGTCCTGTTCTAGTAATCTTCAGCCATCCACTTTTTAAGACAGGGGCTAGGTAAGTCTGACCCAGTACAGTTGTTCTAACTTATCTTTTTCAAGAACACAGTAGAGGTAATACACTTTACCATAGGCTTGTTTTTACAGTAGTGACACTAGATAAAGAAAACAAATTTATATTATGTTAGGTCAAACATAACAGAACCAAAGAAGGAAAGTATGAAGTCTCAGGCAAGTATCTTTTTCCCCATTTTCTAATTCTTTTCTAGGGATTTGCTTTAACTGTTCCAGTGAAAGTTAGGTTGAACACTAGAAAAATAATGTGTAGTGGAATTCTTTGTTTTATTGCCCCTCCCAAGATACAGGATGCTATTTACCTCTCTACACCATGTTACAGCTGTCCAGAGTTTCAGCACTTGCATTCAGGAAGGTCCTGGAGCTGCTGAGCCACCCCTTGTCAATAATTTGATTTCATTAAAGCATTTGACACTGTCTCCCACAGCATCCTGATGGCTAAACTGAGGAAGTGTGGTCTGGAACATCAGGAATTGATTGTGAACTGGTTGAAGGAAAGAAGTCAGAGAGTTGTGGTGAGTGGGACAGTGGAGTCCCTCAGTGGTCAGTACTGGCACCAGTACTACTCAATACATTTCATCAGTGACCTGGATGTGGGAACAAAGTGATGACACAAAACTGTGAGGAGTGGCTGGCATACCAGAAGGCACACCAGCAAGGCCTAGACAGGCTGGAGAGCTGTGTGGAGAGAAATTTAATTTTCTTCCAACCCCTAACATTCTGTGATTATGTGTAATTTGGCGAAAAGGGGCTGAGATTTGACATAGCATCTGGAGCTCATTCCCATCCTCTACTGCCTTCTCCCTCCCCTAGCCCTTGACACAGAGGAAGAGCTAAGCTGTAGCGGAGGGAGAGATAGGGAGATGCTGTTGAAGCTGTAAAGGGCTACTTTAGGTACCATATCTCATTGAGAATACATGCTGAGATACAAATTGCACAGCATTTCCTCTTGAGTGTCAACCATGAAACTGCATCTTCCTACGTACTGTAGCCCTTCTGTAAGTATACTCAAACTAATAAGATAATAAGAAGTAAAATGTGGTTCAGCTTCCATTAAATACTTAGAAAAAGTTTATTTTTAAGTTCCATCTGAATCCTATGATTGAGAAGAGTACACCCTTTACTTTAAAATTGCATTGTCTTAAATATATTTCTCTGTTTGGTATTGATTCCACATAAATAACACTATTGAAATCAATGTAAATGTGATTAAACAGAATTTTATTAACTTCAGCGAGGCACCAAATTGAATTTTATTCTTAGATGTCCTTTTTTCTCGATTCAGAGTACAGAAAAGCTTTTCCTAACCATGAGTGTGCAATTTACTATTTGAGAATTAGGAAAGCTGATGCAGTTTTTATTAATTTGCTAGTGAAGCCAGTTACAGACATTTATTGCACTTGACATTGTCTTCAGCATTATGTTAACTTCTGAATGCATAATAGTTGCCTATCTGTGGATATATGGTTGGTATGAAGCACAATACATTTTTGGCAGCTGGTATGTTGTCAGGAATGTCACACGATACAAATATGACTAGTAGATATTTGACTCATCCTTAGCTGACTGCCTTGTTAACATGTTCTGCTGGACCTGGGCTATTTATTATTCTTGAGAAGTTATATAAATTCCTTGAAATAGATATTTATTCTCTTGTTTAAAATTAAGGCAGATTAATGTCTTTAAATAAGAACAACAGTGTGTTTCCATGACTACAGTGCAGTTAACACCTTAATGGCATTCTCAAAGCAAAGGCCTGATAATTTTTTTAAAGTAATACAGCAATGTTTTTTTATTGGCTTATTCTGTGACTGATGGAAACTAGTGGAGTTGAAAGTGTTTTTTAATTTAAAATACAAACAGGCAAAGACAAACAAAGCTAAGCTCAAGGACATGCACATGGGTGGAGGCAATCCCAAGCCCTGGGCAGGCTGGACAGAGACTGAATTGAGAGCAGCCCTGAGGAGAAAGACTTGGAGGGTTTTGTTGTTTAAAAGCTCAACATGACCCACCGATGTGCACTTGCAGCCCAGAAAGCAAACTGAATCCTGATCTGCATCGAAATAAATGGGACCAACAGGTTGAGGAAGGTGATTCTCTCCCTCTACTTTGCTCTCATGAGACCTCACCTGGACTACTGCATCCAGCTCTGGGGGGCCCAGTATAAGAAAGACATGGAGCTGTTGGAATGAGTCCAGAGGAGATCAGAGAGCTGGAGCACCTCTCCTAAGAAGACAAGCTGAGAGAGTTTGGATTATTGAGCCTGGAGAAGGCTCCAGATAGACTTTCTTACAGCTTTCCAGTACCTGAAAGGAACCTCAGGGAAGTCGAAGAGGATGTTTACAAGGGCATGGAGTGATAGGACAAGGATAATGGCTTTAAGCTGAAGGAGGGAAGATTTAGATTCAATATTAGGAATAATTTTTTTATAAGGCACTGGAAAAGGTTGCCCAGAGAAGCTGTGCCAAGGAACCCTCCTTGGCAGTGTTCAAGGCCAGGTTGGATGTGGCTTTGGACAGCCTGGTCCAGAGGAGGGTTGGAGCTAGATGATCTTTGAGGTCCCTTCCAACTCAAACTACTCTAGGAGTATATGAAACTTTTTTTTTTTTAAAGCAGACTAGCGGAAAGGCTTTCTAGGGTGCAGTGTAATACAGCACGATAAATCAGAAGAGTGCCCTGTTGTATTAATCAAAAAACAGGCAAATCCTTTTGCACACTCTCAGAGTGAAGAGAGTGGGTAACAAGGCAATAGCTTGCTGGAAGGAAGCACAAATGTTGAGCTATTCTCTTTTAAATGAGTCTGAAACAGAGAAAGCTGAGAGATAAGAGATACATAGAGTAGTTTCAGTAAAGAGTTCTTACTATTCACATCATGGATTTACTGAAAATTTCTCCTTCCCAAGACTGAGGTCTGCCAGTGGCTGGTGCTCAGCTTTATTGAATTCGGGGGTTTCAATTTTGGGGAGCAACAACTGAAGCAGATATTGAGAAGTTGATGTGAGAATCTGAAAAATTCAAGAAAGGGAGGAGATGCTGGGAAACTGTATTCAGATTTCACATTTACACAGCAACCTAGAGGCACAAATTAACATTTTCAATGAAATTAGTGATACAGGATTGGAGATTTTCAGTACTTTTTCTGTAATTAATACTCGGCCATCATCAGTAGACTGACTGGTATTTATATAGGGTCTCTACAGAATTCAGTCATACACACTGAGAGTGACCCCTCACAGAATTGGCTCCATCTGTTGTACTATTCAGGCTTGTCTTTACTTGTTTTCCAACCTTTGCTAATGGTCATCAGAATAATGTTTTATAATTGAGTGTATGAGGTAGTAAGGGCATAGTGGCCATACATGCTGAAGATGGGAATGGTCCAGTAGTTACTTCTAGCTGGCAATGAGGTTGACTGAGAACTGGCTGCTGTATGTGTGAAGTTCTGCAGCTGAATAAGGAGCATGAGGATCACTGCTATCGTTGTATGACCATAGTGTGTGTAGCAGATTTTGAATCTCTCTGCAGCAATTGTAGTGTTGCAGGTCATGATGTAGCTTGAATATTTTTCTAAATGATATGAGAAATACCCTAGAGAATGATTTCTATACCTACCCATAGGTTTTCATGCCTCAGAAGTGAGATTAGGCTGCTCCTCAATTCTTTGCTGGATATCGGGCACTCTGCCTGCTGTCATAGCTCAGAAGAAGCAATCTGTATTACTGTGTGAATTTTTGGCTCAAAAATACACAGAGATTGAGCAGAAGACCTCTTCAGAGTGCCCTAGAACGTGCCAGCCCAATACAATCCTGGCAGAATGTAGCTTTTATTGGTTTATTATAGTGAAACTGCATCAGTTCCAAGTTACACATATGGAGAAATATGCCAGCTAAACCTTTTATCAATTACATCAATGTACTTTGTCAAGAAAATTGATTTCTCTCTAGTAAAGACATATGAGAGACACAGAAGGAAAACTTTCATTTTTTGTTTATGTAACATTGTTTTCAATTAGCAAGGTCCAGATGTTCATGCATTTTAAAGGCGCCTTTTGCAGTCATTTGGGCTTATTAGAAATCACCACTGGATTATGTTCCAGAAACCCTTTTCTCCTTTTTGATATTTAGGTTGGATCACTGGATTTGCTCCTGACTTTGTATCCCAAAAGACTTCTTTGTTTACATGTATTTAGTTTAGTGTTATAATTCCTACTATTAGAAACATGTAAAGTCCATCTTGCATAATAAAATTATTGACTTGTAACAAAAGGAAGTTTCTAATTTCTTCACCCTTCTGTGGCTGTTGTATGTTTATCTCTTGGAGCAAATCCTTTAGAATAGGACCCAGAGTGAGTGCTGAATCTGAATGCTTCGTATCATTATTTAGACAAGAATCTTTGTGGGTTTAGGGAATGTTTTTCTCTGCTAACCACTTTGGATTTTTTCTTCCCTAAGGCTAATATTTTTGAAGTATATTTTTACATCATACTCTCAATTCAGGGTAGGTACACACTCTAAAACTTTGATTTTCTACATGTATTAATATCTGCATCATTAGCCAGTAATGAGTTTAAATTACGTGGATTAAATCTTATTAACAAGTTAAAATGCAGTAAACATTCTAAAAACCTGTTTAATTAGAATCTTCATAAAAATAATTCCTTTGGAACGTGTAAGAATATATGTTATTTTTCAGACTTTTAAGTGTATTTTTGAAAATATATTTAACATTTAAGTTCTTTTTAGTACACTAAGAATGTAGGGAAGTATTAAATTGCTCATCTTTGTAATCATAGTAAGATTAAAAAATATTAATGTGGGCAGATTGAAAATGGAATACATGCTCCTATGAGCTTGGGGTTTTTTGCAGATCATAGGGATATATCCCTCAAGGGAAATGGGCATACTGGTAATATGTAGACTGTAATTTTTACTTTTATTTTTTGCCAAAGCACTACCACATAAAGACATTCTACAACGTGACCCTTTACGGTTTGTTTCTGTGATACAGGGTTGGTCTACTTGGAAAAAGCAGCAAGAAAATGAAAAATGCCTCTGTACTGTTACCTTAAATTTAGGTTAAGATTATTTTTACATTTTTTAAAAGACAAAACCCCACACCTTTGCTCTTTAGCTGAAAATTGTACAGATATGGGAGATAAAGTAGATTTTAACTGATGTTTTAAAATGTAGGCTTTAATTTTGTGGTTTACTTTGTAATTACATAATACATATCTGATTTTTTTTGAGGGGATGGGGAGTGGGGGCAATAATACTTGCTCTGTATTTGTACAACAGAGAGAGCAGTTAAAAATGGGAGATACCTCACTAGATCCATAGTCCTGGTCAATGTTTTTCTGAGATTGTGTGGGGAAAACAGATCTGACAGGACAAAATTATTGGCATTCATGACAAGGTGCCTGGCAAGGAACAAAACTGCAAACTGTTCGCCACACATTGAACCCAGTGTTAAACCAAGGGCAAAAACATTGCTCAGCTTATCAAAGCATTCCTCATCCAGGGACAAGTCACATGAGAGGATTGTATAATTTAGGGCAGGATCAGTCTAATAATTTCCCAGCATGGTTGTTTCTGGTGCAGAAGTCAGATATTGAATGTAGGTTTTCAAACTCTATTTAAGCACAATTACATTTATCAAGCACTAGAATCGCATTTAAACTAAGCAGTCAGACGCTCTTGGGTTTTTATTATTGTGACCAAGAACTTATCAGCACCTTGGTAGGCAGTATTATGCAATTTGATATTGAAGATGATAATATACAGGTACTAGAATGTTTCTTTTGTTAAAGTGTCATCTGGTAATTTTTTTTTATACAATGATTCTGAAGTCAGAGAACTCTTTTGCTATGAATTTTGTGTCAGTTATGAAGTAAAACAATGTTTTAATTGACAGCTTGAGTGGATGGAATTGTAGAGATGTTCTCTGATGAAATGGCTGCCTCGCATGCTGTCATGTCACCAGAAGTCTTCAGTGAAATGAAAGTTTTTTCACCTGGAACATTGCTGATTAATGCAAAGCTGCAATAATTGCTCTGGCAGTATGAAAGAAGCTAAATGCAAAATGCAAAGCTAGATAACCCTTTAACAGATTTCTTTTGTGTTGGAAAATATTAGTAACATCTAATAAGTTTGAGATAAAAAAGAATTTACAGCCAAGTATTGCAAAGAACAATGCACTGAAAGAAAAAGGATGAATTTTCTCTTAAAATCAGGTGTCAAGTGTGTCTGTGTCTATATATTTGTATAAACACACATACATATATATGTATTTATTCACAAAGATACAAGGAAAATGCGGTCTCTAGAGGCAAAAATGTAGAGAGATATATAATACAAAATTCTAGATACTGAATAATTTTTATTGTACTTAATTTTAAGTAATAGCTTATAATTAGGTGCCCTACAGTTTACTGTCCTTGGTAATATTCTCAGAAAGTGTGGTTGCCACTGATGACCTGGGAACTTGTACGTTACTCAGCTATAGAGTTGGTAAAAATTGGTTATATGTCAGTGTAGAATTTTTTTTTGACTTTCAGAAACAATAGCTTAATATTTTTCTAGAAGAATCCTCTACCCAAAGGTTGAAATGAAAGAGCAAATCACTGATTTTAGCCAAGGTGATACACTGTTTAAGCTTGTCATGATAATGGATGCAATGAGACACATATTCTTGTCATTTCACATTATTTAAAGCTATTCTGATCAAATCTCTTGTATTGCATTATTTATGGTTTTATTGTTCATGCAAAATGAATAATAAGCCTAGCTCTGGTATTGCCTGAAATCAGATCTATGCATGTGTACATGTATCCTTTCAAATTTGGTAAGAAGCAAGATTACTATTTGCTTAAAAAAACACATTTGCAGATTCTAGTTACTGGAAAATACAAAATCCTTGCATCTAGAGCATGTGACTGAAATAAGCAATTGTTATATCTGTATTAGCACCAAGACTTCTTATGTTTAAAATGTTAAAGTGTGTGTGTGTAGTGTTAGCATAATTTTCTGTAATGTTCTGTAATTCATAAAGTACTGTGCAGATGAAGAGAAAACATAGCTTACTGATAGCTTTTGCAACTGCGTGTATATCAGAAACTAGTATATTCTGAACTTTGGAACCTGCAAACAGGCTGAAAACCCTTTTGTAAGCCCTATATATTCTGTTTGGTACTGTCAGGAGACAGGATTATATCCTGCATAAGTAATGCTATAATTATGCGGGCATTACAAGACATTACCAGAGGGCTGGAGGACCATTCCCCTGACTGGTCTTGAGTCAGTTCAGTCTCAACAACTTCAGTAGAATTTCACCAATTTACACTAATTCCAGTTCTCTCTGTTACCTGGGAAAACTTCCATGGGTATGATCAGTACTGCTGTGGGTGTAAAGTGGCAGATTGCCCCAATGTTTTCAGAAGTATAAATCAATTTTTCTGACACATCTACTCATTAAACACTGAGTTAAAAGAAGAAGGAAAGAACAAAATTGCAAAGTTCTACAAAATGCTGTATATGAAAAAGAAGTTGTCAAAGAGGGACTGAGAGAGGCTGGGCCATTAATATATTCAGGTAACCTTTTTTGGCATTGTGTACTACTTGGACTTTCAGTGACTGAATCCTTATGTGATTTCTTTTCTCTTCAGCCAGTGTGTCTATGTACACTGATGTACAACCCTTCAAATCAGATTTGCAGATAATATATATTATTTTCTTCTTGGTTTTAGCAGTTTTCCGCTTTAATTTCCCTCACTCTCTGTAAAATGAACACCTTCCCAGTTTGGTCTTGGCAGTTGAACTCAAGCCAGTAGCATAATTCAGAGGAATTTCCTCCTTCATTCTTCCTCTACAAGTAGAGGGTTTAGAGATTTACTGCTCTGTTTTGTTGTGGTCATGCAGCTACAGCATGAAGGATCAGGTCTGCACTAGGGGAAGGAGTCAGCTACAAAGTTGACAAATGGAGAAAAAATGCATCTATTTTGTCAGAGCCAACTATGTAGTCCTTAAATTAAAGCAGGAGACTAAGCTAGTATTTATAACACTGCTGTTGGTTAGCTCCCCCAGAAGTATTGTTTGCATGTCCCCAAACACAGGAGTCATGGGGCTGACCAAGGAAGTCTTCAAATTTATGTAGCAGCATAAGGGTGCCATATTAAATATGCACAGACCCTGAAAAATCAGGCTAAGCTAATGAGAAGGAAAATAGTTCACCAACTTTTGTAGGCAGCTTTCATGCATAAAATTATATAGGATTTGCAAGTCCAGGTATAGACACTAAGAAAGGAATGTTGATAGTGAAGGCCAGTGACTCCAACATCAAGTATCAGTCAGCTTCTCAGATTTTCTTTGATACTTTGCTGTCTGGCATGGTGTAATTACCACCACACTGCTATAACCTCTGCCTGCTTCTAGTGCTCACTTACATGCCTGTAAACATTGCTGATGTTCATAGGCCATTATACGATTTTATTAAATATGTCATACTAAGAGTCTGTTACCAGCTTCAGACTGATGTGTGCTGTACTTCAGAAATCAGTGCAAACCCTCCTTGATCCTATGAATGCCCTTTTCTGCACTATCAACTTTCTGAGCAGTCTGAGGGCAGAAATGGATTTTAGCAACAGTGTACTTCTATCCATGGTATTCATGTGTGATGTCGAGTGCTGTGACCAGACCGATAGGATCATGATAGTAGATTGTACATATAGGAAGGAGCATTCATTTCAGCACAACGACTGGGAACTCAATGAGAAGGGATTAACATGGTGCCAAACACCTCAGCCAAAAAGCTGGGTTGCGCAGTGCTGTTGGGGAAGGTGTCCGACAGCACACACTGTTTTTGCTTTGGTGAGCTGGTATTTTGCAATACCTGCTTCCTTTTTGAGTAAAGAAATTAATCTCCATGCAGCTTGAGTGGAGCTGCTCAGCAGGCACTGGCAGCCAGTGTGCACACTGAGCAGCGCCTGCAGCCGGCGTGAAGTGCCTTGCTCCCGCTTGCCGCAGAGAGCCGCCTGCACATCTGCAGTAGCACTGCCTTTGGCTTATTTATGTTTTCTGCATTCCTCTTACAGCAATTCAGTCACAAGATGTGGCCTGCGGGGATTTACTACGCGCTTCACAATGCTTGTTAGGTTTTACTGTTTTTTACATTCATGTATTATCATGTTCGATGGAACCTGTTTCCTTGCTTTGGGCATCTCGCAGCAACAGTATGTGCTAAATTATCAGTAGCTGCTGTCAGCCAGCTGCCAGCATAATGTTTACAATTTTAACAACTATGTTTATTTGATTACTGGTGCTAGTACTTGATATAGCAGTGGACATTTTTTTTGCCTTTGTAAACAGCATGATCTGCAAATACTTTGAGTTCTCACTTGGAAAATGCTCAGCTCTGGATGGTTTAAGTGAGGAGACGGTGATTTAAAAAAATCAGACCCAAAAGAATTGTAATTATATATTTATGCTTGCAATTATCTCTGACAATTGTGGAATGGTAATGAATACTCCAGATGAAGTAGACCTGGAAAATTTTAAAATTGATTGTCATTTCTATTATTTTACATAATTAAATAAAAATAAAGCAGATGTGAAGCAAACTTTTTCAATGTTTTCCTGTTTCCAAAGTTAAGAACAACAGTCCCCTGTCCCCAGAGCTCCATGGAGTTCTGATCTCAATGAGTTTGTTCTGAGTGAACTCCTGGGCACAATGATCAGATGATTTTAGTTCTGATGCTTATTATCATTTGTACCTGAGATCAGAATTATACCTCAGAGTTATACTGCCATTTCCGCCATTTTTAAAATTTAAGGCAATTGCTGTCCACACTTGGCAAGCACAAATGGCACAAACAGGTGAAATGTTGGAATCATAACGCAGCTCACATAAAGATGTGATTTAATTAAATGCTTTCTGTATTGTTGCAGGTGAAAGTGCTATGAGACACAATTAATTCATTAATATAAATATGTGGGAAGATGGAACTACTCTTTTACATGCATAATCCATCACATTCTTACTTTCTGAGAGTTTATGCTACCTCTCTGAAAATACAGCTGTGCAATTATGCCTTTCAAGGAAAAATCCAGTTTTAGAAATCAGTTAATAAGAAGCGATACCTGCTTGGGAAAATTCAGTATCTAAGTAGAAAACTGTCCACAGTTTCAAAACACAACCACACCCTCAACCTCTTCACCCTGACCCCCACCTCACTCCACCCTCCCCAAAGGTAACATTCTCAAGGTTTTCATGATGACATCATGTTAAGTAGGTACCTTCAAACCACCATTAAACCGTATCACAAATAAAGAGTATAATTGTTATTTCTTAGGATAGTTCTGAATGTTAACAAAGAATTTAACATATCTCTTTGTTTTGAACATTAAAGAATAATTATACAATATTTCCTAAGTAGAACATTAAGTGACTTTGGGGCTGCCAATTATTTCTCTGGGCTTGGTGATCCACATTACTTATAGTCATACAAATATGGTATTTATATTATCTGTTATCTTTTCTTTGTCATAAAATACCGCTACTGATCTGCACGGATTCATTTTTTAAGGTATACCCTAATAGTGGCCTGTATTTACATTTAGAAGTTAGTAACCAGAAAATCTGTGGGTTTTAATTGTCTCTTGTTAGGAGATCTAATGTCTAAAAATCAGAAATAACAGTTTATGCTGTTTCAAACTATCTTTTTCTGTGCCAGTTTCCCCACTGGCTGTTGTGTTTAATGTGGAGCATGCTCCTGTACATTCCATATTTGACATTCATGAAATAATTAGGACCACTTCTGAAACACTGTGAATGTAATAAGGAAATCTTAAGGAACATGCTATTAATTCAACTGTTAAGTTAAATTCATTTCACTAAATTTAAGGTGGAATAGGCAGATGCAAATGAAATAATTCCACTTAGTCCTGAAGTCAGAAAAATCCTTTAGGGTTCTTTTTGTGTGAGCAAAGAGAGTTCTAGTTTTAATGATTTTGAGTTTTCTTCTCTGCCTTATTTCTGTGCAAAGCAATCTCTGGATGTCTGTGAGCAGGCTTTAAAAAGTACTGTTCTAATAGTATAATTGAACTATTTAACTTCCTGTTCCTCTGAAGGTCTGTCATGTAGCTTCCCCAGTAAAAGGTTTATAGCTGAGTCTCAGGAGCCTTTTTGTTCTTGCTAGAGATACCCTCAGATCTCCACTTGACACAGCCTAATACCATCTCCAAAACCTCTGTAACCCATGTCCTGTAATCACCTATGACTGAAGTAGAAGATAAGGCAGGGAAACAGGGAACACAGACACAAGGGATCAAAAAGGATGCAAAGCTTTACACATATAAAACTGGGTAAGCAAGTTCATGATTATTCAGAGGAATAGTAACATAAAGGTATCTCAGGTGGTCCCCTGGTTTTGAGCAGTGCTGCTGCACAGGATAACGAAAGCAAGCTGTTCTCATTGGATATATGTGAAGCCTGCTATGTTAGCTCTGACAGACCATGAAATATATTCTTGTTCTGACCAGAAGCAATTTGGGAGAACAAAATCCCTTGATAGTGGAAAAGAACAATTTATACCACAAATAATGTTTCAACCACATGTGAAAACGTACACGCTCACAAAGTGCCATGAGAGCATCCCAAGATTCTGTATTTGCTAACAGCATAAAATCACATCTAGGCTCTTTTAATTTTATGTCATTTAGAATAAAAACTGACTGCAGGGTATCAGCTACTAATGTGTGGTATTTGTAAATAATAGCAATCCCTGTGTCTCTAAGATACAATTTTGTACAACTGTGGAAGGAGATTTATGAATGCAAGTGCTGTGATGCTCTGATCAGGGTTTAGTCACGAAGTTTAATGGCACTGCTATTTTGCTTCTCTGTTTTAAGTTCTGCTTGGTTTTGAGTTTGTTTTGTTTTGGTATTGTTTTCAGTCCCTGTCTGTCCTCTATGTCTGTCCCACCCCCGTCTCCTGCTGCTTTTCATTATTTTCTACTAGTGCTTACTGTCTCTGGGTAATAGCTGTAGATTTAAAAGCACAGAAGGATCCAGAGTGGACATTTTCACAATTATTATCATTCAGTGAAACTCAGATGTCCATGCTTTCAGAAATACTATTATGTTTTCATCTGTAAGCGTCTGAATCTGAAATCCAGATTTAGCAGTTAGAATTTATGAACTTCTAACGACAAATATTACTTGGTATTACAGTATATAATGGCTTCCTTCCTGAGCTTTTATATGCTTCTCAGACCTAGAGTATCAGTAGTTTTTTCCATCCTCTTTCCCCATTCTCCCCACCCCCAGGTGAAAAAGTTTGGTGTGCAGAGCACAGCTTGCACACTTAGTTTGTCTTGCAATGAGTCTGGATTTTAAAAACCCTGAAAAAGATTAAATTGTGTGTACTGAATTTTCATGCAATTTAATAATATGATGTGGTTGACTAAATAGTCTTTTTCATTACATTGATCAATTTTCTTTTCTCTTGAGGGGGTTTCACATTACAGAGCGATAACAGTAGAAAGTCTGAAATAACATGGATCAACAATTTATGCAGGTTATGATATTTTTTGCTTTCTGCATGGAATTTGGTGGACCTGAAATTAATACTACCAAGTGAAAATAATAAGGTGATGGCTAGTATTTGATACTTTATGTGTATATAACCCCTACATATCTTTTGTATTAAAACATTCTCCAAAATACCACTCGGAAAAGGTGAATTATATTAGAATTTTTAAGTTTTTAAGTTTTAGTAAAGCTTTTGTACATTCTTTGTAAGACTTTAAAAATTAACTGTTCAGTCTACTCAGTCTTCTTTAAAAATGGGATATGCTTACTGCTCCTGTTTGGCAGTATTTTTAACATTTGTGGCACATATTTAGAATAATAGTTGTGTTTTTTAAAGAGAGATTTTAAAAAGCCTCATTTCATGTAAAGCATTTCTTTTTAAGGTAAATATGAATGCAAAGTATGAAGATTCACTTTTAAGAGTGTATTATTGGTCCAGTAGCTACCCTGTTTCTGAACTGTGCTCAGGAGCAGTCTTCAAGTCAAAATTCCTGAGCCCACCCATCATCTGCTTCCAGCATGACCATTCCTGGCCCCAAGGATGTCCCACAGTCCACACCATGACAGCAGCCAGCAACTTGCCCACCTGCCTTTGGCTGATGGATCTGCATGGCATGATAGCAGAGACCCAGAATGCTACTGCTGAAATTTGCACATCATGGACACACTACTGCTCTAACTGTGGAGCACATCTCAGCACAAGCCTGTGGGCTATTTCTAGACAAAAGTCATTGCAGAGGCAATGGGCTGTAACATTATATGACCTTGATGGAAGCTGCTGCTGTTGATGTCTCTTGTTGCAGGCTGGAGGGTTGTGGTCCATACCATACATTGGGAAGCAACAGTTACATCAGGAAAGTTTTGGCCAGAGGAGCTGTGCATTATTACCCATCTGCTGTTGGTCTCCAGGAGGCAATGGTAGCTTCCCCAGTGCTGGCTGTGGTGGGGTTCAGGAACTGCCAACATCTGGTTGGTAGGAGCTGGGTGACTTCAGCTCCTGATATGCCCCTGTTACAGTGGAGAATGTGTTAACATATTCCAGATGTAATTTACAAGACTATAATAATATAACATGCCACAATACAAAGTTAGACAAAATGAAATTATAAAATAGCAAAAGCAGGAGTCTGCCAAATCCAGGGGGATGTCCTACTGAGATCTGTATTATTTGAAGCATTTTTGCAGGGCTTTTTTACCATCTTTTTTTATAATTGGTCTGCTTTGTTGCAGGTGTCCTCAAAGCATTCACACCTCTCTAAAAAAAAACCAACCCCAAACCTAAATATGCTTCCTCAATGCTTTTGGCTGCAGAAAGACATAGTTTCACTGTGGTGTTTATGAATTATCATGACAAACTCTTACCAGAATGATACCCTTTTTGCATTATATATGATTTATTTCCAGTTTCTGATTTAACTAGGTGAATTTTCAAAAAACAAGTAGTAACAATTAGAAACCTGTGGTTTTATTCTATTTGAATAAAACCTATTCTTTAAAAATAGCTTTCTCTTGAAAATGTGGATAAAAATCTGGAATTGCAAAGATCTGGAAGAGGCTGCTTTTTAATCATCGCATTAAGATACTCTCAGAAAATAAGGGAGGTCTGGATTCAATTCCCTCAGATTGAGGGAAGTTCCACTCTGTAAATTGTATTGGTAAAAAAAATCATCAATTCCATTGTTGAAACTTATTTTTCCCTTTTTTTTTTCTTTGATATTGGTTGATTTTGAGAATTAGACAGTAAGAATAAAGGTTGATTAGGGTGCTTACTTTGTATTTGAATTACATATTTTGTCCGTAATGGAGTAATTTTGATAGGAAGATTGAGAGGCCCCATTGAAAGCAGTATAATCTTGTTGAACTGGGTGGTATAGTGCCTAAATTATTGTATTATAATTTAGGTTTTGGAAATGCATTCCATGATAAAATGGACTTTAATTAGGAAAAAGAGTTGAAGACTGTGGGCACTGGAAGTTGACATGTAACATGCATGATGTCATCTCTCTGACTGGTTTCAAAAATACTAAAGGCTGGAAGTATAAACTCTCATATTGAAAACTTCTATTATTATTTCCATTGTTAATACTGAATATTGTTAGTCTTTGAAAAATCTACTAATTTAACCCTTGAAAGTTGCATACTGTCCCATTAAACAAGTAAAGGAGAAAAAATAAAATAAACTTTGACTTCCATCTTGTCCTCAGATACCAGAGGGGTTGGGGACAGCTGGGCTCATATTTGGAGTGATTTCCAATTCAGGACTGTAACTCTGGTTGCCTTCGATATACTGAACTAACACAGTTATGGATGCACAAATGATGCGAAGGACCTTTCAGCCTCGTCATGTTCAGTGAACTAGCATGGCCATACTGAAATGGTTTGGTTGTGTTCAGTAGGAACTATCACAGCTAAATTAGTGAATGGTGCTGTTTATTGAGGCAACAGAGTGCAGGTTCATTGGACTGCCTGTGATGATACACAAGCAGGCGTAAATAGTTTAGCAACATAAGACAACACAAACCTCAAACAGAATGACATAAAACTACTCGAGTAACACTAATAACATGTCATAGATGTTTCCAAGTTTCCAAAGGTAGCTAGATGCTCTCCCAAGGCATCCCTATTGCAGAGGAAGAGAGGTTCAGTACATTGACTGGTCCCAGAAGTCAGCAATGGTTCATGATGGTATCTTCTTGAATTGTTGTGATGGAATCTTCCTTAAGATGCCTTTGATCTTGGGCTATTTTTATACCATTTTTCCTATCGGGTGGAGCTTGAGTGACTCTACTCATGAGCATATCCTCATTGTGATTAGGGTAAATTTCCTTTGTTTTGTGTTTAAAGGTATAAGCTAAAAAAAATTCAGAACGTATGTTCAGTGAGGGGTAGTCACACCTTGGAGGCAGGTAGCTTTTGGAATGGAGGTGTATATTTGTATTGTAATGATATTATAAAGAAGAAAGTTGTCGTGGTTTAGGCCTGGCTGGAGGCCAGACGCCCACCTATCACTCCCTTTTTCGGCTGGACAGGGGAGAAAATACATACAGAGAAGCTTAGGAGTCAAGAGAAGGACAGGGAGAGATCATCCCGTAATCAATGTCATCGACAAAACAGAGTCAACACAGAGAGAAGGAAAGAAAACACTCTCATTCATTACACTACACTACACTACACACAGTGAAACCAGAGTCCAGTAAGGAAAAGCCCGACCAGATCTTAAAGTACATTCCCCCCACCCCTCCCTTCTTAGCAGACTTCCCTTTAGTCATGATTTCACTCCCTTCTTTCCCTGCATTGTGGCACAGGGAGGGGCAGGGACTGGGAAAATGAAGGTTTTGGTTGGTTCCTTGCAAGTTGGTTTCCTTCTTGGCTGGGTGGGGGGCATTTATTCCACACACCCTTCCCTGCTGCACCGTGGGGTCCCAACCATAGGAGACAGTCCTTCACGAACTTCTCCAACATGAGTCCTGTCCCATGGGGCTTTACCTCTTCACCAGCTGCCCCAGTGTGGGTCACTGCTATGGTGGATAGTAATAAATCACAATGTCTCTCAGTCCCAGTCCTCCACGGGATCACCAGCCCCTCCCTCCCCAGCAAACCTGCTCTGGAACGAATCTCTCCCTTGCTCATCTCTGGGTCTCTGTCTCTCCCTGTGGGCTGCAAGTGCTTGCAGAGGCTTGCTCCAACGTGGGTCACAGCATCTCCTGTATGTCTCCACCTGCTCCAGCGTGGGGCCTCTCCACAGGCTGCAGGTGGGGTCTTAGCATTTTCCATGGGCTGCGTAAGGACACCCGCTCCAACATGGGCTTCTCCAGAGGCTGCTGGGGCATCTTTCTCTCTGGCACCTGGGGAGCCTTCTCTCCTCCCACCCTGGCCTTGGTGTCTGCACAGCTCGTTACATCTTTTCACTCCCTTCCTCAGTAGCAAAATGCAGCTGCTTGGGTGTTTTTTTCTCCTAAATGTGATTCCCAGAGGCGCTGTGACCATCACCGATTGGCTCAGCTTTGGTCAACTCTGGCCTTGAGTTGGATGATGTTTACTTTCTGGGATCTGCAGAGAGCTTCTAGCTGCTTCCTAGAGCAGCCATCTTTGCAGTCCCTGGTTCTCTGCCAGTACCCAGCTATGCAGAACTGCGACAAATGTTCACCCAGAAGACATGATCTTGATGGGAATATGATGAACTGCTGGCTCAGTTCTCACTCAGAGCAGAACCAATGGAGCTTTTTGGTACCATTTTATATCAGGTTCCCGTATATCATGGACTGTGTCCATGGTTTCTCCACTCTACTTTATCCTCTGTGTTCTGTTCTTTTAGGGTTAGCACACCAGGCCCCCTGATGTTGTCAACCTCTAAGATTGCCTAGGGAACTCTTATGGAATGGACTCTTGGCGTATCAACTGCACTTGACCCTGGAAGTTTCTTCATTGCTGAAACTTTACTTAAAGCATGAACATAAGTTTAGTTTCTAAGTCACCTCCAGCAATTATTCCACACATACCAAAACTGTTATTTATTATTCTTTCAGTAGTCTAGAACTTTGTGTATTGCACTATGTCCTTTTTTTGGTTCTGCTTCTCCTGTCTTTGCTTGAAATTGGGAATTGATATAAATTTCCTGATTATACTGTCAGGCAAGTTGCAAGGTAATCTAATTGATTAAAACAAAAAAAAGGAATGTATGTGTGTATGTTCAATGCAAATATTGTTACAAAATATGTATCAACAAAAGTCTTATCTATATTTATTTACTTTGAACATTCCTTCATTTTTTATTCAGTTCTCCCTCAAGACAAAATATGATTGTTTATTACGAAAACTCTATTGTTAATGTCTATCTACTAAGACTATATTTTTTTTCTACCTACAAAAGCTTAAAATTAGGTATTTTATTAAATGACTTAATCTTAGTCTCAATGAAATGTGAATAGCATCTGTCAAACCATTTTCTTTACATTCATTATCAATACAACAAACAAGTTTTCCTTTCATTATTTAGCAACAAAGAAAGTATCACAGAATCTAAAGCATAATTGCTTTGACTAAAACATGCTACCACATGTGTTTTAATATTTAACAAGAATTAAATTAAAAAAATTATATGAAGCCCCCTTCTTTAACTGGAGTTGGACTTTATAAAGACGTTTGATTAAGCCACTCTAACATGGCCTCACTTGAGCAAAGAATACAACTTGAAAGGGCAAATGTTTCTTTGCCTTCTCTTCGCTAAAAGGAGTGAAAAGACTTGCAGGTGATCTCCTGGAGGACTCCACCTTACAAAACAGTAGTCCTAACAGGATTTTATTGCCTGGTATACATGTGGGTGCACATGGAAATATATGGCATTGTTTCCCTCTCTTCCCTGGAATCTTCAGCATGAATGCATAAAGCCAGGATGATACAGGAGGATGTAGTAGGTAAAGGTGACAAGATTTTGATAAGAACATGATGATCATCCACTGTTTTTTAAAGGCATTCACCTGTGCTGTCTCTGAAAAATACTCTGAGCCATATTATAACCAGTGCTGTTGTGAGTCTGGTTTTATGTGATCCGATAGCACCACAGACAGTATGTTTTTATAATGCTTTTCCTGCCTATTTTTTTTTTATTTGTCATTCTTGTGCTACCTCCTTTTCTGAATAAATATCATTGAGCAGGGAACTCCATGATAACCCCTCTTCTCTTCTTCCTTTTCGTGATCACAACTTTTTATTCCTGGCATATATTTCATAAGCAGTAATGACAGAAAGATTCCTTGGTATTTTTATCCATTTCTTCTGAATAGTTTTATCTGACTTGTACTGCTAATTATTTTCTCCTACATAAACAGATCTTAGCTTATAATGCTGCACAATTTATTGTTTGGTAGTTTATACTCTGTTCTATCTAACTTGGAACATTAATTTATAATGGCACTTATGGTCTCTGAGGTTGGGTTAGCAATGTAAATTATTACTATTATTACCATATTATTCTCTGTACTACTTAGAAACAGCAATGTTAGATCATAGTGTCTCTAGATCTGGGGCTGAAAGCTGATTCCTGTCCCAGAGAAATTACCATTGAATTAAGAGACAGTGTAGACAGGCAGATGCATGAAGAATTAGGGGACTATATCAAGTGGTTCTTTCACAGGTGCTTTCTGTTTAGCAGCAGCCTGAATTTTACCTGGTTTTAGAAGTGCAAATTGAAAACATTCAGGGGTATCCAGGAGACTGTATAAATGTACATCTAAAATTACACTTAGGCATTGTTTTCTTTGTGGACCCAAAGCCAGCCAGAAAATTCTCAAGTAGAAGTTAAATTCTCTCAATTGTTTATGATCTGTACTTGTTTGAAATGAGTTTGATCATCTATTATGATAGCATTCATAGATGTTGGTCTTATACATCAAGTTTAATGTCAAATGAATATTTGTAGTTTGATGTAGAAGTATACAAACAGTAAGAAAATAGATTTTGAAATGGGCACACTAAATTAACAGAAAAAGAAATGAAGTGGTACCAGCCTCCATACGACGACTGAGAAAAGATAAGCCAGAAAAAAAATATAGCAGACCGTTGGTTTTAGCAAGAACAACTGCATAGGTTTTTGTGGAGTATGGAGTATTTGTCATTCTTGTGCTACCTCCTTCTACCAGTTATTAAATGGATATTTCCATATTCGTTACCTTAACTATTCCTGATTTACAGCTGGATAGTGTTATGCAGGGTAACAATTTTTTGATTTAACTTGTTGGCAGGAGTTCTGATGGTAAGGGAATGTATAGTGCGATGGTAATATTTTCTGTTAAAAATGGGAACGCCTTCCTGCGATATATGGCAATAGTAATAGGTGATTGTAGATTCAATAGACAGAAATAATTAAAATTACATTGGCAAGCTCAGTCTATCTAGGGAAGAAGCTCTAATTAAGCCACATCTCCTTTGCATTATAGCTGTTCTGTCAATTTCAGTGTGATATATTTTGTCATTTTTATACAGATGCAACTCTTAGTCTTTAATAGAACAAAGAATTTATGTTTTGGCAGAATCATGAGACTGTCATTTTACATTAGCAAAAATATGAAAGACTTGCAAGCTAAACCTTCTTTCCCTGCCTACTCCCAACAAAAGAGAAAAATGATAGATAAGAAATTTCTTTAATGACACCACCTAGACCATATTTATCAATGTTTTGATATTTATAATTTTAAGTAATTAATTCAGGGCAAAATTATGTAAGAAGTAAATTGAGCAGATAAATTAGTATGAAAAAGTGTCCAGCCATAAAATGCTGCAAATAATAATTTAGGATCTCTAAAATGTTCAGTAATAGAAAAGGGAGATTGCTATTAAAGAACTGTGCAGGACATATTTTAAGTAACTATGTTTGATTTGACATCTCTCATACATGACAAATATCTTGTGAGCAACTGAGTTTATATTTGTGCCTCCTTGTTTTTATTGGCATTGCTTTTAGGGATATGTCAGGAATTCAGTCAGGCAGAGTCTTTCTTTTGTAACCCTATGAATGAGAAAGCATGAAATACCCAAAGCCTTGTGGGTGTTTGCAGGAAAAAATAAAACTGGGAAACTAGACAGGTGATTATCTTAGAGAGGGAAGATAAGTATCAACTGAGATAGAAACTAGGAGGTACTGTAAGCGAGGTGGCTGTAAAGTAAGGAGAAATCTTCCAGAAAGCTCATCAAGAAAGAGAAAATGGCCTTCAAAATAGGAAAGGACAGGAGGCCAAGAAATAAAGGAAAAAGAATAGAAGAAGAGAAATGGAGAAGGTCAAAAGAAACAACAGGAGCAGTAAACATCTACAAATATTCTGGGCAACAGTGTGGAAAAACTGTTACATAAGATTGTGATGTATTTGCCTTAATAATGGGATTCGATTTGATAAACTCAGACAGCATGACCAGTTTTGTGCTCTTAGGGTGCTTGGTAAAAAAAGCAAAAGTTTTCAGTGAATGCATCTTTTGTAAGATGTAAGACAAAGAAGAATCAGAATATATCAGCAATGTACTTCTGGCCCATGGGTAGCCTATAAGCCATTGCTAGTAATAACCCATACATCATTGACCCGTGTGTATTGTGGATTTCTATCAGCCAATTTATTTTTTTTCACCAAGACTGACCAATTTGCAAGCTCTGTAAGAGCTGACTGACCCATTTTCACTGAATCTTGTAATAATAGGAATATTTATCTTTCTAGAGAGAAAGCTAATATGAAAAATGCAAGGAGGATGATGCAGATGAGAATAGACTAGTTAATATATTATTACTGAGCATAGTCACCAAAAAAGTAAAGGTGAGATTCCATCCAGAGATATGGTTAAAGATTTTACATGTCATTAATATAAATAAACCCAATTTTATAGATAGCAGCTCTTATTAAACACTTTTCAGAATTTTACCTGCATAGGTATGATATCCTTAGAATTTCTCTCAAAAAGCAGGGCAAGTAGGACGTTATTGACTTCTGTCTCCAAAGCAGTTTGCCTTTTGAGGGGTGAAGTTGGAGAAATGAGCCCAGTGCACATGCAGTGACAGCCTGGTGCTAGTGGGTGTCAATGGTAGTGTTAGCGGTTGCAATCATGAAGAACTTCTTTAAACAAAGCAGATAAGCAGGCACTTCTTTTATTCCAGGGCTGTGGAACACTGGGGATAGCTCCACCAAAGATGTGTTCACCCACAAGTACAAAGCACAACATACTTATGCAATTTTTAGCAAAAATCATTGCACAAAAATGCTTGCTTCTTAGCAATGATTGGCTTTTGATTGCATCACTTTATATTCCTATTCTATAAAAATCATTGGTTAACTATGCTGATTGCTTTAAATAAAAAGAGGGGAGGGTAATGATTAGCATATTCCTGTTATTTCCTGGAAATCATTATCATATGTAAATGTCCCACACCTATGCAGAGTTATGTTGAGTGGAGTTCCTCTGGTGATCATCGGTAGTCTTCCTCACTGTGTCTGCGAGTGAACACCATCCTTGTGCAAGCTCATTTCATCTTCCACTGATCTTTTGTAACCATAGCCATTTTCCTCATATACCTATTGTTTTAACTCAAGGTCCATAACCAGTACCCATTGTTTTAATTCAGAGTCCATAACTATTTTCCATAGAGATAAAGGCACACACTGTCTTGTTCCTAAAAGTCCTAACATGCTGTATATTCTCATAACTAACATGGTTCCCTTAGAATCAAAATCATATCCTAAACTAAAATCAAAATAATCAATTGTTTAATTTTATAACAGTAGTTCACCAGCTCTTGGAGACTGTGGTGAATACAAGGAGTTAGGGGAAGGGAAGCACTATGCTGTCAGGTCGGTTCCAGGGCAAAAAGTGGTGACTCTTCACAAAATATTTACACGTGGATATATTCACAGGCATACAATGCCTTAAATTTAGGAAATGCAGTAACTTACTTTATAACATAGTTAGTTAGAGTCATCAAAATAATATAGGTTGAAAATGAGATTCCTATTCAATACACATTTCCCCCTAGGCTTTTTCACTGAGGAATTAAGCTTCATGAAGTTAATGAAGATAACTTTTGTCTTATCTGCAAAATATAGCAAACTACATACACAGATATCTACCAAAGATATAAATAGAACTTGACTGGAATTTGTGGTTTGTTTACTGCCGCCTTTTTGGTAAAAATGAATCTTAAGAGGCAGTGAACCTCACAGTATATAGCTTCTTTTGTTATTTTATTTATCTCTTCATTAATTCCTAAAATTATTTCAGATTTCTGTATGACTAAATAAATAAAGACATAAATTCAATTTAAGAGGAAAAAGATATGCTAAGAGACGCAGTGCTTGGGGACTGTGCAACAAGGTTTTGGTAGTGGTGGGGGGCTCCGATGGTGGCTTCTGCAAGAAGCTGCTAGAAACTTCCTCTGGCTCTGACAGAACCAATGCCAGCCAGCTCAAGGCACGAGCAGCTGCTCTCCAATGCTGAGCCTATCAGTGACAGTGATAGCACCTCTGGCATAACATATTTAAGAAGGAAGAATAACCCCAAGGGACAGCTTTTTGCCACCGAGAAAAGAGTGAGATTTAAGAAACATTGCAGACACCAAAGTCAGTACAGAAGGAGGTGGAGGTGGCCCTTGAGGTGCTAAAGAAAAAATTCCCCTGCAGCTTGAGACCATGGTGACGCAGGCTGTCCCTCTGCAGCCCATGGAAGATGTTGGGGAATAAAGAGTTAACCTGCAGCCCGTGGAGGATCCCACAATGTAGCATGGAGAGACAGCTGAAGAAAGCTGTTACACCAGTGGGACCTTTGGCTCCATGGACAGAGGGACCTACGCAGGTTTTCTGGGAGAACTTGCTGGAGCAGTCTGTTCCTGAAAGTCTGTATCCCATGGAAGAGGCATGTGCTGGGGCAATTGGTGAAGAGCTGAAGCCCCCATGGGAAGGATTCTTATTGGAGAAGTTCATGTAGGACTGTCTCCTGTGAGACGGACCCCACGTTAGAGCAGCAGAAGAGTGTGAGGAGGGGAGGAGTGTGAGGAAGGAGCTGCAGAGACAATGTGAGATGAAATGACTGCAACTGTCATTCCCTGTATCCCTGAGCCACTGGAGGGGAGGAGGTAGAGGAATCATGAATAAAGTTGAGCCCAGGAAGAAGGGAGGGGTTGAGGGAAGTGTTTGAAAATTTGGTTTTATATCTCATTATTCCACTCTGTTTTGATTGGGTAATAAATTAGAAGCATTTTATTCCGTGTCAAGTCTTTTGCCCATGACAGTGATGGCTGAATGATCTCTGTCCTTATTTTGATTTGCAAGACTTTTATTATGCTTTTTCTCTGCCCTTTCCAGCTCAGGAAAGGAGTGATAGAATGGCTTTGGTGGGCATCTGGCCTCCAGGCAGAGTCAACCCACCACAGAGAGGTAGGTAATAGTCATGAATTTTTCCAATTCTTTATTCTGAAAGACCAGAAAGAACTCCCATGTTTCCTCAAAAGAGGGGAAGGGACCTCTCTGCCCATGGAGTCACTGAGGCAGCCCCTAATCATTGCTGGGTGAAGATTTTGTGTGAACAGAGGATACAAATTTAATAGAGAGCTTTACAAATGTTGGGGCACATTGCAGCTTGGGCTGTGGGGTCCCAGGGAGGACTCAGGGAAGCTGCCTGCCCACACATGCAGGAGTCACGGGGCCAGTGCCTGGCACAGCGCTGCTCTCAGACATTTGTCTTGGGTTTGGAAATATTATTCTGAAATCTGCTTCACATGAAGGGAACCTGAAAAGATGTGCCATATCTTTACTTACATCCAGAAAAAGATCCTAAAGGAAGGAGAGGGTTGTTTCCTTTGCCCTCCTTAGCCCTCCATAGGTCTAAGACTTTTTCATTGAATAGATGTGCTTCAATGTATATTAATGTTGTGGTTTAATCCATTCAGCAGCTCAAACAACCACAAAGCCATTCACTCACTCCTCTCATGCTCCTCTGTAGAATGGGGAAAGAATAAATTCAAAAAAAAGGTAGACTCATGGGTTGAGATATAGGCAGTTTAATAGGACAGAAGAGAGTAATGGTAATAATAGTTATCACAATAATAATATACAAAAGCTGCTTCCAACCTGAACTTTATGCTCAGCTAGTTCCTCAGTTGTGCCATGTCCTGGCCAACCCCATTACATATGGAGCATGATGACATATCATATAGCATATGTCTTTGGCCAGTTTTACTTGTGCATACCTCATCCCTTTTGCAGCATTTTGCTTTGCATGTTGAAATTTAGGTCCTATTGGCCAGACTACAGGGCTGACTCCTCTTCATACTTTGCATAGCTGCTTTTTTTTCCTTCCCTTTCCCATTCAAGAACACTTGGCTAAGGCTGAGAAACCCTGATAAATTCTGTAAAGATGAAGGTAGTAAGAATGAGAGTATCTTTGGTTGTTAATTTCAGGTTTAACCCTCTTTCTTCTTTTTTCCATAAGCTCATGGAAAGATGAAAACGCTTCCCTCTGCAGTTTTGCAGATGGAAATGAACAATTATCATTCTCCTTTTAAGGTTCAGCTCCTTCATTTTTATGTTCTTCATATAAGCATGTATTAAAAAGATATATTCTTAAACACTGTTTTTTAACCTATCACAGAAGAAGGATTTGCCTTCTCTGCACACTAGAAAATTTACTGTTGCCCTTCTGATGGAAGTACATGTTTAAACTTGTTAGATTCCAATGAACTGCTCACTTAATACTAACCTAAGTTCAGAGTATAATATATCCTCTAAATTATTAAAGTGTTCAATAACACAATACTGCTGTAATTTGTACAGAACATAAATGTTAACATGAAAGTCTATTAGAATATAAGCTGTGGAATTTTGTCTTAAATATTATTTGTTACTTCAGGAGAGGTTTGTTATCATAAGTATTTAAGAAAGAAGGAATGTTGAGATAATTGAGAGGAAAACTGAGTTTATGTAGCAGTGAGGACATAATTTTCAAAAAATGTTATTTTCTCTGAGCTGTTAGATATATATTTTGCAAATAAGAGCAAAGCACACTTGGAATTTCTTGAAAGTCATGTATTTTATCTAGGAAGTAGATTTGCCACTTCTAAGCTGGGATTTACAGTAGTTGTACTGGAGTTCATGGATGTCTGGAACTCAGAGTAGATTTCATCCTTGTGCACATTAAGGTCACTAACCATTATCATGCCAGGTGCTTCTAATTCATTGATAAAAAAAAATTAATCTAAGGCAATAGTAAATTTCATTTGGGAGAGTAGCTCTGTGATACAATTATAGAGAACTTAGAAGCTTCTCCAATGATTACTAAATACATGACTTATGATGCAGGAAATAAGCTTTTGTTTTCAAGTGGGACATAAACATGCTTGAGATAAAATCACTTAATAGAGACGTTACCTTCTAGGTTTCAAGTACCACTATCTTAGATTTTTTTTCTTAACTTCCTGGTCTGTGCATGTAAACATGCATACAGCCTTTTATCTATACATATGCATTAAATGTTTATATATAGATTTATATATACTTATTAATAAAAATTAATTTGCCACTTGTAGAGCTAAAAAGGAATTTTAAGTGGCCGAGATACACAATCCCCAACTGAAATCCTCATTGTGTTGTTCAGTAGAGGTGCTAATATATACTGTATACGAAGAAGTCACAGATATCTCTCACTTTGGTTCTATAACAGATTAAAAGGAAAACATTATAACATCTCAACAACAAATACTGTAGAAGAATTCTAGAAGGTGACAGGTGAAAATAATCCATACGACCTTTGAAAATTAGCTGACTCAACGTATTTGGAGTTCATAGGAAAAATATGTGTATGTTGGGATTTCTGGGCATGGCTGACATTTCATAATTAACTCCTCATCTATAGTTAGATGTTGAAAAAAGTGAGGGGGAAGTAAACATGAATATAGGAACTTGTTTTCTTGACTGGTCATGTTCACTTCTATTGAAAAGAATTTCTGTAAGTCTGAGAATGAAACTGTAACATTCATACTAACACTTGAAGAGAAAGCACACGTTGGCTCTTCTCAGTGATATCCAACGAGAGGACAAGGGGCAGCGGGTGCAAGCTGGAGCATAGGAGACTCCATGTGAACATAAGGAAAACCTTTTTTCACTCTGAGGGTGACAGAGCACTGGGACAGACTGCCCAGAGAGGTTGTGGAGTCTTCCTGCCTGGAAGCATTCCCATGTGACCTAATACTGCTCTGCTCTATCTCTTCCAACCCCTAACATTCTGTGATTCTGTGATTCTGTGAAATGTACATCTGTACATCTAAATGGTTGTATATTTTTGTGTGGGGGTATTTATGTGTGCCATATTTATGTATATATCTATCTATCTAAACTACTATAAAACATGTTAACATAAATGCAGAACTAAATACACATAACTGGGGAATGGCCAAAAATGAAATTTAAAATAACATCCCTAAACAAATTGATAGGGTAGATTCAGGTTCTTTTGTTCACTATCATGGAAAGCACTTCCTTCTTCTTACAACTTACGACCCATGCTGAGGCAGCTTGTGAATAGTTGAAGGGTCTGTGGGAAGGACTCATCTTGAAGAACTTGGTGGAGGGGAGTCTCCCATGAATGGGGCCCCAAGCTGGAGCAGAGGAAGAATGTGAGGACGAAGGGGCAGCAGAGACAAGTTGTGACCACAATTGTCATTCCCTGTCACCCTATGCCACTTGGAGGGAGGAGGTAGATGAATCATGAATAAAATTGAGCCTGTGAAGAAGGGAGGGGTGCAGATGTATTTTAAGATTTCATTTTATTTCTCATTATCCTACTCTATTTTGATTAGGTAATATTTTTTTTATTCCAGGTTGAGTCTGTTTTTCTCATGATGTTAATTGCTGGATGATATTTCCCTGCCCTTACTGACTCTTAAACCTCTCAGTAAATATTTTGTCCCCTGTCCAGCTGAAGACACGGAGTGACCATCTTCGGTGGGCACCTGATCTCCAGCTAGGATCAGCCTATTACAGCAACTTTCTTTTTTATTTTCCTGGGCAGTTTTCATTGGTATTGAAGCAGAAAAGGGAAAAAAGCCCCAAGAGACAGAGCAGTCAAATTTTAATTAGCTTACATGGCAATGCAAGAGCAGCCGAAATGTTATCCTAGTCTGCTTATAATGAAATATAAATAGATCTAAATTTTGTCATTTATAGTGTTACATATTTTTTATATTTTCTCTATTTTTCTTTTTTTATAGTATACATTTCCAATATTTTAAATTTGAAATTGGACAGTAAGGAATTTATGAATATTTTCCTTCATATTTTCATATGTACCTTTGTCAGTTATTAGATTTAAGAAAAAAAGTGCTGTAATAAGATGTTGAGATACACCTATATACAATGCATGTGAATATCAGCAGGAAAAAAAAAATTAAACATATTTACTCACCAGTGATTTCTTTTCATCCCCTGTCAGAAATCTCCCTGTAACCTGTTGAGGATACCTGCATCTGCTGCCCCACTAAAGTGCCCATATACGAATGTGCGTAGCATGGGTAATAAACAGGAAGAGTCAGAGATCTTCATGCAGTTGCAGGGCCACGATCTCACTGCAATCACAGAGATGTGGTGGGACAGCCTGGATGACTGGCACACTGTCATGGATGGCTATGTGCTTTTCAGGAAAGACAGGCTAGAGAGGTGAGGTGGAGGAGTTGCTCTTTATGTGAGAGAGCAGCTAGAATGTATTGAACTCCACCTGGGAGAGGATGATCCATCAGTTGAGAGCTGTGGGTAAGAATCAAGGGTCAGGCAAGTGTGAGTGACACTGTTGTGGGTGTGTACTACAGGCCCCCTGATCAGGAGGAACGAGTTGACAGTGCATTCTACAAGCAGCTAGAAGTAGCCTCGAGATCCCAGGCTCTGGTCCTTATGGGGGACTTCAATTATCCAGATATTTGCTGGGCAAGCAACAGGGCCAGTCGTATGCAGTCTAGACAATTTCTGCACTGTGTAGAGGACAATTTCCTACTACAGATGGTGCAGGAACCTAGAAGGGGAGGGCGGGTACTGGACCTTGTTTTAACCAGCAAGGATGGACTTGTGGGGGAAGTGAAGGTTAGGAGCAGCTTGGGACAAAGCAACCATGGTCAAGTTCAAGATCCTGAGTGGAAGAAGCAAGCCAAAAAGTAGAAAAGCTACCCTGAATTTTAGAAGAGCAAACTTTGATCTCTTCTGCAACCTAATAGGAGCTATCCCATGGGCTACACTGTTAGAAGGTAAGGGAGCCTGTGAGAGCTGGGTAGCATTTAAACAGCGCTTCTTCCAAGCCCAGGATTGGTGCATCCCTTTGAGTAAGAAATTGGGAAAGAGAGGCAGAAGACCGGCATGGATGAGCAGAGAGCTAATGAGTGAACTCAAAGGGAAGCAGAAGGTCTACGAATTGTGGAAAAAGGGTCTGAGCACCTGGGAAGAATATAGGAATGTTGTCAGGGCCTGTAGGGATGCGACTAGGAAGGCTAAAGCCCACTTGGAATTGAAACTGGCAAGGGACATAAAGGATAATAAAAAGGGGTTTTTTAGATATGTGAATAGTAAGAGGATGACCAGGGATAATGTGGGTCCCTTGCTGAATGAGGCGGGTGTCCTGGTAACGAGGGATGCTGAGAAGGTGGAAATACTGAATGGCTTCTTTGCTTTGGTCTTCAATTCAAAGGCCCCCCCCCAGGACCCACAGACACTGGATGAAAGTAATAGAGTTTGGGAAATGAAGAGCTTCCCTCTGGTTGAGATGGGGCTGGTCCAGGAGTGTATCAAAGGGATTAACACACACAAATCCATAGGCCCAGATGGGTTACATCCACGTGTGCTGAGGGAGCTGGCGGAGGTGATTGCTGAGCTGCTCTCTATCATCTTCAACAGGTCTTGGAGAACAGCAGAAGTGCCTGAAGACTGGAGGATAGCCAATGTCACTCCAGTCTGTAAAAAGGGCAAGAAGGAGGATCCCAGCAACTGTAGGCCAGTCAGCCTCACCTCTGTCCCTGGAAAGGTGATGGAACAGCTTGTTATGGACGCCGTCTCCAAGCAAGTGAAAGAGAAGGTCATGAGGAGCAGTCAGCATGGATTCACCAAGGGGAGATCGTGCTCAACCAATCTCATAGCCTTCTATGATGTCATCACCGGCTGGGTAGATGGAGGGAGAGCAGTGGATGTCATCTACCTTGACTTCTGCAAGGCTTTCGATACTGTCTCCCATGACACCCTGATAGCAAAGCTGAGAGAGCATGGGATAGATGAGTGGACAGTGAGGTGGGTTGAGAATTGGCTGTCGGACCGAGCCCACAGGGTTGTGATTCGAGGAGCAGAATCTGACTGGAGACCTGTTACTAGTGGTGTTCCCCAGGGCTCGGTATTGGGTCCAGTCCTGTTTAATATCTTCATTGACGACCTTGATGAGGGAATAGCATCCACCCTCAGCAAGTACGCTGATGATACAAAGCTGGGAGGAGTGGCTGACACGCAGAAACACTGCGCTGCCATCCAGAGAGACCTGGACAGGCTGGAGAGCTGGGCAGGGAGAAACCAGATGAGGTTCAACAAAAGCAAGTGTAAAGTCTTGCACCTGGGAAGGAATAACCACTTGTATCAGTACAGGCTGGGGGATGATCTGCTGGAGAGGAGCTCTGTGGAGAAGGACCTGGAGGTTGATGACAGGTTGGCCATGAGGCAGCAGTGTGCCCTGGTGGCTAAGAGAGCTAATGGGATCCTGAGGTGCATCAGGAGGAGTGTGGCCAACAGGCCGAAGGAGGTGATCCTCCCCCCTCTACTCTGCCCTGGTCAGGCCCCACCTGGAGTATTGTGTCCAGTTCTGGGCTCCCTGGGATAAAAAAGACAGGGATCTCCTGGAGAGAGTCCAGAGAAGGGCTACAAAGATGATTAAGGTCCTGGAGCATCTCCCCTATGAGGAAAGGTGAGTGAGCTGGGACTGTTCTGCCTAGAGAATAGAAAACTTTTTCACAGTGAGGGTGACAGAGCCCTGGGACATGCTGCCCAGGGAGGTGGTGGAGTCTCCATCAAGACCCATCTGGATGCCTATCTGTGCAATATGAGCTAGGGAGCTGTTTTGGCAGGGGGGTTGGACCCGATGATCTCTTGAGATCCCTTCCAACCCCTAGGATTCTGTGATTCTGTGAAAAGAACACGTCAAGTGGGTACATCTTTGGAGTGATTCAAATACCATATTTCATTAAAAATATAATTGAAATCTTATAAATTTTATGGTTATATGTATTATACATATGCACATTACCATCATAGGTTAGTACAGTCAATTAATATTGGATTTATTATTAATACTCTTTCACACATTATCAATATTACTTTGTTACCATGCCCCAGCATCAAAGACCTTTTATATGAATTATGACAGAATATGAGCTATAAGTAATTTATTTACCTGGGGTCTTCTAATGGATTCTGTCCTTCAGTGCAAATTTGTAAGCCTATCAGGAAAAGATTCTGACATTACTTTCTGTATTGGCTTAATCCCTCTCTGCTTTTCCAACCCCCTATTCCACTTATTTTTCTGCCTCCCATAGTCTCTGATAGCTAATCACCCATTTTTCACTGTATGAAGTCTTATGACAATGATTCAAGAGATGTCAAAATGTTATTTACATATTTCCTATTATAGTGTGCATATAATGCCACCCTCTACCTTCCTTCTCCCTCTCTTCTGTAGCAATCTGTATCTTAATAATTCAGAGACAAAAAGACAGTGGGAGGATGGAAATGAGAATTAATTTATATTCATTTCTCACAATTAAAAACTTCCCTGTTGTCTTGCTTATGAATCAACCACTACTTTCTCATACAGTATGTGCAGACTTCCAGTTCAAAATTGTTTCTTTACCTTTGTCTTCTCATGGTTCCTCATACGTCATTTTAGTCTCCAGTTCTGTTTTACATTGCTTTCTCTTGAACTCCTCACCATCACATCAAAGGAGATGGTTAAACACTTTTTAAGTATTAAAAAATAAAGTAAGTTTAGAAAACCATTTTGTTGGGTATATTCTTTTTCCAGAGTTTCCAGCACATTGTTCCTTGTTTTAGGTTATCCTCTCCTTTGGGAGGGGCAGATGACTGTCCCTCAGATTCTCTCTCTCTTTTCTTATAAGTGCAAGGCAGATGATTTGTGCCTTGATATTGACATATTTCCTGTCTTGGTCATCATGTCTGGAGGAAACCCTGCTTTTGCTACCTGCAAATTTTTCTCCTGTGCCCTACTGCAACCAGGTAGGCATGGTGAGAGCTTAATACAAGCATTAGCACAATTTCAGATAACTTCCCACTTTCCTCCCACAGCTTTCCTGTTCTCAGTGGGATAGGTTCATTTCTGACAACACCTTTGTAGCCAGAGTTCACAAGAAGAATTGTGGAAAATCTTCTGGAAAATTATTATTACATCCCTGTTTTTTGACAAAAACACTACTGTTTAGAAAACTTATATTGCCCACTTTTATTACTATTCCATACTATTCCAAACTTGATGAGTGATTTTTGGTATCTGTGAAGAAACACACTCAGCAATTATTCTAATAAGAATGGAAAATTTCTGATTTTCAGTATGAAATAAAGTGCATCAAAACCAATTTTTGGCCTTATCAAACTGTTCAATTTCTTTGAGGTCAAATATTTACCTCTGATAAACACAGCAATATTATGTTCTGATATTATTTCATTTTGAAGTAACCATGCTATTGTGAAAGATAAATATTACAGTTATTACTCACTGCACCTTTTGGATGAAAGCCATGTTTTCCAGAAAAAATGTCTGGATTCTGTAGAAGCAGCATTGTCTGATGGAAAACTACTCTGTAAGGAAACTTCCAGAGATCTCATGCCATGAGGAAAAATTGAGCTACAGTAAATATTTCACTCTTCTTTCCCTTTAATTTGGCTCCCAGGTGTGGGAATACAAAGCTAAAATTGCTCCATCACTTTCTTGGTCGTTCCAGCAAACGCACCCGCTGCAGGAATTTCAGTGCTCAGGAATGAAAGGCTTAAGACCGTTATGGAGCGGACTCCTGGCTGAGTGACGATCTTCCTCTTTATGAGATAGTAAAACATGCTCATCATGTCACTGTAGCCTTGCTGCTTTAATTGGAACACATTTATATTTATGTGCATGCTCTCTCGAGTTATCAAATTACAGAGTAGCAACACATTGTTTTTAATCTTCATAGACTGCTTTTTACTTGTTTTTATTTGTAGCTGCTTATATATTTCATTTGTAAGAAGGTTTATACCCTACGCTACTTAAAGAAAATACTAATTACCCACAGTCATAATTCTGATTCTGATTTAAACAGCTTTATTTATACTGCAATATTGCATATTGCTTCGTACTTTTGTGGTTTTTTTTCATAGTCTTTCATATTTCTCTGATAAAAGTTTATTTCTTTGATACAAAGGTTTGTGATTAAAAGGCTAGTTCTACATTTCCCACCTATTGAAACCCTCAGAACGTATGTTTTCAGCTGCTGCACTTGGAATCTGACTTTCTTCAGAGGGGAAATTCACAGTAATTTCCGAAACCCTAATCTATTGTTGTTTATTGATGGCATATTTAATCTGCTTAATGTTCACTTTTGGCAATCAATGGCATTGGCCAAAGTTCTATTTCAAACCCCGGTTTAAGTTGCAGCTGATACTTGCATTTCATAACATTCACTTTTCACTTTGCAACCTTTTATTCTTGCTTATCTCTATTGCATGCACAATTACTGGGCAGGACCAGAGTGGCCTGGGGAACTGGACAGGCAATGTGCTGAATCTGGCAGCAGGGCACACTCTGCCATATCCAGTGTGAAGAAGATAGATGTGGCAGGCAGAAAGCTGGAAACTAGCAGGAGATGAAGCAAAATGCTGCAGGCAGATTGTGTTGATTGTGGGTCACCAAGGAGTTTGTTATCTTGTGTTAGAGGAGAAAATATTAGAAGAGAGCTTGATATATGGAGAAAACTCTGTAATTGAACCTTGGGCATTATGTCATCACTGGAGGAAGAATAAGATAAGCTGGAAATTGGAGTTGGATAATGATAAATCTGCTGTGAGGATCCCAAGAAGGAAAGGCTGGACTACAGATTTGCTAAGCCCAGTGATGCAGTGCAACACACAAGGAAAAGGAAAGTAGGGGGTGCCATTATGCTTATACTAAAGTATATTCATATGTTAAGTTTGGGATAAGAAATTAGAAAAATAGTGTTCTTGGGCATTAAATGTATGGTGAGTACAGATGGCAGGTAGAATTTCTCATGCCAGTGCTCTAAGACTTTTTAAAATTTTTTAAATAGAAGATAATTGCCCTATTAAAATTCAGAGATATTTAATCTACAACATTGCCTTGATTCACTAATGTCTCAGTTCTTAGGGAGCAATGGAAATTACTCTTCTAATGAAGGAAAAACTTTAGAAGAAAAACTCTTATATTGAGATTTGTGTGTGTGTGTGTTTTCAGATCAAAATACATTTCTAACCATCAACTTGTAGATCAGAATGGGTTCTCTAAAGCCTTAGAAATCTGTCATGCTCAGAATGAGTCAAATTTCAGCATAGGTCATTGAACAGTATATTTATGTCACTTCATCTGCTTCCTTAGGAATTCACCCTGCATTTTGCAGTTAGAGGGTGAAGGCTGGTTTGCTCACCATGATAAGGTTTTTTTGCCAGGAAATGGTCCCTGTAAGCGAGAACACCTTGAACTGCTGACTTTTGACATACACTTGACCATATTCTCTAAATTTAAAATAGAGGCAATTAAAACTCATTATGAAGTTATTCATAGCTATGAGGTTCCCTGAATCACAGAATCACAAGGTTGGAAAAGACCTCTAAGATCATTCCCGTCCTAAGATAAACCATATCCCTAAGTACCTCATCTACACTTTTTTTGAACACATCTAGGGAATGTGTCTCAACCACCTCCCTGGGCAGCCTGTTCCAGGCCCTCACAACTCTTTCAGTAAAAAAAATTTTTTCTAATATCCATTCTAAACCTGCCCTGGCACAGCTTCATGCCATTTCCCCTTGTCCTATCTCCTGTCACCTGGCTGAAGAGACCATCGCCAACCTCTCTACAACCTCCCTTCAGGTAGTTGTAGGTGGTGAGAAGGTCTCTCCTCAGCCTCCTCTTCTCCAGGTTAAACATCCCCAGCTTCCTCAGCCATTCCTCATATGATTTGCCCTCCAGCCCCTTCACCAGCCTCGTTGCCCTTCTCTGCACTTGTTCAAGGACCTCAATATCCTTCTTATGGTGAGAAGCCCAGAACTGCACACAGTACTCAAGGTGTGGCCTCACCAATGCTGAGTACAGGGGCACAATTACTTCCCTAGACCTACTGGCCACACTGTTTTTGATACAAGCCAAGATGCCATTGGCCTTCTTGGCTGCCTGGGCACACTGCTGTCTCATATTCAGCCTGCAGTCAACCAACACCCCCAGGTCCTTCTCTGCCTGACAGCTCTCCAGCCAGTCTTCCCCAAGCCTGTAGCGCTGCATGGGGTTGTTCTGTCCCATGTGCAGCACTCTACACTTGGCATTGTTAAACTTCATCCCAATTGGGTTCAGCCCATCGGTCCAGTCTGTTCAGATCCCTCTGAAGAGCCCCCCTACCATCAGGCAGATCAACACTTCCTCCCAGCTTTGTGTCATCTGCAAACATACTGAAGGAACGTTCAATCCCTTCATCGAGGTCATTGATAAAGATGTTAAACAAATCTGGACCCAGGACTGAAGGTGGCCACTGGATGAATAGGTCTGGTAGCTGGAGCAAGAGTGTTCCCATCTCCTTGACTGGATTGTGTGGCTGCTTGCTGTTGTCCTACAACAGACTGTATGGGCGGAAAGAGGCAATGGTCCACAGCAAGAAGCTTGCCAGAAGTCCTACAAAGGCTGAAGGAATACAAGTTGCCAGCAACTCTGAGGGAAATGCAGTTACCTGCCTTGAAGTTTGAACACCACAAGAATGTAACAGCAGTTCCTGGTATTGGAAATTCAAAAATGGTGGTTCAGCTGATGACATCTAGGAGGAAAAGGTAATCTAATGTATAGGTCTGTATCACCATGGAAACCTGACATTCTAATTTGCTGCTAACTATGAATCGAATAGAGTATGAAAATCCGTCACATGTATATTGTGCAGCTAGTTAAGAGGAATTTTGCAATACACATTTTTTGAAAGAAGATAGGTTCCTAATATAATCCTTAAACACCATCAGAACTTCTGTGACACTTTTTTCCATAGTAATGAAAGGAAGAGGAAGTACTAGTTGGAGGAAGTATAAATTATATGCATTAAAAATCTCTTTTTAAACTACAACTTATTCTAAAGGCAAAATAAAATTAGTTCTATGCATGTCACATTTGCATACTCCATGAGCAGATCTTGTTCTATTTACGTAGATGTGATCTATTGTTACAAGTACCATTTTAGCATGTTTGTAGTTTCCACAGCTACTACAATACTATAATAGGAATGCAGTTAACATCGTTTCAAAGTCTGGGTACGCTAATTTACTCAAAGTATTCTTGCTACAGTAAAATATATTTTTCATATTCCTTTTGTATGAACAATGTCATTATGATGAGCCTTAATTTCTCTTAAGGTTTTATTTAAGATACTGAATGTTTGAATTTTGCATTTTGTTTAGATTTAAATGACCAAGAGGAGGCAAGATATTTTTGTTGGGCTATTGCATGCTTCCAAAAAAAGAAAGGATCAGTTAGCATGTGGTAGGTTGACCTTGGCTGGAGGTGAGGTGCCCACCAATCCACTCCAGCGCTGTTCTCCTCAGCGGAACAGGGTGGGGAGAAAATAAGATTGAAAAAAATCTCATAGGTCATCATAAAGACAATGTAATAAAGTAAAAGCAAAGGTCACATTCAGAATAAAATAAAAATCCATCAGCAGGCAGTGCTGCCACTTCCCATGAAGTCTGTGTCTCTTAAGACATTGCCCACTGCCATCCTACTGCAATACATAGCATTAAGCATTTTAATTCTAGAATGCAAAATCAAGCCAATTAAAAGCATATTCTTGGTAATCTAGCATATAAATAGCATCATTCAGCTCACAGTAAACCGGGCAGTCAGGCGATCTCCATTACCTAGCCTGCACAGAAAGTGCTGCCCATTAGATGTTCCAATGTGGTTCATGGTGAGGAGGAGTTACCATCAAAGAGATAACCAGGAATAGGCTGTCTGCAGAACATTATTTGCTCAGTTTATAGTATATAGACATGTGATTGTTGAAAGCCACTGTTGAATGAACAAATTTGGTCATTTGGTGATCCAAAGTTTTCATACCCCAAATATATCTCTCCATGCCTTTGAAAAAAATTGATGGAGTGTATCAAGGCAACAGAAGGCATATGTAGGTATCTTAACAAAACCATGGCTTGCTTTATTTGGAACTTGTGTAGATGAATTTGAGAAAAAACATGGACTTTCACTGTCTCAACCTTGGACTGAGAGACTTGGACCCATCACTGAGCAAGAAAATAAAACACTTTGCACACCTTTTATAACAAGACACATATTCTAGTGGTCTGGTAAAACTATTTATGACCATTAGAATCCATGTAAACTCAGGAAAGTAAAATCATTAAACTTTATGCACAATATTTTCACTATTAGATAGTAATAATCTTCAAACAAGAGAAGTATGCACACAAACACCTTTATATTTACCTGGCTCGCTAACATTGGTGGCATTCACAAATTTAAACATTTGCCATTACACCAGTCAAATGAATTTAATCAGCATTTGCAAAGTCATACTTCCTAATTTAGAAGACTTAGCTAGACAGTGGTAAAATTATAGGATTAAAATTGTCTGTGATTGTTTTAAGTGCTGTAATTAGAATGCAGTGCTTTAGCTAACAGTATTTTAAACTGTAGGTTGAGATTAATCTCAGAAGATACTTTCAGAGAACAGTAAACATATACTGGTAATCAGAATGGGGGCTAAGATTTAGGTGGAAAATTCTACAGCTGCTCGAAAGAGTTTTTCCTTATAGACACTTGAAATCTCAGAACAAATGAAAGCACAAATTATTGTGAACTATGTCCTTGTGGAAACAAAACGTATTAGGAATGTGAAGGAATTTATGAGTAGGGACAACATGACAATACCTAATCTGAGATACCTTTCAAGACAGTGAAACTCAGAGGCTTAAAGTTTTTCTTGTAAAAGGAAATATTAAAATTAATTTACTTGTAATGGAAGGTAAAATATGATTACCTTTTAAAAGGTATTCTTCAGTTTTTCAGAAAAAAACTTGGAGGATCTTAGTGCATGAACCAAACACTCTTCAAGAAGTGTCATGTATTGCTTAGAACATGCCCCTTTTGGGGGTTAGGACGTATTAATGCAGCCTGGTAGAAGAACACTCCGCAACTCAACACTGCGCCTGTGCAAAATATGCTAGGCCTCCCTGAAGGGTGGGGCCACGGAGCATACAAAATGTAGATTTGGGACATCTGGTGTGTGCCTGCCATCCAAGGGCTACAAATTCATGACAACCTACACTGGATCCCTGGGTGATAATATCCTCTTATTTTTTCTTTTTTACTCTTTCTCAGTCTCTCTCTGTCTTTCTCAACTTCTGACCATATTCTCGGCACACAATAGTACCAGCATTTCCAGTTTTGCTAAATTCTACTAATTGTAATCCATTGCTCCAAATAGTGTAGTGTGGTTTTGTTTGCAAGCTTTATAACTGTACTGGCTTTTAAGTAAAGTTGTGCTTTGCTGGGACCTCCCGGGTAACTGCTGTTACTCCTAAGTATTGTGCAGAAGATTACAGGAGCTAATCTTGCTGGTGTAGTTGTCAAGAGACTAGCTAAGAAACAGTTAACCTGGCTCTTGGGGTAGGCAGATAAGGTTAACTATACATGTACCCATACACTGGGATGGGACAGACAGGTCTGAATCTCTCTGGTTTTCCTGCCTGGTGGGACGTGACAATGCCTAAACCCTCTTTCAAAGCAGGCAAGTAGTTGGAATATTTTCTTGGGATATAGGAAACTAAAGCAAACTAATTAGGGAGTCTACAATAGCTCAACAGGCAGGCTTACATGATTGAAAAGTAATATGATTTTCAGCAACTGAGTTTACTCCAGCAAGAGGAATAGGACTATAATTTGGGACCTTTCTATGTATCGTGTGCTGAAAACACAAGCCTCTCAGAGAGGATGAGGTTTAAAATATATTTGCCCATCTCTTAAGATGGTCCTTGTACATGCTTTAAAAACAAAGAAACACAGATGCTTTACAAGGTGGAGACATACCTGAAAGAACTGCTAACAGACCTGAACTCTATCTGTTCTCTTTTAAAGGATTAAGAATGCTAGGGAAAGAAATATAGAATCATCCATGAATTTTTAAAAACTTCATTGCTCACATCTTTGTAACTCATTTGGGACAGGAGTCCAGAAGGCAGCAGTAACTCACACAGAAACTGCTAGCTGGCTTTAGATGTGGAGAAAGTCAAAGAGATTGGCCTGGTCTGGGTGACAAGATGGTGTACCATCTTGGTAAGAAAGCAATGAACAGTGAAAGCAATGACAAGAAACATTCCCCAAAGGGAACGCATGGAGGAATATTCAGTACCTCCCTAGAGGTAGCGCCCAAGGTGAAGGTTGTGCAGGAAAGATACCCACCAGCCTGGACTCAGACAGGGTGGCTGGTGAGTGCCTGTCCTGTGTGCCTGTGGTGCTGTACAAGGTGTCCCTGGGACAGGGGCCATGGCTGGTGTGAGCATGTCTGCCCAGATTATGCAAGAGTTGCAGAACAGAAAGCACATCCCACCTGCTGTGCTCATCCGGTTTAGCAAAGCAACCTCAGGTTTTCTCTGCAGGCGGTGTGGTTCTGCTCCTGTGATTACCCCACATCAGGATGCCAGCAGGCAGTCCACTGGGTGTGTAGCATCATTCTGCAGCTGCTAACAAAGATGAGTTACTTGTGTTTCTAAAAGAAAAATGATCTTGCAATTATGTTAGTTTTATGGCAAGTAAACACTTGTAATTTAAGATATGTTTTTAAGGTTCGGCAGGTCTTTAAAAAAGATATGTGTGCACTATTAATGTGCTATTTCAGATACATGGGTCATAAAATAATCCGACTACAAAGGTGTGGGGTTTTATTTGATCTTTCTTTTCTTTCCTTTAGCTTTAGCTTTGGCTTAGCTTTAGCTTTTGCAGTTGCTTTTCCTTGCTTTTTTTCTTTACGCTTTGCCCAGGGGAGATTGCTAAATAAAAACCCCAAACCACAAGTTTTCTTTATAGCAGTCTGTTACACATGTAAGTTTTCTTTTTTCCCATTGCCCCAAATCTCATTGCTCATAATTAATGTCATGAGAATGTAAAAATTCCTGTATTATGCTGACATAAAATAAATTACAACTATAATAATTTGAAATGATAAGATAGATACCATATTAAAATTGGGGTAATTTTTATCTTTTGACTAAAGAACATTCTAAATTCAGTATGTTTTAGGTATATGACAAGTTTTTAGTATGCTTGAAATGCTGTGTGATATCAGTTCAGTTTCTATTTATTTTCTCTAGTTATAAGTTGCTTGAGATACTTAGGGACATGGTCTAGTAAGTAATATAGGTGGTAAGGGTATGGTTGGACTAGATGATCTTTAAGGTCTTTTACAGCCTTAATGATTCTGTGATTCTATGTTTTGTTTGCATGGTTTTCGGGTTTTTTTTTTGTTTCTTTTTCTTAACTGGTCAAAAAAGGGGCAAACACCTTTATTAGGAGATATTTGGTTGAATTTGTTTTTACCTATTTCCTATGTTTGGCTCTAAAAGTGTAATAAAAAAGAGAGATCTTAGGGTTACCTGTGAGTTCTATATTGCCCTCTTCTTTCAGAGATGAAAAGCAAATCATGGTAGAGAGAGCAGCAAATTTGTCTTCTAGAAGCATGTCAAAATAGAAGAGGAAAAGATAAATGGAAAGAGGAGATTGAATGGTAATCATGTGTTTAGTGATATCTCACATTTTATATCATGTGATAGTGGAATATACTTTTTAAATCCACCATTCCAGGGACACCTTCTAGCGGCATTCCAGTACCTGAGGGGGGCCTACAAGAAAGCTGGGGGAGGAACTTTTTAGAAGGATGTGTAGTGATAGCATGAGGGGAAATGATTTTAAACTGGAAGGGGGAAGATTTAAATTGGATATTAGGAAAAAATTCTTCACTACAAGGGTGGTGAGGCACTGGAACAGGTTGCCCATGGGCAGTGGTGGATGCCCCCTCCCTTGGAGGTGTTCAAGGCTGGGTTGGACGAGGCCTTGAGCAGCCTGATCTAGTGGGAGGTGTCCCTGCCCATGGCAGGAGGGTTGAAACTTAATGATCTTTAAGGTTCCTTCCAATCCTAACCATTCTATGATTCTATCGTGACTCTTGCTGTATTTACAGACAGGAAATTTAGATAAAATACTGACACCAAGTACATTTGAGCTACGAGTGTATCACATAGTGAGAACTAATAAAGCTCTGCTTTATTTTTTTCATTTCTCCCAGAGGTTTGACAGAGAAGGCAATTGAAGATACTTTTCAAATAATTTCATTTATGTCTCCTGTGTTATTCTATCATGGTAGAATGAGCCCTTTCAGGATTTTCACTTCTCACTTATGTGCTATTTATTTTAAAAAATCATTCTGATGATCACTGGAAGGGCTGGTGTAGTTTGAGAATGGTTGTCTAAGCACTTGAGCGCTAACACATGACTGGAAATACCCGCATCTAGTTCACAGTTGAAGTGCAGCCGCAGACAGATAGGTTGTCTTTCATTTGAGATTTACAACAGGGAGAGAATAGTACTTCACAACAGCCCAGTTACAAAGGAAGTTAAATTTGTTAAAGCAATATACTACACAGGGTTTTCTATAGAGACAATTCTGTACAAGCAGACACATGCATGGATGATTTTGGTCTGCAAATGCATGTACTTGCATTTTATTTAAAGTGCTTAGCCTAAAAATCAATATTATATGGATAACTGTGTAGTATTACTGTATTGTCTGTGGATTAAGATGAAGTTCACTGTTCTTTAGCAGAAAGTATTTGCTTTCCTTTCTGTACAGCTCCAATCAGAAACATGATTATGGCAGCAGAACCATTTTGAAATAGATGTTGTATCACTGTCCAAGGTAACTTTTAATTTTCCAGGGTTTTTCTTTCTATATGAGGTGGAAGGCACACTACATAACTCAATACTTGAGCTGCCATTTTGGAACATGGGCTTCAGCAGCCTTGAGATGATTGTATTCTGTTAGAGGATGAAATATTATGGTATTAGGAAACATTACCTTGTGCACTGACAATAAAGTGAGAATATTCTGACATGTGTGATGATCTATTGAATGTTTAAAACTGTTTATTGTCTACAATTTGAATACTAAGGACTTAATAATTCTATTTTCTGTTGTGTCCATTGAACACATGTGCTGATACACATTTTAAAGTCTAAATAAAGAGAAAAAAATTTATCTGTAGTTTATGAGCACCAGCAGTATTTTGCATCAGACATACCTGCAAACTCTATCCATTGTTACATTTTATAGCATTTTACATCAGCACAAATACATTATTTCCTTCAGTTGAAATTAGAAGACTGAACTCATAGGGAAGTACCAGGCATTTGACACTTGAACATTTCAGTGCCAGTGTATTAACAAAAGCAAAGATAGATACTTAAAGTTTTGTTCTGAAAGCTTTTAAATATGTTAAAGCTTTTAAATATGTTAAAGCTTTACTAACTTACACTTTGTTAACTTCGTAATTTTTGCAGACAAGCCAATGACGTCTCTTTAAAGAGGTTTCAAGGAAGAAAGATGTATTTGATGGTCATTGCATATCACTGTTATTTGTAGTATCTTAACATTCGTTAATACAGCTTGAAGTTTTATTATTGTGATGGGTTGACCTGTCTGGAAGCCAAATACCTTGTCTCTACCAATACCTTCCTCCTCAGGGGAAGGCCTCCTCAAACTCCTCCTCTGCTTCAGTGTGCTTCTCCTGCAGGAGACAGTCCTCCATGAATTTCTCAGATACAAGGCCATCCTATTGGCTGCAGTTCTTCAACTGCTCCAGCGTAGGTCCCTCCCACAGTGTGCAGTCCTTCAGGACCAGATTGCTCCAGTGTGGGTCCTCCATGGGGCCACAAGTCCTGTCAGAAAACTTGCTCCAGAGTGGGATCACCTCACCATGGAGTCACAGGTCCTGCTAGGAGCCTGCTCCAGCATGGAATTCCCATGGGACCACAGCCTCCTTCAGGTGCCTCCATTTGCTCAGGCATGGGGTCCTCCACCGGCTTCAGGTGGAATCTCTACTCCCCATCATTTTCCATGGGCTGCAAAGAGGGAATCTCTCCCCAGGCACCTGAAGCACCTCCTCTCCCTCCTTCTGCACTGACCTTGGTCTACAGGGCTGTTCTCCCCACATCTTTTCAGGCCTCTGGCTTCTAAAGCTCCTGCTCCTTTTATTTTTATTTTTATTTTTAATTTTTCCTTCTTAAATACATTATCACAGAGGCCCTACCACTGTTGCTGATTGACTCAGCCTTGGTCAACAATAGGCCTGTCTTGAACCAGCTGGCATTGGCTCTGTCAGACCTGGGGAAAACTTCTAGTAGCATCTCAGAGAAGCCATCACTGTAGTCACCTGATGCAAAACCCTTGCCATGTAAACCCAATACAATTATAACCAATAAAACTAAAACTTAATTGCCCCTCATAGACAATTCAAGTTAAGGTACACTTTTGTTTTGTTATTGCATTCTTTGTTGTACAAACTAAACAATTTTCAGTGATTTTCACTGTGTCAATGGTACTGAGTGAGAATATAGGTAGAATCTCACCAGTGCTGTGCTCACTGCTGGAGGAGGGTTTGTCGGGGAGCCAGTTATGGCAAATTTCAGGAAGCACTTAGAGCAGCCAGAGTCCTCCTGCTGTCAAATCAAGACTAGAGGCTGAATTTGCCTGCTTCAGGGTATAGCTTCAGTCTAATATCTCCTCCAGTACACCCCTTAGAGCTAACAAATTATTTTGACAACCTACTGCCTGCAAATCCTGTTGTGTTATTTTGCTCCGTTTGCCCATTTCAGTCTCTTTGACACTTACCATTCTGAAGTGCTAATTCCTTTCTTAAATAAGAATGGAAATTAAAACAGAAAAAGCCAACCCTGCTTTCTCATTAACTGCAGGTGGTCTGTGCAGGCCATGGGAGTGAATGCTGATTACAAATAACTTTTCCTTATGGGGAATTTCTACGACAGACGGCAGACACTTAACATTGGATAATACAGTGCAAAGAAGAGCAGATGAAAGGGAGTACAATAAAATACATTTTCCTGAATAGTGGAGCTGAGTGTGCCTAATTTCTGAACTGTAGTCCCTGAGCCCATTCTGAATCTCTGGATATAAATTATGTTGGTTTGTGGGTGGGGATTTTTGGTATAATCAGGCTTTGCAGATGGGAAACATAATAGAAATATTCGCTCTTAAGATTGCTAAGACCATGATTGCAGTGATGGAAAAAATATAAAAGGGAGCTGTCTCTCCCATATATTTTGACCAGTGTTTCTTAACTGAATAAAACCCAAGGAATTACTTCTGCAGAGTTTAAAGTAGGGACTACAGTCTAATTTTATTTCTGCCACTGAAGTATGTAATTTCATTTTCCAGACGTGGACATTTACACATACTATGGTTAAAGTGCATAATTTATGTAGTCTAAGCATTCTACTTTCTATAAGGTTAAGTATGACTCATTGGAAACATCTAAATCCTGAATGGTGATTCACAACAGGGGTGAATTACTGCTTTTGGATACAAGGTGGCCAAGGTAGGTCATCAAAATTAAGGACAAAAAGAGAACAAACAGATGACTCATAGCATTGCCAGAAAGGCACAAAACCCCTCATTCGTAGTTGTGATCGGTTTAACAATCAGTCTTGCAAGAAAACAAAACAGCTCTTATGTCACGCTGCTTTTTCCTTGCTTCTATTTTAGTAATGTCTAAAGGCTTAAATAAAGTTTTAGTTCCCATAGGATGAGCATATAGCTAGACAAAATTCCTTCTCCAAGGAACTTAAATCTAATTTTAAGTAAGTTGAGTCAAATCAGTGAAGTGGAGAATGGGAAATGAAGAGTGGAACATTAAACAAGCAAAAGAAACCACTGAGAAGCGTTTTTCATACAGCTAAATAAAACCAAACCTCCCCTAGTTACCTCCATAAGTGAAAATGGATTTGTACATGTACACACACACAGAGCAGAATATAATTTTTTTCTGGCACTGTGAGGAGGAAGTGTTAACCTGGGACATCAGCTTGTAGTAACGTTTCTAGTGTCTGTGTGCATGCCATAAAACTGTGGAGTGCTTTTGAGATCATCCCAGTAAGAGCTTGGAAAACCTGGTGTTATTGGGACAACATAAGGGATAGTGCCTGATCTGATCTGCCACAATTTTAAGAATGAATAGATCAAGCAGAACTAGGGGTGCTGCATAGGAGAGAAAAGAAATCCCGAATCAGCTCTAAGTAAGAAGAGGAAGCTGATGAGATAGGATGGGTCAGAAAAATAAGAAAGCAGTGATCCTGATAATTGCAGTGATGCTATCAACAAAAACCTTGGAAGAATAGTTTTTGTGTGTATGTGACTTGTATATGTATACACTTGTATTTTTTTTCATGTTTTTCTCCAGTGATAGAGTTTTCAGCAGAACTAGTAATAGAAATAGAACCAGACTTTTCTAGAAAAAATGTCATATGTGGAAATTTTATGTTATTTATGATAAGGCATGAACTGCTCCCTGTGTTGGAATAGATGAACAGCTATGTCACCTTAACTTAATATTCCCCAAAGCTATTGATATTTTCAAACCGGTTTGATGAAAATGCTACAATTCAGGCTTTTTTCCAAAGGTTAAGGTGAAAGGTAATTACCCTAGCATTAGAAATATAAAAAAATTTCAACCCTGCATTTAGGCCAAAGGCCTTTTCTCTGTCTTTAAATACCTGAATTACTACAGAACGGTGAGTGAATGTCTGCATAATAACCCTTGGCCTCCAAAAATGTCTATGCAAATGCCTGTGAGAGTTTCAGACCTTATGTCTGGCATTTGATCTTGGATCCTCTGGAAAAAGTAGATCAACAGAAAAGTCTGAATGTGGGTGTTAACCCAGTATTTTCAGATGACCAACGGTCAAGAGTTTTAGTGCTCTATACCATGTTTTGGTAATGTAAGAAGGAATAAGGTTTTGAATTAAAGGCTTATTTTGGTCTTGCACAGGAAAAGTAAATGACAATGAGGTAAATAGCCATTGCCATTCTGTTCCTCTCTAACATACAGCTGAAGTGCAAAAATAATTACATCACACTGTCTGCATCCCTAACTGTCTCAGTGTGTGAAGAAATTTCCTACGTTCATAACCAGTGTTACTGACTTTCCTAAAAGCTTGTTCTTCCATAACTCTGTGCATGTGTGTGTGTCTATGATTGCTTTGACTTCTAAAAGATCATGAAGAATGGTTACAAGTTTTAAAGTATCCCCAAAAGTAGGACATGCAGATTCCATCAAAGTATCAGCTGTCCTTGAATGCATTTAATGAATGAAAAGATGCATTTTGCTGACTCCAAAACCTCAACCAAAATGCAAATTTCTGTAGACACAGCTAACACAGATCAGTCCTGTTTTCATGTATGCAAAGGCAAAAAGTTTCCTGCTTAGAATTGCTTCACAATGTTGGTATAGCTATTAGTGTAGTCATTAATAAATCAGACAAAGCCTTGGGTAAAAATACTATTTGTATCTTGCAGATCCTATCCTGTTAGTCTTTACAGGGTTAAGCCTGTAAAGACTAACAGCCTACTGTAAATGAGAAGGAAAGGATCAAATCTAAGTGGGGAAATTAACTCAATCAGTCTTTGTAGTAGTGCAGCTAAATTTTCTATGCAAATGCAGTGTCATATAATTAGCAACTTAGTTGCTAATTGCCAAATCAGTTACGATTATTTGTTAGTGCTATCTACATATTTTTAGCATAAAACATTCTAATATATTTTTCTGACTATAAACACATGGACCATTCTTCTCTTGAGAAAATGAACAGCTTTCAAAACAGCAGTAAAGGAACATGTTTTATTTAAAGCTATTGACAGAATACTATTTAGTTATGTTTAAGCATGCTGAGGTTTTGTACTCCTTACAGTACAAAAATGGTCACTGGAGGCTTTTCATAGCTAATGCTCTAAGTAAATGTTTCTAACATTTCATTCAGTTATAGAAAGAAGTGAAAATTTATACTGGATTTCTAAATTAATCAAGAATACCTTTGCTGAATTAATGCAAAAAGTACATATCCCAACATTTTTATTCTCTTGTTGCTATGATTATTTTCTTGAACACACGTAGCCTGAATGATTTCAGAATAGGATTTACCAACATGGCTGTCAGTAGAACCATAGAACGGTTTCGTTTGGAGAAAGACAAAACATAACAGGAAATTTCAGATATTATTCTACTTTTTGTGTGATCAGGTTTTCAACAGCAGCTAATGGAATTGGGGCAGAGTTTTTGGTTTAGGGGTAGAAATTCAGTATTAAAACGAGGCATTTGAGTAAATCATCTCCCTGCAGTTTTGAGACATGTAGGTTTAAATGTGCCGTACTGGATAGTGATTGTTTTTAGGCTAAAATGCTCTTGGCCTTTACATACATTGGCAAGTGTAGTGGGGAAGCTCGAGGAGGCTTTATGTTGTAGTTAGAATTTGGGAGAGCTATGTGCGCTAGCTGAGCATGCTGCTATGGCCATAGCAGTGCATACCCTTGCCATTTCTGTTGGAGCAGGCTCTTAGTGCAATGTAGCTGGTAAAAGTCAGAGACGTTGCCTCTAATGTCCTACAGAGAGGCCTTCTAGTTTCTTACTATGTAGATGACTACTTTTGACTTGGCATTTGCTGTTGGGAGCTCCTTGAAACTGTCATCTGTTTAAGGTAGTTGACTTTTTACCTTTTTTTTTTCTAATTGAAGATTGTAAGTTGCTTTGATATGTTATTAAACCAAAGTGGTATACTATTTCTACACAATATCAACTCCTGATTGTCACAGGCAGCAAAGTTGAAACTTGTTTCTTTATTCCCTAACTATAGATTCTTTGATGTTGAATTTTTTATCCCAAAGAAATTGAAATGGTCCTGTTTCTTAAAGTATATTTAAGCAAAATTTTAATTGTGCAAGCCTGTTTTTAACCTATATTTTAACCTAAATATGTTACAGGTATGTTTTGTAATCTTATTCATAAGTTATAACATGCATTAGCTAAATCACACAGTGATCATTAGAGACTGTAGTAAAGACCAGAACGATTGTCATTATAGTTATTTGATGCTTGCCTTTTGCAAAATGAGTTGTGTAGCAGCTAATAAAAATATCTAAACCTGGAAGAAATGAAGCTGTAATTGTGCCATGTATCATGTGCCATCTGTTTAATGCACAGGGGTCAGCCATCGGTGTTATCCTGGCAGATGAGAAGGATGATGATCTCCTCAGCTGGGCTGGTTGGGAGGACTGTGCTATTCTGTATGAGGACTGTAATGCCAATTCTTCTGAGGGCAGAATGAAGACTTTGACCACAGGGCCTCCAGATAGGGTCTCTAGTTCAACACTTTTCCTCTGAATGTCAGGTGAGTTGGTTAGAAATATGGAAATACAAATTACTCTGTGCTACATTAAATTGCTCATCCACAAAACTCAGTATGTCCTATGTTTTGATTTTCAAAGCAAAGAGCAGTTCTTTTTCCTGTGGCTTGACCATAGTCAAATGTCTCTGCATCCTCCTGAAGGTATTATATCTAGAAATGGTTTGAAGCCTGACCTAATTTCCCTGACTCCATATTGTGGGTACATAACCATGGGGATGCCTGCTATCTGCTGTTCCATGTGTAGCCTCACCCATGAGAAGTCCCCTCCCTTTGTACTGTATATTTAGTACAGAAATGATTACACTTATGCACACATACATGGAAGGAAATAAGCATGTTTGTATGCACATACTAAGGTGCTTGTGCCATAATATTGTGAACAATCTACAAGCCGGGAAGCATGTGACTTTAACATTTACAAACAGCTTCAGTCCATTTTAAATACTGTTTGCATTAGAACACGTGCAGAAAACGAGTCTCTATTAAGAGAATTGTACAGCTCCAAAGATATGTCAGAAAAAAAAAATAGTCAGACACTTTTGAGTGATAAATAATCAGAGTAAATTCTTATTTGTGTTATGTGGAAAAAAACCCCAAAAAAGAGAAAAAGAAATGGATCAAAGTGAGCCTCACTTTATACATTATTAAAAATAAATTAATCTCTCAGATACACTTTTCTACAAGACGAACTTAACCACAATATGCTCCAAAATGCCAGCTTAAAGTAAAAGCTAAATTTCTAAACATGTTTTATGGTTTTTAACTGGCAAGAAATTCTTATCTCTTTGTAACCTTTATGGACTGCCATTTTTCAGTAAAATGAGTGTGACTTTTTCCATTCAAGTCATCTGTGTTGAAGTGGGATCTGATTTTCTGTTCTGTAGAGTAAAATGAGAATTAGCACAACTCTCTGGAAGTGTACAGAGTCACCATGTTGTGAAAGCATGACAGAAAATAGACTCTGCATTATTTAAGAAAAAAGAAGAAAGACTAGAGAACGCTACTGTTTCTCACTTTCCCCCCTTGTACTATCTTTAACTATAGTGTGTAATGTTGGGTAATTTATGACTGTGGATTCTGACAAAAGGTCACTTCCAGGGCCAGCTTGAGCTTCTTTAAGTTATGTTGTTGCAAAATACTAAAAATCATTTTGAGGAATTACGTTAGGCAATTTTCATAACTTCCAAAACATTAAGGTTCTTAAAAATCTTGTCATCATGTTTTCTTTCTTTTCCTGTTTCTAGGGTAATTGGTTGAACAGGAAGGCAAATGACGTTTGCAAACAACCACTGAAAGCCAAATTCTCTCTCTCATTCCCAGCTTTATAAGTTCTGCAAAACAGAACGTGGCTATTAGGCCTATTCACACTCTTTGCTGGTATTGTTCCTCTCGATGTTGAGTTGGAAACATCTCTAGATCCGAGCAATTTTTAATTGTGCTAGTGTTGAATGCTGTGCACATTTCAAAATCTATTAAACATGACCTTTTACAATCCTGACCTTAGCTATGCCATGTTGAGCTCAGGAGCTGTGCAAAGACATTCTGCCTCAAGTCAAATAGGGAGACACATAAATAAAGGCTGCCAGACCTCACAGGCAGAAGGAATTGGCCTAATGCTTCTCCTTTTTGTGAGAGGCAGCTACGTACTGCTGTCAGCTAGCTCAGTTGCCTGTTTTAGGGCATTTTGTGTAGCATTTGATTGTTTATGTGAATATGGAGTAGGATCTTTTTGCCCCCACCTCCAATCCTGCAACATGGTGCCTCCAGCTTATGCCAAGTGATTGCAAATTTCTCACTGTCTGTATGACAGCCTATAGCATGCCAATGCAGCACTGTTCTTCAAATACAGGCTCAGACTTTCAGACTGTTTCCCTGCAAGATCTTTCTTGTTGAACAAACCTTACCTTGTTCTTGTCAGTTCAAACCTCAGGGATCTAGGGCTGAAGTTGATTAAGATTGATGAGCCCTGGCTGCACAATAACACTAAAGGTTATTAGTACCTTTCAGATCATGGGTATGAAATGTCACATGATTTCCTTTCCACAATCTTTTATTGTTTTGCAGATACATGTGAAAAGGGCACTTTTCCCTGATATGACTCATTTTGACCAAGACTGTATGAAAAAAGTCATATTTTTTGAATATGTGTGCCAACAACCTATTGATTAACTTTCATTAAATCAGATTAAAGATTAAATTAATTTAAAACAATTATTATTGATGCTTTGGCAGTGCTCCTTCTGAAGTTTCATGTGACTACTGGTGTTTCAAAGGAGTACATATAATGCTCCTCTTTCTTAAAGTTCGCAGATTATTACATTCTCTGATAAACTAGAGTTTTTAAAATAATAATCCTTTGTATGGTTTCCTAGGATGATTGAGGAAGTTTCTTTAGTCCCAAAGAGTAAGAATTGCTATAGAATAACAGTTTCTTTTTTTTTCTTTTTTTTTTTCACCCAATATAGTTTGCTAAGGGTTGTAATAAAAGCAGTACAATGGACCAATAGGGTCATGATCAGACTGTCATAGAGCATGACTTTCTTCTGTGTTTGCAGCCATTAGTGAGGGAAGAGGATTAGGCACAAGCTGACAAAATATTAAAGTTATGGGCTAGAACTGTGGGTGTATTGTTGAGACTGCTAATAAAAACATGAAGAACTGGAAGATTACTTGTTTGGGGTCACCACTTAATGCCCAGTAACACTTTTTTTCCCCTTTGCATCCTAGCTTCTACAGTCTCAGGGTTTGTTTGGAAATTAATTAAACTCCACTACCTGTTAACAGCTAAAGTGATTTCAGTGAATGAAAATTACCTATTTCTCTACAGATACATGAAAACAATTTATATGAAAGGCATTTTCTAAAAAAGTATTGTTTCAGTTGGATTGAGAAAATATATTTGCTGGATTTCAATCAACTCACTACCGGCAGAATTTTATTGCAGAAAATACATTAAGAAGTAATTTCTGTCATCGTAGGATATTATTTTTGATGAAACTATGTTTTCTTCCAGGTGAAGATATGGTTTAATGTTTTATTGTTCATAATTAGCAGGACTTCTGGTTTCAGAGGAGAATTCATTTTCTTCATAGTAGCTGGTATGGGGCTGTGGTTTGATTTGTGCTGAAAACAGTGTTGATAATACAGAAATATTTTTTTATATAGAGATGTTTTTGTTATTGCTGAGCAGTGCTTACACATAGGCAAGGTCTTTTCTGCTTCTCACCCCACCCCACCAGCAGGATGACCAGGGTGCACAAGGACTTGGGAGAAGACACAGCCAGGACAGCTGACCCTAGCTGATTAAAGGGATATTCCATAATATGTGATGTCATGCTGAGTTTATGAAGGGCTTGGAGAACAGGAAGGAAGTGAGTGTTGTGAAGAAAAAGAAATGAAAAGCTTCTGGTAAGTTTTGTATTCTTCTTGTGGTAGTTTAACCCTGGCTGGAAATCCCTGGCAAGATACCATTCAAAGCCACTCTATCACTCCCCTTTTCAGAGAAAATATGTATTGAGAGGCTTAGGAGTCGAGATAAGGACGGGAGAGATCATTCCACAATTAACTTCATGGGCAAAACAGGCTCAACATAGAATAAAAATTACATCTTAGTTATTACCATCGCCACCCCTTCCCCAAGAAAATACCCAGTGAAAGCAGAGTAGGACAATGAGAAATAAACCCAAATCTTAAAACATCTTCCCCCCACGTCTCCCTTCTTCCCAGGATCAAATTTATTCATTATTTCTTTCCCTTCCTTCCCCCCACTCCCCAGGTGGCACAGGGGGAGGCGGGGAAGGGGAGTTTCAGTGAGTTTAT